>NC_088798.1:603906-1207812 GCF_011386835.1 Chrysemys picta bellii
TGCTGCCTGCACAGCGGCATCCTGGTCTCAGCCAGCTTGTGTCTGTGCAGTGCCTGGCACAACAGGGCCTTGATCTCTGTCACTAGGGATCTGGGTAGTGCCCCATGCACCAGGGGCGTGCACAAGGGGGTCAAGCAGGAGCCCAGAACTCCTCCGGGCCAGGGAGAGCAAGCTGCCCCGGGCCGTGGAGGAGATGACAGCTTCTCTGCCTCCTAGGGGAGTGAGCTCCTGTGACGAACTGGGACTGTTCTTAATGTGGTCTTTGAATGCTGAGTGGGGAGTGTTGGCTGGGAAGGCAGGGGAGTGTGGCTAGGACAGTCTGCATTGGGGGATGGGAGACTGGCCGATGGAGAATACCTGAGCATGTAACGTGAGAACCCAGGAAGGGGTTAGAGGCCAGGTGACACTTTTGCCCGGGAAACTGAACAAAGGCTGTGGGAGGGGTCGCTGAAGGGAGAGTTTTCAGGAGCTGGCTGGTGGAATGGCTGGGAGGCAGACGGGGCTCTGACCTCCCAAGGGGGATGGGGCACCCTGGGACCCCAAGGTGGACCTAATTGGGGGGGATCCTGTTGTCTGTGCCTGCAAGACCTGTCTTGGACTGTGTTCCTGTCGTCTAAATAAACCTTCTGCTTTACTGGCTGGCTGAGAGTCATGGTGAATCGCAGGAAACTGGGGGTGCAGGGCCCTGAGCCCCCCACACTCTGTGATAGCTCCACCAGCCCCGGGGCTGCAGGGGGAGAGCCACTGGCTGTGGGGGGACACAGAAAGTGCCCCTCCAAAAGCAGCCAAATTTTGATTCCTGTGCACGCCCCTAGCCCAGACCCTGATCTCGGTCCCTGTGTCTCTGCAGCACCTGGCGTGAGGAGGACTTGTGGGGCTACCACAATAAAATACGTTTCCCATTGGGGAGCCCAGGTTCTCCCCCCCCCCCCCACATTTCCCCTGTAGATTTTTGGCTGAGATTCCTCTTGCTGGGCAAGTGCCTCAGCCCAGGCTCGAGGCGGCTGCATTTCAGCGCTGGGCCAAGAGCTCACGGCAGCGTGGGCTGAAACACTCCCTAGCAATGTAATCATCCATCTCCAGCCCAATTAATCGGTACGAGGGAGCCCACGAGTGGCTCCTATCAGCAGCAGCATCTTGGCTCTGCTGCATTTGAGGAATTAGGTAACTAGGCAACTAAGGAAGCAACAATATTAGAGTGACACCGAGTTACCAGTGAAACCGACCCACAGTTAGAGATCCGTCCGGACCCCCCTCTCCCTACCCACAACTTGGACACACTCAGCCATGCGGCCTGCACAGGGACCTGTTAGGACAGCATCTGTAACCCACCCACATGGTGTCCCGTGCTGGCACAACCCCCCCCTCCAGGTTCCTGCCGTAAGCCCTTCTGTCCCCACTCCACAGAGCTTGTCCCAGCCACACCTGTGCCCGCGTCTTGCTGTGCACCTTGGGGCTGATCCTGCACCCCAAGCTCAGACAAGAGAGCAGGGTGGCTGGATGCAAGACAGACAGGACCCCACCCAGATGACACATGGCGCCACCCCCTGGCCCAGCAGGCAGCTCTGTCCCCAGCCCAGGTCCCCAGGCCCTTTCCCTGCTCAGGGATGCGCCACCTGGGAGTGTCCATGCTGGGTCCCCTGGCCTGGGCTCTCAGCCCCCCTGTGTTCTCTCTGGGTGCCTGTAGGAGCTGGGCTGGGCCACCAGCGGGCTGCACTCCCACAGCGCACGCTGCAGAATGTCATGCCAAGGAAAGGCTGAAGCGGGCATGCGCTCGTGCCAGCGAGCTGGTGTCATTCGGGGCTGCAGGCCCCAGGGCTGGCACCTCAGGAACATGTTCGCTTTCCTGCACCACTGCACTGACACCATCATGCACGGATACACAGAGGGCTTCACCAGCCCAGGGGTAGCTACAACCACTCGCTCGCTCCCTCAGCAGCTGGTCCTGCCATGGGCAGCGCGACTGCACCCCCGCTCCTGTGCGCTGGGCAAAGGCACCTTCCCCTGCGATGGCAAAGCCCCCACAGCCACCTCTCCTTGTCCGTGCTCCACGGGGGGCCAATGTGTGCTGGTCGCTGCACCCATGAGATTGCAGGGGCCTATTCCCAGGGCTCTGCAACCCCAGGATCTGCCATGCAGGCAGGGGACTGGACTCGATGACCTCTCGAGCTCCCTTCCAGTCCTAGAATCTATGAATCTATGACTGTGCCCCATGGCATCAGTGGCTGGTCCTGTGCATGACGCCACAGAACTGGCATGTGCTGTGGAGCCAGAGGAGTGACGCCAGGCCAACCCAGACACCCTGCATGACCCCTCGCCTAGTGCATATGCCTGGACACACATCGCCCCACACGGTAGTGCCAGCCCACCTGTTCAAAAATCAGACACCAGACCCCAAAACCCACAACGCTGGCCCCCAGACCAGTTTCTGTATGGATGGAATGGTGTGTTTGGTTCCCCGCCTCCTGCCCCCCGCACGCTGGCAAACAGCTCTGCGCCCAACTCATGCCCTTGGGCCCTGCGCCAGGAGCACTGGCTAGCGGCACCGCATTGTGCTAGGCCCCAGAGCCACATGGAGCGCGGGATTCCCGTCCCCAGGAGCTTTCAGTCCAATGGAAAGCGGTGGCGAGTTTGTAATGCGGAAACTAGGGCCACCAAACTCATCCCCTGTAGGGACCACAGCACATGCCTGTTAACCCCTGCTGGGCTGACAGGAACCAGAGGGGGACCTCAGTGAAAGGTCATTAGCGTCACCCTGGGGCAGCAGTCCCTGTAAGCCCCAAGGTGGTGCCTGGAAGAGCCAGGCTGTGGAAGGCTGAATTCCTGGGACGGCCCGGTCACCTGCCTGACCCTCACGCTGGCTCTCGAGAGGCTGCCACACCTGGTTTGTAACAGGCAGCGCCCACTCACCAGAGCAACAGTGCACAAGTATTGGTGCAATGGCCAAATCCACCGCTACGCACACCATATCGCACAGCAGAGCGTCCAACCAGAGCACCAGGCCTGACACCAACTTTCCGACGCAGACGCCTGGGGATTTTCTCCCCCGCCTGGGGCAGCGTCTGCACCCAGCCTTCAGAGCCACAGCCCTGCCCCCTCCCGCTTCAGCTCCGGGAAGGACCGGGGCCGGGGGAGCAGGCTCTTACCCGGTATGTGGGCTGGCCCACACAGAGAGCCACAATACACATGCTGCCAGCGTCCCACCAGCACTGTGCCCTGGGCAGCAGCATCCTTGGCTTTCCCTGGCTCTGGGGGCAGAGCAGAGCAGTGACAGCTAGACACCACTGGTCTGGCACTCGAGTGACACAACACTGTGCTAATGTCAGTTACTCGCGTCACAAGCTCCTAATCTGACCTCTTCCTGCTGAAAGACGGAGGCAAAGCGGAGGAGACCTGGCCCGGGTAGGGTACCCCTCCGGGTCTCCTTCTGGCTCTGCTGAAAATCAGTTTGGGCAAGTTCTTGGCCATGGCCTCTGACATCTGCCGCCCCAGATCACAGAGCAGCCTCAGCTTTCCACGCCCTCGCAAGCCGTCCTGCAGCAGGGGCCACAGATGCCCTGCGTTGGGGAGAGCTGGCACCGCGGCCCAGGCCGGGCTGGCACAGAGCGAGGAGGAGGGAGATTTAGGCTGAAGCTGAGGCAATGTCTCCCAGGGCAGAGTTACACCAGGATCTGCTCCCCAGGAAAGGGTGGAGCTGCACCGCCTGGGACAGCAGCTAGGCCCCACAGAGCCTCGGCTAGCGGCATGGGCCAGTGGGGACATCCTGCTCCACTCCTCTGTGTGGTGAGCCCACAGCCGACCCAGTCGCTCCAGTCGGGTTCCCGCAGGCACAGTGGGGAACAGGAGTCCCCGGGCGCTGCAGCTCCAACGCGCTGTGTGGGATCCCCAGCGCTGCTGGCTTTAATGGGAGTGTAATCGGCTTTTAATTAGCGCCTTCTCCTCTCACCTCAGGGGGGAGGGATCGAGAGGATAAACACAGTGGGGTGTCAAATGACTGGCACACCACCAGCCTGCTGTTCCTGCACCTGATAGTGCAGCTCTATACCACGAGTGTGTGTGTAGCCCTGCACCCCAGGGTGTATGTGTGCGCGGTGGGGGAGTTGTAGCCCTGCAACATGGGGTGGATGTGTGTGTGGGGGGGGGGGGGTTGTAGCCCTGCACCATGGGGTGGATGTGTGTGTGTGTGGGGGGGGGAGTTGTAGCCCTGCACCACTGGGGTGGGGGGCTGAGGGGGGGGAGAGTTGTAGACCTGCACCCCAGGGTGTGTGTGTGTGGGGGGGGGGGAGTTGGAGCCCTGCACCACGGGGGCGGGGGGCTGAGAGGGGCGGGAGTTGGAGCCCTGGGGGCGGGGGTCTGAGAGGGGTGGGAGTTGTAGCCCTGGGGGTGGGTGGCTGGGGGGGGGAGTTGTAGACCTGCACCCCAGGGTGTGTGTGTGTGGGGGAGTTGGAGCCCTGCACCATGGGGGCGGGGGGCTAAGAGGGGCGGGAGTTGTAGACCTGGGGGTGGGGGGCTGAGAGGGGGGGAGTTGTAGACCTGCACCCCAGGGTGTGTGTGTGTGAGGGGGGGAGTTGGAGCCCTGCGCCACGGGGGCGGGGGGCTGAGGGGGGGGGGAGTTGTAGTCCTGGGGCGGGGGGCTGGGGGGGGGGGGAGTTGTAGCCCTGCACCACAGGGTGGGGGGCTCAGGGGGGTGGGAGTTGTAGTCCTGGGGGCGGGGGGCTGAGGGGGGGGGGAGTTGTAGCCCTGGGGGCGGGGGGCTGAGGGGGGGGGAGTTGTAGCCCTGCACAACGGGGCGGGGGGCTGAGGGGGGCGGGAGTTGTAGTCCTGGGGGCGGGGGGCTGAGGGGTGGGGGAGTTGTAGCCCTGGGGGCGGGGGTTGTAGTCCTGGGGGCAGGAGTTGTAGCCCTGGGGGCGGGGGGCTGAGAGGGGGGGAGTTGTAGCCCTGGGGGCGGGGGGCTGGGGGGGGGGGGAGTTGTAGCCCTGCACCACGGGGCGCGGGGCTGAGGGGGGGGGAGTTGTAGCCCTGGGGGTGGGGGGCTGAGGGGGGGGGGAGTTGTAGCCCTGGGGGCGGGGGGCTGAGGGAGGGGGAGTTGTAGCCCTGGGGGCGGGGGGCTGAGGGGGGCGGGAGTTGTAGCCCTGGGGGTGGGGGGCTGAGGGGGGGGGGAGTTGTAGTCCTGGGGGCGGGGGGCTGAGGGGGGGGGAGTTGTAGCCCTGCACCACGGGGCGGGGGGCTGAGGGGGGCAGGAGTTGTAGCCCTGGGGGCGGGGGGCTGAGGGGGGGGGAGTTGTAGCCCTGGGGGCGGGGGGCTGAGAGGGGCGGGGGTTGTAGCCCTGGGGGCGGGGGGCTGAGGGGGGGGAGTTGTAGCCCTGGGGGCGGGGGGCTGAGGGGGGGGGAGTTGTAGCCCTGGGGGCGGGGGGTTGGAGGGGGGGGTTGTAGCCCTGGGGCCGGGGGCTGAGGGGGGCGGGAGTTGTAGCCCTGGGGGCGGGGGGCTGAGACGGGCGGGAGTTGTAGCCCTGGGGCCAGGGGCTGAGGGAGGGGGAGTTGTAGCCCTGGGGGCGGGGGGTTGGGGGGGGGGAGTTGTAGCCCTGGGGGCGGGGGGCTGAGGGGGGGGGAGTTGTAGCCCTGGGGGCCGGGGTTGTAGCCCTGGGGGCGGGGGGTTGGGGGGGGGAGTTGTAGCCCTGGGGGCGGGGGGCAGAGGGAGGGGCTCTACCACTGGTCAGGATGGGGCTGTCTTGAGCCGACAGAGTCCCAGGGAGACTCAGTCCCTGCCCCAAGGAGCTGCCAGCCTAGGAACAGTGGCGGTTCTAGAGCCATTCAATCCCCATTCGCTCGAGCCCCCAGAGCCTGCCCAGAGTCCAGGCACTGCCACTGCCTCGCAGCCTCTTGGCACCCCCTGCCCAGCCCCTGGACTCAGAGCTGAGCCCCCAGGCTCCCCCAGGGCTCAAATACCGGCTCGTCCACCCACAGGGGGGCGGGTGGGAGGGGAAAGGCTTAGCACAGCCACCTGCTTTGCACCAGGCTCTAAACCACTATTGCTCTCGGTAATCACACGAGAAACACACAGACCTGTACAACCCCACGCGCACGTCCCTGCCTCAGTTTCCTCACCGCTCCCGAGCTCTCTGAGCTGGGCACATGGTCACCCGGGGCCATCCAAGGTCCTGCTGCTGTGCATGCTTCCTGGGGGTCTGGCACATGCAGCCTGCCCCCCCTCCCAGCTGACCTGCTCTGACCTGTCCAACCTCTTCCCCTCTCCTGGCCACGCGCACCTGTGTGGCCCGGGGCCATCCCGGGAGCCCTTTTATAACCACCTGCCAGGTCCCTTAGTGACTGCATACCATCAACCACAAGGCGTAAGCTGTACATAGGTTCCCCAAACCGCCGCCGTTCCTGGTCAGACCCAGGTGCCACCCTTTCTCCAGTGGCACCGACTCAGATATTTCTCAGGGGGAGCAAAGTCCAATCCCTGCTGTGACGATGCTGCCCGTGGGAGCCAGCTGAGGTCACTCAATTAGGGTGAACTGCAAACAAAAATGGGGCAGACAAACCCCGAACGCTGGTGGTTATTCCAATACTTGGATTTACCAACCAGCCCAAAACAGCTCCAGTATTACCTCACTGGTTACTCAGAAGTCCAAACAACGCAGTCCCCTTAAAGTGCCCAGCCTCAGACCTCCGTCCAGACACACCTGTCGGATATGATGATGATTACTGAAAATCTGATCTCATCATGTAAAAGAAAAGGTTCTTCCAACCCCAAAGGATCAGCCACATACCCAGGTCCAATGATAACTTAGATCTTACCCAAAATACACATTATAGTCAATTCTTATTAACTAAGCTAAAATTTATTAAAAAAGAAAAGAGAGAGAGTGTTGGGTTAAAAGATCAATATACAGACAGACTTGAATTCAGTTCTTGAGGTTCAGATGCATAGCAGAGGTGATCCTGTAGTTGCCAAAAGTCCTTTTAGAAATAGTCCATAGGTTATAGTCCAACGTCCATATTCAGGGTGACTCCAGTCAGTGACTGGGGATCTCAATCCTTATGGCTTAAGGTTTCCCCCTCTTGAAACCCAAAGCAGATCTGAGATGAAGCAGGATCGTGTCCCAGGGTTCTTATACATTTCCAGCAGCCTTTCGGCCTGAGAAAACAATAGGCTCAACTCTCCTTCTTCCAAACACCCTGGCAATTAGCACAGGGTAATTTATCCATTACACAGTTCAGCTACAGGTTACCCCAACCGTCAAAGAGACATAGAGACAATAATACTATTTCCCTCAAGTGTCTTCCTACATGTTAATATTCCTTTTTTGATCTTTGAATCAACGCCATAGCAATAGCCAAGACTTGTTTGCTGACATCACAAGCCCTGAGCACACAGCTCCCCTTCTCTCTCTAACAATGCCGGCTGCATGTCAAAGCTCTGTTCATTTACACATCTTCCTAACCAGTCTCTAAAGTTCAGCCATGGGTCAGGTCAGTCTGGGAGGTAATTAACTCTTTCTGGCCCTGTCACCTTTCAATGAGATATTATATTACACTCCTAACGTCACGCCTGCCCAGCAGCGACCCGTTTGTTCCCCTGACCCCCCAGCAGGCATCTCTGGTCTCCCTTGGGCCGGGCCTCTCTTACCCACACAGCACATGAGTCGGTGCCGCCAGGAATCAGGACTCGGGAGACTCCCCTGCACTCTGCCATACAGAAGCAGATGCCCCACACAGCAGGTCGCAGTGCCATGGGGCCTGCCTGGCCCTCCCCCGGACAGAGGGGCAGCTGGGTCCCATTTCAGTGCCATTGCACCCAGACCGTTCCAGCAGCAGCCGGACTGATTTGATGTGGGACCACGGCTTGACAGCACTCGGGCCATCGCCCCCAGCTGCGCAGCCTGGGAAACTTTGAGCAAACATAAAAACCTGGGAGGGAGGCAAGTCGTCTCCCCCCACCAGCCACCCCCAGACCCTCCTCGCTGGCGCCACTGCCTCTCGCCTACAGACTGAACCCTAAACCCAGCTGCCATCAGAATGGAGGGACCATCCCTGGCGGCTCGGCCTCCATTTCGCAGCCCTTGGGACAGGGCCTGGGTCTCCTTACGGGTCTGGATGGTGCTCAGTACATGGCTCCTTCCCAGCGTCTGCAGAACAGCTGTGTCTCCCCTGCCTGCCCCGCTGCACGGGGCCCAGCTGGGAGAGGCCCCTGCCGCCTGTGGGACGCAGCCGAGGGGACCGGGACTGGGCGTGGTTTGGTAGCTCACATGCATCACGGCGGCCTGTTGCGCCATGGCCAGACTGCACTGCCCCATGGGATTCACTGGGCCCTGCTCGGCACCGAGCCACAGAGGGTCCAAGCTGTCCCCACGTGGTGCCGTGCAACAGTGCCAGGCCTCCTGCCTCTGTGCCAGGCTTATTCCCTCAGACCTCGCAGTTGGGCCTGGTACCAGGCTGCCAGCTGCGTGGGCTGAGGCTCGTCCCAGACGCCCCTGAGGCTCGCCCTGCTTGGGGACCGGGACAGCTCAGGGCGCCAGAGGCAGCACAGGCTGAACAGTTGCTTCCAGAAGGGACCTCTCAGCAGGGCTAAGGAGGAGGCAGCAAAGGCCCTGCAAGCCACCCTCCCCGTCCGGGGCCCTAGCACCAGAAGCAGGAGGGTGCTGTCCTGCAAAGCCAAGGACTGGCCCTGGGGGCCCCTGTCAGCTCACCGGGGCCTACGAGCGAGCGGCTGTGACAGGGGCCCAGTCTCTGCAGTTGCAGCAGGCTAGAGAGAGCCCAGCCAGACACAATCAGCAGAGATCTCCCATATCCTGCAATCTGCTCCCTGCATCCCCGCTGACAGCTCCCGCTGTTCCCATTTGCACTCAGCGCCTGAGCCCTGGGAGATAAAGCTCCCCTGACGCAATCCAGCCACGAGCGTGTATCTGATCGGCGAGCCGATGCCGACATGGCACAGGGATAATTAGCCAAGAGAAGGGGAGGGTTCCCCTAAGAGCCGTCTGTTCCTTTCCATGCCCACAGCCAAGCCTCTTGTTCCTGCTCCAGTCTATCCTGCAATGGCCTCCCACCAGGCCTGTCTCTTTGACACCAAACCCTGCCCCATGGGTGTAGTTTGTGGGGCACAGGGGGCATTGCCCCCACACACCTCCCCCACTCCATGCTGAAGGCGGTCAGTTTCATTGTGACTCCCCACCTGCTATTTCAGCTCCATGGCACTCCCTGCAAGGCTCCTTGTTGGCCCTGGGCCCGTGTGTCCGATCCTGGCAGCTTCGCCCCGGGCGTTCTCCCAGGCAGCTGCCTGTGCGCGGTGCTGCCTCCCGACGTTCACACCACCCCTGCCACACTGCAGTCCCACCTCTCCCTGCTGCCTCCAGGGAACCAGGTTGTCTCTGGATAACTCACTGCCCTTCCCCTGACCGTGGCCTCCTGGTCTGCCCTCAGATCAGGTCGGGGAAACCCGCCGCACAAGGGGTGCTACCGCCAAGAAACGTCGGGGAAACGCGGCCTTCTCAGAGGGACCCTGGCACACGGGGACGACCCCACAAACCCACCTCGGAGCCATCCCTGTAAATCCGCCTCCACTGCCTCCCTCATGGCCCTGCTGATGCCAGCCATGAGGTCATTGCAGTGACATCACCAGCGTTACCATGGCCACGGGCTGATGTCATAAGGAGCGCACTGGGAGGAAGCAGGAGACGCCACAAACGCGGCCTTCTTCAGACAAGGGCTGATGTGCCCCCCAGCACCGCCCCAGCCGGCTCTGCCCCCAGGGGAGAACAGGCCGCAGCCTGAGTGCTGAGGGCTGATGGGTGATGGGAGGGAGCTGCCCCTTGGGCTGAATGTCCTGCTCCCAGCCAGTTGCCCCCTGGTCCCTGCTGCGCCGCATGGCTGCGGACGGCTGAACCAGGCACTGCCCAGCGAGAACATCCCCACGTGGCCAGGGCCTGGGGCTGTGCCAATGTCCCAGCCACATCAGGACACGGCTTCTGGATCTGCTGTCTGCGGCTGGGATCTGAGAGGCAGGGGCCAGCTGGGTGGGCCGAGCCGGGATCCAGCCAGGCTGAGCTGCCCCTTCTTGCCGTAAGGACCC
Source organism: Chrysemys picta bellii (assembly GCF_011386835.1). Taxonomy (NCBI): domain Eukaryota; kingdom Metazoa; phylum Chordata; order Testudines; family Emydidae; genus Chrysemys; species Chrysemys picta. Next base: position 613,981 of record NC_088798.1, read on the forward strand.
CCGTGTGATCCAGCCTGCTCCCCGGCCCAGCTGCCTCGCCCCAGCACGCCCGCAAGGGTGGGGATCGCAGCGCGCTAAGCCCATGCTCCTGAACAAGCTGCCTCTTCGTGGCCCTGCTCTCTGCGCCCGCCCCAGCATGCCAAGCCAGTCAGAGCAGCACACAGGTACCGGAGCTCCATGGGGCACCCGGGGCATCCACACTCAGACCCCCCGACCCCCCGAGCTGTACAGACACTTCTGGCTCTGGGAAATGAGACCAGAACCTCCTGGTCCCTTGCAGGTGGCTGCACTCAAAGCCCTAGGAGCCTGGGACCACAGGGACTGTCTACGGGGGGAAAAAGGGAAATAAGCAAAATCCAACCACATCTCAGGAGTGTGGCCAGCCCCACAGTGCTACCTATTAACTGTGTGGCTTCCTGTGTCTGGAACGCGTTACACACCATCCCCGCCCACTCCCGGGTGGGTCCAGCCAGACTCGGTGTAGTACAGGGCATCAGAGAGCGGCTCGCTGTGATCCAAGGATGTCCCAGGCGAGGCCCTGCCAGCAGAGCTAGAGATGTATTAACGCCATTGCACAAGGCACTGGGAAGCTCTCCTCTGGAGCACTGGGTACAGATCCGGTCAGCCACATTCAAGACAGGCGAATTCACTCTGGAAGAGGTGCAGAGAAGAACTAGTGATAGGATGAGCAGGGGAAGGGAGGGCCGATCTTATGAGAGGAGACTCGAAGAGCTTGGCTTGGTTAGCCTAGTAAAAAGAAGGCGGAGCAGGGATCTGAGTGCTCTATAAAAACCAGGGAGGGTGAAGAGCTATTTTAGCTAAAGAACAATATTGGCCAGGGTCTTCTGAGTGCCTGGGCCCTGTCCTGGAGCCTCCTGCTCCAACAGGAAGAGGGGCTTCGTCCCCGCTCCCAGCCAGGACAGGCCCCACTTGTTGGACCAGGGCCTTTCCTTGCAGCACAGGGGGGCTGGGGCTCAGATCTCCCCGAGATCCAGACCAGGGATCCCAGAGCTACAGCATCACAGCCACATCCCTCAGCGCTGCCTGAGAGATGCCCATCCCAGTGCACCCGCTCAGCCTCTCCCACTGGGCTCCCCGGGTGGGTTAAGGGGCCCCAGCTCCTGTGTTTGGGGTCAGTGGAGAGGGGGAGGGGCCCACGTCCCCAGTGTGTGGTGGGGCCTAGCTCCCCTGGGTGGCATCGGGGGGGGGGAAAAGGGGGGTCTCCCAGTAACTTGGGGGGGAAGCAGCTTCAGAAGGAACTGTCCCTTCTGTTTCTATGGCAACTGTACTTAATGGCGCTTCAGCCTGACAGGTTCATTACTCCGCAGCTGAACTCCTCAAGGAGGGACTGGAGATAGTGACCACCATGCCGGGGGGGCAGTGGGGGCCATGGGTGGTGAGAGTTGTGCCGTGACCAGTCTCCTGGGCCTCGCCCCTCTCATGCCATCACCCAGTGCTCCAGGGAGTGGGCTGCGCAGAGCCCTCGGCACCCAGCGCTGTGACACCCGGGGATGGGGCTGGAGGCAGTTGCTGGACCCCAGCTCAGTGCTGTCCCAGCGAGCAGGGGCCAGTGCGGCAAGCAGGATGGCCAGGTGGCTGCTGCACGCCTCGCGTGGCGTCGCATCTCCCTGCGATGACCGATTCTCCAGCCAAAATGCCAGTACATGCTCCGATCCATAGGCTGCGGAGTGGAGGTGCTGGCCAGGAACCTCTGTCTGGGCACAGAGAGCCCAGGCCTGGCAGCAGGGATGCGCTGAGGCAGAAGACGTATTCGCGGACAGCTGCAAGCAGAGCCAAGCAACCAGGCAGATAGGTCAGCCCCACAGGAGGAGACGTGTGGCATGAACAGGGAGAGGAGACAAGGGCAGCTGGTGCCCGAAGGGGCTGCTTCCCAGCGAGCCAGAGCCCTGTATCTGCACCCCTCCCTTCCAGCCCAGCCCACCATCTCCCCACCACTGACGGCCCCACGGAGTTGAGCCGTGCAACCTGGGAAGGGGGGGCACCCCCTGGGGAGCAAACAGCGCCCCAGGAATCCGCCTCCCGAGTCTTGCTCCTCCCCCCCTCCCCTGGGAGGAGGGTCAGGACCATCACTCCATTCCACAGCGGGGTGCAGGGGCAGGAAGATCACTGAGGACCCCCTGACTCCTGCCTAAATGCTGTACAAAAACCTCATTGCTGCTGCACGCCAGCCTGGCTGGGACACCAGCCGTGGCTGCCCTCGATGGCTCAGCCGGGCCCAGCGCAAAGGGGCCAAGGCCAGCAGCCACACTGGCCCAGCGGAGGCAGGATAGGTTGTGCCAGGCGTCCCCGCTAGCATTGCTCTAAACCTGGCTGGGTAGCAACGTCCTCTGCGTACCTTGCCCACAATTCCTGGCCCGCTCCAGAAGCAGTGCATTCTGGGAGACTTCAGGGCCACAGCAGCTGGGCTCATTGAGACATGTCAGTCCGACATGCATCAGACTGACCCACTTAATGTTCAACCTGCTGAAAGGAGAGGCTGTCTGCTCTAGCCACTTCCTAGCCTGTGTGCCCTGTTCTGCAGCGGTTCCCTGCCTGAGCTGTACATGCAGCCCGGCACCGTGTGCTCAGGACAGGCCAGAGGCTGCAGTCTCCGGGCTTAGTGCACATCTGCCAGAGCGCAGCAGTGACCTCCAGTCCCATCCAGCCTGCACAGCCCTGGAGGGGAGCCCCCCCGCCCCCCGCCTCGCTCAGGAGGTGCTATACTTTGCAATACTTTCCATTCCACTGGTATCTCTGGAGGATGTTCAACCAAAGCGCCTACATCTGTAAATCAGCAGGCCAGATAGCTTGCCCCCAAGGGTTTTAAAAGAGCTGGCTGAGGAGCTCGCTGGACCATTAGTGTTGATTTTCTGTAGGTCTTGGAGCCCCGGGGAAGTTCCAGAAAGCTCGAAGAAAGTTCACGTTGTGCCAATTTTTAATAACGGTAAACGGGCTGATGGGGTAATTATAAGCCTGTCAGTTTAACATCAGTCCCAGGCAAGACAATGAAGCAGCTGCTACAGGTCTCGGCTAACAAAGAACTGAAAGAGGAAAATGTAATTAATGCAAATCAAAATGGGTTTATGGAAACTAGCTCCTGTCACACTAACTTGATAGCTTTTTTGATGAGAGTACAAGTTTGATTGATAACAGCAATAGTGCTGAGGTAACATAGACAGACTCTCTGAGGTGTTTGACTCAATGCTGCATGACATTTCGATTAAAAAACTAGAAGAATCTAAAATTATCCTGGCACACATTAAACACATTATAAACTGGCTAACTGATAGGTCTCAACATGTAAAAACAACTGAGGAGAGTTGGCAGTTTTTCAAAGGGACACTATTAAGGGCCCAAAAGCAAGCTATTCCGCTGGTTAGGAAAGATAGAAAATGTGGCAAAAGACCACCTTGGCTTAACCACGAGATCTTCATGATCTAAAAAATAAAAAGGAGTCATATAAAAAATGGAAACTAGGACAGATTACAAAGGATGAATATAGGCAAACAACACAGGAATGCAGGGACAAGATTAGAAAGGCAAAGGCACAAAATGAGCTCAAACTAGCTACAGGAATAAAGGGAAACAAGAAGACTTTTTATCAATACATTACAAGCAAGAGGAAGACCAAAGACGGGGTAGGCCCACTGCTTAGTGAAGAGGGAGAAACAGTAACAGGAAACTTGGAAATGGCAGAGATGCTTAATGACTTCTTTGTTTCGGTCTTCACCGAGAAGTTTGAAGGAATGCCTAACAAAGTGAATGCTAATGGGAAGGGGGTAGGTTTAGCAGATAAAATAAAAAAAGAACAAGTTAAAAATCACTTAGAAAAGTTAGATGCCTGCAAGTCACCAGGGCCTGATGAAATGCATCCTAGAATACTCAAGGAGCTAATAGAGGAGGTATCTGAGCCTCTAGCTATTATCTTTGGAAAATCATGGGAGATGGGAGAGATTCCAGAAGACTGGAAAAGGGCAAATATAGTGCCCATCTATAAAAAGGGAAATAAAAACAACCCAGGAAACTACAGACCAGTTAGTTTAACTTCTGTGCCAGGGAAGATAATGGAGCAAGTAATTAAGGAAATCATCTGCAAACACTTGGAAGGTGGTAAGGTGATAGGAAACAGCCAGCATGGATTTGTAAAGAACAAATCATGTCAAACCAATCTGATAGCTTTCTTTGATAGGATAACGAGCCTTGTGGATAAGGGAGAAGCTGTGGATATGGTATACCTAGACTTTAGTAAGGCATTTGATACGGTCTCGCATGATATTCTTATCAATAAACTAGGCAAATACAATTTAGATAGGGCTACTATAAGGTGGGTGCATAACTGGCTGGATAACCATACTCAGAGAGTTGTTATTAATGGTTCCCAATCCTGCTGGAAAGGCATAACGAGTGGGGTTCCGCAGAGGTCTGTTTTGGGACCAGCCCTGTTCAATATCGTCATTAACGACTTAGATATTGGCATAGAAAGTACGCTTATTAAGTTTGCGGATGATACCAAACTGTGAGGGATTGCAACTGCTTTGGAGGACAGGGTCATAATTCAAAATGGAGAAATGATCTGAGTTAAATAGGTTGAAGTTTAACAAAGACAAATGCAAAGTGCTCCACTTAGGAAGGAACAATCAATTTCACACATACAGAATGGGAAGAGACTGTCTAGGAAGGAGTACGGCAGAAAGGGATCTAGGGGTTATAGTGGACCACAAGCTAAATATGAGTCAACAGTGTGATGCTGTTGCAAAAAAAGCAAACATGATTCTGGGATGTATTAACAGGTGTGTTGTGAGCAAGACACGAGAAGTCATTCTTCCACTCTACTCTGCTCTGGTTAGGCCTCAGCTGGAGTATTGTGTCCAGTTCTGGGCACCACATTTCAAGGAAGATGTGGAGAAATTGGAGAGGGTCCAGAGAAGAGCAACAAGAATGATTAAAGGTCTTGAGAACATGACCTATGAAGGAAGGCTGAAAGAATTGGGTTTGTTTAGTTTGGAAAAGAGAAGACTGAGAGGGGACATGATAGCAGTTTTCAGGTATCTAAAAGGGTGTCATAAGGAGGAGGGAGAGAACTTGTTCACCTTAGCCTCTAAGGATAGAACAAGAAGCAATGGGCTTAAACTGCAGCAAGGGAGGTCTAGGTTGGACATTAGGAAAAGGTTCCTAACTGTCAGGGTGGTTAAACACTGGAATAAATTGCCTAGGGAGGTTGTAGAATCTCCATCTCTGGAGATATTTAAGAGTAGGTTAGATAAATGTCTATCAGGGACAGGGCCGGCTCCAGCATTTCTGCCGCCCCAAGAAAAAAAAAAAAAAAAAGCCGCGATCGGCAGCGGCAGTTCGGCGGCAGGTCCTTCGCTCCTAGAGGTAGTGAGGGACCTGCCGCCCCCGAATTGCCGCAGGTGCCGCCCCTCTCCCTTGGCCGCCCCAAGCACCTGCTTGTTAAGCTGGTGCCTGGAGCCGGCCCTGATCAGGGATGGTTTAGACAGTATTTGGTCCTGCCATGCGGGCAGGGGACTGGACTCGATGACCTCTCGAGGTCCCTTCCAGTCCTAGAATCTATGAATCTATGTAACTGTAAATAGGGAATCAGCACTGAGTGGGTGTGTTTCAGTAGGGGCCCGCAGGGATCGGTTCTTGGTCCTACATCTAAGTTCCCTGTAAGCTGCGCGGCATCCCTCCCCCAGCCCAGCCCAGCCCTGCCCCGCCCCACCGGGACTGCCATGGTCAGGGAGAGGCGCCTCTCACCCAGCCCCGAGCTGCTGCAGCAAGAGAGAGCTGGGGGGAGTCCTCTCCCCCCGCTGCAGCCCCGGGGCAGCCTGCACCCCAAACCCCTCATCCCTGGGCCCACTCCAGAGCCTGCACCCCGCTGCACCCCAATCCTCTGCCCTAGCACTGAGCCCCATCCCGCACCCCAATCCCCTCATCCCCAGGCCCACCCCTGAGCCCTCACCCCCAGCCAGAGCCATCACCCCCCACGCTCCAACCCTCTGCCCCAGCCCTTAGCTCCCTCCTACACTCCGAACTCCTCGGCTCCACCCCCACCTCCATATTGGTGCACATAACAAAATTAATTCCGCACACGGACATAAAAAATTAGAGGGAACACTTTCCTACACTATTTCATGTTTTTATCAATGACTTGGAAGAAACATAAAATCAATGATAAAGTTTGCAGATCACACAAAAATTGGGCGAGTGATAAATAATGAAGAGAACAGGTCACTGATTCAGAACAATCTGGATCGCTTAGTAAACTGGGCGCAAGCAAACAATATGCATTTTAATACAGCTAAATGTGAATGTGCATATCTAGGAACAAAGCATATAGGCTATACGTAAAGGATAGGGGACTCTATCCTGGGAAGCAGTGACTCTGAAAAATAAATAAGCTCATAGTGGATAATCAACAGTACATGAGCTTCCAGCATGAGGCTGTGGCCAAAAGAGCTAATGGGATCCTTGGATGCATAAACAGAGGAATCGTGAATAAGAGCAGAGAGGTGATTTTACCTCTGTCTTTGGCACTGGTGCGACCATTGTTGGAATCCTGTGTCCAGTGCTGGTGCCCATAATTCAAGAAGGCTGCTGATAAATTGGAGAGGGTTCAGAGAAGAGCTACAAGAATGAGTAAAAGATTAGAAAACCTGCCTTCTAATGATTGACTCAAAGAGCTCGATCTATTTAGCTTAGCAAAGAGAAGGTTAAGGGATGACCTGATTACAGTCTATAAGCACCTATATTGGGAACACATATTTAATAATTGGTTCTTCAGTCTAGCACAGAAAGATCCAATGGCTGGAAGTTGAAGCTAGACACATTCAGACTAGAAATAAGGTGTATATTTTTACAAGTGAGAGTAATTAACCACTGGGACAATGTACCAACGGTCACGGTGGGTTCTCCATCACTGACAATTTTAGAATCAGGATTGCATGTTTGTCTAACGTGTTCTGGGCATTATTTTGGGGCAGTTCTCTGGCCTGTGCTATACAGGAGGTCAGACTAGAGCAGGGGTGGCCAACCTGAGACTGAGAAGGAGCCAGAATTTACCAATGTACATTGCCAAAGAGCCACAGTAACACGTCAGCAGCCCCCCATCAGCTCCCCCACCCCACTTCCAGTGCCTCCCACCCACCGTCAGCCCCGCTGATCAGCACCTCCCCCTCCCTCCCTGCACCTCCCAATCAGCTGTTTTGTGGTGTGCAGGAAGGTCTGGGATGGAGGGGGAGGAGCGAGGGCACGGCAGGCTCAGGGGAGGGGGCGGGAAGGGGTGGAGGGGGGGCAGGGCCTGTGGCAGAGCCAGGGGTTGAGCAGTGAGCACCCCCTGGCACATTGGAAAGTTGGCGCCTGTAGCTCCAGCCCCGGAGTCGGTGCCTAGACAAGGAGCCGCATATTAACTTCTGAAGAGCCGCAGGTGGCTCCAGAGCCACAGGTTGGCCAGCCCTGGACTAGATGATCAAAAAACAATGGTCCCTGCTGGCCTAGAAACCTATGAATCGATGTCCTGTGCAGCCCAGCTACCCTGCACGAAGGGGGCTGCAGCAAGCCCCTGCAGTCACCAAGAGAAGCATCCAGAACGCAGAGAAGGAGCAGGACTGGGTCTCCCGCAGCCTCTCCCCTCAGTGGGCAGGAGAAGAACATAGACTCTGAGCCCGTCTGGAGAGGATCTGGGGCCAGCTCCCAGGGGCACAGAATGCAGCCTGCTGCTGGCTGTGAGGGGAGCCCCTGGTTACTTCAGCCCTGGCTGCCCCGCAGGGGTGCTGTAGGGTCCGGGCAGGAGCAGTGGCAGCTCCCAGCTACTCCAGGCCTGGCAGGGGCACTGTAAGGCACAGAGGCCATGGTGCGTGAGCGCCACATGGCTGCGCCAGTGTGACGAAGTGGGACAGTTCTTAATGTTTTCCTCAGTTTCCCCTATGCAGTTCTTAAGTATCTAGGTGGTGGGATAAGGGTGTATGGTTGCTGCAGAGCAAAGGGCCAGGGTACATAAATGCCTGACACTCTGTCTCCTAGCAACTGATGGCCTGGGCCCCTCCTCTGCAAAGGTGCCAACTGAAGGTGTTGGAGACAAAGGGATCAGGTGCCCTCCTGGCCAGGGAAAGAGACAAAGCCCAGAGAAGGAGGGGCTGGACGGGGGTTGGAGTTTGGAGCTAGCTGGGGACTGGAAGGGAGGGGAGGGGTCCCATTCGCTGGACCTACAAGCTCTGTTTTAGACCCTGTTCCTGTCATCTAATAAACCTCTGCTTTACTGGCTGGCTGAGAGTCACGTCTGACTGCGAAGTGGGGGTGCAGAACCCTTTGGCTTCCCCAAGGCCCCGCCGGGGCGGACTCGCTGTGGGAAGCGCACGGAGGGGCATGTGCTGAATGCTCCCAGGAGAGACCCAGGAGGTGAAGCCGTGTGAGCTTCTTGCCCTGAAGATGGTCTGCTCCGAGGGAGAGGAGGCTCCCCAAAGTCCTGACCGGCTTTGTGGGGAGCAGTCCCAGAGCATCGCCCGGGGACTCCGTGACAGCCCGCTCTGAGACGGCAGTTGGAGGAGCAGCACGGGCGCCAGCCGAGTGTTCGTGGCAGTGCCCTGCTGATGGAGATAACACCCTTAGCTAATCACTCTCCCTGCAAGGCCCTGTGTATTTCCTAATCTAATTACATTCAGAGAGGTTTCTCCCTGGAAGCGGCAATCGATAAGCCCGTGTTCTGCGCCCCCTCCTCCTGCCCCTTGGCACAGACAATGGATACGGACGAGGGGAAAATTGAATTTGCAGCCATTTTTATTGGGATTTAATTGGCTAGTCTCACCCCACTGCCTTAATCCCAGGCGCTGACAGGCGGCAGCCCCCCTTATTTATCACTCTTCAGATATTCGCCTTTTGGCAGTTGTGGGAAATCAATGGCCTTGCCCGTGGCATGCCGGGAGTGGCCGCGCGGCCAGCCGGGGATCCATCAGCCTCTGCCATTGCTATCGACAAGATGATTGGGCTGTAAGAGGTGCTTTGATAACAGACCTGGCGCGCATTAAGTGCTCGTCATCAGGGATGATCATGACTTATTACAGCTAATTCTCCCCGAACAATGGCCGTGCTCTTAACAGACAGGCGCTTCGCTCCGCGATTGCCCAGAGCGCGAATGGGACTGGGACACCAGAGCCCTCGGCCCCACTGGGGACCTGCCTGCCCTGAGCCCCTATGGACAGAGGGGTCCAGCCCAGCGTGTTCTCAGCCCCATACCCCACGGACAGCTTGATCCAAAGCTATTTCAACTCAACCCATCTTGGAGGGGGAGGCCTCCAAGTCACCTCAGTCCATCCAGACAAGGAATTAGAAGTCACTGATCTGTCCCAGTCCATGGATGCCAGGTGAGCCCAGGGGCCTAGCAGCCCGGGCACATGGATCCCAACTAAGGCTAGGAGTCTGCGGGGTTCTCGGGATAACGCCTGCCATTGAGCGCACAGCAGCTACACCCCAAGCCGTCCTCAGCCCCCATCTCACCCCCAGAGCTGTGGGGCTCGGGGAGCTGTTCGGGCTGAAGAGACGGGACGGGAGTCACCAGGCCAGGATGCAGTGGGGCGCTGAAGGGCTGCAGGACACTCCCTGCTCTGCACGTTATCGGGAGCAATTCTCCGTGCCTTGCATTTCCGTCTCTCTGAGCCCAGCAGAGTCCAAAGGCCAGACCGTCCCAAGAGCTCCGTCCCCAAATACATGACAGGCGGCTGCGCTCAGCACATTGGGTGCCAAACACAGGGAAACCCAGCCCCGAGCGTGGGGGGACCTGGCCGTAACGTGGGCTGCAAAAGTGGGGGGAACCCGGCTCTGAGCGCAGGCCCAGTGACGGGAGAACCTGGCTGTAACGGGGACACTCACCTCTTGAGCACCTCCTAGCAGCCGGGTGTGGTACTGCAGTGCTTTTCTCACCTGGCTCCCCCAGCACACCCCGGCTGTCCTTGGTGGGACCTCCATGCTTGCCCTCCAGCCAGGTCCACCAGAAATGGGCTGCCTGCCCCCACCAGGGGCATCGGCCCCAGCTCGGACTTCTAAATTCAGCCCTTCACTCGTGCTTCCGAACGAGCCTCGTCCCCTTCTCGGGGTTTACAGCACTTCGCCGCTGCTCCGGGCTCCAGCCTGGGGACCCAGCCACGTACAGCTCCCTGCACCCTCCCGGGGCCTCGCCCCACCTGGCCCCTTCGCGTCACCTCAGCCCAGGGCTAAAGTGCCAGGGCCCCTCCCAGCCCAGCAAACGCAGCCAGAGCCCAACTCTGGTTCTCCCTGGGGCGGGGCGAGGGCTCTGCTGGGCTCCAATTGGCTGCTTCACATGGCCCCTCTAGGCAGGCCTGGAGGACTCACCTTCGCTGCTCTGTCCCTGCCACATTGCGGCTTGCTGGGGGGGCCCTGGGGCCTCGTGTAGGGAGCCACAAAGGTCAGGTGCAGCCCCACACACCAGCCCCAGGCCCCGAGCGGGGGGGGGGAACCAGGCCCCAAGGCCCTGCCTGCCCCATGCCTGCCCCAATTTGGCTCCTGTCTTCTCTCACCCTCCTCCAAATGGGGGGCCCACGTTCGGTGCAGGACATGCGACCAGACCTGGCTGTGGCATGCAGGGGATGCTGCCCCTGCTGGCAGTGCTCGCAGGTGCCTGAGCTGCACTGAGCCTGGGGAGGGGGAGCCCTGCGCTGGCCAGGACTTCCCACAGCTCTGCGCTGCCCTGCTCGTCCTGCCGTGGGACTCACAGCAGAACCGGTCTGAGCCTCAGGGAGGTCCTAGGAGCCAGGATGTTGCCTGTAAGAAGCAGGGACCTAGAGCTGCTGGCTCCGATCTTCTCCAGCTCAGACAGGCTCTCGGTCGGGCCCACCTCCCGCCATCCTGGCTGCCAGAACCGCAGCAGCACGCTGGGTCCGTGCTGACAGCGGGGGGCTGGGATGGGGGTGGCTTTGCTGGCCAGGACCAGTGCTGTGTGCTGGAAGCTGGTATCCACCTGCCTGGCTCATCTCCTCCACCCAGCCATCACTCCCAAACACAGGGGGCACCGGGGGGGGGGGCACTGCTCTGCCCTGGCACCCAATGCTGCTGCCAGAGGGAGCCAGCCCCTCAGCCTGTCTCCAATGGGGAAGGGACGGTCACTCTCCTGCCCCACAGGTGGGGCGTTGGGACAGGCTGCAGGGATCCAGTGGCCTGGGGTAGCCGTAAGAGGTCAGATTCTGGGCAGGGCCGTCCTGTCATTGCTCGCTATTCTAAACAGTCACCCCAGCTGGGACACCGGCCTTCCTGGCAGCCCCCCGCCCTGTCTCAGTGCCAGCGGCCTGGGCCCTCAGCCCAGCAGAGTCTGCTGCCCTGGCAGTGCCGGCTCTCGGGTGAACGCTGCAGGATTCGTTTTGCCCCAAGCTTCCAGGAAGCTGGAGCTGGATCAGGTCACCCCCGCGCTGCCCAGGCCTCTGGGGAAGGGACGGCATAGCTGCAGCACCATAGCTGTGCCCACGCACAGGCTGGCAGTTCCTCCTCCCCCCAGCCACCCTCAAATCGCATCCAGCCCAGCATGGCAATCGCAGGTGCTGGCGTTAGCTGCCAGAGGGGCCGTTTCAGCCTGACAGCTGCTGCCACTCAAAGCTTTTCAGTCTGACAAGCTCAGGTCTCTGGCTTCAGAGCTGGCCTGGCTCTGCGTTGCCTCCTCCCCTCGTGTTTCCCGGTGCACCCCAGGGAGCTGGGGCTGGAGGAGAAGCTGTGGGACATGCACACGCTGAGGCCGAGGGCAGCAGCTGCCAACGCACGCCCAGGGCACAGCATGCTCTGTCCACGTCCGTGTGGACAGGCTGGGCTGGTGCAAGGTGAGGGTCCCTCTAGCTACAAGGCTGTCGCTGCCAGTTCCCAGTTTGCCCACCCTGAGGAGACCTCCCCCGCGTGTCCTGAGCGGCTCCAACGGCCCGAAGGGACCCACTGTAATAACGGGGCCCACACATGTACCGAAGTGTGAGCTCCACTGTGAACAGCGAGTGAAAGCTCATAAGGTGCCAAAATAACCTATAAACGGTGCCCAAGGGAGACCGAAAGGCTGAATTAGTCTAAACACAACGGCCTCCTGATGTAACCCCAGGACGGGGCTAAGATCCTGTCTTGTAAACAAGGAGAACTGGGGACCAAAACTTAATAAACCAAAATTGCTGTGTCAGATATTAGGCATCTCTGGTGCACAAAGCAATGAGTGGACGGGTGTTCCCCTCATCCCCCCCTTTTGGGAAGTTCAGAAAGAGACTTTGCGGGAGAAAAACTGGCTTCACCTTCATGGCTGCCACCCCCCACCATCTCCTGGGACCCCATACTTTCTTCAGCCTCCTCCCGAGAGCTGTCCTGACCAGACTGGGCCAGAGAGAGGGATGCAGATGACAGTGCCACCTCCACTGGCCCCAGCTGAATCATGCATATCACCTGGGATGTGGGTAGGGTGATCAGGTGTCTGGTTTTCGACAGGAACACCTGGTTGAAAAGGGACCCTGGCAGCTCTGGTCAGCACCGCCAACCAGACCATTAAAAACTCGGTCGGCGGTGCTGCAAAGCTGAGGCAGGCTAGTCCCTGCCTGTGACACCGCGCTGCGTCCCGGAAGCGGCCAGCTGGTCCGGCTCCTAGGCAGGGGGGCCATGAGGCTCCGCACGCTGTCCCCACCCCGGGCACCGGCTCCGCACTCCCATTGGCCGAGCTGGGGGGGCAGTGCCTGCGGGCGAGAGCAGCATGCGCTGTGGGAGCCTCCTGCCCACCCCCACGCCCTGCCTAGGAGCCGGACCTGCTGGCTGCTTCCGGGGTGCAGCACGGAGCCAGGACAGGCAGGCAGCCTGCCTTAGTCCTGCTGCGCCGCTGACCGGGAGCTGCCCGAGGTAACCCCGAGCCCCAACCCCCTACCCAGCCCTGAGCCCCCCCTTAACCCAGAGCCCCCTCCTGCACCCCAAAGCCCGCATCCCCAGCCCAGAGCCCTCACCCCCCTGCACCTCAACTCCCTGCCCCAGCCCAGAGCCCCTCCCACACCCTGAACCCCTCATCCCCGGCCCCACCCCAGAGGCCTCACCCCCCCTGCACCCCAACCCCCTGCCTCAACCCACTGCCCCCTCCCACATTCCGAATCCCTCAGTCCCACCCCTCAGCCTGGAAGCCCCTTCTGCATCCCAAACCCCTCATCCCTGTGCCCCCGCTCAAGCCAGCACCCCCAACTGGAGCCCTCACCCCCTCCCACATCCCACTCCCTGCCCCAGCCCAGAGCCCCCTCCCGCACCCTGAACCCCTCATTTCTGGCCCCAGCCCAGAGCCCACACCCCCATTTAGAGCCCTCACCCCTTGCCACACCCCAACCCCCTGCCCCAGCCCAGTGAAAGTGAGTGAGGGTGGGGGAGAGTGAGCCACTGGGGGGGGGGAATGTAGTGAGCGGGGGGCGGGGCCTCGGGACAGGGGCGGGACTAGGGTGTTCGGTTTTGTGCCAATAGAAAGTTGGCAACCCCGATGTGGGACTTTGTCTGTGCCCCACTCGCACTGTCACAGAGCCTCAGGACTGGTGCTACCCCCCAGCTTTTCCACAGCCTCTTGGCAGAGCCCCCTCAGTGTGGGGGCCCCCAGGAGTCCCACTAGGCCATGCAGCCCTACCCCGCTCCTGGAACGGGACCTGGGCTCCACCCCCCATTTCACACCACGACTCCTGGCAGAGACTCGTGCGCTCTTCGTTCGGGGACGCGGAGCTGGGACTCAGCGCTGGGCATGCTTAGGTCAGCCCCGAGAAAGAACGGTTCAAGCAGGGCCCGCGCTGGTCACGCCAGCGCAACGCCCCAGCGAGCTGTCTCAGGCTCTGTCTCTCTGACTGCTTCAGGCAAGAACTGCCAGCTTACCAGGAGCCCAGACGTAACTCCCTGCTGGTCACCTCCGGTCCCTTGTTCTCCATGCGGAGTTCACACCCCCCTTGCCAGAGCTTTCCACAGATGAGTGTTGAGTTGCTAGAGTTTGCATTGTCTCTGTGGACCCCGCTTTGATCTGGGTTCGTGTCAACCAGTTCCTTGGCGACCCTATTCACCCCCCCCAGGCAGCGAGGTAACACACACACACACACCAATGTCTCTTGTGCGCTTCCAGGAGCTGTGTCACATGCACACACACCCGCAACTGGGTAGCAATTATAGAGGGAAACTGAGGCACACATATGTTCCTTACAATATGTGGGGGAGGGATAGCTCAGTGGTTTGAGCATTGGCCTGCTAAACCCAAGGTTGTGAGTTCAATCCTTGAGGGGGGCCACCTAGGGATCTGGGGCAAAAGCAGTACTTGGTCCTGCTAGTGAAGGCAGGGGGCTGGACACGATGACCTTTCAAGGTCCCTTCCAGTTCTAGGAGATGGGATATCCCCATTAAATTAAAAAAAAAATATTACAGAAAATTCCCACTTCATCACACCTGGTGTGTCTCCTTCTCCACATTAGTTCTCTTTCCTACCCCCCTACTTTTTCCTTCTGTCTAACAAGAGCCTGGCGTATTGTGCAGCACGGCTGTGAGCCTGCAGCCAGCCCGAGGCAGCTAAAAGCAGTGCCCTGAACAGCCCGGTGCCGGTACGAGTTTGCCAGGTCCGGAGTGGCTGATCCGACCCATGGGCTGGGCCTGTGTTTCTCCAGCAGGGAGGTGGCAAGTGAGGGACACCCCAGGGACAGAAGCTGCAGCCTCGCTCGCTGCTGCTCTTTTCTCTCCCCCCTCGCGTGTGTTTGTCTGGTTTTGTCGGCTAGGAAACGGGAGCCACCTTCAGCAGCATCTCCTGCCCGTCTCTTTGCCCCAAAGGCCAGTGATTCCCCTAGAGACTGTCCAGCCGTCTCTAAAACCTCCCTCCAGCTGAACTGGCAGGGACCAAGGGATGCTGTTACAAGGACAGGCTCACTTAGCACTGCCCCCTGCCCCCTTCATGCACGCTCCCCTCTCATGCCTTCCCCCTTCCATGCATGCTCCTCTCCCACGCACCCTTCCAACTCTTACCCCTGAAGTGGTGGATGCTCACTTCTGCCCCTTCATCTCACCCAAATCTGCCTCGCTCATGCCGGGCAGGAACGGGCATCTCTGACAGGCACGGTCCTCTAGCCTACTGGATGTAATGAAGACCAGCTGTCTGAACGGAAGGGAGCCAAGCGAGCGTGTGCTGGTGCTGTCAGCACTGGTGCAAGCTAGCAAGAGTAGGGAGGCATCGCCATTGAGACTACAGGGGTTGGGACCAGGGCAAGTGGGGGAGTCTCAGCCAGGACATCTGCCATGGGAAGCTGGTGACGGGTCCGAGCCCCGGGCGGCCAGGAGCCTGGGCAACAACCCAGGGTTGAGCGCTGAAGAGGAGCTGCATCCTGGGGCCGGATACCGCAGGCACAATGCCAGCCCCAGGCAGTGCGGGTCCTGTCACGGGGCTGCACAGCCCAAAGGGAGGCAGGGGTGGGACGCCACTGACCATGGGAATCGGCCTCCCCTTGCCGCCCCCAGAGACAGGAGGCATTTCCTGGGGGTCTCCTGGTGACTGTGCAGCAATTGCCCCTTCCCCCAGGCTGGGTGGGGTTGGGAGCAGAGAGCTCCCCTCCCTACACCCCCAGGCTAGCAGAGGTCTCCAGGCAGCGGCCAGGCCTGCGGGAGCGCAGTGAGGCGAGATGCTGATGGTAACGAAGCCCAGGCGGGTGCGTCTCCTCTCCAGGAGCAGCGTGCGTGGCCCAGCGGTCACGGCCGATTTCCTGCCGCTCGCTCGTACCAGGCAGCCCAGCTTGGGGCCCGCTCAGCTCCCTTTCAGAGACTGGGTTTAATTACATCCCTCGACGATCAAGCCTGGCAGAGATGCTCGTCCTGCCCTGCATGAAAGATGCTGAAATTGGAACAGCCACAGAGCAGAGCGCACCGGCCCCTGCCGCTCCCAGAGACGCTCCCAGCGGCTGAGCACAGCCCGCGTCACAGCCCAGCACCCTCGCTCCCACTCGCGCTCCCACCCCACAGCACCGCAGGACCCACAGCCCAGGGCAGCAGCTCCAGGTTCACAGCCCCCACCTTAGTGCAGTGAGAGCCACGCCCCAGGGCAGCTGTCTGCACGGCCACCCTGCTCCCAGCATCCCTCAGTGCCCAGTCCCAGGCCCACCCCCCCTCGTTACCCAGAGCCCCCCAGGGCCCAGCCCCAGGGCAGCTCTCTGCACAGCCACCCTGCTCCCAGCATCCCTCAGTGCCCAGCCCCAGCTCCCCCCCTGTTACCCAGAGCCCCCCAGGGCCCAGCCCCGGCCCCCCCCCGTTACCCAGAGCCCCCCCAGGGCTGCTGCACAAAGTGGGGGTTGATGCCTGCAGCACTAAAGGGCGTGGATGTGCAATGGGGTTTCCTCCCCCGAGTCTGGGTGGGGAGCTCCCAGGGACAGGGCTGAACCTGCTGAGGGAGGGCCTGGGGGCAGGAAGGGGGCAGGGCGCTGCTATGGGGGGCAGAGCCGAGGCAGTGGGGAGGGCGGCATGAGACAGCTCCGGACTCACAGCCCCAGGGCTGGCAGGCACCGAGCAAGGCAGCTGCCACTGAGGGAATCCGTCCCCCAGGCCCAGCCACCCGCCTGGGGGCGGCAGGCGAAGCTGCCGCAGGCCAGGCCCAGGAGGTGCCCCAAGCAGCATGGGGAGCCCTGGGGAGGCGCAGGCAGCGCACCCGGGGAACGCTAATACTGGCTGGGCTTCCCCTGGAACATCCCCTCGGCCCTGAGCAACCCCACTAGGCCTTGGGAGCAGCAGGCAGGCGGGGATCTGAACCAGAGCCTGGCAATGTCCAGGGTGAGACGCCCCAGCCTGGGCTGCTGCCAGAGCAATCCAGAGAGGGACCGGACAGTGTGCGCACACACACACACACACCCAAGGCCCTGCACAGATGGCACCCACCCCCACCACACAACCCCAGCGCACTCCCCACAGGCACCACGGGGTGCACAGCACACGCTGCACACCACAGGGCCGCCGAATGACCTGCCTTTGTGACCCACACACCTGGGTGTGGGGCTCTGTCCCCTTAGCGATTAATGAGTCTGCTGCAGCCGTAGCTAAGGGCCGTGTGGCTTTGAGCTCATGGAGTAGAGGCTCATGCACTAAGTTCCGTAAGTCCGAGGTTCGCTCCCGCCCGCTGCCGAGCGGGGTTACACCTGTACTGTGGGAGGGTCAGATACCCTCTCCCGGTACAGTTATGGCCACCCCAGGGCTGGGCCCAGCTTGCACCACACACAACGAGGCCCTGGCGCAGCCTGGCAGGGCTCAGACGCCTGGGGCAAGCCCAGCGTCCGTCTGCATGGTGGCCTAGGAGGGCAGCAAGGCGGGGGCCTGCTGTGGTCCGTGCAGGGGGAAGCGGCTCTTCCCCCCATCCTTCCCAGGCTGCAGCAGGCCCCGCAGTGTAGCTGCAGCTCTGCGGGAAGAGTGAGGGAGGGAGGGAAGGGGCCAGGAGAGCTCCCCAGCCCCACCCCACACAACAAGCCCATTAGTAGGAAATCAATGGTAGCTGGAGCCAGGAAAGGGAGCAGCTCATGTGCCAGCCCCTGGCAGGCTCCAGGCCACACAGTGCACTTAGCCCAGGCTACCTCACCCCCCCAGGGCACCACTGCCCGCAAAGCTAGAGCCCTGCTCTCCCCAGCGCTGCTCTCCCCAGCCCTGTTCTCCCCATGCTGACCCGGCCACAGCCTCAGCCCGGGCAACCCCTGAGACCCTGACATCCCTGCGGGAGCAGTACAGCCCCCCTCCTGACTTGAGCAAGGCGCGAGCTGGTGGGGAGGCTGGCCGGGGCACACAGGGTGGGGCACAGTCTCCCCTCTGCCAACCTCGGGGGCGGGCACAGCTCATCCTCCACCCTCTCACCTCTGCAGCAACGAGCCAGAGGCCAGCGGCCCAATTCCCCTTGCACTCAGGAGACGAGTAACTCCCCGGGGGCACCTGCCCACCCTGTCTCCTCACAGATCGCGCCTGGGACCGCTCCGGGGGGGTGCACCCAGCTAACTGCTCTGGCCAGCACTAGCCCCTGGCTACTGCCCCGGCGGGGCAACAAGATTTAAGGAGCCAGGCTGCCGGGTTAACATGCCAGCCGGGTAATTTGTAATGACAGAGAGCGGCCAGGGCCTCAGCTTTATGGCTCGTTCCAAAGATGGCACCTGGTGCAGCACAGGTGAACCCCCAGCGAGCCTGCTCCCGGAGGCATGGCTCCCGCTGCTCCCCCCCACCCCCTGCAGCAAGCCCCCACCCCGCGCCTTGCAGCACAGCCCCCCACCGGGTCCCCTGCCCCACTCCCTGCCATCCGGCACCTCCCCCGCCCCACTCCCTGCCATCTGGCACCCCCGCCGGGTCCCCGGCCCCGCTCCCTGCAGCCCAGCTGGGGTCAGCCTTGTGTCCAAGTACACACCTTATGTGACAATGCGGTTCTGGCGGAACCCAACTGAGAGCGCCAACTCAGGACAAATTGCTCAAACAGGGCAGTTACAGCCCAAGGCTGGGGGGTTTTCCACCTCTAAGGCAAACCAAACCAGCCAGACTAAGAGGACTTCGGTCTCACACCACTGGCTAACCGCAAGTCTCACAAGCAATCTCCTTAGACACTCCAGTTTCCCAGTATTACCACCAGTGCCACTCGTTATGGGGACAAATGGTTATGAAAACCAATACCCCAGTAAAAGAAAAAGGTTCTCCTGATCCCAAAGGACCAAGCCCCAGACCCAGGTCAATATACAAATCAGATCTTACCCACAAATCACGCTGTTGCCAATCCTTTAGAATCTAAAATCTAAAGGTTTATTCATAAACGGAAAAAGATAGAGATGAGAGTTAGAATTGGTTACATGGAATCAATTACATACAGTAATGGCAAAGTTCTTGGTTCAGGCTTGCAGCAGCGATAGAATAAACTGCAGGTTCAAATCAAGTTTCTGGAATACATCCTCCGCTGGGATGGGTCCCCAGTCCTTTGTTCAAAGCTTCAGCTTGTAGCAAAGTTCCTCCAAAGGTATGAAGCAGGATTGAAGACAAGATGGAGATGAGGCATCAGCCTTATATAGTCTTTTCCAGGTGCAAGGACACCTCTTTGTTCTTACTATGGAAAATTACAGCAAAATGGAGTCTGGAGTCACATGGGCAAGTTCCTGCATACTTTGCTGAGTCTCAAGGCATATTTGCCTTCTCTCAATGGGTCCATTGTATAGCTGATGGTCCTTAATGGGCCATCAAGCAGGCTAGGCAGAGCTAACACCAGTTTGTCTGGGATGTCACCCAGCAGCATAGCATAAGTTTGAAATACAGACAGTATAGAGCCAATATTCATAACTTCAACTACAAAATTGATACACACATATAGACAGCATAATCAGAACCAGTAAACCATAACCTTGTCTTAGACACCCCATTTGGCACCCTTTATACAAGATTTGCATGCCACTACAGGACCTTGGTTGCAACAATGATCTATATGGTCCCAGATTATATCAATAACGTCACCCCTTAGCATCATGCTACAGCACTGGGATGAGCAGCGACTCGGAGGGCCACGCACCCCACTGCAGAGTCTGATGGGCTACCCCCATCTGAGGCTTGGCCCCATGTAACTGACCTTAGCTTGCCACCAATGGGGAGACCCTGGGCAAAGCGGGTCTGGCTCCAGGGCCCTGCCTCGTGCCCCAGCTGCGTTAGCGCAGACACTGAGCCCTTCTCCAAAGCAAGCCTGCTCGTGTGTCCGGAAACCGGCCAGATGCGTTTCGTTGAGCCTTGTCGCTTGGACGACAGCCGGTAACGAGCCGCCAGACAGCAAGAGACACTAGCAGCGAGCAGGCTCTGCTGTGGCAGCAGAAATGACTCCAGCGGCTCTCGGACCTGCCAACTTGGCAGGCGCCGGGCGGCTCTGGTAGCGGTGGGCTCAGAAACGGGCCTTCGGCGGTTGCTGGTGCAAACTGATCTTGCCTGATGCTCTCTGGCTGGGCACACCAGCTTGGATCCCTGCTGCTCGGCATACCCTGGCAGGGGGCCAGTCACCAGATCCCCCCATCTTGATGGGCACAGAAACCCCTCCCAGCAGGCCAGCCCACGGCCCGGATGTAACATGCCAGCCCACGGGAAATGCTCCCCCATGGCAGGCTGCGGGGGCCTAGGCTGGAGCAGCAGCCGCAGGGAGCTGGCTGAGTTCCCGGCGATGTGCCGAGCTGGGATGGGCAGAGTCATGGGTGCGGATGACAAGGACAGGGTCCAGGGCCTGGCGAGAGGCAGGGCCCTTCCCCCGCCCCACCACGCCCAGAGCGGCTCTGCATTGCCCCGGCAGGAAAAGCAGGTGTATAGTCAGCCAGGCCCCACGCGCCCCCCCAGTATGTGGGCAGGGGGCTGCCCTGGGGGCTGGGAGTGAGGGCACTGCAGTGACACTGCAGGCATGTTACCCGTCTCTGGGGGGGGAGGCCAGCCCCCCCACCTGCCTCTGGACCCTGCCATGGGGGGGGGTTTCACGCTGCCAGAGGCCGGGCGCTCCCTGCCACCCCGACTCCCCCGTGTGACCCCTTTCACCTCCCCGCCCGGCACCGTTGCCGTGGTTACAAGCACTCGGTGCCCTTTATCCTTTTCTTTAGCGAGGGACCTAGTGAGAGAAACATTTCAAATGAGACTTAATGGGCCCCCACCCCCATGTGCCCTGCTCTGTACCCTCCCCCCACCCCCCTGTGCCAGATCCGCCCTGCCTGTCCCCGCCCCCCCCTGCATTGCTGGCCCCCTGGTAGCACGGAGCCGGCTGTGGGGCAGTCGCAGAAGCATCAGAGCAGGCGTTGGTCTGCTTGGGCAGGATTCCTGCTGCCTTCCACACTCCCGTGCCGGGCTCATCTCGGCCGGGCCTGCTGGTGGGATCTGGGCTTCAGCCGCACTGCCCACACGCTGCTGAGCGAGCAAGACCTCTTCTGCCCGCGTCCCACCATGGCAGGGCCTCTTTGTTCCCGGGGAGCCCGCCGAGCTGGCGTCCCGACCCTGGTTCTGCCTAGGAGCCCCAGCAAGTCGCTTCGCCGCTCTGGGCGTCCCAATCCTGTGGGCAGAGCCGTGCCCGGCTGCTCCCTGAGGGCCGTGCAGCTCCAAGCGCGGAGAGCCTGAGCTCTGCGGGGGGCAGAGCACCGTGCCCATGAGCTGCACCCACTTCCTGCCACGGCCTCCACAGACATTTCCCACCTGGCTCAGGTCCGGCCTGCCCCCCACACCGCACGAGGAGTCTGACCCCACGGCCAGGGGCTCCAAAAGGTGCTGGTGGCACAAGGCCCACGGGGCAGAGGAGGAGGATCGAAACTCTGATTGTGGGGCAGCAGGAACCAGACACTGTGAATCGGATCCCAAACCTGGATTCCCTTTGGGAACTGGCCTGGAGCAGGAGAGCGCTGGAGCCCCCCAGCACTCCGCAGCAGCGAGCGGAGACAGCCGGGCCTGTGCCAGTGGCAGGGAGACAGGCTGGGGGGTAGCGATTGCCCTGCCAACAGGACGGCCTCCAACAGGCGCTGCAGGGCAGGAGCAGTCAGGGGCTGCCCTCGGAGGGGTGTTGGCCAAGCTCCCCTGTGCTGGGGGGCGCTGCTCTCTACTCTCTCTGCCCTTCTCCCCAGCGCCCAGGGAGGCTGACAGCCCTGCCTGGGATGAGTGCAGGAGAACCCCAGCGGGGGCCATGTCCCCTCCCGCGTGCACACCTATCCCATGCACTCAGCGTGGCAGGGCCGGGACAGGCTCTGGACCTTCGCCATGCCCCAATCCATATGGCGGGACCCCTCCCGTCTAGCCCTAACGGCCCCTATTGCCTGCTTGTGTCCTGGTGGGGGTCTCCACCCCGGCGGAGCGACCCCGGGGCTGGCTGATGGGGATTTAACCCCAGTTTGCCCAGAGAGCAAGCTCTGCCTCTGCTCTGGAGCTGGGTCCAACCCCCGCCTGGCTGGCTGGGCTTCCCCCTCTCTGTCGGGAGGCTGCCGCACCCCACCCTGAGCTGGCTAAACCGGCTGGGTGACCCACCACAGGAAGGGCTGGGCCTCCTGCTTCTGCCCCAGGGGCCGGGGGCGGGGCGGGGGAGAGAAGTGCCAGGAGGAAGCGGTCCCTGAACCAGCCCAGGCGGTGCAGCTTGGGCAGCCCACCCCCTCTCGCGCCTGGCTCCAGCCACGCTGACAGCCCTACAACCCCTCCCCAACCAACGGGCCTAGGGCCGGGGCAGAGCCAGGCCAAGCAAGGACCCCGGTCTCCAGCCTGCCACGCCCTAGGCAGGGATTCACAGGGAGGAGGTGCAGGCAGAAGCGGGCTAGCTCAGGGCTCCCATCAGCACGGTCTCTGGGCTCTGGGACGGGCCCAGCTATGCAGCAGGAACGCAGCGTGTGGGCCCAGCGCAGAGATTACAAAGCGCCCCCCTGGAGTTCCTTATCAAAGCAGCTCACGTTCCTGCTCAGCACAGCACTGTTTCCTGCAGTTGATGGTTAGAACAGGAGCAGTGACGTGTTATGACAGCACATTCCTGTCCTTCAGCCCCCTCTGGGCAAGGCACTCAGGACTCAGCAGCCAGGGAAACTGAGGCCCAGAGCAGGGGAAGGCAGACAGTGATTCAGTGGCAGGCCAGGGATAGAACCACGGTGTCTGGGCTGGCAAGGCCGTGCTCTTTGGGGTTTCACTGCTCCCAAGGGCTTGTAGCCAATAGGAGCAGAGCGCCTCCCACAGCCCCAGCTGAGCCCATGTGCAGCTACGAGTGCTAATTAACTCTCCAGTCACTATCTCCTCAATATACGTTTCACTCTATGTGCATCCGAAGAAGTGGGCTGTAGCCCACGAAAGCTTCTGCTCTAATAAATGTGTTAGTCTCTAAGGTGCCACAAGTACTCCTGTTCTTTTTGCGGATACAGACTAACACGGCTGCTACTCTGAAACCTGTCTCCAGTCACTGTGACCCCTGCTCAACATCCCCCCGTTCCCCAGTGCTCTTGCCTTAAATGCAGGTTTCGGGCTTATCGAAGCCAGGCCTGGCTCTGTGCTGTGTCCTGCACCTGGCACCATGGGGCTGGGACCCCCAGGTGGGACTGTGACAATGTGCCTGGCTCCATCCTAGCAGCCCCCACTGCAGGCCTGGGGTGGCTCAGTGAGCAAGAGCAGAACAGCCTGGGTCCAGAGGCCGCTGCCCACCCCTTCACCCGCCTCGCAGAAGGGCTGCCGGGGAGCAGCCAGGGTTTGTGCCCGGATGAAGGATTCTCCCTGCAGCTAAAGCCCAGCTCATTGGATTTCTGCAGCACGCTCTGTGCCCCAGGGAGCCAGGACCTAGTGAGCTCCGGCTCAGCACAGAGACGCAGCCACATGGAGAACCTGGAAGGGAGAGCGCAGGGCTAAAGCCAGAGCTCCCGGGGCCCGGCCAAGGTGGGCTTTGGGCCCAGACCCCTCAGGGTTGTTGCTGGATACTGGCGTGGGCCCCATGGTGCTGCATGCCCCCCCCCCCCCCACACACACACACACATGCCCTGGGGCACAAGGAGCCAGGCGACTGAGAGCTGCTCCTAGCACTAGGCAGTACTGCTCCAGGTCACGCTCACAGGGCTTCACGGCCCCTGGGTGAGGCTTACTCTAAACCCAGGGCCGCAGCCCAGCACCGCACAGCAAGCCAGGCCTGGGTGCACCTGCTCCTCAGAGCGGAAGGGAGGAGCCTCACACTCACAGGGATAAACGTGCCATCGTGAGCTGCACCCGCACGGCTGTGCCCCCCACCCCACCCCCCGGCACCGTTCACACCCGTGGGCCTGCCCATTCACACCCACCTCAGAGCCGCAGGGTTTTACACCTCTATTCCGACAGGCATTTGTCTGAGGTAAGCCACCCCCGAGCAGCTCCTGTGTTTCTCACCCTGGCCTGGCAAACCGGGCAGCGCAGAAAATGGGAAATCCCAGTTACGAGGCTAGAGACACGGCTCCCAAAGCTGCCCCTGCCTTACGGGAATCAATTCACAGAGACTAAAGCTGCCGTGGTAGCGGCACTGGGGCCAGGGCTTCGCACAAGGAGAATTTGTTTCCTTGTTAAGTGAGATTTTTCTGCGTCCTGGTTATGGGAATAGAACCACCCCAGGTGTGAATTATTCATGAGGCCCTGCAATCACGCGCTCAAAATATCAATTTCTCCCAGTCGAGCCAAGCAGCACTTAGGCCTAAAAGCCTCGTTAAATGGAGCTGGGCCCTGGTGACGGGGGGAAGGAAGCCGAGGGTCTCGGCCACTGAAGCCCACAGCGTCGGTCCTAGGACACGCTGCCGCAGGAGCTGAGACGCTGTGAGCTCAGCAGGTGTCTTGCAGCTGAACCCAGGGCCGCAGTGCAGCCAAAGGTGCCATCCAGGGAGAGTGTGCCAGCTTCCCCCAGCCCATGGGCCCCTTCTGTAGGGCCCTGCCCGCTCTGTGCCCTGTGGAGCAGGCTGGCCCTGGTGCCAGGCCCAGAAGGTGAGCTCCTGCCCACTCCACTCTCCCAGCAGGGGCCAGTCCCAGAGCCCCTGGGTGAGGAATCAGGGGGGCTCCCCAAGGGCACGCCTGCCCCACAGTGTGGCAATTGCAGGATGTTTACCTGGGGGTTCTGGCATGAGGCCTGGAGCCCTGAGGGCTGGCGCAGAGATGCCAAGGGTGTGGCAGAGGGCGGAGGCAGCTCTAGGTGCACATGGGGACTAGCTAACCGCAGCTCCCTTGGCTGGCACGGCAGGGCTCCTGGCTGACTGCAGCCGTGGGCGCGTGCCCGTGCCCGCGCCCGCCCCACCAGGACTTGCAGGCACAGGCAGTGCTGGGAAGCAGCCCCTGCGCTGCTCTCTTGGCAGCCGTCACTCAGGGCACAGACACCTCACCCGCCTAACTAGGTCCCGGGGCTCTCAGGCTATCCCATGCAGCTCCCCTCCCCCCGGTGTTTGCATTCCCACGGCCTGCACTTTGCATCTCATGCCCCCTCCACCCAGCACCTCTGTCCACCTAAGGGATCCTGTGGGCGCCGCCCCCTCCCCTCTCCTCCCCTCCCCGCTCCGCTGGCGAGGGTCTAGCCAGAGGCTCTGCTGGGCTTGGGATGCAGGTCCGGGCAGTTTGGAGAGCCCAGCGCCCCCTGCCACGCTGCTCGGCTGGGGTCCCCGGGCAGTGGACAGAGTCGCTCACCTGCAACCTGCTCAGCAGCCAGCCTCCCCTGACCCCAAACACAGGCCTGAGAGCCGGCAAAGGCCCCAGGGGCTGGACTGAGCATGCACCAGCCTGTGGGGACACACCCTGTGCACAGCTAGCACGCCCAGGCGGGCACCGGCAGCAACATGCCCTGCACGGCTGCAGCCACATGGCTGCAGCACACCCCACTCCTGCTACCCAGCGCCGCGTTCCCCAGGCGCAGGCTGCAGGAGACGCTCACACATCAGTTTCAGGCTCTTGGCATCTCAGTGAGCCCTGCAGCCCCGCCCAGCTGGGACTCAGCCTTGGCTCCACATTCCTCTTCCATTGATTGTGTCTGGGCTCGCTAACCACGGGGGCTTCCATAGCTGCGGCTTCCCCGCCTCGCCAGGGGACTGGGCGAGAGCTTGGCAGTGGCTGCAGCCGAGCAGGTCTCCCGCCGGCCCCATGGGCAGGGCCTCTGGCTGGCGCAGAGCGGAGGAAGCCGGGAGGCTGAGGAGAAAGACGCTAGAACAGAGAGACAAAGAATTCACACTAAATGCCCCTGGGCCTGGGAGCAGAGCGAAGGAGAGCAGAGGGGGCGCTGCGCCGCGTGCAGGGGCAATGGCAGCCCCCGCAGAGAAAGGGGCAGGAGCGCTGGCTGTGGGGCAGATCCCCGCTACTCCAGCCCCAGCCGCTCCCAGGAGCGGCTCTGTTCTCCTCTTCAGGTGGGTTTGTGGGAGGAGCTGAAGTGCCGCGTGGAAGTCGCTCGCTTGCTGGCTGGCAGCGAGTCGGCCTTTCCAGGCAGCCTGGGGCAGGAGCTCTGGGGCAGGGCAGCAGCTCTAGGCCCCATGCAGACCCCCTTGAGAGCCAGCTGTCTCAGGAGGCAAAGATGCATTGAGGGCAGGACTCCCCGCGGTGAGCGCCCCCAACGGCTCCCAGCACACCGCGGCCCCTACGAGCAGCCCCGGCCCCGCGCCGCAGGAAGAACCAGCAGGAGCATAGGGGACGCCTGCAGGGCTGTGGTTTGATCAGAGCATCCCAGGTGTAGCCCCAGGAGGGCGGTCAGGGCTGCTGGATACCCTCCCGCTGCAGAGGGGCTCATCCGCCTCCGGGCCCCCACAGCGACGCGGCAGCAGCCTCCGTTTGGAGAGGATGGGGGGCCCAGGTGCGAGGCTGGCTCCTCTTGCCATGCACCCTCGGGCGGGTGCTGGGTTCCTGGGAGTCACTCTGAAGCTCGTGCAGCAGCCACTGGGGACCCACCCAGACCCTGCGGAGGTGGAGCGCCCCCAGCTGGAGGGGCAGGATAGGCAGGATGAGTGTTTCCAGGGCTGACTCTGCAGTGGGAAGCAGATGCAGCTATGACCCAGAGCCAGGACCCCCAGAAAGCCACAGGCACGGGGGGCGGGGAGGTGTCCGAACATCCCTCCAGCAGGTCTCAGCACCTCACCGTCTGCAGCAAAGGAGCTAGGAGCCTGCAGCGGCAGCCCGCACACCACAGAACACCCAGCCCTGCAATCTGTCACCACCTGCCAACTAGCACTGGCTGGAGAGACTGACCTTCCCCAGCTAGTCATTAGCCTGCACGCAGCGATGATACCAGCCCCGTTAAAAGCCCGGTCGGCGGTGCTGCGGGGCTAAGGCAGGCTAGTCCTTACCTGTCCTGGGCACCGCGCTGCGCCCCGGAAACGGCCAGCTGGGTGGGGGAGAGCGAGGCACCGAGGGGCCGCAGGGATGTAGTGAGTAGGGGGTGGGGCCTCGGGGAAGGTGACATGGCTCCTCCCACAAACCCTGGCGAGCAGGGGGGACATGGCTCCTCCCACAGACCCTGGTGGGCGGGGGTGTGTGACATGGCTCCTCCCACAAACCGTGGTGGGTGGGGGGTGACATGGCTCCTCCCACAGACCCTGGTGGGCAGGGGGGAAGGTGACATGGCTCCTCCCACAGACCCTGGTGGGCGGGGGGTGACATGGCTCCTCCCACAGACCCTGGTGGGCGGGGGGGAAGGTGACATGGCTCCTCCCACAAACCCATCTGAAGAACGCTGTATTCTAGGGGGTCGAATACAGAACAGTCTCTGCCTCGCTGCACCCCGGGAGCCTGCGAGGTTCCCCCACAGGCCCAGGCTCTGCCCTCCCTGCAGCAGCAGTCAGTTTGGTGGCGGGGAAGTGGGGGGGGGCTACCGAATAGCCTGTGTGTCCCCAGGGCCTGGCACGCCGGGAGCTGGGCTGCCTTCTGCCAGGGCCACCCTGGGGAGAGGAGCAGCATGGCTGTGGGGGCGCGTGCCGTGATGGAGCACCTCCCCTGGTGTGCCCAGGGCACGGGCAGGGCTGCCTGCACCGAGGGCCAGCCCCAAAGCCCCGTTCTCGCCCCGCTCCCTGCTGGGGTGGCCCCGAGCACGCGGCAGCGGCAGGCGAGGAGGAAGGAGCTGGGCAGGAGCCGGTGCTGCTGCCTTTGTAATTACTAATTAAAATGCAGATGCTCCCGAAACTGTAACTTCTAATTTACGGCCCAGGCGCTAAATCAAAAGCAACAAGACAGTAAAACCCTGGCTGTGTACGGGGAGCTGGAACGTTAGCAGGGGGAGGCGGTGCCGCCGAGCCGCACACAGGGCTGCTTCCCACGCCAGCCACAACAAGCGCTGTGCTTCGACATGGACACCAGCCCCGCGGCCAGCTCGGCCCTGCCCAGCGACAGCAGGGGCGGCTGGCATGCCGCGGGAGCAGCCTGGGGCATGGAGCCCTGTGGCTGGGGCACGGGCGTGCCGGGCAGTCGCTCCCACCGGGGCGCGGGGGACCCTGCAGGAGGCAGCGCTGGGGCGTCCCCAGAGGGCGCCCAGCCAACATGCGGCTGCAGTGCCCCGCTGCACAGGAGCTGCAATGGGGGACGCATGCACTGCTGCTGCCCGCAGAGGGGAGACGACACAGCCGCTCTCTCTGGGACGTATCCCCCGTCCCCCGCGAGCTGGGCAGGGAGGTTGTCCCTCGTTACACACAGAACAGAGACCCACAGGTTATGTCTACACTGCAGCTGTCCACGAGCCTACGAGCCTGGGCCCACAGGCTGGCCTGGCAGGGCACACGCTAGGCGCTCAGAGGAGCCCGGCTGCGGGTGCTGCGGCTCCGGCTGGAGCTCCACCATCTCCTGCCTCTCCCACTCCCCCGGGGCTTGCGAGCCTGAGCTGCGGCGTCCGCATGGCTCGGCTGCGCACCTGGTGCACAAGCCAGTGGGCCTGGGCTGGGAGGTGCGTGACTCCCCGGGTCACACAGGGCGCCTGCGGCACAGAAGGGAATTCCCACAGCTAGACTAGCACCCCGCTGAGCCAGCTTCCCCCTAACGTGCCTGAGCCCGTGGGCTCTAGTGCGGAGCTGCAGCAGAGGAATGACGGGTCCTGAAACAAACCCGGGGCTTCCCATGGGGCTCCACCAAACCCCTCAGCATGCAGCAGGTCATGGCCTGGGGCCCAGGTGGGGCGGAGGGTGGGGGCAGGTTAGTGCCAGTGGCAGGGTATGGCATGGGGGGGCCCAGATGGGGCAGGAGGGGATGAGTTACTGCCAATGGCAGTATAGGGCCTGGCCAGGGGGCCCAGACGGAGGGAGGAGTCAGTGCTGGTGGCAGCGTACGGCCCAGGCAGCCCAGAGGGGTGGACAGACCAGTGGCACCGTAGAGCCTGGGAGGCCCAGATGGGGTGAATGGTGCCGGTGGCAGAGTACGGCCCGGGGGCTCAGATGGGGCCAGGGTTGGGGGTGTGGATAGGCAGCATATGGCCCGGGGCACAGCGGGAGCGGGCCGGGGAGGGAGAGGTGGCTGCAGCTGGGAATGACATGGGGCCAGGAATACACAGCCGGCAGAAGAGCCGGAGGGGCTGTTACCAGCAGCCCGGGCAGCTCTAGCGATAGGAACGAGCTGTGCTGCTCGCCAAAGGCGGAGACCCTGCCCCTATGTGGGAGGGCGAGGGAGGGCACAGGCCGGGCAGGGCGAAGGGGGCACTGATCTAGCCAGCTCAGCGCTAACTGGACCAGGCCTGGCAGCCAGCCCAGCATGGCCCCCCTGGCACTGACAACCTGCCTGTGATGCCCAGCGCTCAGGAGCAAGCCCACAGTCGCGGCTCGTCTGGCATATGCTGGCTGCAGGCTCCTGAGAGCCCGTGAGAGGCACGGCCGTTCCCGATGCTGGAGATTCCCACCTGTGCGGCTGGACTGAATGCAGAGAGCAGGGCACTGCAGCCAGCCCTTAGCATGCGCCACGCTCCTCCTGGGCTGTTATTTACATGCTCACTGCAGGAGCGGCTGCCGGGAGCCCATGCAGGAATCACTCGCTGCTTGTGTTCACTCAGCGTCACCTGGCCGAGCCCAGGGAAGAGCAGCCACGGGCTCTGGGTAGCCAAGAGACCTGATTCAAGCTGTCAGGCAAGGAACATGCTGCCTGGGTCACGCTCTGAGCAGTTCCGGGAGGGGCTCTGCTGGGGTGTGTCCCAGGGCCACGTTTCAGGCTCGGGGGGCCCAAGCACAGCACTAACAAGGATGCCCGATAGCCAAGCACTCCCAACGCCCCCGAGCTGGACCAGTGTCCAGAAACCTCCAGAAGACCCCCCCAATGCAAAGTGCCCCCCCCCCCAGGCTCCCCTGCACAGGCCTGGGACGGCAGCTGAGCCCTGCAGGCGAGATGCAGACAACCCAACGCAGGCGCTGGCGAACGCAGACATAAAGCGATGGTGGGACACCACGTGCAGAACCAGCTGCCCATCTCGGACCGGGTGCTGCAGCCCCCGAGGGGTCTGGGAAGAGCAGCGCGCATGACCGAGGGTCTGGAAAAGCTGTGCTACGGCGTGAGATGGAAGAGATGCGAAGGCTGCCCATGTGGGCACCAAGATACAGGCTGTAACTCCATTTCCCTGTCCCCCAGCAGATCCCTGTCCGTCTCCTCCTCCCTCCCCTCTCCAATGTGTCTCTGCCCCCCAGGGCCACCCCTCTGCATGCCAGCCAGGCTGCCTCATCCTTCTCTTGCTGCTGGGCCCCAGCAGAGAGGACCTGCCCGCTCCCACTTGGGTCCCTGGTCCCCAGTGGCCGGGAGGAGCCGTTGTAGGGAAGGTCCTGCTCAGGCCCTGGGATGCAGCCCACAGTCACTCTGTGGGGAGGGGGCATGTGCCCAGTCCGCTTGGCACACAGGAGTTGTGAGGGGCTGGAGCATGCTCATTGCAGGTGGAATCTTCAAAGAATGTAGCTGCCAATTCTACTGAATGTCAACTGAGCATGTGCAAACAGATTGTCAGAGGCTCAGAGGTTGGTCAAATTTAGGCAGATTTTCACAGGGACAGCAAAAGGCACCTCCCTGACCATAAGGTGACCCCCCTGCCCGAATTCAAGTCTCTGCTCCAAAGCATGGAGGCGCTGGGGCCTCTCGCTGCAAGGGCTGTAAGATTTATTTTTGACATGGGCTAAACAATGTATTTTTCCCTAATCTCCTTCTTGGAAATGGCTGAACCATTTTAGTTGGAACTTTCCAGAAATATTCAGCTTGAGCCTGACAGCTGGCATGGCAAAGCGGTAAGCCACGGAAAACAGGGCCTTATAATGGAAAGGTCTAGTCAACCTTAACTACAGGCATCACTGCCAGACTGCCTCTAATAATGAATGACCATTATCAGGAGGAGGTGGAATGAGAGCTCCTGTTCTCCTGGCTCATAACCCAAGAACAAGGGGACATTCAATTAAATTGAAAGGTGGCAAATTCAAAACTGATCAAAGGAATACTTTCCCATACAAATGTGAAATTAGCCTGTGGAACTCATTGCCACAAGATGTCAGTGAAGCCAAGAACTTATCAAAATTCAAAGAGGGACTGGACATCTATACTGATGACAAGAATATCCAGAGTTATCACAGTTAATGCAAACAAAGTTTTGGAAGGAGTAAAACCCTCCTGCTCCCAGATGATGGAGGGCTGTGTGGGTGAGAACCCCCAGGCAGGCACAGAATGCCGGCATGCTGTGCTTCCTCAGGCCAGCAGCCGTCGCAGTCTGCTACTGGGGCGCATTGCACTGACTCAGCCGCCAGATGACACCTAGGGAACGGCCTCAAGGACAGGGCCGGATGCAGCCCTCATGCCAAGCCCAGCTGGTGAGACCCACAAGCAGCAGCCGGGGCCCACAGGAGCCCTGGTCCCGAACCACTAGGTGCAGCCAGCATTGCCTCCCCACCGCCCCCGGGGAATGGAGGAGTCAGGCCTGGGGAAATCGCCGTCTCAGGGGGCTCTTTCCTGAGCGGGGAGCGGCGGTTACTGAGCCCTCGTGCCACGAGGCTTTGACAAACAGCTCCAGTACCCCTGGCCCTGCCTGCTGGTGTCACCAGCGCTAGCGCACCCGTCCCTGAGCAGCACAGGCACCGCAGGAGGGGCATGTGGGGGCATGGGCGGCGGGTACCATAGGCTGGGGGAGGCTCTGCCTCCCCAAACAGCCAGGTGTGGCCCTGCCCACGCTGCACCCCAAGGCCCGCTGCTTCCGCTCTGCAGCCCAGCTCCAGGGGCTGGGGCCGCGCCGCCCTCCCTCTCCGTGCAGGGGCCGGCGGCCTTG
Source organism: Chrysemys picta bellii (assembly GCF_011386835.1). NCBI lineage: Eukaryota > Metazoa > Chordata > Testudines > Emydidae > Chrysemys > Chrysemys picta. The sequence continues at coordinate 645,632 of NC_088798.1, forward strand.
GTGCAGGGACTCTGGGCTCTGGGCGGGGGGGGGGGGGGGGGCAGAAGGAGCAGGGCTGGGGGCTAGCCTCCCCCTGTGGGCGGTTCACACACTGCCCATGCCTGGGTCCCCAGCTCAGGACATCCTCAGAGCAATGCAGCTGCCACAGCACAATGCCAGCACCAAGGCAGGCCACAGATCCAGGCTGCCCCATACCAAGCCCCCCAGAACCCTATCCAAGCCCCAGCCTCCCACCCCCACAAAGCTGGGTAGGAATCAGTTCCCCTTCCCCCTCCAGCCCCTGGGCCTGGGCTGGCCAGAATGGCTAAGGCCCAAGGTGGGTTATGCATGGTCCAACCCCAGCAAAGTGACCCCTCAGGGCACCCCCGGCTCTGCACACCACACAGAGCTGCCCGTTGCTTCCTCCGCCCCCCACCCTGCCCTGCCCGCACCAGGGTGACCCTGACGGGGAAGGGTTCTGTCTTGGAGTGTCCGGGTAGAAAAGGGTCCCAGAACCCCAGGAGAGCCTGAGGGCCACAGGGTGTGTCCCCGTCCTGGCACTAAGCTGTCCAATGCAATCCACTCAGTGGGCACAGATGGCACCACGGGCACAGTCAGAGGCCAGGTAAGGGCTGGTTGGAGAGATGGCCTCCAGCTGTGCCTGGCACCCCCAAAGCACCCCCCCCCCCATTATTAATGCACAGCCCTGCCCCCAGAACCCACAGACACAACGCTGCTCCGTGAGGCAGGGCCCTGTGCCCGGGACCAGCGTCTGGGCGTGCGGCAAGCTCCAGCCCCTCACCTGCTCACGTCCCAACCCCTCCCCTCTCCAGGATGCTGAGTTTGTGACATCACTGTCATTTCCATGGCAACAGAGGGTGACAGGTAGCGCAGGGCAGGAGAAGCAGGGCAGCCAGCCACCCCTGTGGCCAGGTGGGGCTAGGTTAGCTCCGCACAGGTGTGCGTTCGTTCCCGCCAGGTACTTAGCCGCCTGCTGAGTTACCACAGGAGCAAAGGCCCACGGCTGGGCAGCGCCTGTGTGTAAAGGCCCCACGTTTGGCACAGGGCACGGCCGACTCCTTGGGCTCCTCTGGAAGTGTCTGGCCTAGGGCGGGTTTGGGATGTGGGACACGCTCGGTTGCTGTTTTCCCCAGGAGGGACGGCCGAGGGCTGTGTCCCTTCTGCAGCCTGCCCGCTCCCTTCGCCCAGGGCCGCTGCTTCGGCCAGGAAGTGGGCAGAATTTGTATGGGGCTCTCTGCGCCGTGGGGAGTCCCCAGCCAGGCCCCCGGGTCAGGGCCAGCCCCGCAGGGCTGCCCCGATCAGTGGCGAGGGGGCTAGGCCTGTACCCAGGGCCTGTGCAAGGAAGTTTCGCGCCCTAGGTGAAACTTCCACCTTGCGCCCCCCTCCCCAGCCCTGCGACAGCTCCCCCCCCCAGCCCTGAGGCGCCCCCCTGCAGCAGCTCCCCGCCCCCCAGGGAGCTGTGCGGCAGCTCCCCACCCCAGCTCACCTGTGCTCCACCTCCTCCCCGAGCACGCCGCCCCCGCTCTAATTCTCCTCCCCTCCCAGGCTTGTGGCACCAAACAGCTGATTGGCGCCGCAAGCCTGGGAGGCGGGAGAAGTGAAGCAGCGACGGCGTGCTTGGGGAGGGGGCGTAGCAGAGGTGAGGTGAGCTGGGGTAGGGAGCCCTGCAGCAGCTCCCCCCCCGCCCTGAGGCACCCCCACAGCAGCTCCCCAGCCCCCACCCCAGCTCACCTCTACTCCGCCTCCTCCCCGAGCACACCGCCCCCGCTCTAATTCTCCTCCCAGGCTTGCGGCGCCAAACAGCTGATTGGCGCTGCAAGCCTGCGAGGCAGGAGAAGTGGAGCAGCGACGGCGTGCTCGGGGAGGAACGCTGTAAAAAAAAAAAAAAAAATTGGGGGCACCGCTTTTTGGTGCCCCCAACTCTTGGCGCCCTAGGCAACCGCCTAGTTTGCCTTAATGGTAGCACCGGCCCTGCCTGTACCCAGAACAACCTGCCCCGGGACCGGGAATGGGCATTAATGACAAACGGACACGGGGCCAATCCGAAACACAGAGCGTGACCCCGTCTGGGGCGGGCCCCACCTTCCTGGGACAGAGCCCTGCAGCTGCTGGGCCAGACCCTTGGGCCACCATGGCCTACCATGCCAGCCCTGTCCCCTGGAATCAAGTTTGGAGTGGGTGTGTGAGAGAGAGAGCGCGCGTTTGTGGGGTGTGAGCGAGACAGAGAGTTGTGTGATAGGGTGTTTCTGATGTGCAGGGTGTGGAGGGGTGTGTTTGTCAGTGTGGGTGAGTTTATTGGGGTTTGTGGGGTGTGGGTGAGCTTATTGGGGGCATTTGTGGGGTGTGGGTGAGCGTAAAGGGGTATTTGTGGGGGTGGGTGTGCTTAAGGGGGTGTTTTCAGGGTATGGGTGTGTTTGTGGGTGTGGGTGAGCATAAGGGGGTGTTTGCAGGGTATGGGTGAGTTTATTGGGGTGTTTGTGAGTGTAAGGGAGTATCTGTGGGTGGGGGTGAGTTTAGTGGGGGGTGTTTGTGGGTGTGGGTGAGCATAAGGGGGTGTCTGTGGGTGTGTTTATTGGGGTGTTTTGAGGTGTGGTGAGTTTATTGGGGTGGGTGTGGGGTGTGGGTGAGTGTAAGGGAGTATCTGTGGGTGGGGGTGAGTTTATTGGGGGCTGTTTTGGGGTGTGGTGAGTTTATTGGGGTGTGTTTGTGGGGTGTGGGTGAGCTGTGGGTGTCTAAGTGCACATGTGGAGTGTCGCAGTAAGAGACTGCTCTCCGCCCATCATGCCCTCACTGCGGTACCCAGCGTGCCTGTTGGCCAGCGAGAGCTGCCAGGGAGAATGGAGTGGGTACTTAATCTCTCCCTATACGTTTAATTAATGGGCTGCAGTGCTCACTCGGTGCGGCTGCCTTAATTGGTACAAGCTGCACACACTATGGAGCTGGAAAAACACATTTAGAAATGAAAAATATATTAAGCAGCAAACAACTCAGTGACTCTTAATGAGCCTGGTTCAGGGCCATCTGTCCCGTGGGGCCCCAGCTCAGGGCGCCACCAGCTCACACAGACGCTGCTGCCTGCCGTGGGCTGACCAGGCCCTGCTGGCTTTGAATGCTCCCAGCATAGCCCGGCCTCGGCCGCTCCAACGTGCGTGTGGCTGGGAGCCGCCGGTGCCTGTGCCGTCACTCCAGGTCCCCTTGGTAACGGTGCCGCCAGCACCTTGTCCCCAGGCAGGTCTCCCAGGGGGCCTGTCCCCCTGGTTTGCTGGGTGGTATCAGCACGGGGCATCTCCGTCAGCCCCTGGGAAGAGCTGGGCCTGTGGCAGGCTCAGGGGAGCAGCTGCTATCCCAGGCCGGGGAGCTGTGCGGGAGGCTCCCGGGGCAGATGCAGGGCCTCAGGCAGCCCCAGGCTTCTTTTATGCTGTTGGTTTAGCAGGTTTCTCTTGAGAGAGAGAGTGTATACGTGTGTGTACACACACACACACACACACACACACACACACACACACACACTGCGTGCGGGGGCCGGGGGCCAGCGCTGCTTTGTTAAGGACTGTAATGGCCTCGGTTGCGCACAGAACATCAGCTGGGCTGCCTGGCAATCTACACCGGGGAAAACAAAGTCATAACTCCCCCAAGAACCAGGCTCCCAGGCTCTGCACAAGGAGCAAGGGGGCCCAGCCCTTCCCCCAACCCTGCATCAGGCTGACAGACGCGGGCCCAGACCTCCCTGCAGGCTGCACCCAGCAGTGAGCACAGCAGTGTGGGGCGGCGAAGGAGCAGGGCGGCGTGGGGCAGGGAAGGAGCAGGGCGGCGTGGGGCAGGGAAGGAGCATGAGGGCATGGCAGGGTGACATGGGGCAGGGTGACATGGGGCAGGGAAGGAGCAGGGCGGCGTGGGGCAGGGAAGGAGCACGAGGGCATGGCAGGGTGACAGGGGGCAGGGCGGCGTGGGGCAGGGAAGGAGCACGAGGGCATGGCAGGGTGACATGGGGCGGCGAAGGTGCAGGGCGGCGTGGGGCAGGGAAGGAGCAGGGCGGCGTGGCAGGGTGACATGGGGCAGGGAAGGAGCAGGGCGGCGTGGGGCAGGGAAGGAGCGGGGGGCAGGGCGGCGTGGGGCAGGGAAGGAGCAGGGCGGCGTGGCAGGGTGACAGGGGGCAGGGAAGGAGCAGGGCGGCGTGGGGCAGGGAAGGAGCACGAGGGCATGGCAGGGTGACATGGGGCAGGGAAGGAGCAGGGCGGCGTGGGGCAGGGAAGGAGCACAAGGGCGTGGCAGGGTGACATGGGGCAGGGAAGGAGCAGGGCGGCGTGGGGCAGGGAAGGAGCATGTGGGCGTGGCAGGGTGACATGGGGCAGGGTGACATGGGGCAGGGAAGGAGCAGGGCGGCGTGGGGCAGGGAAGGAGCATGTGGGCATGGCAGGGTGACATGGGGCAGGGTGACATGGGGCAGGGAAGGAGCAGGGCGGCGTGGGGCAGGGAAGGAGAATGAGGGCATGGCAGGGTGACATGGGGCAGGGAAGGAGCAGGGCGGCGTGGGGCAGGGAAGGAGCATGAGGGCATGGCAGGGTGACATGGGGCAGGGAAGGAGCAGGGCGGCGTGGGGCAGGGAAGGAGCATGTGGGCGTGGCAGGGTGACATGGGGCAGGGTGACATGGGGCAGGGAAGGAGCAGGGCGGCGTGGGGCAGGGAAGGAGCATGTGGGCATGGCAGGGTGACATGGGGCAGGGAAGGAGCATGAGGGCATGGCAGGGTGACATGGGGCAGGGAAGGAGCAGGGCGGCGTGGGGCAGGGAAGGAGCATGTGGGCGTGGCAGGGTGACATGGGGCAGGGAAGGAGCAGGGCGGCGTGGGGCAGGGAAGGAGCATGTGGGCATGGCAGGGTGACATGGGGCAGGGAAGGAGCAGGGCGGCGTGGGGCGGCGAAGGAGCATGAGGGCATGGCAGGGTGACATGGGGGCAGGGTGACATGGGGCAGGGAAGGAGCAGGGCGGCGTGGGGCAGGGAAGGAGCATGAGGGCATGGTAGGGTGACATGGGGCAGGGTGACATGGGGCAGGGAAGGAGCAGGGCGGCGTGGGGCAGGGAAGGAGCATGTGGGCATGGCAGGGTGACATGGGGCAGGGAAGGAGCAGGGGGGCGTGGGGCAGGGAAGGAGCATGAGGGCATGGCAGGGTGACATGGGCAGGGAAGGAGCAGGGTGGCGTGGGGCAGGGAAGGAGCATGAGGGCATGGCAGGGCGACGTGGGGCAGCAAGGGAGCAGGACAGCGGGGCAGGGTGGCATGGGGCAGGGAAGGAGCACAAGAGCGTGGCAGGGCGACATGGGGCAGCGAGGGAGCAGGACGGCGTGGCAGGGTGACGTGGGTCAGCGAGGGAGCACAAGAGCGTGGCAGGGCGACGTGGGTCAGCGAGGGAGCAGGGCGGCGTGGGGCAGGGAAGGAGCATGAGGGCATGGCAGGGTGACATGGGGCAGGGTGACATGGGGCAGGGAAGGAGCAGGGCGGCGTGGGGCAGGGAAGGAGCACGAGGGCATGGCAGGGTGACAGGGGGCAGGGCGGCGTGGGGCAGGGCGGCGTGGGGCAGGGAAGGAGCACGAGGGCATGGCAGGGTGACATGGGGCGGCGAAGGTGCAGGGCGGCGTGGGGCAGGGAAGGAGCAGGGCGGCGTGGCAGGGTGACATGGGGCAGGGAAGGAGCAGGGCGGCGTGGGGCAGGGAAGGAGCGGGGGGCAGGGCGGCGTGGGGCAGGGAAGGAGCAGGGCGGCGTGGCAGGGTGACAGGGGGCAGGGAAGGAGCAGGGCGGCGTGGGGCAGGGAAGGAGCACGAGGGCATGGCAGGGTGACATGGGGCAGGGAAGGAGCAGGGCGGCGTGGGGCAGGGAAGGAGCATGTGGGCGTGGCAGGGTGACATGGGGCAGGGTGACGTGGGGCAGGGAAGGAGCAGGGCGGCGTGGGGCAGGGAAGGAGCATGTGGGCATGGCAGGGTGACATGGGGCAGGGTGACATGGGGCAGGGAAGGAGCAGGGCGGCGTGGGGCAGGGAAGGAGAATGAGGGCATGGCAGGGTGACATGGGGCAGGGAAGGAGCAGGGCGGCGTGGGGCAGGGAAGGAGCATGAGGGCATGGCAGGGTGACATGGGGCAGGGAAGGAGCAGGGCGGCGTGGGGCAGGGAAGGAGCATGTGGGCGTGGCAGGGTGACATGGGGCAGGGTGACATGGGGCAGGGAAGGAGCAGGGCGGCGTGGGGCAGGGAAGGAACATGTGGGCATGGCAGGGTGACATGGGGCAGGGTGACATGGGGCAGGGAAGGAGCAGGGCGGCGTGGGGCAGGGAAGGAGCATGTGGGCGTGGCAGGGTGACATGGGGCAGGGAAGGAGCATGAGGGCATGGCAGGGTGACATGGGGCAGGGAAGGAGCAGGGCGGCGTGGGGCAGGGAAGGAGCATGTGGGCGTGGCAGGGTGACATGGGGCAGGGAAGGAGCAGGGCGGCGTGGGGCAGGGAAGGAGCATGTGGGCATGGCAGGGTGACATGGGGCAGGGAAGGAGCAGGGCGGCGTGGGGCGGCGAAGGAGCATGAGGGCATGGCAGGGTGACATGGGGCAGGGTGACATGGGGCAGGGAAGGAGCAGGGCGGCGTGGGGCAGGGAAGGAGCATGAGGGCATGGCAGGGTGACATGGGGCAGGGTGACATGGGGCAGGGAAGGAGCAGGGCGGCGTGGGGCAGGGAAGGAGCATGTGGGCATGGCAGGGTGACATGGGGCAGGGAAGGAGCAGGGGGGCGTGGGGCAGGGAAGGAGCATGAGGGCATGGCAGGGTGACATGGGGCAGGGAAGGAGCAGGGTGGCGTGGGGCAGGGAAGGAGCATGAGGGCATGGCAGGGCGACGTGGGGCAGCAAGGGAGCAGGACAGCGGGGCAGGGTGGCATGGGGCAGGGAAGGAGCACAAGAGCGTGGCAGGGCGACATGGGGCAGCGAGGGAGCAGGACGGCGTGGCAGGGTGACGTGGGTCAGCGAGGGAGCACAAGAGCGTGGCAGGGCGACGTGGGTCAGCGAGGGAGCAGGGCGGCGTGGGGCAGGGAAGGAGCATGAGGGCATGGCAGGGTGACATGGGGCAGGGAAGGAGCAGGGCGGCGTGGGGCAGGGAAGGAGCATGTGGGCATGGCAGGGTGACATGGGGCAGGGAAGGAGCAGGGGGGCGTGGGGCAGGGAAGGAGCATGAGGGCATGGCAGGGTGACATGGGACAGGGAAGGAGCAGGGTGGCGTGGGGCAGGGAAGGAGCATGAGGGCATGGCAGGGCGACGTGGGGCAGCAAGGGAGCAGGACAGCGGGGCAGGGTGGCATGGGGCAGGGAAGGAGCACAAGAGCGTGGCAGGGCGACATGGGGCAGCGAGGGAGCAGGACGGCGTGGCAGGGTGACGTGGGTCAGCGAGGGAGCACAAGAGCGTGGCAGGGCGACGTGGGTCAGCGAGGGAGCAGGGCGGCATGGGGCAGGGAAGGAGCAGGGCGGCGTGGGGCAGGGAAGGAGCATGAGGGCATGGCAGGGTGACATGGGGCAGGGTGACATGGGGCAGGGAAGGAGCAGGGCGGCGTGGGGCAGGGAAGGAGCACGAGGGCATGGCAGGGTGACATGGGGCAGGGAAGGAGCAGGGGGGCGTGGGGCAGGGAAGGAGCATGAGGGCATGGCAGGGTGACATGGGGCAGGGAAGGAGCAGGGTGGCGTGGGGCAGGGAAGGAGCATGAGGGCATGGCAGGGCGACGTGGGGCAGCAAGGGAGCAGGACAGCGGGGCAGGGTGGCATGGGGCAGGGAAGGAGCACAAGAGCGTGGCAGGGCGACATGGGGCAGCGAGGGAGCAGGACGGCGTGGCAGGGTGACGTGGGTCAGCGAGGGAGCACAAGAGCGTGGCAGGGCGACGTGGGTCAGCGAGGGAGCAGGGCGGCGTGGGGCAGGGAAGGCGCACGCAAGAACCCCCTGAGCTCGCTGCAGTGAGCGGGGAGGGGCCCATCACCACACACCCTTTCTCTCTCCTGATACCTTATGGCCCTGGCTGTGGGGAGTCCCAGGGATTTACTCACCCATATCACTGCCAGGGCGCAGCGTAGCCCCCTCTCTGTTACCCGGTGGGGTCTGTTTTAACATATCCCCCCAGTCAGACGACCAGGCGGCGAGATGCTCCTTCTCCCAGCCCCGCCCATCCACTCGGCTCAGCTCTGTGGCGAGCACTTGGGGCTCCTGGCCCCACTAATCCAATTGCTGACAGTGCAGCCTCTGTGTAACGGCACATCACATTACACCCCGAGAAAGGGTGTGAACGGCTGGGCTCTACCAGTCGCTTGCCTGTGGCACAAGGACAACCGCTGCTCTCACCCCCGGAGCTTTGCTGCCCGGCCCTTAACTGATTGTCCCATTACTGAGGCCTTGGGACTGCAGGGCTGAAACCCTTCGTCACCCACCCAGGACGAGCATCCCCCAACACGGGGGCCTCGGGGACACACACTCCACGTCCTTCCAGGCAGCCAGCAGCATCTCAGCATTCCTCGTGGAGCAATCCAGCCCCCCACACAGCACCTGCTCTGCCCCCCCACCCCACTAAGGGGGCAGGGGTCTGACACTACCAACTGGCAGGGTGCACTAACCAGGGCAAAGGCTTGGGGCCGGCAGGCCTGCAGCGTGTCTGCCCAGGCCGTGGGCACCGTTACGGCTGCGTAAGGGGATCTCCCCTCGTGGGCACTGGTGTATCACAGCCATTCAGGGGAATTACTGCCCTCGGTGAGTCCAGCCACACCCGGCCCCTGGGGCAGCCAAATGCTACACGGCGAAACTCTCCTGGGGGCGAGATGCCGCACCAGCCTCAGCTCTCCCCATCCCCGTGGAAGAGCAGCTCTGCTCAGAGCGCTGCCCAGCCCCGACCTCCGATTCCCACACGCCTATGGGCCCAACTGGCCTGGGCCGCCGGCGCTCAGAGCAGTGAGGCTACCATTGCTTGGCTTTCTGTCTCCGGGGAGAAGGTGGCCCGTAGGGGGGCCCAGGTGCACCCCACCTCCAGGCCCTGCCCATCCTCCCCGCTGCACAATCCCCCATGCATCTCGCGTCTCTGTCCCCTGGCTGACTGGAGCACTGGCCTGGCACTTTGCAGGCCACACCGACTGGGGCGGAGCAGCAGCAGCTCCAGCCAGCCCAGTGTCTGCAGGAGAAGGCACAGGAAAGACACTGCCCTGGACTGCACACAGGGAGGCTTGTGCTGGTTTCTCTCGTTGCCACGTTACCGGCAGCGAGGGCCCCATCCCAGCCCTTGCTCAGGAGGGGCAGTGCCTGGCTCCAAGGGACAGCTCGCAAGTCAGGCATGGGCCTCCTGGAGCCAGGGTCACACAGGTGTGTCTCGCATGTCAGGCCTGACTGCACCAGCCTTGCCACCGTACACGGTCAGGGGCATCTCTCGCAGGGAACCCCCATGCTGGGATCCCAGCCTAGGCACCAAGGCTAACGCCAGATTCCCCAGAACAGTGGCAGGAGCACAGCACCCCCAACTCTGGGAGGAGAGCACCCCCTACTGAGCCCACCACCCCACACCCTGCAGTGTCATGCCCCCTCGCGCTGCACTGGGGCGAGCACCCCTCGTCACTCACCAATGCTTATTCCTGTCCTCTCTTCCGAGAGGAAGCCCAGCCGCCCTCTGGGTCTGCAGCAGTTTTGAGAGCTGGAATTTTGTGCTAAACCCGCAGTCACCCCTGTAACACTTACCGCCCATCACTCTCGGCCTCGCAACTCAGCTTCTGCCGGGTCAGCCACACCGCCAGGTCTGGGTGTATCTGGGTTGTTCCTGGCCAGACGAGTGAGACAATTTCAAATGGATTCTATTTATCAAAATGGAGAAATCACTGAAAACAACAAGTCCTTTGCCGGTGTTTAGTGCTTCATGTGCTGAAAGCCCTGCATGCACGTTCACTAATGAACCACATGAAACCTGCATGAGCCAAGCTGCCTGCCCTTGCTCACGTCTGGGCACCATGGGGGAGCGGCTCCTGGCCAGACTGTGTCTAACCATTTCCCGCCCAGCAAGCTTATAAGCCACTCTTCTCTCCGCTCCGCGGCTGCATCGTCCCCTGGATTGCGTTTGGCCTAAGTTCCCTCTAAGCTGCACCGTCGCGCAGCTGCCTATTAAGCGCCGTGCTCAGGGCTGTGACGGGGAGAGATGCCCCTCCCCCAGCCCTGGACCTGACCCAGCCCAGTGCCAAATCTGCCACAGCCGGGGGACCAACCCCAGACCTGTGGCAGGGGAGAGAGGCACCTCTTCCCCCCAGCCCAGGTGCTGCTGTGGGGAGAGAGAGCTGGGGGGAGTCCTCTCTCCCTGCCGTAGCCCTGGGGCAGCCTGCACCCCAAACCCCTCATCCCCGGCCCCACCCCAGAGCTCACACCCCCTGCACCCCAACCCTCTGCCCCAGCCCTGAGCCCCCTCCCACACTCCGAACCCCTCGGCCCCACCCGCACCACATGAATTTTTGTATGCATCACACATCACCTCCATATTGGTGCACGTAACAAAATTCATTCTGCTCATGGGTGGGAAAAATGAGAGGGATGCTGTTTGGCACCCCACCTTTTGTGTTAATGGAGATGGGCGCTGCAGGCCACAGGGTTTAACTGAACTCAATCACTGTAACATTACATAGTGTCAGGCCAGGCTGAGGGTTTGGGCTGCAGAGACCTCAGCCACGCAAAACACACCAGGAAACAGCCTCTTCTCCCTTTCCTACCGGTACAGAAAGGAAGAGTTAAAGCACTTGAAAGGTGGAGTATTAAGTGAGGCTGTCAGTGTAACAACGTCCCTGGGGCCCATTCCCTGTAGCTGGAGACAGTTTTTAGAAGGAAAAACCCCCTTGTTGGACAGTCTGTTAGCGGGTACTAAAGACGGGTTCGCTGGTCTTTTGGGCCAAGAGAAGAGGTTAGTGGAGCTGGGCTGGAGCTGCTGCTGCTGAAGGTGGCTCCCGTTTCCTAGCCGACAAAACCAGACAAACACACGCGATGGGGAGAGAAAAGAGCAGCAGCGAGCGAGGCTGCAGCTTCTGTCCCTGGGCTGTCCCTCACTTGCCACCTCCCTGCTGGAGAAACACAGGCCCAGCCCATGGGTCGGATCAGCCTCTCCGGACCTGGCAAACTCGTACCGGCACCGGGCTGTTCAGGGCACTGCTTTTAGCTGCCTCGGGCTGGCTGCAGGCTCACAGCCGTGCTGCACAATACGCAGCCTTGGCCGGCTAAGCCAGGCTCCTCTTAGACAGAAGGCAAAGGGGAGGGGGCAGAAAAGAAAAGAACAAAGAGGGGAAGGAAAAGGACACACCAGGTTGGGGGGCAGGGGCGGTGCAAGGAAGTTTCACGCCCTAGGCAAAACTTCCACCTTGCGCCCTCCCCTCCCCACAACCCTGTGGCAGCTCCCCACCCCCCCTTCACCCTGAGGCACCCCCCCCCCCGGTAGCTTCCCCCCTCCCTCTGCCCTGAGGCATCGCCCCCGGGGAGCCGTGCGGCAGCTCCCCACCCCAGCTCACCTCTGCTCCGCCTCCTCCCCGAGCACACCGCCCCCGCTCTAATTCTCCTCCCCTCCCAGGCTTGCGGCACCAAACAGCTGATTAGCACTGCAAGCCTGGGAGGCGGGAGAAGTGGAGCGGCGACCGCGCGCTCGGGGAGGGGGCGTAGGAACGCTGTAAAATAAAATAAATAAATAGGGGGCACCGGCCCTGGGGGGGGCAGTGTGACAGTCTCACGTCTCAGGTGGTGGCTGGGATTCAGCTGGAGCCAGGGAGGCGGCGCTGTGATCTGGATCCTTCTCTCCCGCTCAGTCTGGCCAGGTCAGGCCAGCTCTAAGTATCAGTGGGACAAAGGCCCAGGGTACCAGGAGATGGGGGTGGTATCCAGGATGGTGCAGCTTGCTTGAGTAGCCAATTTTTCTCCCCAAAAAGTCTTTCTTGAAGGACCCAAAAGGCAGTGATGGGAGGAACAGCCCATGGCCTCATTATTTTGTCCACCTATTAGGCCTAGTTTCTGAGAAACCAATTTTAGTCCATTGATTTCTGATCCCAACCTGTTCTTTTTCACCAGGCGTGATCTTAACACATCCTCGAGTTCTATCTGGAGGCCTTTTTGTTGGGACTAATTCAGCGCGTCTCCCTTTTGCACCTTTCCCCACCAACCCTGGTTGTTATCAGTTATTGTGACATCTTAGCAATTTACATTCACATTTGACAGTTGAGCTCACAATTAGGGGAAATTTGTACGCCCAATTATTACAACACACCTTCCTGCGCCCCGTGGGATCTGCACGCATTTCAGTGACATCTCTCTTGCCATTCACTGCGAGGGAATCAATCAGTCCCTTCGCCGCCGTCGTTATCTGAACATATTTAATGGCGGTGACTCATCTCGCCGAACACAGAATGCTTAGCCGTGGGCTTCGGTTCCTTTCTATTTTGATTGTTGGTTGAATTACTAGTGAATATTTTATCTCCGGGATTGTGAAACTGTCACATTTCGGTTATCATTATATATTCATTTCTGGGAATCTGTTGCAAGCTTCAGAGCACACTACAGAACTATAAACCACGTAAGTATAGGGATCACTTCACTTCACCCACCACTGAAATGCAGCTGCTTCTGGAGTAGGGTGCAGTAGCTGTTTAACAATGCTACGCAGCACTGTGGGGACAGGCGGACAAGAATCCTGCTACGGGATGAGTACATTGCAGTTACTCACGTGACAAATTCTGCCGCCTCTCATCTTGCAAAACAAGGGAAACAGGAAGGCAAGGGGTAAACGACAGGTTCCCAAGGCTAGTCAAGCCAAACAGAAATCCTTCAAAGTGGAAATCTAACCGTCGCAAAGCCAATACACAGGAGCAGAACTCACAACAGGTGATAAGGAAGAGGAAAATCAGAATGGCCAAAATGGAGTTTGAAGAACCAATATCTAACGGTGTAAAAACAAAAGTTTCTTTAAGTCTATCAGAATCAGGAAGCCTGGGAAAGAACTGGTGGGTCCACTGGATCACCATGGGTTAAAGGAGCAGTAAAGGAAGCGCTGGACATTGCTGAGAAGCTAAATAATTTCTTTGCTTTAATCTTCAACACCAAGGCTGTTGGGGAGATCTGACCCCACATATGCTGTATTCTACGACCAAAGCTGAGGTTCTCTCAGAGACTGAGATGCAAGAAGTAGGAGTTCTGGAGCAAATTGATCATTTAAAAACCAGTCCCCAGGCCCAGATGGTCTAAATCAAGGAGTTCGTGAAGGAGTTTAAGTATGAAGTAGCTGATCTGCTAACAAAACTGCTACTCTGAAACCTAACAAAACTCTGCAATCTCTCATTAAAACCAGACATTGTTCCGGAGGACTGGAGGGCTGCAAATGTTGTACCTATATTTTAAAAAAGGTATCAGGGTGATCTGGAGAATTATAGACCAGTGCACCTTACATCTGGATCTGACAAACTGGTAGAAACAATAATTGAAAACAGAATAGCAACACCTGGAAGATCATGATCTGGCAAGGTCTAGCCAGCATGGATTCTGCAAAGGAAAACTTGTCTCTTGAATCACTTGGAATTCTTTAAACGTGTCAGTAACATAGTGGATAGAGGAAAACTGGCTGTCATGCTTTATTTAAGTTCCAAAAGGCCTTTCACCGGGCCCCACACAAGAGGCTACTAAGGAAGCCAAGTCATCACTGGGTGAGATGCAAAGTACTGTCATGGATCAAAAATTGGCTAAAGAGACAGGAAACAGCACAGGAGGAAATGGTCAATTCTCCTCCCAGCAGAAGGCAAACAGCAGGGCCTCAAGGCTCTGTACCAGGTCCCGTGCTGTTTGATATGTTTATTAATGATCTGGAAAGGGGAGCAAAATCTGCAGCTGACAGTTATTTAGATTAATCAGGACCAGAGAATACTGGGAGAACTTCAGAGAGCTGAACAAGCCGGGCGAATGGGCAACGTGACAGCAAATGGAATCCAACCGCAAATCACAGTAATGCACGAATAAGAGGGGCCATGATAAAGCCTATAAAAAGTGCATGTTCTAGAGACAAGCGATCAGAAACTTTTTGCTTCCGGCCTCACAACACACAAACAGGGTCCATTCAATGAGATTAAAGGGGGAAAACTGAAAACCAATAAAAGGAAATAGTTTTTCACACAATGAGTACTTAACTGGTGGAACTCACGGCCACAGGAAATTGTCGAAGTCAAGACCTTCGTAAGATTCAAAAGGGGATTGGATATTTCTATGGCAAGACTATCTCCACAGGTATCAATATTAATGGTAACAGATTTTGTGGCAGGGATAGTAAAGCTGCTGCAGTGGGGCTATTAGGGACCAGGAGGAGAACGAATGTGGAGGGCAGATTATTCCACTGCTATTGCAGGGCTTTTGCGCCTTCCACTGAAGCAGCTGGTGCTGGCCTCTGCCTGAGGCAGGTTGCTGGGTTCAGGGAGCCTCAGGTGGGATAATGCCGTGGTTTGTATGCAGATGCAGCCCGGAGTCTTTTCTGCCTTCCAGCCAGGTAACCCTGTGCTGGAGTGTTTGGGTCAACACTGACTCAGGGAGTGAGCGCCCCCTGCCCCACACCTGCAGCACAGCAAGACACCGAGCGCCCCTTAGCGAGTCCCATCCAAGTACTGATTAGGTACGACCAGGTCTGGCTCTGCCTGGCTTATAAGAACAACTCACCTCCCATCCTAAGGCAGCATTTGATGCTTTCCTGCCTGCAGCTCACCTGCCACCTCCCCTTGGTTTCAGCAGTCGGCAGCTGTCAGCAAGGCCCACACCCGCGTAGAGGAACGCCAGGTGTGCTGGATTCTGGAGGAAGGGTGCAATAAGCCCATGGTTGTGTCAGGAAAGCCACCCACGTCCTCAGCTGAAAATTGTCCCATTGTTTCTGTTAACGAATCCCTCCCGTCTCTACCAGGCTTGCTGCCCGCACTCCCGCCAGGCTGCGAGATCCTGGGGGCCCGCTGGTGCCTTGCAAGAAACGCCTGCTTGTTCTGCTGGCTCCCAGCTGTGGGGTCCTCACGTCGCTGGCGTCCCACCAAGCGGTCAGAGGAAACCACGTGGCCATGAACACCACAGCCCAGGCCCACGCTGCAGCAGCACCAAACCTGCCAGGCATGTTCCAAACCCACCACAGGGGGAGAGACGGACGGGGGTGCAGGAAACAGATGCCATGGTCATGCAATGGGATGTGGGGGAGCAGCTTGTTGGTCACAGGTTTGTTTGGCTGTTGTCAACACACTCAGTTCTCCCCACTCCCTACCACCCTCCTGCTTTTCTCCCACTCCAGTCCCAGAGGCCTGGCATACCCCCCTTCCCCAGCCCCCTCCTCCAGGCAGAGGAGCAGTTCACTCTGGAGCAGAAAGAGATAAGCGGAGGGCTTGACCAGTTGGATCCTTGAGGGCAGAGCAGGCATCGGGCCTAGTGGTCAGAGCAGACGGTCCGAGCCAGAGTCCCAATGCCGGAGCCAAGAGTCAAGACAGAGTCAGAACCACCTACTACTGGCTGGATAACCGTACTCAGAGTTGTTATTAATGGTTCCCAATCCTGCTGGAAAGGTAGAACAAGTGGGGTTCCGCAGGGGGTCTGTTTTGGGACCGGCTCTGTTCAATATCCTCATTAACGACTTAGATATTGGCATAGAAAGTACGCTTATTAAGTTTGCAGATGATACCAAACTGGGAGGGATTGCAACTGCTTTGGAGGACAGGGTCATAATTCAAAATGATCTGGACAAATTGGAGAAATGGTCTGAGTTAAACAGGATGAAGTTTAACAAAGACAAATGCAAAGTGCTCCACTTAGGAAGGAACAATCAGTTTCACACATACAGAATGGGAAGAGACTGTCTAGGAAGGAGTACGGCAGAAAGGGATCTAGGGGTCATAGTGGACCACAAGCTAAATATGAGTCAACAGTGTGATGCTGTTGCAAAAAAAGCAAACATGATTCTGGGATGTATTAACAGGTGTGTTGTGAGCAAGACACGAGAAGTCATTCTTCCGCTCTACTCTGCTCTGGTTAGGCCTCAACTGGAATATTGTGTCCAGTTCTGGGCACCGCATTTCAAGAAAGATGTGGAGAAATTGGAGAGGGTCCAGAGAAGAGCAACAAGAATGATTAAAGGTCTTGAGAACATGACCTATGTAGGAAGGCTGAAAGAATTGGGTTTGTTTAGTTTGAAAAAGGGAAGACAGAGGGGACATGATAGCAGTTTTCAGGTATCTAAAAGGGTGTCATAAGGAGGAGGAGGGAGAAAACTTGTTCTATCCTTAGAGGCTAAGGATAGAACAAGAAGCAATGGGCTTAAACTGCAGCAAGGGAGGTTTAGGTTGGACATTAGGAAAAAGTTCCTAACTGTCAGGGTGGTTAAACACTGGAATAAATTGCCTAGGGAGGTTGTGGAATCTCCATCTCTGGAGATATTTAAGAGTAGGTTAGATAAATGTCTATCAGGGATGGTCTAGACAGTATTGGTCCTGCCATGAGGGCAGGGGACTGGACTCGATGACCTCTCGAGGTCCCTTCCAGTCCTAGAATCTATGAAAAAAACCAAACCAAAAAAACAAACAAACCCACCACCCCAGGAACCTTGGCTGAGCGAGGCTCGGACAGGACCAGAGCAAGGGCAGGTTCCAGGCTGGGGCAGGGCAGCAGCTCACGTCCAGCTCTTGAGGCCAGGAGGGAGTGGAGAGCCGCTAGCCCTGGAGAAGTCAGCACCCCAGCTGCTCCTCACTGGTACCCCAGCACCAATCCGGGGCCTGGCTGGAGAAGGGCTTTCCTCCTCCAGGTCAGCTCCACCAGTATCCCGCAGTGACATCACAGCCCTGGGCTCAGAGCATCTGCTGGTGACTACGGCAACGACTACGCGGTCACAAGCGCAGCGTTGGGAAGCCAGGGAAGGAGCTGCCTGGAGAGTTGGGTGGTAACCATCTCAGAGCAGCTGTGGGACGGGGCTGGTCTCGGCCTCCCTGGAGTGTCTGCCCCCATTTGATGCCATGGAATGAATTCCAGGGCCAACAGGTCCCAGCAGGAGTCACCCAGCTCCCCGGGGACTGACAGGAAACTGACATGTTTATTCCCAGCAAAGAGGGGCTTGGAGGGACTCAAATTAATAAGACAAACCTTAATTTAAAATTCTATTAGGCCATCAATTACTGCCCACGTGTCTGGGCGCTCTGCTGGCAGCATGCAAGGGTCAGGTGTGATAAACGGTTTTATCCGGATTTCATAAAGGCTGAATTATTTGCAGATACAAAATTTTAATTAATATCAGAAAATTTCCTAACAAGTTAACAGTTCCCAGCATTTCCTCTCTCAGCTGGACTGAGATCCAGTCCCGCTCCCTTCTCCAAAGCGTGCAGCAGCGGGCGAGGCTGCTAAAATCTGCCTGCCTACAGCAAAACCGCTGGTCTAATGGATAGGACAATGGCCTGGGACTGGGACTCAGGAAACGTGGGCTTTACTCCAGCCTCTACTGCTGACCTGCTATCAGACCTGGAACAGTCACTTTCCCTGCTCTGTGCCTCAGTTTCCCCTCCCACTTTTGGTCTGTCTCCATTGTAAGCTTCTGGGGCAGGGACTGTCTCTCACTGGGTGTCGGTGCAGCGCCTGGTACGGTTATTATGAGTTGTACTGTGGTAGCACCCAGGAGCATCAGTCCTGGACCAGGACTCCAGTGTGCTAGGCACTGTCTAAACAGAACAAAAAGGCACTCGTGCCACAGAACATTTACAGTCCTGGGACCGCTGATCTGACACCGAACAGCCATAACTCGATCTGACTGTGTCTATCTGCGCCCATGGCTCCCTCGAGCTGGGAATTTCACCAGCACCGATGGTGGGGGCGAACAGTGCCACGGTGCAACATGCACTGGATGCCCATCCCCCAGCGTAAAGCCGGCTGTGAGCTTCAATGACCTGCACAAGAGGCCTGCATCACACCACGGGCTGCCATCCAGGACCGGCCCCAGTGTGCACAAGAGCTAGGTGGAAGGGGTGAAATTGACCCCTGGGAATGACCGGGTGCCTAGGCCTTGCCATGACTCTCGGCAGAGGGATGAATTTCACACTAACAGAACAAGCAGCAACGTGGGCTGTCCCAGTCTGTGCTGCGCTTTGAGCACACACCTCAGCAGCAGCGAGTCAATGTAGCTTGGCTGCGTGGCCAGGCACAGAGCAGGCTTCTGTGCTGTGCAGAGGGAAAAACAACGCGCCTGTGGGGCTGTGGCTTCTGGCAGCTCCAGCTAGACACCCTCGAGCTCCGAGCAGCAGCTCCAGTGCTGTTAGCAGAACAAGGCTCTGTGGGTGGCCACCACCTCTTGCCTGGGCTGCCAGGCTTTGCAAAGGACAGGTCTCTCCTTCCCCTGCGTGGCAAGGGATGGGCGACGTAGCAGGGGGGCTCTGCTGAGCAGAGGCACGTGCCTCGTACCTCTGGCATCAGCAGTGACTGACTGTGCTTGGAGGTTAATTCTCTGCTGTCGGGTTTCTGGGGAATGTCAAATGGAAGGGGGACTGGACCATGGACAGCTCCCGTTCCCCCAAGAGAGCGAAACGGGAAGTTTTAGAGGCAGCTTCTCCACTCAGGGCAGTGGGAGCAGAGACCAGGGGGTAAATTCAGCCGGAGCTCCCGTAAATATTTTCATACCCACAGGAGCTCCAGCAGGCCCTGCAGGGCTGAAGCCCCGACCCCTAGGGGCTCCAGGAAGAACCATGTGTGAATTTGAGCCCTGGCAGATACCCTCACTGCAGCAAATCCTGGGCTCAAAACACAGGGCCAGGCACCCTGCGCAGTGCCAGGACCATCGTGTGAAGATCTGTCACTGCTCACGGTGCGATCTCTGAGGCCCGACAGGCAGGCACAGGGGAGGCAGTCAGGGAAGGAGGGACTAGGCCCAGAGCTGGGGAACAGCAGAACAGTGGGAAGCTCCTGGGATGGGTGTTGGGTTCAAACAGAGGGACAGCCTGGTGGCAATCTCTGGGCCCCGGGCTGCTCTGAGCAGACACAGGAGTGTGTCCTCTCCGGTCTGTCACGACAGCCGTGCATTGCTCTGCAGCCCGCAGGTCAGGTAGGCTCCTGCAGACCCTGCTCAAGACTCACGAGGGTCCATCAGTCCTTTGGCCCAGTTTTTGTCCGCTGCTAGGTTTTGCAGTTCTCCCCCGGCTGTATTTCATGGTCCTGGTGCTGTCAGGCAGCAGCTCCCAGCTGGGAGAGGTTTCCCCTGGCAGGACAGGTCGGGCTGCAGCATTCGCAACCTGCGAAAGATCTGGAAGCTGCTTTTGAGCCTTTAATCCCCTGTGAAGAGGAGCAGTGTGGGCAGGAAGTGCTAATCACCTGGCGCCTGCTGGCCAGCCCAGTGCGGGGTTAGTGCTGCTGCCTGCTCCGGGCGCTCTCCTGCACTCAGTGGAGTGGGGTTTCCTGGCCCAGCTCCAGTCAGTCACTCTCATTTTTGCAGAGGTGCGGTGTCCTCTCCCCTCCCCTCGGATGGCTGAACAGCCCCAGGCCCAGCAAAGGGGCTCACGCTCGCCCAGCTGGGGAGTGCAAGAGACTCAGCGCAAATCCAAATGGCAGCAGGACTCCAGCCAGGAGGACTCAGCCGCACACCTGCTCTTTGATCAGCCAGCGAAGCAGAGGGGTGGGGAGCAGCTAGCAGGCCGCCCTGTCCGAGTCGGTCCGAGACTCGCCTGGGGGGGAAGGGGGCTGGAGTTTATCCCTGGGGTTGCAATGAAGCAAGTCCTGAGAGGTCGATTCAGATCTGGAGGGTCCTTCCAGCAGGGCCCGGAGCTCTGGCGCTGACAAGCACTGACCCTGCTCATTGCCACCGAGGCCGGCGTGGCTAGCAGTCAGGTCTGGGAGCGGAGCGTGCCGAGCAGGCTCAGGGCTGGGGGAGAGGTTGTGGGGTGCAGGCTCTGAAAGGGGGATCAGGACTGGGGCAGGGGGTTGGGCTCTGGGAGGGAGTTAGGGTGTGCTCATACATGGGTCTAGGAAACAGCCTCCTTCACCCTGTAATCGACTCACATGTCGGGTTTCCATCCCGCAGAACAGGGCCCACGCTCATCCTTGGGGTAACTCCTGCAAATCCCTCCCCCGCTCCAGAGTTACACCAGGGATGATCCCAGCCCATTGTGTAGCAGGGCGGGGAGACTGGCTACCTTGGCCCCTGCCCCAAGGGGAAGGTGGAGTTCCAGAAGGGAATCCCCTCCCCTCTATGCCGGCATCGCCCATCAGCCCTGGTGGCCTCCGGCAAGACAGTAGCTGGGCAAGAAGCTCAACTAACCATGGCCCTTTCCAGGGCCAGCCCCAGGGAGCTGGAGTGGGATTCCCAGGTGACTGACACGGTGTCAAGGGTATACCCTCCCTGCCTTACGAGAATGAGCACCTGTGGCTTGGAGGAGGCGGAGGAAAAAAAAAGGGGGGGTAACTGCACCCTGGGCAAATCAGCAATGAGGCGAGTACAGAAAATCCAGGCTTCCACTTCAGAAGCCGGTTGGTTTCATCCTCGATAGCGGCAGGTCTCCTGCAGGCATCACAGAGCGGATTTTCATTTTACAACGCCTGTGGTCCGCCTGATGAATCGGCCCCACAGCCACATGCATGGGAGGGACTGAAGCACACACAATATTCAGTGCAAATAAAATAAAGAGCAATTTCTGGAGGCCCACAGCAAAATCTTCCAACCAGCAGCTGGGCAGTTAGGCAGATTTCTGGGCCCCCTGCCTAGGCGCTGACTCTGGGGCTGGAGCACCCACAGAAAAACAATAGTGGTTTTGTGAGGCACTCCAGCATATGGCAGAGGAGTCAGCTAAGGTTGGTCTCCATGTTTCATGGAACAAGACAAAACTGCAAAATCTAGGACCAGGTCCTCCCGCGACTCCATTCTCTCTGAACAACGAAACTGTCAAATAGTTTCCAGCTTTTGCTATCTGGTTCTATACTTACCAGCCCCTCCAGTTCTCACACGGAGGTTCTCTATCGGACTGGCATCGCAGTATCTGCCACGAGCCGTTTACAATGGAGACGGAATCAACATCATCTTCGTACGACAACCAAGTTCAGGATTTATTCGAGCCATATCCTTCCCGTACTGTTGCACGGCTGTGAAACACGGACACTACGCCGCGCAGACTGGGCAAAGCTGGAGGCTTTCCACACAAAATGTCAACGTCGTATATTGGGCATAAATGGAAAGACTTCATCTGTAATGCAGATGTTTATGGTCACTCGGGTCTACAGACTACTGGGGCCATTGTCCGCAGGCAGCACCGTACGCTTTTTGGACATGTCGCAAGGATGCCACAAGTGAACACCGTTCTCCGGGTGGCTTGTAACATCCGGGATAAAATCCCACCAACCGAGGGGTGGCGGCGTCCCAGAGCAGAGCCCCTCCTACATGGGCTCATCATGTCTGTTCTGATGTTGGACTCTCAAGCCGACAAGCCTTTGTGGTTGCACAGGAACGGACCAAATGGCAAACGATCGCTACGGCCGACTGTCTGGCTAAGTGCTGAAAAAGAAAAAGAAGTTCCCACCGGCAGCACCGCAGATCAGCACCTCCCCCCAGCGCATCCCACCCGCCAGCAGCCCCGCCAATCAGCTCCTCCCCCTCCCTCCCAGCACCTCCCACCCACCGTGTTCAGCTGGTCAGCAGCATGGAGGAGGCACTGGGGGGGAGGAGCAAGACAGGAAGAGGCGGGGTGGGGCGGGGCCTTGGAGGAAGGGGTGGAGTGGGGGCAGGGTCTGGGGTGGAACAGAAGTCGAGCGCCCCCCAGGATCTGAGTAAGTCAGCGCCTATGGCCCCCTGTATGTATCCTCACCTGAGAGCCTGACCTTGGATGCACCTTTACAATTAGCATTCTTAACAGCAAGAGAAGCTTTGTTTTAGGCCAACAAGTTCCTATATCTACAGTCAACCATCACCTCTCTGTGCAAGAGATGAACCCGAGGAACCCATCCGCCCATCCTCCTCCCACTCTGGCTTTGCCAGCTCTGATAAGATCTCGATTCCTTGCCCTCCTCAACCTCTGCCATAACATCTGATGGGAAGGTCTTTCAGTGCGCAGGGCTGGAGGAACTCAAGTACCAGAGGAGCATTAGCACTGCTGGGTCTACCGGCCCTGGATGGTACATGCAAGAGTCCTGAAAGAACTCAAGTATGAAGTGGCAGAGCAGGTAGCAAAAAAATATACCAACTCATTAAAAAGAGCTACTCTCCCTGAGATGGAGGGTAGCAAATGTTGTACCTGTATTTTAAAGAGGCTTTGGGATAATCTGGGGAAATGGAGACCAGTCAGCCTTACATCTGTGCCTGGGAAATTGGAGGTTGAAACAATAATTAAAAATAGAATAAACAAACATCTGGAAGATCAGAATATGCCAGGCTATAACTAACATGGATTCTGCCAAAAACACACATCATGTCTCACTGATTTATTTGAATTCTTCACACCTGTCCATAAATAGGTGGATAAAGAAAAACCAGCTGATCTAGTTTATTTAGCTTTTCAAGAGGCCTTTTGACAAGTTCCTGCTCGACAGATTCCTAAGGAGCTAAGTCACCAAGGGGTGAGAGGCAAAGTATTATCGTGAGTCAGAAACTGCCCCAAAAGGCAGAAAACAGAGTTGGAGTCAATGGTCGATTCTCCTCCCGGATGAAGGTGAACAGCAGGGTCCTCAAGGGTCCTCCTAGGTCACACGCTTCATATATTTATTAATTCTTTGAAAAGGCGAGCAGTGAGGGGCAACATTTTCAGGTGA
This sequence comes from Chrysemys picta bellii, assembly GCF_011386835.1. Lineage (NCBI taxonomy): Eukaryota > Metazoa > Chordata > Testudines > Emydidae > Chrysemys > Chrysemys picta. The sequence continues at coordinate 668,406 of NC_088798.1, forward strand.
CCCAGTTATTTAGGTTAGTTGGGACCAGGACCAGAGAGGGTTGTGAGGAACTCCAGAGAACAAGGCAGGGAATGAGCTTCATGACAAATGAAATCCAGGGCTGACAATGTAAAGTCATGCTCCTTGGATGGAAAAACAAACACCTTGGACACCGGACAGGGCTCTCAATGAACTGCAACAGCTCAGGAGGGGGCCTGGGTGTCACTGCAGACAGCTCAAGGGAGACCTCTGCACAATGTGCAGCTGCTGGCAAAAAGGCAAACGTGATGTTAGATGGCATCAGGAACGGGACGGGGAATAACAGAATATTTACACCGCTCGTTGGACGCTGGGTGCAGCACTGCTCTCCGCATCTCACAGAGGATAGCGCAGAACTAGGGGGTCTCAGCACAGAGCACCAAGAATGATCCCAGGGCTGGAAAATTCTCTTAGGAAGAGATATTGAAATGACTGGGATTGTTACCTGGCAAAGGAGATGAATAAGAGGGGACAAGATAAACATCTGTAAAATCATGACTGGTCTAGAGAAGGGAGACCAGGTGCTACAGTGCACTGTGTCCCACAGTACAAGGGCAAACAGTCAGTTAAATGAAAAGATGGCAAATTCAGAACTGATGAATAGAAATACTTCCACACCAAACATGTACTTGGACTGTGGAACTCATTGCCATAGGATGCTGTAGAAGCCAAAAAACGTAGCAAGATTCCAAAAGGAACTGAACACGTGTCTGGCTAACAGAATATCCAGCGTTATCACTATTAACAAATATTGGACAAATATTTAACCTCATGATTTAGTCCAATCACAGACTAAAGGGCTCAGAATGGGACTTAAGAGGACAGATTATCCCACATCTGCTCCTGGGAGGGTCTTACCACCTTCCTCTGCAGCGTCTGGTGCTGGCCACTGGGCTAGATGGACACTGGGTCTGATCCAGTCGGTGATGCCTACATTCCTAGGACCCCTTTGTAATGCTGCCTGCAGGGGCTCTAGAGCATGGGTACCAACCTCAGGGCACTGGTAGGAACCAGGGCACAAACCCCAAACTGGCTGTGAGCTCTGTACTTGGATTTCACCAGCCAATTATGGAGTGTGAACCGCCCAGGCACTGTAACAGGCTCGCCATGGAGTCACTGACAGGCCCCTGATGCAGCCTGTAGCAGATGTTTTCTGGATGCCTAGGTAGATTAGGTGTGAATGTAAATACAATCTGGTCCTGAAGCCTTCCCCCCCAGCCCATCGCTAGCTGTCAGGGAGAGCTCAATTAGGCTTTGCTTACAAATCATCATTTGAAATTATTAGGTTGGCCAACATCACCGAAATGAATGCACTGACATTGTCACAAAAAACAACAGCTGTATAAGGAAGCTAGTCTATGTTCAGACTTTTCAAATCTATTCTACTTTTTCAGATACACGTATTTTATCATACACTTTATATGCTTTTAAAGTGCTTATTAATATTTCAGTTCAAATTTTCAAACAATCGTTAAATTGGCAACACTGCATGTAACTAGTTTACAAAACTGGGGGGGGGGAGAATTCGGGGGGGGTGTAGGGAAATCCCTGCAGGGCACAAACCCCAAACCAGCTGTACTTGGATTTCACCAACGAATTATGAGGTGTGAACTGCCCGGGCACTGCCCAGGTGTAACAGCCTTGCCATAGAGTCACTGACAGGCTGCTGGCAGATGTACACAGGAGGGACGGAGGAGCCACGTATCACCCCCACTCCCACAGCAAATGCAAGAACCCAGGATCACAGGCCCTAGAGGCTGCGCTAGACCAGGCAGGTCTGTGGGGTGGGGTGCAGAGCGGAGGGTGCTTTGAGTCTTGCTCTGCTATAATAACCTGGCAGAAATGGGATGTTTCTCTATCTGCCCAGCTCCACACCCCTCTGCCCCTCTACTCACGCCTCTGTCCTGCTCCGAAATGTTACTGGGAATCCAACAGGAGACCCCCTTTCTCCCAGCCCAAACCTGGGCCCCATCTTTCCCCTCCAGACCATCGGTCACATCGACTCATGGATGGAAAAGATCATAAGGCAGCCCCTCCTGGGGTGCCCTCCTCTGACAGGCCACAGCACAACAGGTGTGCCTGCCTCAGTTTCCCTTCCAATGGTTCCCAGAAATAGTCCACAAAGGTTAATAATAATTATTAATGGAGATATCCCATCTCCTAGAACTGGAAGGGACCTTGAAAGGTCATGGAGTCCAGCCCCCTGCCTTCACTAGCAGGGCCAACTACTGATTTTGCCCCAGATCCCCAAGTGGCCCCCTCAAGGATTGAACTCACAACCCTGGGTTTAGCAGGCCAATGCTCAAACCACTGAGCTATCCCTCCCCCCAAACATGTAGAGCCTGCGTGGGGTTAACATGGAAAACCCCATCTATATACAGCACAACCATCGTCCAGACTTCCCCGGCACACTACAAACCATACAGTCTGTCTTCACGTCCCAACAGACTGTCCATGCACCAAGCATTTCTCACCACGCTCATCTCCCAGGTATGGCTCCAGCGCCTGGCACTACACCTCGCCCCTGCCTCCTGCCCCCTCTGCCCACTGGCTTTAGCTCTCCTGCACTGAGAACCAGCAGGCATCTCTGTCTGCTGCTCTCCATCTTCAGCCCTCTCCCATCTTCTCTGGCCATGGCAGGCCAGCCCCTCTGCTGCCTTCCTGACAATTCCTCTCTCTTTCCAGGGAGTCCGGCGGAGAGCCCAGCACACAGTAAATCACAGAGTACAGGGACACAGCACTGTGAGCAGCCCAGTCCAGGGCCGGGAAGGTTTAATGAGCCCGCCTGGCCCCATGGAGAATGAGAGGAACAGCATCACTAGTAAGAGATTCCTGGCCTGTCCCGCGGCACCAGGGGCTCGACTCCACAGGACTCAGCAACCGGCCTGCCCCTGCATTAGCTGTCTGACACAGTCACCTACTGCTGTTTGCACTGCAGATCCCTACCGGTGCCAGCACCGCAGCTGCTTCAGTTAAACCCCCTTCACACACGACCTCCAAGCCGGGGCTTATGGATGGATCTCCTGCATGCCTCTGCCAGCCCTAAACAAACAGGGTGGAGCTCTGAAGCATCATGGTCACACTGCCCCAGCAGCACACGGCGCGGCTGGCACAGGCAGCACAGAGCCACGCCTGGAGCGGGGCTGGCTGACAGCGCTCAGTGCCCCAGCCTGGGGACGGAGACAGCCTCGCTCGTGGAGTTACAGGCATTTCTATAGTGCCCCCCGGGCTGTCTGAGCACGGCCAGGACTTCGTGCCTTGACCCAGGGCAACAGCCGTTCCTATCCCGCCTGCCCCAAGGGCTCTCACCCACACCCGGGCAGAGCTGGTGAGGTCTTGCCCTCACACTGCACAGCTGTAAATAACGCCATGAGGTGTAGGGCAGGAGACCCCCCGAGGGCAGGGGCTGGAAGGTGGGGAGAGCTGAGCGCTGGGACCCACCTCGTTGTGCACGGGGTGATTGGGGTAATCACAGGTCCCTGTCACGGCTGTCTTGCTGCTCCCTCCCGGCGCATTCACCAGCGTGTTGTATGTTGCCGCTGTTTCGATTGCGAGTTCCCTTGGGCAGAGCCTGCCCCACCCCGTGAGCCTGCCCAGCACCAGCACAACAGGGCCAGGCACAGACGAGAATGATTCTTACTGTCTAGTTTCACACACTCTCCTGAGTCCCAGACCTGTACCTTCCGGCCTCTTGTCTCACACCCCGTCCCGGATGGCACAAGCCAGGGAGTACAGCAGCCACGTGGGGCATGAGGCAAGTGGCGGTCTCAGTGCCCATGTGTAGCCCATCACTCCTGGTGCTGCTATGCAGGAGAGGACCATCGGGAGCAGACCAGCTGTGTTGGGTCCTGAGGCAGGGCTGTTACCGGAACAGGACCCGTCATGGGTAGCCCAGCTGCATCGCACCCCCAGGCAGGGACACAGGCGGAACAGGACCCGTAGGGGGCAGCCTGGCTGTGTGGCGCCCCAGGCAGGGCTGTTAGTGGAACGGGACTGTATGAGATCCAGACTCACCCCTGCGGTGCCTCCTGCTGGTCGTCTGGGGAATCAGCTCAATCCAGCCTCTGGAGCACCCTCTGCAGACCAGCAATCCCCCTTGTCCTTCGCACTGGCCCCCGTGTCCCTCCCAGGACCCCGGTGCCCCTCACTCTGTGTGCTGCCCTCTGGCAGTACCCACACTCATTGGGTCTCCCCTCCAGGGGAACTCCCACCCACTATCCCCACCTTGCCTCAGTACCAGGCCACTGCCAGTCACCAACTAGCCCCCGCTCCCTGGGGCAGACTGCAGTATCAGCCACTCATCACAGCAGGCGAGGTTGGGTTTGGACCTGCTGCCTTGGCCTACACCTGGGTTGCCCTTTGCAACCCCCAGTACCCCTTAGCCTCCTACTAGGCCACAGCCTGGGGCTTTCCAGCTGCGGCCACTTCCCCAATCAGCCCAGTTTTTAGAGCTGCAGCCCTCTGCAGGGCTGCTTTTAAGCTGTTCCTGGCAGGAGCGGGGGACCACCCTGCTATACACCCCCCACCTCAAGATCCACTCCACCGGGGGGGGTGTCTATCTGCCCAGCGTCTTCCTCAACTGGGCCCGCAGGACGTCCCTTTCCTGCCGCAGGCTCTCCAGTGTTTGGAGCAGCCTGCTCGCTTCCTCCAGAGTTTGGGTTCCTATGGTAGCCTTTTCAGCTCCCCCATGGGCTCCCAGGTTTGTCTGGGGCCTCCCTGCCCCTCACAATCCCCTCTTCTGGGCCCTGGTCATCACCACCCCCTCCTTCAGGGCAGTCTCAGACCCGGCCTGGTCCTGCGGCCTCCCCCTCCTTCTCTGGGCGCTAGGCCGCTTTCCCCGGCGCCCCTTGTGGCAGAGGAGGCACAGCCAGTGCCCACCCCTGACCATCTCAGGGCTCGCCTGGGCCCTGAGAGTCCCATGAGGGCACTCCCTCTTCTTGTGCCCCGGCTCCCCGCAGGCCCAGCAAGTGTGGAGCCCCCCTGTTGGCTTCACAGGGGGCACTCGAGTCTGTCCATGGTCTGTGTCTGGCGCAGCCCTTCCTTCAGGGCTCGCCTGGGGCCTGTGAGTTCCATGAGGGCACTCCCTCTTCAAGTGTCCTGGTTCCCCACAGGCCCAACAGTTCCTCGGCCTTGGCACCGGCCTCCTGCCCGAGGTGCCTGGCCTCCGTTGAGGTCCATGTGCCCTCCCCCGCAGCAGCTTGCTTGCTGCTCGGCGAGCCGGGCCACACAGGCTCTCCAATAATAAGTCCCGCATTCTGGGTCCACCGTCTGTTTGCTCAAGTCACAAGTTCGGGCAACAGTCCCACGGTCCATGCCCTGCCCCTTGTGTCAGGGACGGACCACTATGCCCACATTCTCCACCACGTGTAGAGGAGCGGACTCACCCCTGCGGCGCCTCCTGCTGGTCTCTTCTGGGAATTAGCTCTTCCAGCATCCTGGAGCGCCTCCTGCAGGCCGGTGATCCGTCTGTCCTCTTCTGGCCCCCGTGTCCCTCCCAGGACCCCTCTAGATAAGGGCACCGGGGTCCAGGCCCGCTCCTGTGCTGTGCAGGGCAGCTGGGTCCGTGCGGCAGCCAGGACACTGCTGAGCCCAGCGAGACCCCAGTGTGGAACACACTCAAAGAGCCAACGTGCGTCGCACACCCCGGCTCAGGTGAGGCCGGCGGCAGAGGTGCTGAAGAGGGGCGTGTGCACAGCTGCAGCAGGCCGGGATTTCTTGGTTCCCAGGGTTACGCAGGCCTCAGCAGAGCAAGCTGCCTTCCCACAGGCAGCTCAGAGGAGCCTTTGTGCTCCCAGCACTGCCATCGCTCGCACAGCTGCCTTGGACTGGGCTTTGATGGAGAAAGGGCCCCTCCCTTTTCCGGCAGCAGCTCGGCATCCAGGTTCCACTCGTTATGTTGATGAGCCCCGGCGAGGGCCCCACGGGGGCAGCCCGGCGGCTCCCCGGCCCCCTCGGCCTCGCGCTGCAGGAAGACACACAGCCCTGATTGTCACACAAGCCTTGCTGCCGTCAGCGCCACCCCACTGCAGATCCGGGGGCCAGCTCCGGCTCCCCAGCTCTAGCCATTTGCAGCACGCAGGGCTCCCCCTTCTGCTCCAGGCTCTCCCGGGGGGATGTCCCGCTGAACCGAGCTGGCACCTGCCATCTGTGTCGTCAGCACCCCCCTGCACCCGGACAACGACAGCCCATGGCTGGGGGCTGTGGTCCCCCACCAGACAGTGCCCAGCAAGGGGCCCCAGGGAGCCTGTCTGGAGCTTCCCCAGGCTCTGACACACACAGCCCTGCTAACCCACCTGTCTGAGCGCAGCCAGCGTCCGTGCCGACGGCAGGGAGCGCTGGGGCTGCGCAGGCATCGGGGGGATTTCCCAGAGAGACAAAGGGCACAGCCTGAGCCTGGCACAAAGGGAGTGTTGTGATGCCGTAACTCCTGCACCTACCTGGAGCTCAGTCACACCCATGGGATTGCTCCCCGGCCTCCAGCAGCGGGGGCTCAGCAAGGCGGGGCGCTAGGAGCAGTGGGATGGCCCGCTGCCAGCTGCTCTCTGGGGCAAGGGCCCCCGCAGCGCCTCCTTCCACCTGGCCGCTGCACCTCCCTGGAGCCTGCAGGGTGTGAAAAGCAGCTAGGGCCCTTGGGCTGCCTAGTGCCAGTCGCAAATGGGACTGGACGTCGGGAAGTTAGAGGACAACTCCTTCCAGTTCCACGGCCTCCCAGCACCAACCCCTTGGACTCCCCTGCACCGTAACCCCCTTCCCAGGCCCCGGACCAGTGCAAGAAAGTGGCACTGCCAGTGGGAGGAGCAGTGTGTGAAAGAAAAACTCTGGGGGCTTTGCCCTGTCCAGGGGCCTGGTCCTCCCAAGCAGAGGCAGAGACACCCAAACCGTGGCCGGCTGGCTCTCCTTTGTGCTTCTCCCCTACCTCACTAACCTGGCCTGTCAGGCTGGCCCGGGCTGTGGGGTGAAGCCCCCGGGTCAGACAGCCACAGGCCGGGGTGAGACAAGAAGCACAGGGGCCCGGCTGCAGGCACATGCCCAGACCCCGCCAGGTGTGTCCATGGGTTGCAGGGGCAGGGCACTGATAAGCGATGAGAAATGTAAACAGCCTCTGCACTGAGGCATCCGAAGCATCTGAAGCAGCGAGTGAGGCCTCCAGAGCGAATTCCTGCCATTGTGCCTGCGCTGACGGGAGAGCCCTCGGGCCCCTAACGGCAGGGGAACCTCTCCTGGCTGCCCTGGGATGCTGGGCGTGCCCGGTGCGGAGTGGGGCGGGGGCCTGGCAGCAGGCGACGATGGGGCAGGCATAGCGGGCACCCAGGTGCAGCACGGGCTGGAGGGACGTTCCCGCGCAAGGGACAGTGAAATGGGCACGTAGTTTTTCTGCTGCTCTTCGGTTTTCATTCACCCTCAAATGCTTATTTGTCTCTCACCCCGTCCGATCCTGAACCAAGCCGCCCAGCCCTTTCCCGCTCTCCCTCTGCCAGCGTCTCCCACTCCCTCCAGCACCTGGGGAGGTTCCCACAGCACATGGTGTGGTGCTGAGTGCCAACAGGCACTGGTCTGAGGCAGTGTGAATGTGCTGTTGGGGGAGGCTAGCCAGCCCCCAGTCCCTCCTGCTCTGCACGAGGCCTCGCCTCCATCCCCTGCTGGAGCCCGGAGCACACTCCCCCCACGCCTGCTGGCTGTGGCGCTCCAGGCAGGGCTGTTAGCGGAACGGGACCCGTAGTGCTGGGCAGGGGGCACAGCCGGAGTGCCCCCAGTGCCAGACAAACAGACGGGTGGATCGGCGTGGCCCCAGCCCCCCGCCCTGGGCCTTGTGCACACCGGCCCCAGACGCCTGCCCCAGCCTCTCAGCCACAGAAGAGCGGGAAGGGAACTGGAAGCAGGAAGAAGGGCCTGGGGGTGTAGTGTGGGCGGGGCCATGCCAGGCTGGTTGGGGAGGCACAGCCTATGCTACCCGCTGCCCACGGTTGATCCTCCTCCTACTCAGGCCGTTCTTGTCAGACAAAGAACGTCGGTTACGGAATTGCCGGAGAGCAGTCGGGGGTTCTGCGCGGATTTCAGGAACAAGGGGCCGGGAACATCAGCACTGAAGGACCCTTTGAAGAGGCAGCCAGAGCGTGCAGCATGCGGCGTAGCATGAAGCAGACAGGCCCGTGGGCTCTGCACGCAGAGAGTGGGTGCCCACCCCCCCGGGGCTTTTCATTGGTTTTGGAGGGTTTGGTTTCCTCTCTAGCTCGTTGCTAGCCAGAATTCACAGCTGTTCATGTGACCGATTGGCTCTGCCATGATGGCAATACATAGAGGCAGCTGCTCCCGCACCCCAGTCTGTGCAATGCACTGGGAGCAGGGCCTGCGTTCAGACACAGCCTGCTCCCCTGGGGCCTGGGTTTAATAACACAGAAAAGAAGATAAACTCCACCTCAGTGAGACAGTTTCCCCCCAGGGTGCCACCTGGAACTGGGGTACCACTGAGCCCTCTGGCCTACCAGCCTGTGCTGCTGTGACACGCGGCAAAGCCCTCCAGCCTGCACTTTCTCCAGCATTCACACAGGTTGAGACACACCCAGCGGCAGTTACATGCAGGGCTTTCTAACCACCAGCCTCCCAGCCTAGGCCCCAGAGCAGTACCGTCCTGCCCCGATCAAATCTGGCCACTATATGGGTTTAACACCCAGTCCGCCTCTCCCTCAATGTGAAGAGGACAATGCACACTTGTGGTAACCAAACTGAGACTTTCCCCAAACATCTTAGTCAAATGCACACTGGTTTGGGTTAAACCATAAAATAAGTTTATTCACTACAAAAAGATAGATTTGAAGTGATTATAAGTGATAAACAGATCAAAGCAGATGACCTAGTAAACAAACAAAAATGCAAACTGACCTTAACATACTAGATAGATAGGAGAAGAATTAGCAAATTCTCACCCTGAGTGATTCTTAAGCCACAAGCTGCCTTTGATTTGCAGCTTGGGTTTCCCCAGGTTTTCATACACAAGCTAGAAATCCCTTTAGCCTGGAACCATCACTTCCCCCAGTTCAGTCTTTGTTCCTCAGGTGTTTCCAGGTGTGTTGTTGTAGGGAGAGTGAGGTACCATCATGATGTCATTTCCCCCCTTTTATATCTTCTTCCCACTTGCTGGAAAGCTCTTTTGCTGTGGCCTGGGTCAAACAGTTCCCCTTGTGTAGAGCTATCTCTGAGAGGTTTCTGTTGTACACAGTTCCTGGGGTAATCCTTGTGCTTGTGCATTGCCTCAATAAACCATTAACGTTGTTTGGCCTTTTTCCTGTTGTACCTGAAAGCCTGCTTGTGGGTGTTTTCAACCTCACAACATGTTTCAGTCACACACACACAGCCAAACTTCATAACTTCACATACGACGGTAGCACATACAATCCAACGAGATATTAATGTCCAGCAGACCAAGACTTTTAGAATGATACCTCACAAGACACACTTTGTGCAAAACATATCCTAATTACGTGTTAGTAGTGAATAAGGGTGTCACACTCAGACTTTCCCCCAGGCTGGGCTGCTCCCAGGGCTCCTCCCTCAGGCTTGCTCAGCCCCCACCCTGGGTCCTCTCTCCCCTCCCACATATCCAGGTGGGGTAAGGAACCACCTGCTTCAATGAGTCAGCAGCACCCACTTAACCCTTTCCCAGCTGACTGGGAGGGGTGTTTCAGGCAGCACCCTCCGAAAGGGCTCTAATAGCCAGCAGAGCTTTGTGGCAGAGCAGAGCAGAGCAGCCTCCCTCGACGAGGCTCTGAGGGCTGCCTGCCAAGGCAAATGGCAGCAGGCCCCCTGCAGCTGTCCTGATCCCCAACCCTGCGCTTGTCTGAGGCCACTGGCACTGTTGGCCCTGCCCTGGGTTAACCCTTCACCTCCCTGACCAACATCACACGTGGGGCCAGGAAATAGAGCTCAGCACTCCTGTGCAGCTCACCTCCTCATCACTCCAACCGTCTGCTCGGCCTGGCCTGGCCACGTGAACGGCTGCCCAGAGGGGCAGGAGCTGCCGCCTTGGCAGAGCCCCGGAGGGCCACCCGCAGGTCAGGGGCATGCTGGGGCCCAGCCATCGTGCTAATCATTCCCCATTTCAACTGGCCAGACTCGGGAGTGCTGGTTGCTAGGTTACAGCCTGGGGACAGGGGCTCAAAGCCTGGACCTGGTCAAACCGGAACAGAGCGTGGTGGTTTCAGACTTGTCCCTATTGGGCTTGATCACAACCCTCCGCCCTACAGTTCACCCCAGAAGAGCCCCAGAGAACTGGAAGGGGGCTGAGAGTTGGGCCTGGGCGGGGCTGGAGCCTGGCCGGGGCGGTCTGGGGGCTCTGTGGAACTAGAAAACACGCAGCCTGCATGCAGCACATGCACAAAGAGAACCCAGAACGCGGCTCTCTGCTGAAGGAGCCGGTTGATATGGCAACCCTGTGCAGGAGCCCAAGCTCTCGGCTCTCGTTCACTTCCCCAGTTGTGCCCCAGCCGCGTCACAGATGACTGGGGCGGGTGGGGAGCTCCCCTGGTAGTTCTTGGGGAGGGCCATAAAGTGGGACCCTGCATAAACAGCTCTCTGGAGCAGAGGGGGTGTTTTCCATCTGCTAATCAAGCCAGGCCCCTGCGCAGAGCAGTCAGAAGGAGGTGGGAACTCGCAGGCCGTGTCTGTCCCTGGCAATACTGGCTGGCCTCTGTTTTGGTAGTTTCAGAGGAAAGTCGGAGTGAAGTAAAACCCCCTCACAGCTCCTGTGAATCTGAAATCCTAGAGCTGCTGGGCTGGCAGCATTGCCCATACCGCGAAGCTTTGCACACCTCTGCAGCAGATACGCTTCGGGGGTTTGGAGGGACGGCCTGACGTCTCCATTCTGCACAAGCTGCCAGCAGTTTATAGATCGCTCTGGGAGCCGGCGGGAGGGACCCAGCACAATTGTTTTGGAACATTCACTTGTTAAACAACCGGCAAACATTCAGTGACGTAGCGCTGGGGCGCAGCCCGTGAAATCCAGGCACACGCTGCTGGGAAGGGAAGATTTGCTATTTCGGCCGGAGGACACGCAGATGTAGAGGGGAACACTGGTGTTGGGATTGCCAGGAAGCACCAGTTCGCATTGGCCTGCAAAGAACGGGCCTTTTGCATGTAACCAGATGTCCCATGTGGCTGGGCCGAGCTGCCTGGAGCTGACACTTTATCTTTCATTTGCTCTACCCCAGTGCCAGCAGCTTGAGCTCCATGGCCTTGGGGTGTCACGTACGCTACCTCCTCAGGAATCAGAAACAGGGATTGTTCCTGCAGGTGTGACCTTGCGCCTGTGAAACGCGCGCAGCTTCTGCTCCAGGCTGCTCCAGGCCAGTTCAGCCAGCCCCGGCAGCCCCCACCCCAGTCGTTTGTAGCCTGTAAGGAAGCAGGGAGGGGGGAGAGGGGAGAGCTGGGGAAGGCAGCTTCATAACAGACTCTTAGCTCTCAATCATTTGCTTTTTAAAAGCTGCCTTTGCACTCAATTCGGAGTCTCTGGTGGCTGCAGACTCCAGCTCTTTAAAATCAAATGGTGCTTAAAATTAATTCTCTTCGCTGATGAAAGAATCTTGATTGATGAATTACATTTCTCTGCATTTCTAAATGAGCGGGGGCCCAGGAGTCTCTTCACAGCCTCACGCCCATCCCCCAACCCCTACACTGTGACCTCATGGCTGTCCCCATGGAAACACACTATGACATCAGAGTGACTGGGGGGGGGGGAGGTCCCAGGGGCAGGGGAGGGGGTACAGGAACTTGTTTCAGAGAAGGAGGACCGTTCTCGTTAGTGGCCTGCCTGAGAGGAGTGGGGAGTCCTTCCTGCACAGGGCTTCAAGGGCTGGGACTCACCTCCCTCCTCTGCCTAGGGAGCCCCTCAGCCGGGACTCTGGCTCTTCAGAGCCCGCCTGCCGGTGGCAGCTGCTCCGGCCCCATCACAGCCGGGTGACGAGTGAGGAAACTGCTCGTGGACATTTGGGGGCATCAGAAAAGGGATTTGGGGTGTTCACCCCCCGCCCACGCTCACCAACACTCCCCCAGGCCTGGGCTGAATGCACTGAACCCTGGCTGGAGCCCCAGCACCTTCGAGATGGGGTGCCACCCTGCCACTCTGTCTCCATTGCCCATTCCCAATCGCAGCACAGGTGCCGCCGTGTGACTCAGGAGCCGGGAGAACTGTAGCTGCAACAAGCGTCGGTTAGCGCAGTGAACAGCGTGTGCTTGGTGTGATCGACCCCCAGGAGTGCTGGGGAGAGCACGTTTCCTAGCCCTCTTCTCAGACGTTGTTCTGGGAGGGAGTTAAGTCCCCAGTCCCACAGCAGGGCTCCATGGGCTGTGGTCCAGAGAGCTCTCTTCAGCACGCAGCATTCGCCAGAGAAGAGCAAATAATGAAACGCCCTCCGGCTGCACCTCAGGCTCTGGGCTGGATGCAGGAATCGCTGGGGAGGGGCCCTGGCTGGGGCCACACAGGAGGTCACGCAGGGGCGGCAGGATGGCCCCTCTCTCCTAAGTCCCATGACGTTTGCCGTCTACCTTGTTCCCTGCAGGTCGCTTCCCCAGGGGCTCTCCTGCCCGCATGCCCACTAAGGAAGAGGGGAGGTGGGAGCCGAGGGGCCGCAGTCTCCTCAGTCACCTCTGGGTGGGAGCAGTCTGCTCCGTCTCATGACAGGGAAGGGGGGTTTCTGGGCTCCTGGCACACTGCCAGCTATGCCCTCCTCTCTGCTGGAGGAGTGGTGCAGCGCCCTTCTCCCCTGACAGCTCGGTCAGAGGGTCTCCATCGCTTCACACGCCGCTCTGTGCTGAAAGCGTTGCTCTGCGCCTCCAACTGCTCTTTATGAAGCTCTGGGGGCTGCAGACGCCCTGCCCTGGACGGATGGGGAGGTTGCTGCATGGGATGGTTCTCACCCCGCTGGGACCTGGCACTCCTGGTTTGCTCCTTTCCCCCGCTGGGTTCTTTTTGCAGCTTGGCACAGATTGCTTGTGGCAGCAGGCTGAGAGGAACATGCTCCCCAAGGACCTTACGCAGACACCGGGCCTGAGATTGATCTGAGCAAGGCACACACAGCAAACACCCCCCCTCCGCCATTCAAACGCTGGTCAGCGGGGAAAGCCACCTGGCAGCGCACTCAGACCAGGGGCACCAGAACGGGGGTGGGGGGTTGAGGGCCATGACCCCCCACTTTTTACCAGCTATAGGAGTGAACGACGGGGGGTGGGGGCAAAGAGGAGTGAGCGGAGGCAGGGTCTTGGGGGGAGGGGGAGGAAGAGGCAGCATGGGGGGGTGGGGCCATGGTTCAGGCGCTGGTGGCCCCCCCACTTTTAGGAACTTTCTGCTGCTCCTGACTCACACAATGCTATAGGAATTCTTTCATCTTAAAGGCATGGCTCCTCCAGCTCCCAGCCCCTCCCCCAAGAGCCGAGGCCCCAGCCCCGAAAAGCTCGCACTCAGAGAAGATAGCAGGAGGGCACCACACTGACAAGGGGCACAGGGGCTCACCCCATCCCTTCTGGCCTGGCGCTCCCCCAGCCAGCTCGGCTCTCCTCCCAGGATCGGCTCTGAGCACAGGGGCGGGCTGCCACGGTGAAAAAAGGACATTTCGTGTACGAGACAAGGGTGCCTGGGCTGCTGCAGTCCGGGATGGCTGGGGAGAAGAGAGATTCCCCACGAATCAGAGAAAGGGGAGCGAAATGTGTACCCCACTTGGCTGGTGCATTGCCCCCTGCAGAGCCCCTGTTTGCGCTCTCCTGAGCCCGCTGGGAGGTTACACAAGAGGTGGAAGCGCAGCCAGATCCAGATAGCGAGCAGGCGTTAGTAACAGGACCACAGCAATTACCCATGTAAGCCATGCCAACCACAGCCTCCGTTAGCTGAACACCATGCTTGGGGAGGAGACTGGGGAAGGGCGCCAGGATGCTATTACAAGCGCCGTTCTGGGCCAAGTTAATTGTTAATGGGTTATTGTCCCAAGCCTGCTCCACACTACGATTATTGAGAGCCGTGAGCTTTCCCCTGGGACAAAGCCCTTCCCAGAACAGCCCGCTGGCCTGGAACAGTTGCCCAGCACTCCGCATCAGGCAGACTCAGGCAATGCACAAGGAAACACCCTGCAGATGGGGAGAGGGGAGGGCAGGGCAGGAGGAAGAATGGTCATACTAGGTCAGAACAAGGGTCAATCTACCCCAGTATCTTGTCTGCCGACAGTGGCCAATGCCAGGTGCCCCAGAGGGAATGAACAGAACAGGGAATCACCAAGTGATCCATCCCCTGTCGCTCATTCCCAGCTTCTGGCAAACAGAGGCTAGGGACACCATCCCTGTCCATCCTGGCTAATAGCCATTGATGGACATATCCTCCATGAATTTATCTAGTGCATTTTGAACCCTATTTATAGTCTTGGCCTTCACAGCATCCTCTGGCAAGGAGTTCCACAGGTTGACTGTGCATTGTGTGAAGAAATACTTCCTTTTGTTTGTTTTAAACCTGTTGCCTATTAATTTCATTTGGTGACCCCTAGTGCTTGTGTTATGAGAAGGAGTAAATAACACTTCCTTATTTACTTTCTCCACACCTGTCATGATTTCATAGACCTCTATCATATCCCCCCTTAGTCATCTTTTTTCCAACCTGAAAAGTCCCAGTCTTATTAATCTCTTCTCATACAAAAGCTGTTCCATAGCCCAAATCATTTGTCGCCCTTTTCTGTACCTTTTCCAATTCCAATATATCTTTTTTGAGATGGGGCGACCACATCTGCACGCAGTTTTCAAGATGTGGATGTAACATGGATTTATATAGAGGCAATAGGATATTTTCTGTCTTATTATCTATCCTTTTCTTGATGATTCCCAACATTCTGTTCACCTTTGACTGCCGCTGCACATTGAGTGGATGTTTTCAGAGAACTATCCACAATGACTCCAAGATCTCTTTCTTAAGTGGTAACAGCTAATTCAGACCCCATCATTGTACATGTTTGGTTTTTTTCAGTGAGTTTAGTAAAAACGTAACCAGTTTTAATTATGGATATTTATACTGGGTATAAACCAGCAATAACTTGACATGAATAAAACAAAAGGTTTAACTAGTACCTTATATGTTGGTCCCAAGCCACCTTTATCAAGCTGACAAATTTGTTAAATTTTCATTTTTAGAGGTTTGAAGTGATAAAGAAATTTAGTTTTCAAAATGTGTGACTGTTTGACTTGTGACCCTGGTAGTATTATACAGCCAAATGAAAACCGGCAAAGCAGCCCCTGCCAGTTGCTGACAATAACTCCTCCTTCCCCACAGGGTCTGTCCGTTCCTCCCTTGCACTCCCCGCCTTTGCTCCAGTGAAACACTAAAAGTTTGTTGTTTTAGAAAAGGTCAGCAGCAGGGCAGGGACGCACGTCCCATGAGCCCCGGGGTGCGGCCACTCCCTTGGAGAGCCGGCCTTGCCCAATTCCAGTCCCTGCGGCTGTGCAGTCCTGCCAGCGCCAGCCCCTGGTGCAGCAGAGAGAGATTCTGCAGCACCAGGGAAGTACTCAGGGAGCTGAGCCTGATGTGAAATTAGGAGATGTCTTTGAAACTGAAGGGGGAGATAAAAGGGAAAGGACTCGGACACAGCACAGAGACTGGGCTTCCAGCCAGCGAGCACACTCAAGGCCCCGGCTCCTGCTTGATAGTTTCCCCAAAGACTCTCACACAAAACCCTTTCATTTGGTTTTTGAACATCGGAGGATTTTCTCCCTACATTTAAATAGACGCCCCTACTCTCTGCCTCCCCAGCAAGCTGCTCCCAGCATGTCAGCCAGGCCCAGCGCTGTTTAGACGGTAATGGCTCTCCGCTGTCCAGCCCGGGTCGATGTCACCGCCCTGGGGTTAAATCACTATTTGCATTATTCCTGGCACCTCCCCCTTGGCCTCAGAGCGCGGTCAGGGCACAGAGCGGGTCGGCTGTGTGTCTTTGACTCACCACGGCAGCAGCCAGCTCCTCTCCCTCTCCCCTTCCCAGCCAAAAGGGCAGTGGGACCCACCCGATGCCACCTCCCAGCACTGCACCAGGCTATGGGCTGCAGCCCTCCCCACCCCAACTCCCAAAAGAGCCTAGAACCTGCACCTCCGTTGCCAGGTATCAGCAGCCTTCCCTCTGCCCATGGCTTTGCCACAGTACCGTGCCCAGCGAGGTCAAGCACACAGCCCAGCTCTGATCTAGAGCAGTCACCACAGCTCAGCACTCAACACGCCTTCCCAGTCCACGCCCGGCCTGCAAGAAACCCCCACAGCACATGCAAAGTAGCACCCAGAGCACAGCAGCCCATCAAATGCAACAGCTGCTTCACACCAGTTTACAACCAGCAAAAACACACACCAGAGTCTGAGGCTACAGCTGATCAGTGCCAGGGCTCTGCTCAGGAAGTCCTTTATCATCCATGATTTCATCATGTCCTGGGTTCAGTAATATTTTCATTAGTGACTTGGATAACAGAGTGGAAAGTATGCTTATAAAATTTGCAGAGGACACCAAGCTGGGCGGGGTTGCAAACACTTTGGAGGTCAGGGTTAGAATTCAAAACAACCATGATAAATTAGAGAATTGGTCTGAAATCAACAAGATGAAATTCAATAAAGGCAAGTGAAAAGAACTTCATGTAGGAAGGAAAAAAATCAAATGGGAAGAAATGGCTAGGCGGCAGTGCTGCTGCAAAGGAACTGGGGTTACAGTGGGTCACAAATTGAATACGAGTCAACAATGTGATGCAGTTGCGAAAAGGACTAATATCCTGGGGTGTATTAACAGGAGCGTTGTATGGAAGACATAGGAGGTAATTCTACTCGACACCGGTGAGGCCGCTGGAGCACTGTGTCCAGTTCTGGGGGGAGCAATGAAAAGGTTGAGACCACCTGACCTATGAGGAAAGGTTAAAAACACTGGGCGTGTTTAGTCTTCAGGACAGACGACGGAGGGGGGGACCTGATGGCAGTGTTCACATAGGTGAAGGGCTGTTATAAAGAGGGCTGCGATCAATTTTCTCCATGTCCACGGAAGGGAGGACTAGTCATGTGTTTAATCTGCAGCAAGGGAGATTTAGGTGAGCTATTAGGAAACTCTAAGGCTAGTTAAGCACTGGAACAGGCTACCAAGGGAGGTTGTGGAATCCCCACCATTGGAGTTATTTTAAGAACAGGTCAGATGAAAGGAGAGATCTAGCCGTATTTTCTCCTGACCTTTTCCATTTTTTCTTTTGCCACCTTGGAACTCATCCAAGCTTCCTCAACTTTGGAGAAGGGACAAAGTGGCAAAATGAAAAACAAAACCATCACTCTGGACCTCCACCAGAGCTGGGGAAGTCCTGGAAAGCAACAGTAGCAAAAAGAGAAAATGAGACGTGAAGGGAGAACTCCTGGATAATCATCCACTTTATAGCACTCAGTGACAAGAGGAAAACAGAGAGAGAGAGGATGAACATTGAAATTAAAAAAAATAAAAAGTCCTGAATAGATTATTCTGTTTTGAACCCTGAAAAATGGAAATGTGTTTGAATTTTTATCATTACATTGTTTTTCTATTTTTTCTAGTCTGGAGTCTAGAAGTGAAGAAAATCAGCTGTCTGGAAGAGCATTCTGGGTAATGGCAGCATGCAAATGAGCATCTCACTTTGCTGAAGAAATCCTATCCGCAGCACCAGCACAAAGCAGCTGCTGAAGAGGAAGAGAGTTTAACCAGGCCAGATGTGCAGCTCTAGGGATGTGTTTCTCCACGTTAGGACTCAGTAGTCTGGGGTCTGCATAGGGCAAAAAAATGCATCTATGTGACTAGTATAGGAAATACTCAGAGAGAATTAAGGAGGGAGTAGGCAAAATATGTCAGAACCGTCTGCACTAACTCTGGGAACCAGGGAATAAGCAGGAGGAATGAGAGGTTCTCATGCATGAGCACAATTGTGATTTCGCTGGCATTACAGAGACCTGGTGGCGTGACACGTGACTGGAATGCCAACAGGGAACTACGCAGGGAAGTGCATCATTAGGGGGAAATAAAGGATGTAGCACCATATATCAAAATGTACATAAAAGCCTTGGAGTGCATGGGAGGGAGGGGGAGATAGTGAAAGCCTAAGGATGACGATAAAGGAAGCTGAGAGCATTGTGAAGGCTAAGCACCAAGTCATAAGTACGTGAGCCACCATGCAAATGAGATGATGTAACGTTAATGTGGATGCAATTGTGCTCAGCCCCTGAGCATGCCCAGTGCTAGTCGAGATGTTTCCCGATGCCGGAGCAGAGTCACACGGAGCCTCATGCAGCCAATGAGAAGTGCGAGGCATCCTCTCCTGGCAAGCTTGGCTCCTGCACACTCACTAGTAGCATATGGAATCAGAAGCGGTTTCAAACAGCCACCCCCACCAAACCCACTCGACTCGCAAGGCGAACTTCCAAAGAGAGGGAATTCGTTTAAGCAACAGTTTGAAACATTTCTCATCACTTCCAAGTCTGCTGAGGAAGCAGCTACAGAGCCAGCAGGATATCTGCCCACATAGTGAACTGTCTAGAACAGCCGGCTTCATGGCTCAGTTCTGGAGCCTGTGGCGTGGGGCCAAAGACTGTGGGCTGAAGTCCAGCTGGCGTAATAAGTAGTATTGTAGGTTCATGATACTTCCCCAGAAGAATAAGGCTTTGCCACAGATTATGGAGACTTCTGAGCGGATCTCTAACGCCCAAATAAAGTGTTATTTGGAAGAGGGATTCATTTTTATTCATAATTAAGAGCACTGCAAATTAATTGATGCACATGTGACAGAGTTAAACCTTAAAGTTCAAACACAGGATCTTGGGAAGCGGAGTGACTCATTAAGAACAGATGGGCTCATGTGTAGAATATAATTAAAGCAAGTGAAGCACAGAGTGCTGTGGGAAACTGACTGAACCCGACCCTGAGCCAGAGACATCTGGGATGAAGTTCACCCTGTGCGAAGGAGGGCCAGCAGCAGGGCTATGCACCACTCCATCTCTAGTGGAGGAGGGGGTGACTAGGCCTTGCAGAGGTAAATGCAAATTCGGGCTCTAAATGAACAGCTAGCATATCATTCAAAGACAGGAAGCTAGAAATGAAGGAAAGCAAAGAGGAATCACGAGTGAACCGACAGGTAATAATCCCTGCATGCAAGGACTTGCTGAGAACACAGGCCAAGGACTTGCTTCAAATTTGATCAAATTTGCTATCAATGCAATAGAAAGCCATTTTTAATAGTACGTTCCACAGTTGTCTCAGGGTGCCCGGCAGTGTGGAGAACAGCGAGACAGATCCCCCCCTTGCAGGGGCAGAGAGTGACTGCAGAGCCACTGCTCCAGCATGGAAAGCGCTAGCAGGCAAATGTCCAAAGGCACAATGTCAGCTGGGCTCCCACTGAAAGTCAACAGTAGCACCAAGCCTGAGCATTTGACAATGATGAGTCAGCTCCAGCACCTTTGAGATGTTTGAAACCAACACATTTTGAGTTCTCATTTGTCTTGGACTTTGAGCCTTTAGGGGGCCCTTGGGGTCAGATTTTCAAGCAATTCTCTGCAACCATGAGGGCTAGAAACACTCTTTAAAAAAAAAAAAAAAAAAGCAGATTCTTTTGTTATCACATGACTCCAGGAGATGGGGCTTTAAGGAACAAACACACCAAATACTGAGACACTCATGAGTTAGCAACACAGAGCTGGGCACCCATCTCCCACATTGTTCCTTTGAAAACCTCCCTCTGAAGCCAAGATTTTTCAAAAGGAACCAGTGACATTGGGTGTCTGAAAGAGCAGAATGTGCTGAACAAGCACGCTCAACATCAGCCCTCATTAAGGCCCAAACTTGAGTTATTTTTGAACACCTTGGCTTAAATTTTCAAGTGTCTGCCTGCTGAGTACCCAACCTGAGACAGCTGGAGCTGGATTTCCAGACAATGCAGGTGCTCAGTGCCTCGGAAAATCAAAGTTAGGTGTCGCAGGTAACACTGGGGCAATCAAAAACAGTGAATGCTTTTGAAAACGATAGCCTCTAAATTGGAAACCAGTGCACAATGCAATATTACCTTAAGGACAGCACAGAACAGTGCAGCTAAGGAAACTAGTCAGAAGCCTAAAGCAATGCTTTTGTCATAGTTCGGACGTACAATATACCAGCACAACAGCCGGTACTTGTTTTAAAAATTAGTATCATGTGATAACTTCCCAAATAATAAATCCCAGTGTATCACCTTAATTAGAACTAAGAGCCTCTCCCAGCTGTGAAATTAATTAGAGATGTTTGCTGTAAATGCCCCAGAACTGCATATAGGATATTCACCTGTGCAGTGGGCCAGCCCAAGTTCTATGCAACAGTTAAGCCCAGACGTTCGCATACAAAGCTTCACCTACATGAGCAAACTTAGTGCCGGCTTTTCAGCTGCTATGTAGCTGCACCGATTCTCAAAAACCGGCTCAACATTTGCTATCATAGGCCCTGCCTAGAAGAATTCCCAGATGTCTGGTAAGGCTCAGGTTGTTAGGAAAGAGAATACCATGCTAAGATAGATTAGTGCTCCAGTGACCCATCACAAAGAAAAAAATCCATTAGCCTGAATAGATAAAGCAAAAGCGTAACATAATATGGAAAATCTGGGGGCTAGTGCCAAGTGCAGCAGAGAGATGCTTTAATGAATAATAATGCCCTTCACAATCTTTTAATGTATTTATCTCACAACAGCCCTAGGAAGCGGGGCAGGACTCAGATGGGGAACTAGGCACAGAGAGGCTATGGGATTTGCCCAGGGTCACACAGGAAGCCCATGGTGGAGGAAGCAATTGAACCTGGGTCTCCCACATCCTGGGCCAAGGCCCTAAGCCATTGGACCATCCTTCCTCCCAGTCATTTACCTCCTTTAAACAACACTATCAAACGAACATTATCCTAGGTCAACAACTAGCATGGCAGCTAAGCTCTCAAAAGAAAAAAAAAAATGTTCAGTATTAAATGAGGGACATTATTTTGGCAAGTAAACATCAATGAGACAAGCTCATAGCTAGCTCCTGTAATGTATCCTTTGGATGTTATCAATGTAAGTTAATGCCCTTTAGCATTAGTCCTGCTCCTGACGTATTTCAAACAGTAATGGCACAGATCTTTGAGGGTTGAGGTGTTGAAGTTTTGATGGCTGCTATTTTAAATTGGGCTGGGACTCTTAAAGCACAACTGAAGACTTAATGTAAATTTTACAGACAGCAAAAAAGACACTTCAGAACCAACTTGAAAAGTCAATATTCCCTTACCAGAATAGCTGGCTACTGAAATTGCCTGGCATTGAGCAGACAGATGAACAGGCATTGGAAAAACTCTGGTCATTAGAAATCCTGTATCCAGAATCACTGCAGTCACTAGCCTCCCAAAGGCTGCCAAAACCCAGGGGGACCAGGTTGAAAGCACAGAACAACAAGCCTGGCCTGAGCTGTTAGTGGCCCTGTCCCGAGAAAACCAGCCAGCCACTGAGTGCAGAAATAGATTACAGCTGACTAGTTACCCAAGAGCCTTTGAAAATTATTTAAAAACAAAAACAAAAAACAAAAAAATCTATTGGCCAGCTTCACTACACATCCCGTTCTCTCAAAGGTAAAAGCTTCCCATTCCTGGTGGCTCATTCTGAGCCCCACAGTGAAAACCTGGCCCCACTGAAGTCAATGTCAAAACTCACATTGACTCCAATGGGGCCAGGATTGCCCCCGGGTGGTTTAACTAAGAGTTACGAGGTGATGCTAAAAACAGAATGTGAGGTCTGAATATCAAGGGAAACGTGACCTGACAGGGAGAGTTGTCAGGCATATTACTAAGACTATAAGCTCTTCTGGCAGGGACCCTGTCTGACAGGTGTTTGTACAGTACCTAGCACCGTGCAGCCCTGGCTCTAGGCACTTCCACATTACAAATAAAAAGCAGGCCGTGGATTCCTCTCCCAAGAGAATCCCTTGAATTGTTTAAGCCTAAAATGCTCCAACCACTGGAGGATGTGCCCCAGAGAACAGTTCTGCTCTAACCCCAGTGAAAGTAGGAGTTAGACTGCCTGATCTCTTTTCCTGTGTGGAGACCTCTGAGCTCTAGGGCTGAAAAGCACTAATTAATAACAACACTACCACCAATTATATTCTCCATTTCTTACACACAAAAACCCAGTCCCACACACTAGGTCTTTATTCTGGAAGTTTTAACCAGTTTACAAATCCTATCCACATGCATATTAGAGACTAAACTATAATCATTACAACAGTGAGCCTTATTCAGTAATATAATTACTGATCTCTATTTTACAGGGCGTGACCGTGCGACAGAGTGAGCACCTTTGCACTACTCGTGACATTGTGCTTGTAGTGATTTTATAAAATTGAGTAAATTCTCTGATTACTCATATTTAACGAATGAGACACGTCTATCAAATGTTCACATTTAAAAAATAAATGAACAGGTGTACTAGGGTTTTGGGTTTTTTTTGCAGTTATCTGAATATTGAATAAATGGTAACCAAACATCTAAGTATCTATTTGTCTTCTGTCTGTTTTGCTGGGTAAGTAATTGGTGAGTTAATTTTTCCATAAACAGCCACCTCCTCTATTTTTTGAACCATTCCCTAATCCTAACCCTAGCAGAGGAGAGATTAATTCTTCATTTTCTTTTGTGGGACCATTTCTGCTAGAAAGCCCCAGGAAGATTACTAAAATATCATTTGGTAATACATATCAAACGTTTTATGATATTTGGTTCTGAATTGCATCCTGATATCTTTAATGACTGCACACGTCTACCATATATGCATAAAATCTCCTCTTTCACCACAATTTCTCCAACATTTATCCTCATTCTATATAGTGAGGTATCACTGAAACAGTATCTTAAAGACATTGTCTTTTATTGTGCTGCAGATGGAGGTTGCTGGTCCTCCTTTCCAGATCAAACCCCATTCCTCTGAGGTAATTTGTCCATCCAGGTCCTTTTCCCAGTGTGTCGTATATGGCCTTTTTTAGTTAGGAAAGCTGTCTGCAAAGTTTGATATAAATTAGTTATAATTTTATTAGTTTGTTTCCTAATTGACCAGATGCCATTGTTTCTAGACAAATTCAAATTTAAAACAAGGCATACATTCTTTAACAGAGAGTAATTAATCATTGGAGCAATTTGTAGGGTGACCAGATGTCCCGATTTTATAGGGACAGTCCCGATATTTGGGTCTTTTTTTTTATTTTTTTAATATATAGGCTCCTATTACCCCCGACCCCCGTCCCAATTTTTCACACTTGCTGTCTGGTCACCCTAGCAATTTGCCAACGGTCGTGGTGGATTCTACATCACTGACAATTTTTCAATCAAGACTGCATGTTTTTCCTAAAAGACATCCTCTGAGAATTATAGGAGTACTTGTGGCACCTTAGAGACTAACACATTTATTTGAGCATGAGCTTTCGTGGGCTAAAACCCACTTCTTCGGATGCATAGAATGGCTGTAGCCCACGAAAGCTTATGCTCAAATAAATGTGTTAGTCTCTAAGGTGCCACAAGTACTCCTGTTCTTTTCGTGGATACAGACTAACACGGCTGCTACTCTGAAATCTGAGAATTATGTTGGGGCAGGTCTCTGGCCTGTGTGAAAACAACAAGGAGTCCGGCGGCACCTTAAAGACTAACAGATTTATTTGGGCATAAGCTTTTGTGGGTAAAAACCCCACTTCTTCAGATGCGTGTGGAAGTGGGTTTTTTACCCACGAAAGCTTATGCCCAAATAAATCTGTTACTCTTTAAGGTGCCACCAGACTCCTCATTGTTTTTGTGGATACAGACTAACATGGCTACCCCTCCGATACTTGGCCTGTGCTGTACAGGAGGTCAGACTAGATCACAGTGGTCCCTTTTGGCCTTGGAACCTATTAAAGTTAGTTTTCTGTATACAGGACTGGCTCCAGGGTTTTTGCCGCCCCAAGCGGAGAAAAAAAAAAAAAAAAAAAAACACCACCATCGCAATCGGCGGCAGCTCCACCGGGCCGCTTTCTTCTTCGGTGGCACTTCGGCACCAGGTCCTTCCCTCTGAGAGGGACCGAGGGTCCCGCCGCCGAAGAGCCCGACGTGCCGCCCCTTCCCCTTGGCCGCCCCAAGCACCTGCATGCTGAGCTGGTGCCTGGAGCCAGCCCTGTCTGTATAAAACAGCATAGCCAGAAAGTCAAGAACCACAATGCGTCACTTGAAAGTACCAGGGGAGAGGGAGCCAGCTAACGGTAGGAGTGGGTCTGCACTCCACGGGAGGTAGACACTTGAGTGCTGGGACAAGTCCCTTAAGATGAGCCTTCCCAGAGCTGATCTCAGGGTCTGCTTCGTTCTGCAGTTGGGTGTGGCCCTGCCTGTGTGGGTGCAGAAGGAAGCTTAATAGCCTGGCTCAGCAAAACAGGTAAAAAAGGCCACCCAGGTTGGCATAACAGGCGGGCTCAGTGGTATCTCAGCACATCAGGTGGCATCCAAAGGGGGCCACCCGTCACAATCACAGGAAGACTTTCAAACAAGAAAGCTATCCTTGGCAAAATGTTCATTTTGACTGTAATTGAAATTGCAGACTTCCCCCAGCACCTCAGATCTCTTTTTATTTGCTGAAGAAGTGATTTGACATTTAAGCCATAGAGATCTTCCAGGTTGCTTGAGATTTTAATTGATTTTTTTCCATTTCTAACTTCTGTTGTCATCAAACCACCCCGGACAAGCAATTACCCTGCATGTTTCAGTTCAAGGACTCAACCCTTGGAACTGCTGAGCACCAAAGTCTCAGTCCAGCAAAATACATCGGCACTCCCCACTTATATTGTAGGAGCTGCATGAGTAGGAGCATTGCCAGCAGATCGAGGGACGTGATCATTCCCCTCTATTCAGCACTGGTGAGGCCACATCTGGAGTATTGGGTTCAGTTTTGGTCCCGCCACTACAGAAGGGATGTGGACAAATTGGAAAGAGTCCAGCGGAGGGCAACAAAAATGATTGGGGGGCTGGGGCACATGACTTACACGGAGAGGCTGAGGGAACTGGGATTGTTTAGTCTGCAGAAGAGAAGAATGAGAGGGGATTTGATAGCAGCCTTCAACTACCTGAAGGGGGTTCCGAAGAGGATGGAGCTCGGCTGTTCTCAGTGGTGGCAGATGACAGAACAAGGAGTAATGGTCTCAAGTTGCAGTGGGGGAGGTCTAGGTTGGATATTAGGAAACACTATTTCACTCGGTGGGTGGTGAAGCACTGGAATGGGTTACCTAGGGAGGTGGTGGAATCTCCTTCCTTGGAGGTTTTTAAGGCCCAGCTTGACAAAGCCCTGGCTGGGATGATTTAGCTGGGAATTGGTCCTGCTTTGAGCAGGGGGTTGGACTAGACACCTCATGAGGTCCCTTCCAGCCCTGAGATTCGATGGTTCTGTACATCTGCTTAACATTACAGGAGGTGCTTTGCTGCATCAGGATTCTGTTCCTCAGCGTCTTCCAGGATCAAGCCCACAATGAGCAGCAGTAAATAGTGAATTCTGCCGAATCCTCATCAACCATCATCCGGGTTCGGAATCATCCAGCTGAAGAGAATGCGAGATGTTCATCCCTCTCCTAGAGCTGTTTTTTTAGGCTGTCAAGTATCAGCGGGGTAGCCGTGTTAGTCTGAATCTGTAAAAAGCAACAGAGGGTCCTGTGGCACCTTTGAGACTAACAGAAGTATTGGGAGCATAAGCTTTCATGGGTAAGAACCTCACTTCTTCAGATGCAAGGGAAGAAGTGCATCTGAAGAAGTGAGGTTCTTACCCACGGAAGCTTATGCTCCCAATACTTCTGTTAGTCTCAAAGGTGCCACAGGACCCTCTGTTGATTTTTTTAGGCTGGTTCTTCCTGCAGACTCAGGAAGTCAGCACTGCCATCCAATAGTATTTGGAAAGTTCTCTTTGCAACCAGCAGAGCTACAAACTTAGCTGAAATTATTTTGAAATGTGCATCTCACAGGCACTGGTAGCGCTGCCAGAACTGAGCTGGAAGGTCAGTCCAGTCTCTTCTAGCTTTCCTTGCAGCCATGTTATAGCAGCGAACACGGAGGTGAGCACACAATCCCATCAATACCCTCTGATCTTGCAGGTCAGGTATGATCTTGCATCATACAGGCAGTGCTGAATATTCACACACCATTGGGAGCATTCAGAGCCTGAAAGCAGTTTCCATAACCTAGGTGATCCTTCAGCGTTGGAGGCTTTAGCTGAGGACAGAGTATGGGTCATTTTGTGGTTCAAGGCATTTTTCTGGCGCCAAGGCAGAGGTGCTGCTCTGAGCTTAGCCCCTTGTCCATGTTGTGTCTGTGGCAGGAAAACATTTGGGGTAGCAGGTGTCACACTGGCACAGGGCAGAAGGGATACGCCAGTGGGAGTTTTCACAAGTCATTTGGTTTGTAAATGGCACCAGCATTAGCATCCGTCAGCTCCTGGGGTACCACTTTGTTTCTCCATATGGTCACAGACAGCAAGTGAGGGTGCCCAGCAAGCACTTTGCACTGACACATGTTAGTTTCTGCAGGAACACCAGCCACCTGGCACCAGTGTGTGCACTACCATTGTCAATCTGCTGTGCTCTGTCAGCGATGCCAGTGGGTGCAATGCCCATTGCCTCATGCCCATTAAGATCAGACTGGCTGATAGTCAGATCTGTGTCACTGATGACTAAGGGATGAGTGGGGGGAATGGATAAAGGGGCCATACCCCATTTTACAGGATAACTGGGTGGCCTGTGAGCATAGTTTTCACGTTAAGAGTTCACAACTGACCCAGAGGTATAAGACAGCCAACAAGAAATACAGAGTTAGGAAGGCAAAAAAGCAAAATGAAATTACACACAAGTGAGGTGAGTCACAGGAAATAAGCAACGAGTCTATAAAGACAAGTAGAGCCATGACCTGTTTATTAATGCACCAAGAACAATAAGACACAGAATCAGCATAAAGATCAGCAGGTGACAGCGTAACTTTGTACTCACGATACAAAGTCTTACCTGTAACATGCTCAGGTTGTGTACATTAAACATCCTTCATTTTAACAGCTTTGCTCCTGCTCACCTTGCAGCGGTTAACAAGGGAACATTGCAATTTAAACACAATCATAGAAGAGGAGAACGAAGAAGGACAGAATGAGAGCTGTGCAGCAGAAGAGGAGTGAGCTGGGAAGGCTCCACCACAGCATAGATTTCATAGAACTATTTTTGATCACCCTTCAATAATCATAGAAATGTGGGGCTAGAAGGGAGCTTGAGAACTCATCAATCCAGCCTCCGGCACCATGGCAGGACCAAGTAACCCTAGACCATCCCTGACAGGCATTTGTCCAATCTGTTCTTAAACACCTTCAATCATGGTGATTCCACAACCTTCCTTGGAAGCCCGTTCCAGAGCTTAACGACCCTTAGAGTTAGAAACATTTTCCTAATATCTCACCCGAATCTCCCTTGTTGCAGATTACGCCCATTACTTCTTGTCCTACCTGCAGTGGACATGGAGAACAATTGGTCATTGTCCTCATTAGAACAGCCCTTGACATATTTGAAGACTTATCAAATCTCCAATCAGTCTTCTTTTCTGAAGAAGAAACACGTCCAGTGTTTTTAACCTTTCCTCATAGGTCAGGTTTTCTAAACATTTTATCACTTGTGTTGCTCTGCTCTGGACTCTCTCCAAAGTATGTTGCCAAAAATTGGACAAAAATTATAATAAAATTGGTGAAATCGGGGAACCTTGTGCAGGAAGCAGAGAATTTATCAGGGAGCAGTTTGAGAGGCCAAGACCAAAGGTAAGAGTATCTGACAAAACTACACCTATATATTGTAAACCGGCAGGTTCAGATTGGTTTGCCTGGGAATTGTAAAAGAAGTCACTGAAGAGAAGCTCTGAAAGATAATCTTCCATTTATCATGAGAATCAGAAGAGGTACCTGGTGGCTGGGAAAGACAAATATGGCTCCTCTCTTCAGAAAGGGTGGGAAGGCAGGACAGGAGGACTCTACCAGCCAACTCACCACACCTCTTTTGTAGGCAAAAATATTCAACCTCTTCTCTCTCCCTGGGCCCCTCTCATCTCTTCCCTTTCTTTTTGTTATTCTCTTGCTGAACCTCCGAGTGCTTGCCAAGGCCCCTACTAAACTGCAGTAATCAAAACATTCAGGTAAGGCAGCTTGCTTGTTGCATTCATTTCTTCTCTCTATATATATATGGCTTTGTTTTAATCCCGGGGTAGACAACCTATGGCACACGTGCCGAAGGCGGCACACGAGCTGATTTTCAGTGGCACTCACACTGCCCGGTCCTGGCCACTGGTCCAGGGGGCTCTGCATTTTAATTTAATTTTAAATGAAGCTTCTTAAACATTTTTAAAACCTTATTTACTTTACATACAACAATAGTTTCGTTGTATATTATAGACTTATAGAAAGAGACCTTCTAAAAACATTAAAATGTATGACTGGCACGCGAAACTTTACATTAGAGTGAATAAATGAAGACTCAGCACACGACTTCTGAAAGGTTGCCGACCCCTGTTTTAATCATCAGGAGGGAATCGGTTTGCATTTGACCTTTGTTACTGCACCTGGAATCATTCCCTAAACTAAAGCTGTAGGGGTTTTTTTGGCAGGCGGAGGGGGGAGAAGTCCACTGTAAAATCGGGGAGTCAGTATAGTAAGTCCAGACCCAAGTAACCAGTTTGGGTGTTTGTGGTGTCTGCAGTAACAGGGGAGGAATCTTCCACCCCCAGTTGCTTTGTGGCCAGTTCTGCAGCCTTGGCGTTGCTGCAACACACCCAGCTCCGGACCCCGTTCTGCCCAGAGGAATGGCCAGCAGCCTGTGTAGCTGTGAAACCTCCAGCCCTGACCGCCTCCCCTTTTGATTAGAACAATTTTGCTCCCCCTTTACCAAAAGACCATCCTCATTAAATAACTGACTGCTCAGTCCCCTCACTTCAGTTTTTGTTGCAGCCACAAAATAAAGTGGTTAAATTCCAACTAGATACAAATATTTCAGTGTGGGCTAGGAATTGGCTGATGAGTCAGGATCAAAGAGTAACCATTAAAGATAAAACCTCCAAAGGGGTAACAGCTTTGAATAGGTCACTGAAGGAGTCAGCACTGGGACCTGTATTTAAAATTTCATTAAGCAGAGAAAGATGGAATATCACCCATGATTGATTTTAACCAGATGGACAGCAAACACACAGCAGAAGGCATCCAAAGTGACCCGGAGACATTAAGGCAGTGGACTGCGTGAAATGGGATGAGATTCCATGCCAATAAATATAAATCCATAAACCTAGGGAGAAGAAATAAAGAACAGCAAGTCCGAGAGACTAACAGGTGATAAAGCTACTATTGTACGATCCTGAAATATAATGCAGTTGTGAACAAAGCCAAGATCTTTTGTGGTGTCTCTGTATGGGGGTGAGGAGGAGAGAAAATGCACGTCCAGACATGGCCTGGTATGACCTCACCTGGAATGCGGGGGGCCCTTCTGGTTTATTTGGTTCTATCCAGGTTCTCCTCACCGTAGTGTCTGAGCGCCCTCCAACCATGCATTGGCAACATGACTAACATCCACCAGACGTCGTTTGTTCTCTCTCCCGCCGGGGGGAGAATTGTGAGTGCAGCAGGGAGTTCTGTTTTAGTGGGGCTTTGGTGGCTGGTTGAGTGTGCATGCTGCTCTGTGTTTATGCTAGAAAGATCCCCAAAGTTTTGGAAAGATATAGACAAAACTCCAAAAATGACACAGGACTGAAGCATACAGCACAGAGACTGTAGGAGCTGAAGTGTTATAATTTAGCAAATGGAAGAATCAGTGGAACACAATCTCGGTCTATAAATACCTTCCAGGTAACAACATAATGGAAGGAAGGGAATTAATTCACAGTCTCAGAAGATGGTAGGACACAGAGCCAGAGCCTGGAGTTAAAACGGGAAAGGGTAGGCTAGATATTAGGTTCTTTCCAGTAAGGGCAATTGGGTAGTAAGATAGGGTTGCCAGGCGTCCGGTTTTCGACTAAACACCCGGTCGAAAAGGGACCCTGGCGGTTCCAGTCGGCAGTGCCGACCGGACAGTTAAAAGTCCAGTTGGTGGCGCAGGGGGGGTCCGGGCTAAGGCAGCTCCCTGCCTGCCCTAGCTCCACGCAGCTCCCAGGCGTGGCCACCGGGTCCTTGCAGCCCCTAGATGCATGGGCAGCCAGCGAGGCTCTGCACGCTACCCCCGTCCCAAGGGCCTTGTAGTAGTTCCGGGGTGGGGCTCGTCCCTTCCTGCGGCGCCTGGAAGCCAGGCCGCCCCGCTACAGGCCTGCACAACACTTTCAAAAGACGAGCCCAGGAGCTTAAATTCATAACTTTGCAAGACACTAAAAATCATGTTCTCAGTAAAGACACTGGATTTATGGCTCGTTACAGTCTGTAAATCATGAACCCCCCCCTCCTTTTTTGTTCTAGGACTAGAGAGGCATTAACTGGTCACTTCCCCTTGAATGGGCACTTACAATGCGTGTTAACTACTTACAAGGCAGAACAACTTGTTTAGCGTATTTAGCTCCAACACTCTGAGGCTTGGCCTACACTACAGCCTTACCGCCGTGTAACTACAGCGCTCGGAGGTGTGGAAACCCCCTGAACGACGCAGTTAAACACCCTAACCCCTAGCACAGACAGCGCTACGTTGACTGAAGGCCTTCTCCCACCAACACCGCCTCTCGGGGAGGGGCAGTACCTATGCAGACAGGAGAAGCTCTCCCCTCGGTGTAGGGAGCATCTTCACTAGATGCTACAGCGGTATTGTATGTGTAGACAAGCCCTGCACACCTTTCCCAGGCCTGCAGAAATGCTCAGTGTACACTTGTCTTGCTCACCCGCAGAAGCTGGTCCGATAAGATATTATCTCACCCACCTTGTATCTCGAATGTGCCCACTGCATTTGGGGCTTCCATTCTGTGGCCACCCTGCTCTAGGAGCAGAACTGGCTCTACCAAACTGCCACGAAGGGGCAAACACTTACACCCACTGCCAAGTTCAGCCGGATTAGAGCAGTGCCCTGGGTGCTGTAGGTTCCACTAGCAACCCTCGAGCCAGGAGTCCCCAAACTACCGGATGGCCTGCCAGTGAGCACAGTTCCAGTATCCAGTGCTGCCACACAGTGGTGAAGTGGCATTTCAGAAGGCAGGATCTGCAAAGCCTCCTATTAAAACATCTTTGATGGGAGCCTGAGGCAGCAGAAGGAGGTTGGAGCCTGTTCAGACCCCAAAGGATCCTTTGACCAAGCTGTGGTAGAAACTATAAGCAGGAGTGCATATTAAACAGAGATGAAGGAAATCTGCTAGGTGATCAGCTGATCCCCAGCCAACTCGAATTGTTCCCTCCAGCGTATTCCCCAGGACAATGTCTCCAGCAAGGTTCCACCATCTCCTTTGGGGGAAATAGCCTGCCAGTCTTCTTCTTTCATAGGAGGCTGGGGGGGCGGGAATGGAGCGAGAGATCTGTGACATGAAGGAGCTACCAATACATTTCTGCCAGTTTTCACAATATCTGGTGTTTTT
Source organism: Chrysemys picta bellii (assembly GCF_011386835.1). Taxonomy (NCBI): domain Eukaryota; kingdom Metazoa; phylum Chordata; order Testudines; family Emydidae; genus Chrysemys; species Chrysemys picta. Next base: position 700,004 of record NC_088798.1, read on the forward strand.
CTCAAAGCCCCAGCTTCTGGAGACATTATTTATGATTGAAATAAAATTGGATTGTAATCCCCCCTTCTGATGGCTCATAATGTTCACATACAAATTCCTTTGGGGCTAAAATCTTAGCCCAGATGGGACTGATTCTTTTTGAACCGGTCAGCAAATCCATTCTGAATTCTACCTTTATGTACAAAAAGACAATAATAGTATTAAATGGAGATATCCCAATTCTAGAACTAGAAGGGACCTTGAAAGGTCATCAAGTCCAGCCCCCTGCCTTCACTAGCAGGACCAAGTTCTGATTTTGCCCAAGATCGCCAAGTGGCCCCCTCAAGGATTGAACTCACAAGCCTGGATTTAGCAGGCCAATGCTCAAACCTCTGAGCTATCCCTCCCCCAACAAGCATGTGTCCTGTAACTTCTAATCAGAATTATCATATATGGTAAAACAACAACATCTGAACAAATTTTGTTCAAACTTAGCTTGCTCCATAGATCTGAGATCTAAAAACAAGCCCATGTTTGAAGGAAATGTGGTTGTTTTGAAGTTGAGGGTCTATTTTTTTAAAATGCATATGCCATAGAGATTGAGTTTTCAAGTAAATCAAGAACTCAAAAGTCAGAGTTAATCAACCATAATGTAGCATTAATGGTAGGTTTGGTTTTCTTTGGCATGGAATTAGTGAGTTCAATAATTTATTGATATTCAGACCTCTGAAGAGAGACGATTAAATCCTGGATCTACCGAAGTCAATAGGAATTTTGCCATTGACTTCGATGGAGCCAGGGTTCCACCCATAGCAATTGGAGCCATTTTAGACAGTAGAGTGGCAGCTCTTAGTGTCCGCAGAGCCCAACACGAATGCAATGATTATATAACCAGGCTGGCAGGCCGTGCCAACCAGCATGGGCAACCACAACCCCTTTTTCATTGTTTAGTTTAAAAAATATATATATTTTTTTTGCAATTTGAATTAACCTATTTTAGTTATAAATATCTAAGTTAGTAATGATGAAGCTGTGTTAAAGAAAACGTCACGTTGAAGAGTATTCCTTTAAATCCAGAATGGGAGTTTGTTAAATCCGTTTAGAGTTTAAGTTAAAGTGAGACTGAAAGAATGGGTAGCTAAGGCTGCCACTGCCATCCTTAAATCTTGCTGGTATGATCCTTCTCTTTCTAAACCAGAATCCTGTGCGTTAAGGATGAAGTCATCCGTAAATTTTAATGTACTTTACTTCTGCCGGTATATCAGGCAACTGACATTATTTAAAGAGATTTTCAAGGTTGCAAAGCCCCACATTTGCCACACTTTTCCTCCCATGGCTGTTTGCAAAGTTCTTGGAATTCTTTATATTTGCTTTTCTTTTTAGCAGATGCTTCGGTGCTTTTAGTTCTATAACAAACAAACACAACGATATCTCCTCTAGCTCCAGCAGTCATGAGTGACCCTGAAATAACAACTGAGACTACATAGCAGAGTCCTAATGAGCAGTCCTTTAACAAGTCTGGAATGTCCCAAAGACCCAGGAACAAAGTGTCAGTAACAAACTAGCGTGTGCAGCCTGGAACTCACTACAAGAGCAAACTCAGGGGCATATTTTCAATGCTCAGGAGAAACCCTACAACCTCATGCACACAAACACCCTCATGCATGCTGGAGTTCAAATCCAACATCACAACACAACATGCACCTGCTCACTGAAGGGAAAGATGCTTGTTCGGGGAAGAGGGGTAGTATCAGGCTTTCCGGAGGGTGTTATTTCTAGAGTGCTGAGATTGTTCCAACAGACACATCAAAGGCAAAGTCCTTGCACTGAAGAGCTCAGAGTCCAACTCAGACAAAGTTTACTCCAAGTTATAGTGAGACGAAAAATGTTTAAAAAGCCTTTAAATGACACCCTTTGAAAACCTTATACGTTTTGTGGATTTTTTTTTAAGAGGTCATAAAACATGCGCTTTACATCTCTTGGGTAAGAGCAAAAGCAGGCCGATCTCTCAAACATGTTTGTGTATGAGCCAAGGTGACTGTTACTGGCTCCCTCTGTCAGGTAAACACGTAATTAGGATGTTTCCAAATGCATTTATTATGCACATGACTGAAGCCAATCCAGGCTGCAGTATAAATATTCTGCTTTTAAACAGTTGCAGAGGCAATGCAGGGATGGGGGGCAGCAGGGTCCCCAGATTTCTGCCAGGGTTCCCATCAAAACTTATAAATTGTGTCGCCCCTCCCCCCCCCCACTGTTAACAGTTGTGTCACCTCTGCCTGGCAGAAATCCGGGAGGGCTCAGCGTGGCCAGTCTCCAAGGCTGGCTCAGAGCAAGTCTCCCTAGAGCAGCAATCAGTTTGCCCTGCTCCCGACGTCTCTGCGAGGGTCTCAAAGAGCTTTACAAGCTTCAGGGCAACGCTGGGAGTGAGGGGGGGGGTCCCCCAGCATAGAGTGGGGGAGGCTTCACATTTAACCTCCTGCAGCTATGCAGGTGCGTGTGTGTGCAGGGGCTGCACTTGCAGCCCTGAGAACTTGGCCCAGCTGCCTTGTCCAAGTTCACAGTGTCCATCATGGTAGTACCGGGCTTACGATGGTGCCAGAATCCGAAGGGGCACCGCTCCTGCGTGCCGCCCCCTCCCCATTGCTCACTCCTCTCTGACCCTCCTGTTGTGCGAGCCGCAGGCAGGGCCTTGGGGCGGAGCACAGGCGGAGTAGCGGGGTGGGACCACATCCAGGGCCCACACAAGGTTAATTCATCTCTCCATCAGAGAGCCAGAAATAGAGCCTCGGGGGCTGGGATCATGCAGCCAAAGACTGGGTGGGACCGGGAGTCTGTGGCCAAAGGTGGGGCTGGCTGGGGGGCCAGGAGCTGGCTCTGAGCCGGGAAGCTGCTTAGCATTGTACTGAGGAAGGCGCAGCAAGTGACTGGGAGGCCATGCTGCAGCCCACGAGGCCGTATGGCGAGCCCCTTCCCCCCTACATCACCTCTGCTGCCAGGGTTCACACCACAACCTTTAAACTGTGCCCACCCCCCATATCTACAGTGACATGTTGCCGGTGGAAAGTTGCGTAATTACAAACCTACCCATGAGGCCCTCTTGCCTGTTCAGCGTCTGAACGATCACTTTGCGCAGTACGCGTGCGGCTCGCCCACAGGCACTGTAGCAGAGTCTTGCTGCACACAACAGAGCTGATTTTTAAACAGCAATAGATTGGCTCTCTTTCAAAATACCATCTCTGCTTCAACTACTTTTTGCCTAATTGCTTCTCAGATTTATTGTTTAATTAAAACTGTTCCTGGGTTATACAAGCAACAAATCCCAGTAACAGTTTGTTTTTTCAGACATTATTTTCAGAAAGGTTTTGTATCTTCTTCACCTTTTGCAGGAATTACTCTCTCCAGTCTGAGAGGCTGTTTGCCAAGTTTCACCTGGTGGTAAACGCCGAAAGTTGAAGTCTATAATGGGAACACTGACAAAGCTTTATCTACAGCATCACAAGTGGCGACGCTAAACACCATTTGAAAGACCAATGCAGTCGGCATTTTAAAGCAGTGCAATACAACATATTCTTCATTATAGGGCATCCTTCAGACTGAGTGTCTCAAAATGCTTCAGAGAGAATTCATCACGAGCGAGAGAGAGAACGAGGCAAATAAAGCTTGTGGTAACACTTGGAGAGAGGAAGCGGCTTGGATACAGTGCACGTCGTGTAGGTGGGGGAAGGGAGACTTTCCTTACCCAAGGAGAGTCATGGGGGAGGGGCAGAGAGGAGCATCATGAACAGATCAGAGAGTCAGGTTGGAGCTATCCACAGAGTCTGTAACACCAGATAAACTCGGCACTGGAGTCAGTAACTGGGTTTCTCGGGTTCCCTTGTAGGCCAGCCTTGGGAGGCTACATTTTGGATTTTGCAGCTCAAACATCTTTCTGAAATGGGTCAGATCTGAACACGGCACCTAAACACCCTGAACCTGGGGAAATTTGGGTGCGGACTCAATTCCGGGAGTGTTTGACACCTGGATTTGCCGGTTGTAAAATCTGGAGTTCAGATCTGAGTTTTCAGTGGGGACAAACTCTGAAAATCTGGAAAACGATGCAGAGAGCAGAAACCTTAGATAACCCAGCTCCTGCAGTGATTCTAGGCAGCATGCATACGAAAGAGCTCTTTGGTCTAGCACACAAAGGTATAGGAGATCCAGTGGTTAGAAGATGAAGCTGGACAAATTCGTACTGGAACCAAGGCGCACAGTTTTAACAGTGGGATGATTAACCATTGGAACAGGTTCCAGGGGGATGTGGTAGATTCTCTATCACTGGCTGCCTTTCTAACAGTTACATTCTAGTTCAACCACAAGTTATTGGGTGGATGCAAGAATCACCAGGCCTGAGAATTTCACCTGTGTTATACAGAAGGTCAGAATAGCTGATCACAATGGTCCCTTCTGGCCTTAAGAACTTCCAATCTATGCTGTTAATTCTCACTATTGTAAAAGTGAAGTTGGATCCCACTAGGAAGGTTTACAGGACACCCAAGATGCTTCTTATTTAAAATATGATTCTGAACTGGAGGCCTTTGCAACCAGGGCACAGTCACACTACGCACTGGGAGCCTTTCCTCCAGTTTGGAGAGAGGAAGGGAGAGGGGGAATGGTTCCATTCTCTGGAGGCCAGGTTCCCCATATCTCTCTGGAGTAACCAACAAGGGGGAAAATGGACTAGTTAAATATCTAGAGCTATACCCTCAGGTTCCCTAGTACAGGGTGGCTGCTTCATGCTGATCTGGCCATGCAACACGGCTGAAAAACCCAGCTGAGCTTAGCTGGCTCTGCGGCTGGTTTGCATCACCGGAGTGGCACCACTCAATCTGGCCCATAATATTAGTGTCTTGAGTCTGCAGGGCTTCAATATGCACCTTGCAATAGAGAAGCCTTTTAGATTCCACACTTTGGGCTGGGTGGTGCCCTCCACTTTGTGTGCAGGGGATGCTTTCCATCCATGGACCTTTCTTGTTACAGGCATGGGGGAGGGAGTCAGCAGTCTCAGCTGCACTGCCCTGCCTTGTGCCTGGCTCTCTGGAAAGCAGTCATGGGGAAGGGGAATGTGTGGGAGAGAAGGATATCATTCCCCTCAAGTGCTCGTAGTAAAATCATGGAAGAGCCGAGGCAGCCTGGAGCTTGCTTTGTGACTCACTCTTTGCAGTTTCAGGCTTTTATCAGTTTAGATTGCTCTAAATTGACTCCTAAGACAGTGCCAGGGCGTTGTGATGATCTATAGAAACGCCTTGCACTCCGCAAAGCTTATTTGTATTATTTTTAAAAGATTACTTAGTATTTCATTAGAGTTAAATTTTCAGGGAAGGTTTGGTTCCTTGCCTACCGAGATAAAGTGAATAGCTGAGAGTTCTTTCCAAATCCCCTTCCCCCACCCTTTTCGCATGTATATTTTTCTTCCCTCTCTTTATGGAACATTATTGCTCCCTCTCTTTTCAGCTGAAGACTGATGGGCGGGGACCATTTAGACTTTTTAAACCGATGTTGGAGCTGATAATTGCATTATTTTCTTTCAGCATCTTTTAGATAGTAGAATTCTTAATGTAATTAAAATCACAAAGCTTACAGAGAAAAACTCCAAGAAGCTGTCTTCTTGTAAATAGCCATTGTAATAAAAATGTGGGAAGAAAAGTAAAGAGAAAAGGTAGTACTGTACAGAATCTCTTTCTGCTTTTGTGAGGCCTTTCCCAGCTGCCTTGAAGGACATGAATAAAGATTTCAAAATATAGGAATATAAGAATTGCCAGACTAGATCAGCCCCCATGTCCATCTAAGCCAATATCTTGTCTCTGACAGTAGCAACATCAGATGCTGCAAAGGTGTAAGAACCCCGCAACAGGCAGATGTGGGATAATCTTTCCCCCACGTTAATTCCCATCCTGGTCTCTCACAGTTAGGGATTTGCTTAAGCCCTAAAGCATGTGGTTTAATATCCCTTCCAATTTTTTTCTTGACATTAATTCTGACAACTCTGAATATTCTTGATAGCCATATGAATATAGTACATGGATAAGGTAAAGATTGACTTGCAGCCCAGTCTCTCAGTGACCGGGACCCAGCATATCTAAAAGAGCATAAAATTCTTGGATGAAGGCTGTGGTCAGCAACTCCGCTCCTCAAGCATAGTGGAACTTTTTGCCACAAAGAAAGCTCAGCAGGGTGGATGACAGGTTTCTCATAGCTGCTCTTAGACTGTGCAGCAAACTTCCAGAGGCACTAAGGACCATCACAGATCTCTCCACCTTCTGCTCCCAGGGCCATGTGCACTTCTCAAACCTGCCTTCTCCACCATAAACACAGAACGGCATGTACATTTAAAAACAAAAATATCCCAAAACAGGACATTCCACTGCACGCAGGATTCTCCCCCTTGGGAAAGAGGATGAGAGAGAATGAGCTGCACCCAGCAGATGCTAGGCAAGCACTTAGGTGCTGAGATACTATAGTGAGGAAGAACAGGAGGACTTGTGGCACCTTAGAGACTAACAAATTTATTAGAGCATAAGCTTTCGTGGACTATAGCCCACTTCTTCGGATGCATATAGAAGAAGTGGGCTATAGTCCACGAAAGCTTATGCTCTAATAAATTTGTTAGTCTCTAAGGTGCCACAAGTCCTCCTGTTCTTCTTTTTGCGGATACAGACTAACACGGCTGCTACTCTGAAACCTTTTATAGTGAGGAGAGCAGGATAGAAACCCATGCAGAACAGACGTGGCAATGCTGCATACGTCGCAAGTGGTGACTTGTAGATAGGAAAATGTGGGAGGGAAAAGAAAGTACAAGATCAAGGATGGCTTAAAAATTTCTAGTCTTGGGAGTTTGAGTCAGGAGGAGTCAGAGATAGATCTGATACTGAAAGAACAGCTAGTTCCCAGAGGGATGACTTCAGTCCTTGAAGCATTCAGTGCGGGGAAGCTGGATAGGTCAGGGAGATGAACAGTTAGGGGTTATCTGAACAGAAAGACATACAAGGCTGAGTAAGATTTCCAGTTTGAGGAGGGCAAAGAATGGCGCCTTGCAGCTCTCCACGCAGAAGGGGCTGGGGAGATAGGGAATGAAGAAGTGTTCAGCTAGTCAGATTATTTCATTGGTTTAAAATGCTGAACCCTTCAGTTTTTGGGAGAGAGGTGTCCCCAAGCTGCTGAGATGAACAAAAATAAACACCACTCACTCTGCCATATTTGCAGAGTGCCCATTGCTATGGTACATGGGAGCCGTCTCTCCCCTGCTTTAAGTGATACCTTTAAATGCTCTTTATTCCAAAATTCGATCAATGGCTGCCTCACATTTATTACTTGACCCTCCCTGATTTATTGGTCTTGTATGTTTAAATCTGTAGCTTAAATTTGTAACCTTTAAGGCTTGGAAATGTATGTTAAGTGGTTTCCATGCTGCTGTAAAACCACCCTGAGCATCCTGACAGGGAATATTTATAAACGACATTAATTATTATCTCCACCTTAGCTGCTGTTCTTATATTCACAGGACTGTACCATTCTGCTGGAATTGAGATGGGTGGTTGTTAAATTCAAACAAAACTGATATTCTGAATATCTGAGTCCCTTGATAGTTTTTCCATGTTAAACTTGTAACCCTCCCTCACAGTCCTGGCACTCGTACAGAACCATTTGTGGCCTCGCAGCTGATGACTCAACTGCTCACAAGGCAGTACCTGTTAGTCCTTCTAGCACAGGTGACTTCAGAAACAAGAAAACTATTCTACATAAACACTGATCTGAGTAAAATCTCCCAGTATCTCCCCAGATAGTACCCAAATGTCTTTCCTTGGCAAAACCATGTACTCCTCTTGTATCAAATACAATAAATCATGACAACCAGGGACTCATTTGAAGGCAGGAGCCCACAGGAAGAGGTACATGTGCTGAAAGGACTCTAACCAATCATCAGCCTCTAAAATATCAAGCTATGAAATATGTATCTGCTAATGCCAGAGCATTTTTTTAAATGATCTGTCAAGGCGGCTTGTTCAGGCTTACCCATAAAGGCTGAATTAAATGCAAAACAACTCAACAGGGGATAGCCTCACCCTGCTCCCGTGCTCAGAAGTCTCCCCAGCTGAAATTCAGCCCTGTGCAGAGAGGCAGCGAAAGCCCCATGTCCTGCTCAGACTCATAGGCATTAAATAATACAGAGCCGTTGTGCTGGCCCTCTGCCCAGGGGAGACAATCACTCCCTGAGAATAATGGGAGTTCTACACACAGACCAGAGGGAGGACATCACCCTGTGCTGGTGTAACATTACGACAGAGATGTTAATTGTACTAAGGTCAGGATAGGCGGCATTATGGTTTTCCACAGCAGCTGGGAGGGTACCTAGCCATGCTGTGCATCTGTATTAATTCTGGTCTTTGCAGAAAGCTGTCCACAGCCACATAAGTAGTTACAGTGGGGCATAATCCTTCTCCCAAGCCTGGGGCAGGGCATGCACAGCATCCATGATCTCAAGGCTGCTGTAGCATGCATGGCTAGCTCTGCCTCCTAGACATGAGTTTTGGCCTGGGGATCCAGACTTTCATGTATCCACTGGACAGGCCCTCCACTCTCCTCTGTGGACCCACTGCAGAGGATTGCTGTATCCAGATTCCCCTGCCTGGCTTCTCCATACACTGCCTCTCTTTGTAGAACAGAAACATGTAGATTATACTGGGGGTGAGGGCGGGGCTCCTGTGACCATTCCAGGCCCAGGAAGAATTGACACAGCCCTTGCTGCATGCAGGAAGAGAGAATACTCACATACCGGAGGTCTGGGATTAATAGATTCTAGGACTGGAAGGGACCTTGAGTGGTCATCGAGTCCAGTCTCCTGCCCTCATGGCAGGACCAAATACGGTCTAGACCATCCCGGATAGACATTTATCTAACCTACTCTTAAATATCTCCAGAGATGGAGATTCCACAACCTCCCTAGGCAGTTTATTCCAGTGTTTAACCACCCTGACAGTTAGGAACTTTTTCCTAATGTCCAACCTAGACCTCCCTTGCTGCAGTTTAAACCCATTGCTTCTTGTTCTATCCTTAGAGGCTAAGGTGAACAAGTTTTCTCCCTCCTCATGATTAGCTGCCACAAGAACAATACATTAATTTCTTCACTTTCTCAGGATTAGAAATCTAACTACAGCGTGGGTCTGCTCTGAAAAGGGACTTTGTCAAAATGGATCTCCCTGCTTATTGTGTCCCCACAACCTCAGGATCAAATTTACTCAGTTTACAAATAAATAAATTAATTAAAGAAATAAATGTGTGTGTTTTTAAGTAGCAGCCTTCCAAACTCATCTTGGGACCTGAAACTCTGTCTTGGATCTTTCCTGTTTGCTGGTCGTCCTCAGCAGGAAAGCTGCCGCAGGGCCACCCCACGCCTCAGTAACGCTTGTACAATCTTCTAATTATTATCTTCTTCAGTGGGTTGCACATGTGCAGTGAGGAAGAACTTGGCCCTGCAGTCAGAACGCGGCCCTGCAGTCAGAACTCGGGGGCATGAGAGAGGACAGAATTCATTCTGTAATGCTAAAAAGAATACGAAGTCTAAAAATCATTTTTCTGCTACTAAAGTTGGCAGCTATCACTCTGATAGAGGCAGGGAGCAGAGCTGTTTGAATGAACCGCTGCTATTTTTACAGAATCATTTTTTGAGATCAGAATTACATTTTAAGATCTTTTTCTTGCACTGGTATGCAGTATTTTGTATTACTGCATCTGCTACATGGGTCACAATTTGAAACTTTGAGGAGTATTTTTATTGCAGGAAGAAGGTGTTGAGAGTTCCCTCAGTATAAAAGTACCAAATCCTGTAACAAGGTCTATAGATTTGCTGTAAGACTAAGGTATGTCACTCCCTTTCCCTTCTAAATGCTTATCAGGAAAAGCACTTAATCAAAAATCCACACTTGTACATAGTAGATAGAATGTATGATAGCAGCATTCCTCATCCAGTACGTACAAGCCAAGTTTGAAGTTTTAAAACAACGTTGTCTCTAAGATATTTGAGCATAAAAGTCTCCACCATATTAAACTTTCCATACCTGCTTTTTAAATGTTTTTAAACATGTTCTGGTAACAAAGAAACAGACAGAACAACAAGCCAAATTGGGCTAAAATTATAGTTGACAGAAAAGATACACTTTCTTAGCTCGAGACCAAGCAGGGGATCTTTCAGCCCTAAAGGTACATTTTATGGCAAAGTTAAAGTTAACCGGATACAGGAATTTGGGCAGAATATCAGGGAAAGCTTCTTGACAGTGAGATATATTGACCTGTGGAAAAGACACCTTCCTTCCCCAAGGGAAGTATCAAAATCCCCATCACTGGCCCAGGCCAATGATTCTCCCGCAACAAAGCTTTGAGTTTGATTTAAGATCTCAGTCTCTTCTTCTCCAGATTGCAGTGGTCTGTCAGTTTGACTGCTATGGAGGTGAGCGGGGGCTGAGGGTGCTCAGCACCTCTCAGAAAGTGTTCAGCATGGAACCCTGGTGCCCATCAAACTGGAGAGGACCAATGTTGAAGGGCTCCAGGAGTAGTCCTGGCTAGTTCTCATTTGCTGGGCATAGAGGCCATGATAACAAAATCAGCAAGAACTTGGAGATCCTCAGAGACCTAAGAAGGGTGGGGAGGAACGGTGGAAAGACTCTTAACCCTAACAGGCAAGATAATGAGATTGGAAAAAGCAAGCTTGCGAGTTTTTATAAGGAGACTATTACATTTCCCAGTCTGCAACTTTGGACCTGTGTGAATAAAGGAAGGTTCTCAATTAAATATTATTTATAGTGGAATGGTGCCTTGAAGGTCCAGCTGAGATCTGGGCCGGGGGCCCCATGGTGCTAAGCACTGCACAGACACACAGTAAGACACAGTCCCTAAGACAAACACCACCAGAATCAGAGACCTCCTGGACTATGACCGGTGGGACTGGGTGGATCCCTGAGGTTCAATGTTTGAAGACTTAACAGTGGTTCAAGACTGCACTCAGAAACCTGGGAAACTGTTTACACTACCCTGGACACCCTAGATGGGCAATACTTTCCCACTTGCAAGCAGCAAGTCCAATAATTTAAAACAAAGAGGGAAGGAGACAAGAGAAAACAATTAGGAAAACCAGCATTAAGTAACCCTCATCCACCCAGGATGTTTTAATAATAGTCCCAATCTCTGTCCTCCCCTGGGAGTGAGTGGCAGCTGCGTTCGAGCCACTTTCCTCCTCCCTAGCTGGGCTCCCCACTCACAGTTTGCTGTCCTGAGTTGGTGGAGTCCAAAGATTCTGCAAGGACAGCGCTGCCTGGTCTACTCCAGGGGCTCTACCACCTGCCCCAGCCCAGGTGATTTCAGCTTTAATTGCTGGACAAGGAGACCACACCTGACTCCCTTAAGTAAGTTGCTGCTGCTGCTTCTCTCTTCAGCTTTAACCCAAACTTCCTCCGCTGTGTGCTGTCCATTGCCTCAAAACCACCTCTGCTCTTCCAAGAGAAACCATGGGTATCTAGGCCCCTTAACAGAGTCCTGACAAAGCAGAGGCACTCAGTGGGAAACAACACTCTCTTTTTCCTTCACTGTAGCCCAATCCAGGAGACTGTATCTAGCTGTGCCTGACTGAGTGACCACAGGTGCATTTGGGTAACTGTCTTCTGCCTTCAGCTTCCAACATGGTCAGTAGCATTTTGTTGCCCTCAAAACTTAATTGCACTTTAACCAAACTGCCCCAGTCAGTCCCCCCCCCAGCTCTCCCACAGATCCTGGCAGAGCTCCCTCCTCTACGAAGCCCGTCCATCTGCAGCTTTTATACAGCTCTGGGCTGCACTTCTCCTCATTCACCAATAGGTGTCAATAGTGAGCTCCCTTCTTTCTGTGGCTTCAAGTCATAGGGCTTGCAGATTGAATGCAACTACACGGGGATGGGCAAACTTCTTGGCCCAAGGGCCACATCTGGGAATAGAAATTGTATGGCGAGCCATGAATGCTCACAAAATTGGGGTTGGGGTGCGGGAGGAGGTGAGGGCTCTGGTTGGGGGTGTGAGCTCCAGGGTGGGGCCAGAGATGAGGAGTTCAGGGTGCATAAGGGGGCGCTGGGGTTGTGGAGTGGGGTGCAGGGGGGGATGAGGGCTCCAGCTGGGGGTGCAGGCTCTGGGATGGGACTGAGGGGTTCAGAGGGCAGGAGAGGGATAGGGCTTGGCCAGGGGGTTGGGGTGTGGGAAGGGGTGCAGGCTCCGGCTGGGGGTGCGGGCACTGGGCATGAGTGGTTTGGGGTGCAGGAGGGTGCTCTGAGCTGGGATCGAGGGGTTTAGAGGGCAGGAGGTGGATCAGGGCTGGAGCAGGGGGTTGGGGCGCAGAGGGAGGCTCAGGGGTGCAGGCTCCAAGCGGCGCTTATCTCAAGTGGCTCCCAGAAGCAGTGGCATGTCCCTTCTCTGGCTCCTACGCGGAGGCATGGCCAGGCGGCTCTGCACACTGCCCTGTCCACAGGCACCACCCCTGCAGCTCTCACTGGCTGCGGTTCCCGGCCAATGGAAGCTGCGGGGGTGGCACTTGGGGTGGGACAGCATGCAGAGCGGAGCCCCCTGGCTGTCCCTAGGCGTAGGAGCCAGAGGGAGGACATGCCGCTACTTCCGGGAGCCGGGTGGAGCGGCCCCCAACCCTGTTCCCCAGTTGGAGCACTGGAGTGGGGCAAGCCCCAGATCCCTCTCCCCAGTGAGAGCTTGAGGGCTGGATTAAAATGGCTGGTGGGCCGTAGTTTGCTTACCCCTGACCAAGCGTCACCCAATTAAATTGATAGGCAACGGGCAGAGACGACGTGTGTGTGAGGCATGCAGGGTCACGCCCCCACCCCCGATTTCTTGGGTCGTCTCTTGCCAGGACTACCAGCAGCGAGGAGGCAGCGTCTCCTCCAGGCGGTGGCACTCACCTACTGGAGTTCCAGCTCTTCATGTTGCCTGCTTTGCAGACCACTGAGATGAGGCAGAGGCAATACGTGGGATGGTCGTGATCCCCCCCACCTCCGGCTATCCACAGTTACGTGTGGCCTCTGGAAGCAGGTTTAAAACAAACAAGAGGAAGTACTTCTTCACACAATGTGCAGTCAACCGGTGGAATTTGTTGTGAAGGCCAAAACAAAGCTTATGCTCAAATAAATGTGTTAGTCTCTAAGGTGCCACAAGTACTCCTGTTCTTTTTGTGGATACAGACTAACACGGCTGCTACTCTGAAAACAATAACAGGGTTCAAAAAAGAACTAGATAACTTTATGAAGGATAGGTCCATCAATCACTATTAATCAAGATGGCCAGGGATGCAACCTCATGCTCACTTGCTGACCTGGGCCAGATTCGAGCCAGTTCCTCAAAGCCATCTCTTTGTTAAAATAGTGAAATAATACATTAATATGTAAAAGCTGACTACTGAGCATGCACTAAAACTCTTCTGGTATTAATTTATTCATATTAGTGTTGTGATGGTTCCATGTTATGGATCAATGACAAAATGAATAGGATTTACATTGTAGATAACATGTAGATGAAGTGCACCACTTGCTAAAAAACAAATTAAAATAAATTCTGGGATTAACAGAAAATCACTCTCTTTCCCTTTCTCTTCCTGTGAAGTGTGGGGAAGAAGAACAAAGGCATTGCAAGAACTCTGCTATTCCCAGCTTGAATGAAGGAGGAGAAGCCTCATTTCCCAAGACAGAAGGCTCATTCTAATGGGGTAATTGCCTCCTTGGCTTCTCTGGACCATCCCCTGCTTCCACCCCACCCAAAGTGTCTCTTTGTAAGATATGCGCCATTCCAGCTTTGACGAAAAGGTAACATCCAGTTGCCACAATCTGTTTAATTCTCTGACTGCTGCTGTGACTGCTATTGCAAGGCATTCAAGAGATCTTGAGCTGTCATATACGTAGCATCCCCATGGTATACTGAGGAATCTCTGCCCTTCCCAGCTGAGATTGGGCAGAACCCACCCAAATGTTACTTTTTCAGCAAAGATGGGGGTGATAAGAATCCAGGGAAGAGAGCAGTGATTGGGGATGAGTGAAGGAGTGGAATGATGTAACTGGTTGGGATGAGAGAGAAAAGAGGATAGAAAGAATAACTCTGCACTTCTGTATTGTTTGATGCAAGGATCTGGGAGTGCTTTACAAACATTAGGTAATGGAGCGTCACAAACCCCCACAGAGGCAGGATTATGAGTCTCTTATAGATGAACAGTGCTTGTATTGGCCCAGCGTGGCTGTGTAGCGTAACAACACCTTTCCACTACACACCTGTCCCCCTGGTGCAGCTCTGTTCTTTCTCACGGGTTGTTGAGCTATGAAAGGTGGTCCAATCCCTGCTGAGGACCTCATTCAACCTTATCTGCTCTGCTCCGTAGATATCTCACTAACTCCAATCCCACTTCAATCCTCACCTGCCTCCGATTTTCCCCGTCCCCTGCCTATCCTACCCCTTAGCACCGGAGGAGCTTCAAAGCCACTTGCACTTACCAGCAAGCTATGTGGATGTACCCCTCAATCACGCTGGATAGAGGACATGGCACAGCTTGTAGCGATAAGACAGGAGTTCTGGAAGCTGGGGAGGACTGAGCTGGGATGGGGGCCAAGGAAGACTCTAAACTGGAGGGGAGCTGCAAGGGAGGAAAAAAGTGGGTTCTGATCTGGTGAGCCTGGCAAAGGAAGACGTGGGCTGACTTTAGTAGGGGAATGAGGACAGAAAGAGTTTGAATATAGGAAGAAGAGCAGTGACTGAAAGAACACAAGGAATAAATCCAACAGAGGGATGGAGGAACAAAAGAAAGAGAGAGACGGGAACTATGAAAACAAATCTATAAGGGATTTAAACGTGTACAGGAGAAAAAAGATGAGGAAGGTGAATATTGTTTATTTTATTGGATTTTTATTTTACAAATGGCAGGGGGAATGGTTTGGACGATCCCGGTTATTGCTCCTTTTTTTTGTCTCCAGCAGCTCCTTCATTTTGCTGCTTCTGCCTGTCTCCATCTGTCTCTTGTTTCTTCTTTTTGACTCCATCTCTTTCTCTCCAAAGGTGGCTCAGATATAGATCTTTAGTGAATGCCTGGCAAATCATGGCCCTAAGGCCATGCCTGCCCCAACAAGCATAAACTCATATAACACTATTAAGAGGTACCTGGATTCAAAACATGGTTGAAAATGCATAACGTTGCAATTTTTATTAATGATTTTTAACACCCCCAGGAATATGTGAGGTGCACTGGGTGCCAGCTTGATGCGATGTGTTCAGGAGGAGCACCCCTCCCCCGCAGGCCCCTCACAAAAGAGGAATAGCAGGTTTGTCTGCTTCCTATCAGACATCACCTGTCTCCACTGCAGGGGTGTGTGTGTGTGTGTGTATGTATGTGTCCTACAGGTTATGAGCACCACCTGAAACAACTGTGGAGCACAGGGGGAGGGGAGAGCTGGAGGCAGTTTGTCTGTGGCTGCAGCTGAGATTAGTGTGGGGGCTGCTCACACATCCCTGTGAACCCAAAGCACCAGAGCAAGCAACAGTTTCACTCTTCCCTGCCAGTGAGATCACTGCTACCCAGGGTAGGCTCCATGGGGCAGCACAGGCTGAAGGGGAGGAAGGAGGGTGGGGTGAGAAGCCAGGCTGGGGACACCTGTGGAAGGCAGGGAGAGGCTGAGCCCAGGCTCCCAGCCCAATGGGGGTGGGGTAAGGATGCTGTGGGGAGCAGGACGGGTGGGGGGCAGGTGCTGAGGGGAGGAGGGAACAGGGGCCTGGGCACTGAGGGGGGCCAAGGCAAGGAAGGGGTAGCAGGAAGCTGGGAGAGGGAAGCGGGAGGTTGAGTCCTGAGGTGAGGGGGCTAGGTGCTGAGGGGGCAGGGGTGAGGGGAGGGGATGTGGGGGACTAGGTGGGGGAGTGACTGGGGTGGGCGAGGAGGGAAGGGGGCAGCAGAAGTGGGGGGCTGGGCACGGAGGGAAGGGGGGCGGGGTGAGGGGGGTTGGGAGCGGGGGGCAGGTGGTGAGGGAAGGGGGGGTGGGGGGGCAGTGGGGTGAGGGGAGTTGGGAGCGGGGGGCAGGTGGTGAGGGAAGGGGGGGTGGGGGGGCAGTGGGGTGAGGGGAGTTGGGAGGGGGGGCAGTGGGGTGAGGGGGGGCTGGGCACGGAGGGAAGGAGGGGCAGGGGGGCAGGGTGAGGGGGTTGGGAGGGGGGCAGGGCACGGAGGGGAGGGGGAGGGGGAGCGGGACTAGCTGGGGGGGGGGGGGTGGCCGCTGGGGGGCCGCCTCGCGCAGCGCGGCTGTGGAGCGGCGCCTGGGCTCGGGCACGCGCGGCGCGCCCCGGAGGGAGGGAGCGGGCGGGCGGGCTGAGGGCGGCGCGCGGCGCGCGGGCACGGGCGGCGGAGCCGGAGCCGGAGCCGGAGCGGGCGGCAGTCGGTCGGTCGGTCGGTCGCGCAGCCGGAGCGGCGGGAGGCAGCATGCGGGCGGGCGGCGACCCCAGCTCCAGCCCCGCGGTGAGTGGAGCCGCTCGGGCGCGCCCGGTCCCGACCCCTGGGGCTCGGCGCCCCCCCGAGCCGAGCCGAGCCGCCGCCTGTTGAGCCGGGTCCCGAGCCCCTTCCCCGGGCAGCCCCGGGCAGCCCGACCTGCCGCGGTGGCCTGGAGCCCGCGGGTGGGTGGGACCTGTGCCCGGCCCCCCACCGCCCCGGGCTCGGTCCGGGCTCGCCCCCTTCCCCCCACCGCCCCGGGCTCGGTCCGGGCTCGGCCCCTGCCCCCCACCGCCCCGGGCTCGGTCCGGGCTCGCCCCCTGCCCCCCACCGCCCCGGGCTCGGTCCGGGCTCGCGGCGGGGGCTGCAGCCCGGTTCTGGGCAGGGCTCGGACCCGGGGCTCGGGGCCCGCGGAGGAGCCGGGCTGCAGGGGCCGGGCCCGCTCCCCATGGCGGGGGGCCACAGCACCTGGGCCGCGCCGTCTCCCGGCGTGTGGGAACGGATCGTAGCAGCTCATCCGCCTGCCAGCTCAGGTGCTGCCGCGAAACCCCAGTGTAGCCTTTCAGCCAAGGAAACAAAACACAAACAGCTATTTAATCACAATGGAAACTCCGTCCTAAACTCGGGTCTCTGGAAAAAGGATAAATGTGAAGTCAGGATCTAGGACTGGAGTTTAGCTTTGTCAGTCCTCTGGCTTTGGTTGGCTCATCACAGCCTCCTCTTACACGTTTTTGTATTTCATTGTTTAAAAAAAAAAACACAAAAAACTGTGTGTGGACACTGAGACCATCCAGCAAATCAGCACCCCTTTCTAAGGTTATTCTGTTTGCATTCGTTGGTTATTTATATTTAAATGGCTCTTGTGATTGTAACTGTTCTATATTTTTTTTCACCTGTGTATTTTAAATACTGTTTATTTTTTTTGGCAAGCACAAAACTCCTTTTTATCAAATGGTGGCGTTGGCTGATTTGCAGCAGAAAGAGCAGGCACTTTAACAGATACACAGTTAGATGGTTGTAGAAAATCTTCTCCAGTTTTAGTCTTTGGATTTTTAACCCTTTTAAAAACTAATTTACTTGGACAACAAATGAAACATTCCAGGTACAAATTACCTTACAAGAGAGGAAAGGGTATTGATGTAATGAATCTTCAATTATTAATGAAAATGGCCGAGTGACCTTTCTCAGTGGAAGAACGTACCTAAGTCGTCATGGTTTTGAAAAGTTCATCATTTCCGGTTTCATATACATTTTTCTCCCACTGGCAAGTTTAATAGGTAAGGAATACACATGATCCAGACTGTCTGACTTTACCTGAGGTGCCAATGATGGGAAACCATAGAAATGTTGCCTTTCCTGCTCCTCCACTCAGAGAAAAATGTTCAGAAACAAAATTTTGAATTTCAACTAGGTCTACCAAGCAGTCTGGAAAAGAGGCAATGACACCACTTTAGTAGTAACCCTCAACAACCAGATGCTTTCAGAATGGCTGCTTCACCCTTTCAAATGGCAACGGAAAGTGTTGGGCTTTTTATCTTCAAAGCTTTGTTCTTTCAACTGCAGATGGATTGAGAGAAAAGATAGAATACAATGGGTTTCCTGATTTTGGTTGTACTGGTTTGTGGTTTTATGCTTTCAGATAGCTTTAGAAAAGTGCCTTCTTGTTTCAAAGTATATGATTAGTGATTTAAGCTAAATATGGGGTAATTAGAAAACTACCTAAAACACATTTTTGCACTGACTGTTGGTTATTAGCATTTATCATTTTTCCTTCAAAGAAAGAAGTGCATTAAAATGATTTGTGAGCCTTATACTCATGCTATTTGCATATTTTTTTCTGTGATGTGGGTCAGTGGTGATCACTTTCTGCTCATAGAATAATATTAATGGATGATAAAGAGAAAAATGGTATGAACTCTCAATGTTATGAATAGTGGTAATGGTGATTCTTAAGTATTCAGTAGGTTCTTATGGTGCTAAGAACAAAATGGTTTTGATAGTAATTCTCAAAGGCCTTTAATAAGGAGTGGAAAAATAATGGAAAAATTCCCCTCAGAGTTAGAGAGGAGATATTAAATGATAGTTGTCTGTATGATAATTTGAAATTGGAAAAAATCTCTTTAAACTCCCAACTATATCCCCTCCTTTTTCTCACAATTTATTCTCAAAGGGGCTCTAAAGTAAAATGCCTAAGATTCCAACTTTTGCCCCCTATTGGACTGGTGAAGTGATCTCTAGATTAGAAGAAAGAGGCCCCTTTTTAAAATGCAAATGGTGTAGGTACTTTGTGAGCAGTCTCCCACTCAACCTGTTGATTTGTTTTATTAACAGAGCAGAGACTAGCAGATTGTATGAAATTCCAAGACCTCTGAATTATCAGGATCTAACGTAGCATTTTTGGTGTTTAGCTTCTTGGAGTTTTTAATCTTCTCGTGGTGGGCTATATGGCAGTGCAAAAGTGTAAACCATGAAGTCACAGTATGGAATCAGAGTTCAATTTAGACATCATAAATGTAGCTAGAGGAATTATTAATGTGGAAGAAGAAAAACGTATGCTGCAAACTAATGCATTTAGCTTTCTGATATTTCCAGTATCTTGAAACTGTTTTTAAACCCTAACTCGGCATTTCAGTTGCAGTTTAAATGCTTAGCATAAATTTAAATTTATAAAAAGTATTTCCACACTATTAAACCAAGGTATAGTCATGTAGAAGAAGATGGATTCTATTTCCAGGACATTGATTGTGGCAACTGTTTTAAAACATTTTGAAGATCCATATTTATTTCAACTATCACAGATGTAACTAAATTAAGTTGTACTGTCAATATCAAATAAAATGCTCTTTTGTCACATATAGAATTGAGTTATGAAGAGTGATTTATTCTGGAGATAACTGGATAATCAGCTTGAAATGTGCATTTTGCTGAATATTTGCTGGTTTGGAACTCTCCAAAGACAGTTAACTTGAGCAGGGAAGATGAGCAAATACATTCTCTTTATATTGCTTGTATAACCACCTTTGTTAATTTTTCAAAGTAAATGTTAGAGATATGACAAATTTAATTTCAGATTACCAAAGTCCTACACTGTAAATTACTTTGCTTTGTGACTGGGGTGATTGTTCCAAGTCTGCTGACTGATTTTAAAAACAGCTTTATTTAAATAGAGTATACAGCACTCCTTATGATAATGTGGGAAATACTTGGCTCACAAGAACAGTTTTATGATGGGGCACAGTGTACTTTAATCCTGATTTTTATTACTTCTGCCAGGGAGGCCTGTTATGGGTCTGAAAACTTATTTGTGATATATCTATATGTTAAAGTGTACAATCAGCAAACTGAACTTTGCAATCAAGAAATAAAAGCTGCATATCACAACAGCCAATCTCTGACCTGAATGTGTGGTAGATAGTAGTCTCAGGTTATCTGAGCTTCTAATGTGCTTTTAACCCCTTGACTGGAAGTGTGATTTTCTTGACATGTATCCTATTGCTGGAATAGGATGCACCATGAACATTCATACTAAAGGAGTTAAAACAGCTTATGGCTGAAGAGTTAATGCATCACTTCAGCTCAAAAGATTTTTATAATTCAGCTTAGTTACAAATATTGCCATCTGCCATTTTCTTTTTATGTGCATGAACATAAATGTATCTATCTTGGATAGATGAACTGTTGTGGTTTTTAGCAAAATAATAAAGCCATAGTTAATGTTTTATTCTGATGCATTCTGTTACTGAAAATGTAAGTTGTTGGGAAATCGAAGTGGTTGTGGATTGAGAGGTGTTTAGGTATTTTTAACTTATTTTTTGCTTATGGGACTGTTTTTGGATATGTTTGTTCTAGGTTTTGTGCTTCTGCCAATGACAGTTGCTTGAGCTTGTGATTATAAGCAGAAAGATCTAAGCTTGTGGGTAACGGAGAAGAAATGTTTTCCTCTTTGTGTCCACATAATGCAGGGCTGTGGGAAGAGATGCTTAATGAGGATGATTATTGCTGTGTCTGTGGCTTTCTATAAATCCACTTGTAATGGAGGCTTTGTACAGTTACTTCTGAATCTGTACATTTAAAAACTGCAAATAGCGATAATGGAGCTGGCTAATAGCAGACTGTCAAGTAAGTGCAATCCTTGTGATAACATTCAGCCATAGATCTCAATTTAAGTATTACTTTTACCAGCAAATGTTTCTTATAGCAGTTGCTGTATATGTAGTTTAAAAAAACATTTGTTGCTGCCTGTTTCATCCTTACTTTCTTGAGTCTTCACTAACTTTCTAATTAAAAACAGTTTTTTCTTTCTCTCCGCTCTGTCTCAGGGAGACTGTAGACTGTAGAACCGATTCAGATTGTGGAGATTTAACAGATTCAGAAGATCTGCAGTTCATTCCTAATTTTATTTGATGTTCAGAGTCTACTAGTAGCCAGTAGGAGGAAGTTTAGTAGCCAGTTTAAACAAAAACATGATTCATATGTTTATTCATATTACATAATATGCAGCTACAGTTTTTGTAATGTGGTTTCCATGATTATGAATGAAAAGTTGAGACATGTATTTCACAATAGGATTGTACAATTACAAACCCATTAAGCCTTTGTTGGATCAGCTAAATGCCAATAGGCAGCAATTTTATCTGGTCTTGTTAGTACATTATAAAGGGCAAACCTTTGCATTCCA
Source organism: Chrysemys picta bellii (assembly GCF_011386835.1). Taxonomy (NCBI): domain Eukaryota; kingdom Metazoa; phylum Chordata; order Testudines; family Emydidae; genus Chrysemys; species Chrysemys picta. The sequence goes on from NC_088798.1 coordinate 721,167, forward strand.
ATTTTACAGTGGGTTTTAAAGTGCCTTTTAGAATCTAGGTCTAAGAGTTAAACTACTTAGTTCCATTATGCAACTTAAACACACACTAAGATGGCAGGGGAAAATGCTGATGTTATGCTAAGACAATACAGAAGACTTGGTCCACAGTGTTGTAGATGACTTAGTTCATTCATTTATTTTATTATATAAAATGGTGACTTCTTCAATATATCAATAATACTTTCTCTTTTCTATTACCATCTTGTATAAGTATATATGCTTCATTTTCTTTCTATTATCTACAGAAACGCCTTTCAGTGTTTGGAATATTAACCAAGAAATCAAGCTCAGAATCTTGCCAAACTCTTTGTGAATACATTTCAAGCGATGTTATCAAAGTGAATACTTAACACTATTCAACTGGGTAAAGGTGCAGTAATTGCAGATTAAAGGGGAGGGAACTACTCTCCCATTGGAGTGGTGTGGGTTTTATTTGTAGATCTTTCATATTTATGTATTTTTCACTTATTTTGCTCATGATATATTATTGGAAATTCCATAGAACTATAGTGAAATTGACTGCTATCCTCCAAGTTTTGTGGTTAGTCTAAGACACATCTGAAAAAAGTTTTAGAAAAAGACTTAGTGGTCATTAGTGGATAGCAAATTACATATGAAGTTGCAGTTGGAGTATGGATGCCAACATGACTGACTTTGGGTTGTGGAGAGAGAGGAAGAAAGTCTTGTACTAATAAGATGATAGTCCCCCTCTCTATGGCTTTGCTGAGATTACGTCTAAATGTGCAGAACAGCTAAACTGTGGTAAATTATTCTAGTTAGAAAGCAAATCCTACTGATTTGGAGGCCAATAGGAAAATTGGTAGAGTGAAGGCCAACAGTGTCCATGGACAATGTCTGGGTGAGAATCTCATAAATGGCTTCTTGGAGTGTGGTGTTTATTAGTGCATTGTGCTGGAAGGACTACCCATATTTAACCACCTTATTTAACAGGTGGCAAATTTTGAGTGGCACCCCCAGTCTCTTCCTCCCATTATTTCCTAAAATATCCCTGACCCATCCTATTACTCATCCCACTCCTTCACTCTCTCCATTTTCCTTCTTCTTTCTCCATTATGTGGGATGTATAATTATCTGGTATTAGTCTTCACTTCTCATCTCTTCTGGGAGATGTGATTGGCAAGTGCCAGAAAGTTCTTCTGCAGTCTGTGGAAGGTCTGAGATCTTGTGTGATTCTTATTAGAGACCCAGGGAGGGGAGCCTGAACATTTGCTGCTGTTTAATATTTGTATACAATGTATGTATGCACATTGTGCTTTTCAGAAAGACACAGTCCCTGCCCCAATCAAGGGGCTTACAGTTTGGGAACCTTCTCTTGTCCTGATCTTAGGGTATTGTTGGGATTTTGGGTGCTGGGCTGTGAGGTTCTCCATTGCTTTGGGGAGGAGAATGGGAGTAATATAGGTAGCAAACCCTGGTTGGCAGCAGAACTGGAGAAGCACCCCACAGGACCAGGTCAGGCCACTAGCAAGAACATCTCTCCTCTAATTCTGTCACCCAGTGCAATCCTCTGTATGGCAGAAGCATTGAAGGAGTATTCTCAGCAAAGGGGCAGAATGCATGCAGAGTAGTCTTCTGATCCTTACCCTTCAGTAAGCATATAAACTTCTAGGATACAGCCTTTCAGAAAGCTGTTTATTTTTCAGCACTAAACTCACAGTTGCAGTTGACACGTAGGTAAGTACTTGTTTCAGGCCTTACCTGCGAGGAGAGGAATTATTTAGATTGGGACGAGGGGGCTATAATTGGGAGTTGCGGGATGAAATTGAGCAGAGGAAAAATGTAAGGTCGATTATGTGGCATCCTGTCTCAAGGGCAATGGTAGAACACTATCACTTATTTAAGCAAAAAGAACAGGAGTACTTGTGGCACCTTAGAGACTAACAAATTTATTGGAGCATAAGCTTTCGTGGACTACAGCCCACTTCTTCGGATGCATCCGAAGAAGTGGGCTGTAGTCCACGAAAGCTTATGCTCTAATAAATTTGTTAGTCTCTAAGGTGCCACAAGTACTCCTGTTCTTCTTTTTGCGGATACAGACTAACACGGCTGCTACTCTGAAACCTGTCATTATTTAAGCAAAACACTGTTATATTTACTATAGAGAAGAATCCTGTGCTGGGGTAATAGGCCTCTACCATTTATAACTTCTAAAATTCTGTGCAGTGTTCAGCATTGAACTGCGTGAGTTTCCTTACACTTGTGTTCTAGTGATAAAATTCATCTCTGTCTCTATAAGACCCATATAGTGCAGCTGCATGGAAGTTTTTTTCAGTGTCTGGCTTCTTTGTGTTTCATTTTAACAGATGAAATTAACTGGGATCCTTGAGCTTTGTACCTTTGGGCAACAGGAAGTTATTAACATAGGACACTTGATTCTTGAATTAGATTTCCTCATGTTTGGCTTGAGAGAACCAAAGTTAGACCTTGTAGTGTGCCTGGAAGACCACTCGGCCCATGTGGCTGTGGAAGAAAACAGAGTCTTCACTCTCAGGTTGGTTGCAACAGGTCAGACAGTTTATTTTCCTGACACTTGCAAGGGGAGAGTACACCAGGACAGGGGTCCCCCCCCATCCCAGGCAGGTCTCCATTAACTAAACAATTAGGGCAAGCATTTATACCTTTTGTTACAGACAGTAATGATCAACAATTGCATCTTGTTTATATATATTCCTTCTGATACCTTACTTTTATCAGCAGTTCCTGCTACAGTCTGTATTCCATTCTTATCTAACACAAGGTCGAAAAACAGTATCTCTCACAGTTTTTTTTGTTCCACTCGCTTTCCATTTGCCCAGGCCCTGCCTGAAATCTCGCGTTATTAGAGCTAGTGTTAGCCTATTACTTTATTCCTAAAAGTTAAGATATCTGCGTTCAAATTCCCTTTATCTTTTTCTCTGCTTCCACATGGCTGTGTGAGGAAGTTTGTATTTCTCATTTGTGTGGGGTAGTTTTTGGAACTGTTGGTATGTCAGTTTGTCAACTACATTTTTAAAAATTCTGCATGTTCCTAGAGATGTTTTGATAGGTTCACTATATAAACTAGGGAGTAAATGAATCTGAGAAGAGGTATAAAGTGGAAGGATAATGTCCTTATCTTTGATGTTATTTGTATATATTTTATGATGTGTGTTTAAATATGTAGTTTGTAAAGAGCTTTTGGGGTTTTTGAGTTGAAAAAACACTATGGGCTTGTCTACACTGGTACTTTGCAGTGCTGCAACTTTCTCACTCAGGTGTGAAAAAACACCCCCCCCTCCCCCCCAGCGCTGCAAATTTCAGTGCTGTAAAGTGCCAGTATAGACAGTGCACCAGTGCTTGGAGCCATTCCCCTCGTGGGGGTGGGTTTTTTTTGGAGCGCTGGGACAGAGCTCTCCCAGTGCTCTGCTGGGACTATACAAGACATGTTAAAGCGCTGCCCCGGCAGCGCTTTAAGGTTGCCAGTGAAGACGTGCCCTATGGGAATGGTGATGGTTGTACACCACATTAAACCTGTCAGATTAAATGTGTTACAAAGATACTATATATTTATTTTGTCTAATATTTATCAAGCTAGAACATATCTCCAAGGAGGAAAAATTGATAATATGCTCTTTGAGAGAACTTTTTAGTAAGGTGCCTATTACTTCAAATGTGAAACAGTTGTTTGCTTATATTTTGTTAAAGGACTGTCATCAGGGCAAATTTGGCCCAAAGTTTAGGTTTTGCAAAATATTAAAAAAAAAATAGAAATGTTTCAATTAAAAAAAAATCCAAAGGAAAGTTTTATAAAATATACATTTTCCATTGCAATCTTTGTAATTTGTAGCATGCATAGAATTTGACAGTGAAAATGTCTAGAAGCTGACAGTGAACAAACATAAGAAATTCAGTAGTCTTTTTCATTGTCCAAGCAGAAAGAAATGCAAAAAGTAAATACCCTAATTTTTACTATTTATGCTACTAAAGCTACAAACATGTAAGCAGGAAATAATTTCATGCATGTATATAGTTCTGTTGAGTTTGGGATTCCTTACATGATTAAGATCTTAATTAGATTTTTAATAAAACCTTTGTATTAATGTAAGGTAAGCGAACCCATTTAAAAAAAAAAAATTTAACTTGTCAGTTTGAAGTGTGTGTTTTTGACCACGTTTTAGATATCTGTTCTAAAGGTGAGTTGGCCAAATGTTGGTTGTTGAGTTGAGGCATTTCTCTCTTTAAGGTATTTTAATTTTTCTCCCTCTGTGGAGAATTTGATTGCTGAGGTTCTGTTTCCTTGTGCTAATCTTGTTCCTGGGTAACTTTCAATTACTGCAGTGTTAGATATGAAAAAGAATAAATGCAGGTAAACAAGTATTCCAGCAGATTGTAAGGTTATGGATTTAGTTTTCCGACATCTCTTGCTATTAAGATAAAAATGGTAAACTTTTGCAAAAACCTGATTGTTTCCTGTAGATCGGAGAGATTGAAGTTTCTATATCTAAAATGGTTGCTTTTCTCGCTGGTTTTATTAATTTGCATGATTCTTACTAGTATTTATTTGGTGCTTGGAAGCAATTTTTTCCTGCAGGGTTTGAGTGCCAGGATTGAATCTTTCATTTAGAGTGGTGGTAGTTGCGTTCTATCCCATTATAAAACTAATTTTAAAAATCCACCCGCCCTAAGTTTAACTTCCTTCCCCACTACATTTTACAATCCATGTAATTTATGAAGCTGTGAAAGGACTTTGCAATTTTACTTGATTGTATCCTGTATTCCCATCCCCTGCTCTTCATCTGTCTGGGTCTTTAAGCTGTAAGCCCTTCAGATTTGGGATTCTCCCTTTTTTTGGGTTTGTATAGCACCTAGCACAATGGGACTGTGATCCCAAGACCCCCTTGATGCTAACTAGCAGAGTTCACTGTTCTGTAACAGTAACTCTTATCATGCCTGACAAACTCACTACACCTAACACTTTGCTGCCATAGTAGTTATCTATAAAGAATGTAATGTAAGATCTTAAATGAAAGCCAGGATTATGCTGGTCATTAATATAATGAAATGTATGTACAGATTATATTTTTAAAAATCTATGTCTGTATCCTTATAGTTTGTATTAATGTTTTACTCCCTAGTAGAGGTGAAAAACTGGTTTTGCCAGAGAAAGGGAGGTATTTTCAGATGTGTAGATTTAAGCATTGTAAAGCTAACACAATGGAAGATCCATTTACATGTGAAAGTCAACAGGAAAAAACGGTCAACTGGGGAATGTGAAACAAACAGGAGTTTGGGAAGACATGTTGGAGCCAGCACCCCAGGAAGAGAGTCACAGAGGTCATCCCATCTTTGGGGGAGAAAACAATGTGTTTGGGAAATAGAAGGAGAAGCAAAAAGACATTGGGAAGCAAAAAGGACAGTGCTTTTTGTATTCATGAAAGTTGGATCCTGACTATAAGCACTAGTGATGCTGGGAAGTTGCTTTAGGTGAGAAAATATTTTTAGGTAAGGATTTTAGACTGTTTAAGTTTAGGAAGCATCCTTTTTGTTTTACATGTGACCTGTTCTTCTTATCCTTGCTCACTGTCTCTTAAATCTTAATCTTTATAAATAAACTTATATTTGTTTTCATTATAAGTAGATTCCAGTGCTGTGTTATATAGGGAGCTGATTCTAAGTTGTTCTAGTGAAGCTATGTGTACGCTGTCTCCCTGGGGAGAGCTTACCGATAATTACTGTGAGTGTCCAGTGATTCGCTGGATACTGCACGGGGGTGCTTCTGCAGAGATCAGGGACTGGAATACAACAACTGTTAACCTGCGAGGCAAAGTAGGGGCTGGCAGAGTCCTGAGGGGAGTGCTTGAGTGGCTGAAGGGCTTAGAGTGTGAGGGAGATGAATGACATCCAGCTATCATAAGTAATACTCCTCCTTGCTGGAGGCAGCAGGGTAACATGGTGATTCTCAATCCTGAACGCCCTGAGAAAGTGTTAATGGCACTCCAATCCTGATTGGGGCGCTTTGGCAGGATCAGAACATAACTAATACTACTTAGAATGAAATGATTATTTTCCTGAAATTTTGCATTCCACACCTTGTTGTAAGTTAGAGTTTTTCTGGGAATTTTGAGCACTTCCCTAAATTTCACTTTTAAACTTATTTTAAAACTTTTTTTGGGTTCTTAATACGTCCAAAAGGACTCAAAATATTTTTTTTTGGCCATGATGAAAGGTGCCTTTTAATAATTTGGGGTGGAGGGTGTTTTACAGCATTACAAGATGTATAATAAAACCAGCTTGTGATATCTCCTACTAAGGCCAGGTCTGCACTAGAAAAGATTTAGTGGTATCACTACACAGGCAAACCGTCCTGGTGCAGATGCAGTTTATACTGGCAAAAAAGTACTTCGGCTGGTGTAGCTTACACCACAGTTCTCAAACTTTACCAACCCAAGGACCCTCATTTTGATTTAAAAATGTTCACCCCTAATCCACCCCTTCCCCAAGGCCCCACCCCGCCCCACCTCTTCCCGCTCCACCCCTGCCCCTTGTCTTCCCTGCCTCTCTTGCGACGTGCAGGAGGCATTGGGAGGGAGGGGGAGGAGTTGATCAGTGGGGCTGGCAGCCCAGACATGATTCCGCCCCCTCCCCTGAGTGTGCCCTTTTCCCGCTCCTCTTCCTCCCTCCCACCACCTCCTGCATACTGCTGAACAACTGTTCCCTGGTGTGCAGGAGGCGCTGGAGGGAAGAGGAGTTGATCAGCAGGGCTAGCAGACCCCCTGGTGTACCCTCGCAGAACATCAGTGGTCCGCGGACCCGAGTTTGAGAAATGTTGGCTTACACCAATTTCCTGATTAAAATAAAATATACTGGCAAAAACAGGGTTGTTATTTTGTTTTTTTTCTTTTATTGCGTCTTTGCTGGTATGGAAATATTAGTTATATTGGCATAAAGCAGGTTTCAGAGTGGTAGCTGTGTTAGCTGGTATCAGCAAAAACAACGAGGAGTCCTTGTGGCACCTTAAAGACTAACAAATTTATTTGGGCATAAGCTAGAATCCACTTCATCAGATGCATGGAGTGGAAAATACAATAGCAGGTATATTTATACATAGGACATGAAAAGATGGGAGTTGCCTTAGCAAGGGGGTTCAGTCTAACAAGACAATTCAATTAACAGTGGAATACCAAGGGAGGAAAAACAACTTTTGTAGTGGTAATGAGGGTGGCCTATTTCAAATAGTTGACAAGAAGGTGTGAGTAACAGTAGGGGGGAAATTAGTATGGTAAAATTAGGTTTTGTAATGACCCATCCACTCCCAGTCTTTATTCAGGCCTAATTTGATGGTGTCCAGTTTGCAAATTAGTTCCAGTTCTGCAGTTTCATGTTGGAATCTGTTTTTGAATTGTTGTTGTTGAAGAATTGCCACTTTAAAATCTGTTATTGAGTGACCAGGGAGGTTGAAATGTTCTCCTACTGATTTTTGAATGTTGTAATTCCTGGTGTCAGATTTGTGTCCATTTATTCTTTTGCATAGAGACTGTCTGGTTTGGCCAATGTACATGGCAGAGGGGCATTGCTGGCACATGATGGCATATATCACATTGGTAGATGTGCAGGTGAACGAGCCCCTGATGGTGTGGCTGATGTGGTTAAGTCCTATGATGGTGTCCCTTGAATAGATGTGCGGACAGAGTTGGCACTGGGGTTTGTTGCAGGTTTTGGTTCCTGGGTTAGTGTTTTTGTTGTGTGGTGTGTAGTTGCTGGTGAGTATTTGCTTCAGGTTGGGAGGCTGTCTGTAAGCAAGGACTGGCCTATCTCCCTAGATCTGTGAGAGTAAGGGCTGGTCTACACTGGGGGGGATCGATCTAAGATACGCAACTTCAGCTACGTGAATAGCATAGCTGAAGTTGAAGTATCCTAGATCGATTTACCTTGGGTCCTCACGGTGCGGGATTGACGGCCGCGGCTCCCCCGTCGACTCCACTACCGCCGCTTGCTCTGGTGGAGTTCTGGAGTCGACGGGGAGCGCATTCGGGGATCGATAAATCAATCGCTGCCCGCCGATACGGCAGGTAGTCTGGACGTACCCTAAGGGATCGTCCTTCAGCATAGGTTGTAGATCTTGGATGATGCGCTGGAGAGGTTTTAGTTGGGGGCTGTAGGTGACGGCTAATGACGTTCTGTTAGTTTCTTTGTTGGGCCTGTCTTGTAGTAGGTGACTTCTGGGTCCCTTCTGGCTCTGTCTATCTGTTTCTTAACTTCCCCAGGTGGGTATTGTAGTTTTAAGAACTTCTGATAGAGATCCTGTAGGTGTTTGTCTCTGAGGGATTGGAGCAAATGCGGTTGTATCTTAGAGCTTGGCTGTAGACAATGGATCAAGTATGTGGTCTGGATGAAAGCTGGAGGCACGTAGGTAAGTATACTATACTTACCTAGAGCATGACACAAGCCTTGTGACAAAATTGTAAGAGTTTTATGTGTGAAAAGTATGAATAATTATGCTTAGCTCTTACTGACCTCAGTGACAAAACTGTATTATTACATTAACTTACACTTGTGTAATCTCGGCATAGGTCTTTGCTAATGTTAGGGAGCAAAGGGAGGTTGGGTGGTATAAACTAATTGGAGTAAGAGTAAATTCTGTGTCATTGTATGCTAATGAGTCACAGGCTGCATGGCTTTCTGTTGATCTCCAGACATTCTAATGTTTGGTACTTTTTAAAGCTGTAAAATTTTTCCAAAAAAGTGAATAAGGGTTTCTACAGGAGCTCAGATACAATGGTGATTACGGCCATGAAAGTAGCTAGATACAGAACAGACCATTGTCTACTTCTTGAAAAATAGCCTGTCCAAAATCACAAGAATCAACAGTCTACCCACAGTGACAATAACAAGGGCTTTTAAATACACAACAAATGATATGTTTTGCTCTGTTTCAGAGTAGCAGCCGTGTTAGTCTGTATCCGCAAAAAGAAGAACAGGAGTACTTGTGGCACCTTAGAGACTAACAAATTTATTAGAGCATAAGCTTTCGTGGACTACAGCCCACTTCTTCGGATGCATATAGAATGGAACATATATTGAGGAGATATATATACACACATACAGAGAGCATAAACAGGTGGGAGTTGTCTTACCAACTCTGAGAGGCCAATTAATTAAGAGAAAAAAAAAACGTTTGAAGTGATAATCAAGATAGCCCAGTACAGACAGTTTGATAAGAAGTGTGAGCATACTTACAAGGGGAGATAGAATCAATGTTTGTAATGGCTCAGCCATTCCCAGTCCTTATTCAAACCGGAGTTGATTGTGTCTAGTTTGCATATCAATTCTAGCTCAGCAGTCTCTCTTTGGAGTCTGTTTTTGAAGTTTTTCTGTTGTAATATAGCCACCCGCAGGTCTGTCACTGAATGACCAGACAGGTTAAAGTGTTCTCCCACTGGTTTTTGAGTATTTTGATTCCTGATGTCAAATTTGTGTCCATTTAATTCTTTTGCGTAGAGACTGTCCGGTTTGGCCAATGTACATGGCAGAGGGGCATTGCTGGCACATGATGGCATATATCACATTGGTAGATGTGCAGGTGAACGAGCCCCTGATGGTATGGCTGATGTGATTAGGTCCTATGATGATGTCACTTGAATAGATATGTGGACAGAGTTGGCATCGGGGTTTGTTACAAGGATAGGTTCCTGGGTCAATGTTTTTGTTCAGTGATGTGTGGTTGCTGGTGAGTATTTGCTTTAGGTTGGGGGGGGTTGTCTGTAAGCGAGGACAGGTCTGTCTCCCAAGATCTTTTGCTCTGTTTGTTCAGGTTGCAAGCTGTGCCGGGGAAGGGATCGTGTGCACTTTATCTGTACTGTGTGGTGCTGAGCATGCTAGTGCTGTAACATATTTATGAATTTGTTCTAGTAGGGAAAATATGTTGTCTGTAAATATAAATCTGAGTTAGAGGTGAATTATTCTTAATTTATTAAATTTTAGTTGTATTTTGGAGATTAATGGCTTCTTGTCATTAATGCATGTCTCCTTTAACAAGTAGGTCAGGGCTGTACTGCCTTTCCCTGTTTCTTTTCTTTTACTCTTTATCACTAAAGATGTGCGCTGTTTTTAGATGTGATCAGAAGCACTAACATTTCACTTTGGGTTTGGTATATTGTCATGACATCTTGGTGCTGGAACTGGCCAAATAAGCCTGTAATGAAGCAACTGAGGGGCAAGTGTTCTGACTAGCGCCTGTTGTGAAATTATTGGTTTTCTGTGTATCTTAAGTGAGTTGACAGCTCGCTGGATTCTAATTGCACAGTGTAATTAAAATAAACACTATAATGCTAATCATTTATGTATTTTGCCTTTGGCTGAAGTTTTAAATTAAAAGCTGCTATACTTTTGGTGAAAGTAGTTTTAATATTTATTTATTTATTTATTACTAGGCTGCCTGTTTCCAGTCCAGCAGTATTTCTGTGAGAGTGGATAAAATATTGTTAGGCAGACTCATTTTTGTTTTTCATTACCTAATAGTATATTCTAGAAATAAAGTAATTATTGCTTTTAAGAAAAACTGCCACACTTGAGTGTTCAATACCATTAGACTCAAGCAGTCACTGATGAAGTGAATAAATGACAGGTTATACATAGATGTAAATTTGCAATTATTTACTTCTTTGAGGGGAAAATAATGATATTTTGTTTCTGTCCCAATGACTAGTGTTGAAAATCAAAGCAACACACCAGATGTTTTTCCTAATAACTGCAGTTCAAGCTCTCTCTTGTATGGAGGAGCGTTTGAACGGAGTTCAGCTCCTGTCTTTGTAGTTTCTCTTGCTTGTTAGTGCAGCCCTTCTCTAACTGTTTCCTTCAACAGACCACTGCATGGGAGAGTTCAGTGGACTCACTCCCTTCCAATCTCCTGCTGTTTCTAAAAGTGCTTCATTCTGTGGACAACTGGTAAGGAATCTATAGGGTGTAGCTGGTTCATGGCTCAGAGTCTGAGACACTGTTAGCTTATGTAATTTAAATAGGTACAGTGTTTTTCATAAGATATTGACTGATAGTCATGTGTAGTTGGGAATTTATGCAAATGAATGATTAGCTAGTGCTCCTAAAGTTCTGCGCCAGTCCTGTCCTAGCCTTGTCCTGAAATAAGACCCTGCCTACCATGGTAGCAACAACAGTGTTCAAGGGTCATAGTACAATTTTCGTGAAAGATAATAGGCAGGAATATTTTAATAACATGGCTGAGAGAAAGTTCCTTTTCCAGGGAAACAACGAAGACATGCGGCTGTTGCTAGTATGCTTTTGGTCAGCATGGTTTAGACCAAGGATTGGCAACCTTTTGGCATGTGGCCCATCAGGTTAAGCCCCCTGGCGGACCGGGCCAGGTTGTTTACTTGCTGCGTCCACAGGTTCGGCCAATCGCAGCTCCCACTGGCCGCAGTTTGCCGTTCCAGGCCAATGGGGGCTGCGGGAAGGCTGGCCAGCACATCCCTCGGCCCAGGCCACTTCCCGCAGCCCCCATTGGCCTGGAACAGCAAACTGCGGCCAGTGGGAGCTGCGATCGGCCAAACTTGTGGATGCGGCAGGTAAACAAACCAGCCCGGCCCCCCACGGGGATTACCCTTGCAGGCCGTGTGCCAAAGGGTGCCAACCCCTGGTTTAGACTGAATTTTAGTGAATTATGTGGCAGTTATTGTGATATGACAAACCGATTAGGATTAGTGTGAAATCTCAATACTAATCTAATTTTATGACACAATCAAGTTTTGAATTTGCATATGGAGAGCTGTAGTTTGTTGTTCCACTATATCCGTTGTTCTCAAACAGGGGTATGTGTACCCCTGGGGATATACAGAGGTGTTTCAGGGGGTCAACTCATCTAGCTATTTGCCTAGTTTTACAACAGGCTACATAAAAAACACTAGCAAAGTCAGTACAAATTAAAGTTGTCATACAGACAATGACTTTTTTATTCTGCTCTATATACTATACACTGAAATGTAAGTACAATAGTTATATTCAATTGATTTATTTTATAATTATATGGTAAAAATGAGAAAGTACGCAATTTTCAGTAATAGTGTACTGTGACATTTTTGTATTTTTATGTCTCTTTTGTAAGCAAGTAGGTTTTTAGTGAGGTAAAACTTGAGATACGCAAGACAAATGAGACTCCTGAAAGGGATACAGTAATTTGGAAAGGTTGAGAGCCACTGCACTGCATCATCTAGGCCAGAGTTGCCATAGATCGCCATGATCATGGGGCTGTTTAGTCTTGATGTTAATTAAGGTGATTTTTCCCCTCCTCTTTCTTACACTAAGGCTATGTCTACACTACTGCCTATGTTGGCAAAACTTATGTCGCTCAGGGGTGTGAATATTCCACAGTGCTGTATGTATTGACATGGCCTACGTTAAAGTTGTTTATATACTGCTTCTATGGCAAGAAGCTTTCAGATTTGCTTGGTATGTATAAAAAGCCCTTGAAGAAATTAAGATAATTCTTGGATTTTATAGAAATTATTAGAAGATTCAGGTAAAATGTATCCGAAAAAAAGGTCTTGTGGGCATAACTGCTTTTCTTAAAACAGAGAAACTTGGCTCCTTTTTCTGTTGAATCAGATTGTCATTCCAAGGTCCCTAAATGATATAAAAACATAATGTTTAATAGATTCCTGAAAGGAAATTCTTTTATCTGGTTCAGTGAACATTCAACGCAAGTTTATTCTTGAAATCAATTACATACCTTTAGAAAGACGTTGCAAAGAAACTCCACCAGCAATCTTGGTCTGAGATTTGTCTGGGCAGGTGGGCATTAGGGAATTTCATAGTCTTATTTTTATAATGAAATTGTGTAGAATTAATATTGATTTATTGTAGCAGCTTGCTAGCACCACTATATCTAAGGGTCACTTGCCAGTTCTGCTTGTATAGTTGTGCCTCTGCATACTTCCTCAGTTAAGATCTGTTGTTGCAGAGGTTAGGGAGTAATGGGGACATTTTATTATTTTTAAAAATCAATTTTTGAAGGCTTTATTATCTGACTTAAGTTCTTATCGGGCTGAAAAACAGCACATAAATTCTTGGGGAATAGAAATGGGTTAAATTAAGCTGTATTTTAATGATAGATTTATTTCCATTTCCAGTCCCCAATTTCTGCCCTCAGTCCTAGTGTAGAGTGGTGTATTTTTGTTTAAGATATTTTAAATGCTTGGGTTTAACTGTGAAGAGCAGCTACTGTCCATTTACATTTCTCTTACCATACATACACCTCTACCCTGATATAACACAACCCGATATAACATGAATTCGGATATAACGTGGTAAAGCAGTGCTCGGGGGGGGGGGCGCGGCTGCGCGCTCCGGCGGATCAAAGCAAGTTCGATATAATGCGGTTTCACCTATAACACGGTAAGATTTTTTGGCTCCCAAAGACAGCGTTATATCGGGGGAGAGGTGTGTTTACATTCAGTATCAAGGATTCTATCAAAAATCCCATTGACTTCAGTGGGAGTCTGATTGTCAATATTTAATATCTCAGTGTTTAGTATTTTATTACATGTTGAAGAATGGTTCATTCATATTGGTGTAAAACAGTTTTTTTCTAATACTATTGGGAAAAGTAGGGATGTGACAAATATTCCATTCCTGTTTGCTCTGTATACGAACAGTCATCATTTCCCAGTCTTTTAATTTAGTAAATAGTGATCCAAGGAAAAAGCAGAAATAATAAACAGTTTTTGGTGATGTGGCAGTTAATATGATTGTTTTTGAGTGGTGTTTGCAGGTATGTCAATGCAGTATTTGGACAGTCAGCATTCCAGTACTGCTAGAATCATAGAATATCAGGGTTGGAAGGGACCTCAGGAGGTATCTAGTCCAACCCCCTGCTCAAAGCAGGACCAATTCCCAACTACATCATCCCAGCCAGGGCTTTGTCAAGCCTGACCTTAAAACCTCTAAGGAAGGAGATTCCACCACCTCCCTAGGTAACCCATTCCAGTGTTTCACCACCCTCCTAGTGAAAAAGTTTTTCCTAATATCCAACCTAAACCTCCCACACTGCAACTTGAGACCATTACTCCTTGTTCTGTCATCAGGTATCACTGAGAACAGTCTAGATCCATCCTCTTTGGAACCCCCCTTCCGGTAGTTGAAAGCAACTATCAAATCCCCCTCATTCTTCTCTTCTGCAGACTAAACAATCCCAGTTCCCTCAGCCTCTCCTCATAAGTCATGTGCTCCAGCCCGCTAATCATTTTTGTTGCCCTCCGCTGGACTCTTTCCAATTTTTCCACATCCTTCTTGTAGTGCAGGGCCCAAAACTGGACACAGTACTCCAGATGAGGCCTCACCAATACCAAATAGAGGGGAATGATCACATCCCTCGATCTTCTGGCAATGCCCCTACTTAAACAGCCCAGAATGCCGTTAGCCTTCTTGGCAACAAGAACACACTGTCTTGCTAGTCTTGCTTCATTTGGTAGGAGGGCTTCCTCCTCCCCCCCTCCCCCACCAAATTTTGCTTTTATTGTGAAGTCTCATGTTGTGAATACTAGAACTTCACGGTGCATATTTTGCACTGACTACTTATGCAAAAACTGATTCCATGCCACAGATATCAATGGAAGAAGACCGTAGGAATATTAGACAACAATATTAGAAAACATCCTCATCTTCTAAAACAGCCTTGCACAACTTTATTCACCCACTTGCCAGGATAAGTAAATTGTTTGTTATGGCAGACAAATAAATTATTATTTTTAGTTATAATTTTCACCACGATAAAGGTTGGGCAAATAGACTTTATTTAGTCTGGTAAACTGATATGAAAATTTTTGCAGGGCTGCCCTGAAATATGTAGAAAAAGCCGTGGGTAATCTTATTCTCGAATCTCTTGGGGTAATACAGCTGTAGGCTACACAACAAGCACAGTGATGAACTAAGTGAAATTCTAGCATGCCAAAATGTTCTGATTTAAATAACTTCTCAGAAAGATATTTGTCTAACAAACTGAACGACTGCTGTGAAAATACGTAATTCTGTTGCCAAATTTCTTGCTGCACAGCCATTTTTATTGCCAGCAAGTATTTGTTTTAAGTCTCTTTAGCCCACTTACTATTGGTTTGACCAATATTTCAATAGAAAAGTTGCTGTTATATTCTGCTAACCCAGTGTTTTGTAGCAGTCCTTGCAGTCAGCTGCAAGTTGGCCATTTTTAGCACTCAGCCTGCAGCTCAATTGCAATATCAGCTTTAAGAAGGTAAAAATCCATATAAGATCCATATTTCACATTACCTTATTTTAGTTTGATACCACCTGTTACCGTGCCAAAGAAACCTATCTAAACATTGACAGCATTACTGAGCAAATCGTGGCCATATATGTGATAGTAAGACGAAATGTTTCGGAACCTTCAATTGAGAATTCATATTTCAAGTCTATTGTTGGTGGGAAAACCATACAATAATCTTTGTTACTGATTCATCAGCATCAGTTGGCTGCTAGTTGGCAGCCGGTATCAAGCGGAGTGCCCCAGGGGTCGGTCCTGGGGCCGGTTTTGTTCAACATCTTTATTAATGATCTGGATGATGGGATGGATTGCACCCTCAGCAAGTTTGCAGATGACACATCTGGGGGGGGCGGGGGGGGAGAGGTAGATACGCTGGAGGGTAGGGATAGGGTCCAGAGTGACCTAGACAAATTGGAGGATTGGGCCAAAAGAAATCGGATGAGGTTCAACAAAGACAGGTGCAGAGTCCTGCACTTAGGACGGAAGAATCCCATGCACTGCTACAGGCTGGGGACCGACTGGCTAAGCAGCAGTTCTGCAGAAAAGGACCTGGGAAGCTGGATAGGAGTCAGCAGTGTGCCCTCATTGCCAAGAAGGCTAAGGGCATATTGTGCTGCATTTGTAGGAGCATTGCCAGCATATCGAGGGACGTGATCATTCCCCTCTATTCAGCACTGGTGAGGCCGCATCTGGAGTATTGCATCCAGTTTGGGGCCCCCAGTATAGAAATTGGAGAGAGTCCGGCGAAGGGCAACGAAAATGATCAGGGGACTGGGGCACATGACTTATGAGGAGAGTCTGAGGGAACTGGGCTTGTTTAGTCTGCAGAAGAGAAGAGTGAGGGGGGGGATTTGATAGCTGCTTTCAACTACCTGAAAGGGGGTTCCAAAGAGGATGGAGCTAGGCAGTTCTCAGTGGTGGCAGATGACAGAACAAGGAGCAATGGTCTCAAGTTGCAGTGGGGGAGGTCTAGGTTGGATATTAGGAAACATTATTTCACTAGGGAGGTGGTGGAATCTCCTTCCTTAGAGGTTTTTAAGGTCAGGCTTGACAAAGCCCTGGCTGGGATGATTTAGTTGGGGATTGGTCCTGCTTTGAGCAGGGGGTGGGACTAGATGACCTCCTGAGGTCCCTTCCAACCCTAATCTTCTATGATCACAACACAGAACTGTTGTATCTTTCAAACCCATGCGTTCCATACCTCTCTTTATCACTGGAAGCACTATACTATCCACTATACTATGCCAAACCTTTTTGTCCCAAAGTCTCTCTTTGAATCCATTATTTGTCATATAGTGCTAAATATCAAAGAGAACAACTCTCAGCTACTTAAACCCTAGACACAACACAGTATATTTGCAGGATATATTGTACTGTCTTATCCCCTACTCTGAACTACTTCAGTAACTCACTATATTGTAAAAACAACGAGGAGTCCTTGTGACACCTTAGAGACTAACACATTTATTTGGGCACAAGGTAAGTGTGAAGTCAGTCTAACGAGATAAATCAATTAACAGCAGGATACCAAGGGAGGAAAAATAACTTTTGAAGTGGTAATGAGAGTGGCCCACTACAGACAGTTGACAAGAAGGTGTCAGAAACAGTAGGGAGAAATTAGTATTGGGGAAATTAGGTTTAGATTTTGTAATGACCCAACCACTCCCAGTCTTTATTCAGGGCTAATCTGATGGTATCCAGTTTGCAAATTAATTCTAGTTCACTCCTCGTTGTTTTTGCTGATACAGACTAACACGGCTACCACTCTGAAAGCTGTCACTATATTGTGCCTAGGTAAAGATGCTGCACGCTATTTATGCTGCAAATCTAACCATGTTTAAGCATAGCTGTGAAGTATTGTTACGGCTAAACCCTTCTATAACATTTTTGCTTACCGATGTGGACAGAAAATAGTCATTTTATAACCAAATTACAGAACCACGTTTTAGCTTATGTTTGTCGAAAACTGTGCTAGGCTTTCACCCCTAAAATTTCATGCCATTGCGATTACTAGTGAAAATGCTAATGTAGACGAGCTGCTGGTGTTCTGACTCCTGTATACTCTAACCTAGAGGGGCGAGGTGGTTAAAAAGTTGATGGTCAAAGCCCCTTGTCAACACTGGGACTCCCATCGTTGCTATTACCTGTGGAGTTGCACTGGTGGTAGTATATTACTGGTAAGTTTTAGGGGAAGAAAGGCTAATGTAGAAAAGGACAATAGAGGTTATAGAGTAACAGCCGTGTTAGTCTGTATCCGCAAAAAGAACAGGAGTACTTGTGGCACCTTAGAGACTAACAAATTTATTAGAGCATAAGCTTTTGTGGACTACAGAAGTGGGCTGTAGTCCACGAAAGCTTATGCTCTAATAAATTTGTTAGTCTCTAAGGTGCCACAAGTACTCCTGTTCTTCTTTTTTTAATAGAGGTTATAATATGCTTCTGTAATATGGTGATAAAATTTTTCTGTCTATGCCAGCAAGAAAAAAAAGCATGTTTATAATATGGTTTGATGGTGTGAATTTTGTGTGGCATAGGCAAGGTTCTACTCTGAATTTTCTGATTTTAGTTGACCCAAGCCCTGCTTAGCACATCGATTGGCACACACAAAATGAAATAAAAGCTGGCTAACTGCTAGGTCTCAAAATGGAATGGTAAACAGGGAAACCTCATTCTGTGGGAGCATTTCTAGTGGGGTCCTGCAGGGATTGGTTCTTGCCGTAAGCTGTTAAACGTTTTTATTAACCTGGAGGAAAACATAAAATCATCATAGAGTTTGCAGATGACACATTTGGGCAGTGGTAAATAATGAATAGGACATGTCGCTGATACAGAGCGATCTGGATTGCTTGATAAAGTGGGTGCAAGCAAACGTATTTTAATATGGCTAAATGTAAATGTATACATCTAGGAGCAAAGAACATAGGCCAGACTTACAGGCTGGAGGACTATATCCTGGGAAACAGTGACTGGAAAAGATTTGGGGTGATAGTGGATAATCAGCTGATCATGAGCTCCCAGTGTGATGCTTTGATGAAAAGACTTAATGGGATCCTTCGATGCATAAACAGGACTCTCAAGTAGGAATGAGAGAGGTTATTTTACCTCTGTATCTGGCACTATGACCTATGAGGGAAGATTGAAAAAACTGGGTTTGTTTGGCCTGGAGAAGAGAAGACTGAGAGGGAACAGTTTTAAAGTATATAAAATGTTGTTACAAGGAGGAGGGAGAAAAATTGTTCTTCTTAACTCCTGAGGATAGGACATGAAGCAATGGGCTTAAATTGCAGCAAGGGCAGTTTAGATTGGACGTTAGAAAAAAATTCGTAACTATCGGGGTGGTTAAACATTGGAGTAGATTGCCTAGGGAGGTTATGGAATCTCCATCATTGGTGATTTTAAGAGCGGATTAGACAAACATCTGTCAGGGATGGTCTAGAACAGGGGCAGGCAAACTTTTTGGCCTGAGGGCCACATCGGGTTTCGGAAATTGTATGGAGGGCCGGTTAGGGGGGGCTGTGCCTCCCCACACAGCCAGGCACGGCACGTCCGCAGCCCCTATCCGACCCCTCTTGCTTCTTACCTCAGATATCCCCCCCCCCCCCCCCCAGGACTCCTGCCCCATCCTACCCACTCTGTTCCCTGTCCCCTGACGGCCCGCCCGGGATCCCTACCCCATCCACCCCTCCGTGTCCCCTGACTGCCCCAGGACCCTCTGCCCCTGACTGCCCCCCGTCACCCCATCCAACCTCTCCTCTCATTCCTGACTGTCTCCCCGGGACCTCTGCCCCATCCAACCACCCCTTCTCCCTGACCACCCCTGGAACCCCTGCCCCTGACTGCCCCCCGCTACCGCATCCAACCCCTCCTCTCCTTCCTGATTACCCCGCCCGGGACCCCTGCCCTCATTCAACTCCCCTGTTCCCCGTCCTGACCCCTAAACACCACCTCAAACTCCCCTGCCCTCTATCCAACCCCCCTTGCTCCCTGCCCCCTTACCGAGCTGCCTGGAGGGGCCCGGGGGCTGTAGTTTGCCCATCTCTGGTCTAGAAGATAACACTGCTCTACAGCCAAAATGCTTCTGAAATAAATGTAGTCAAACTTTACTAATTCTGGGTCACTGAGAACGAAAATGATGCTTAAAATTGTTGATTGGCTCTAGTTTTCAAGATATGCTATTGGGTCTGTATATACGACCCTTGACTTGGGAATGGCGGAGGGTAAGTAAGTTATAAAGGGAAGGGATCTCAATTTAAACCAGAAATGACTAAAATACATCTTTGACTGGATCTATGAATAAATCTATGACTGGGTTTGGACAGTACTTGCTTTTTAGGCAAAACAATGAATGATGCAATCTGAAGCTGGTATTGGGTCATACATGATATGAATTGCATCATGTTATTCCTAGAAGTCATGGATGATGCAATCATAACGAAGCTTACATCACTCTGTTGAACAAATTGCCCTATATCAGCTCTAGAAATCATACAGTGTCGTGCTCTCTTATTTGTCAGTGTTTGATTTTGCAAAGGGACACATTTCTGTTTAGCCAAAGTGAGCAGAGATGCCTCGTACTTGTGTGAACAGTGCAGATAACTTCCGCTATGTTTGTGGTGAAGTGACTTTTGCATCACAAAAGCGCAGTATAACCACTATGGTTAAGAAAGCCTATCACCTTTATTTTGGCTGCAAAATTGCAGATCAGGACAAGAAGTGGGCCCCACACATGTGCTGCAACACTTGTGCAACAAATTTTCGCCAGTGGTTGAAAAGGAAATCTATGCCTTTTGCAGTGCCAATGATTTGGAGAGAGCCAACAGATCATACCAGCAATTGTTACTTCTGCATGGTGCCTCCAGGTGGGAAAGGTGTGTCAAAGAAGAAAAAGTGGACTGTGCATTATCCAAACATTCCATCAGCTATACGCCCAGTACCCCATGGAGAAGGATTGCCGGTTCCTGATGCACCAGAATCATTCTCACTTGAGTCAGACGAGGAAGAGGATGAAACTTCTGGTCCTGAACCATCAATGTCACAGGACCCACATTTTCTCCCATCCTCCTCCTCTGAACCACACCTCATAACACAAGGTGAACTGAATGACCTTGTCAGGGATTTGGAACTACCCAAGAGTAAGGCAGAGCTGTTGGGCTCCAGACTACAGCAGTGGAATCTCCTGGCAGGTGATGTTAGGGTTTCCATGTTCCGTGACCGTCAAAAGGATCTTGTCCCATTCTTCTTCATGGAAGGTGATCTTGTAGCCTGCAACAACATCAATGGTGTGATGGCAGCCTCAACATCGTTCATGATCCAGATGAGTGGAGACTGTTCATTGATTCATCGAAGACGAGTCTTAAAGCTGTTTTACTGCATAATGGCAACGTTTTGCCATCAATTCCAGTTGGTCATGCAGTCCATATGAAGGAAACTATGACAACACGAAACAACTTTTGAGGTGCATAAACTATGACCAACATCAGTGGCAGCTTTGTGGTGATTTGAAGGTTGTTGCTCTCTTGCTTGGTCTGCAGACTGGATACACAAAGTACTGCTGTTTTCTCTGCGAATGGGATAGTCTTGCAAGAGATTCCCACTACCTCAAGAAAGATTGGCCACTCCGACAGTCATTGGAGCCTGGGAGGAAAAGTGTTCAGCATCCACCACTTGTTGAATCAAGGAAGATTTTGTTACCACCCTTCCACATCAAGCTGGGTCTGATGAAGAACTTTGTCAAGGCCATTGACAAAACACAAGCAGTTTTCAAGTATCTCTGTGGAAAATTTCCAAGGTTAAGTGAAGCTAAGATAAAGGAAGGTGTCTTTGTTGGTCCTCAGATTCGTGAACTTCTTTGAGATGATGCATTTGACCATGCACTGCGTGGCAAGGAAAAGACGGCATGGAAAGCCTTCCAGTTAGTGGCAATAAATTTTCTCGAAAACAACAAGGCAGACAACTACAGGTTGTTGGTGGAAAACCTCCTCAAGGCATACAAAAGCCTTGGTTGCAACATGTCACTAAAGATACATTTTTTGCACTCTCATCTAGATTTTTTTCCACCGAACTGCGGAGCAGTGAGCGACAAGCACGGCGAGTGATTTCACCAGGACATTGCAACAATGGAGAAACGCTATCAGGGCAAATGGAGCCCATCAATGCTTGCAGACTATTGCTGGACAGTGACAAGAGACGCTCCATTGAATGAATACAAGAGACAAGCCAAGAAGCGCCGAGTAGACACTGAATAGGACTAAACTATGTACATAATAACTTTTTGCCTTTTGTTTCATAATAAATTTTATTTATATAACCCTTTTGCTGATTTTTGAAGTGTTACATAAACAGGACAGGTGAAATATTATCATGTAAAGCAACCATAAACACATGAAAAGACCTAGGTTTACAATTTATGATTAAAACTCTATCTACACAATATACATAGACATAAAACGTAAAAACTTAAATATCTTAGAAACAGTAGCCAATCAGTTGTTTTAATTGTCATATTTGAATTCAGCACATCAAAATACATAAATAGCACATTTTATCTCTGAAGCAGATGACTTCTTAAAAATTGTAGACCAGTGTAATACTTAATCCCGCCATGAATGCAGGAGACTGGACTAGATGACCTCTTGAGGTCCCTTCCAGTCCTATGATTCTATAAAGAGGAGAGTGATAAATTGTTCTCCTGATGCACTGAGGACAGGACAAGAAGTAATTGGCTTAAATTGCAGCAAGGGAGAGTTAGATTAGACATTAGGAAAAACTTCCAAGCTGTAAGAGTTGTTAAGCACTGGAACAAACCTAGGGAAGTTGTGGAATCTCCATCACTGGAGGTTTTTAAGAACAGATTAGACAAACACCTGTCAGGGGTGGTCTGAGTCCTGCCTCAGTGCAAGGAGCTGAACTAAATGACTTATCGAGGTGCCTTCCAATTCTACGTTTATAGGATTGTTTGATCAGCACTATTGCAATGTTTTTAATAAAGTTTACTGCAAAACAAACATTTTTTGGCTGGCTTTAATTTCAGAAAGTGTTGCAGTTTTTCTTTAGTTTGTGTTCTCAACTAAACCACTCTACACACCTCGGTATAATCTTGTTAATTAAAATAAACTGGTTTTGCATGATTGCTAAAGCATTTCTGAATAGGTATTAGCGGACCAACAGATTTTGGTGATTCATTGCTTGAAATACAAGCTTTTAAAATGGACAAGTTCGCAGTTATGATTGAAGCATTTGTGCAGAATGTGTATCCTTGTGTTTTTCGAAATGTTGATTTGCTGAGAGGAGCACAGTTATATATTGCCGTGCACTGGTTTGGAGACAAGGCTATATTAGGATACAGAAAGGGGAATAAAATTAGTTTGATTTGTTGAAATAAGTAACACTTTTTTTGTTAATTTGTGTTATGGTGCATGAGATACTGTTGTGTTGGTTGGGTTTAAACAAGTGAATAAACTACTGTTCTAATTTTTAGGGTGGCTCAGGGTCATTTCACTTGTCAAAATATGTAATTGCCACATGTAAGACACCCCATAATGTTTGGTCATTTGTCACATACCTTTTAGATTCTGTTATACTTTGGTTTAAGTTAGATAATCCTTTTGAGAAAGCCTATGAGCAATTAACTGGAAATGAATGAATTCACAGAAGGTATAGATCATAAAGACACCTGTCATCATGAAGGTAACTACAGGAAACCAACCCAACCTTGTAGCAGTAGGTTCATGTTTCAGAGCAATTCTTGTGACCGTGACTGCACAGAAGAGCTAGGTGTGGTACTGAGGAGTTGCATGAAGTCCTATGTGGATACTTGCCCTCTTTAGTTAATGATGGAAATTTTTTCTTTTTTAGGGCTGAGAGTTCCCAGCTACCACATTTTTTTTTTTTTTTAGATCCTTATTTGAAAGTGTTTTTAACAAGGGACTTGACAGACTGAGATATAAAGAAACCTTTTGAAGTTGAAAGTGGGTCTGCATGAAAATGAACTGCTTGTCTGTAAAAAGAGTCAAGTGTGAAAGAACAGGATAGTGTCACTAAATGAAGTTGATAGTCTGAATAACACACGATAGCAAGGCAGAGAGGAGAATTTGTAAAGGTCAGAAGTGGTCACATGATCTCAAACTAGGCAGTGGAAAGACTTGAAAGGAATTGAGTGGAAATGCTTCAGTTTACATTTTTCACTTGGAAGTGATCTTTTTTGGTTATAAAGAGAGAACTTTAGAAATTCACTGAAAGAAGCAGGGAATCTGATTCCTCTGGGATCTTGTCCTTTTTCATTCAACTTTTGCGAAGTTTCACATCTTTGAAAGATCAAAGAAAAAAACAGTTCATGCACTTTTCCATTAGAAATAACAATCTATGCTACATACTGTATTCATTTAAATCGCCTCTGCAATTTTTTGTCCTAAGTACAGGATTTCTTGTTACTGCAGGTTTTTTCAGTAATACTTTCATGATCAACATAATTTACAGATTTTCTAACTGAAATATGTTTAGATTGTGAAATGTCTTCTGAGTACCAAATACTGTTTAAAAAGGCAACTAAAATCTAGATACTGTGGTACATGGATGGTCACCTTTTGTTCTGTCCCATCAAGAGCAACTGAGATTGCGGAGTTGTGATCACTGTCCTCAGGTTGTCTGGATTGGGTCTGGGACGTGGCCTTCTTGGTTTCAAAGTGTCATTTGAGGATGAATAGCTAGCTAAAATTGAATGCAAGTAAGATGTACTGTAGGTGGGCAGAGAGAAACCTTTTGAAGAACTGGTCAAAATCATAATCTTGTCATCATTCGAGGGCATTTGTTTTCTGATAATCAAGCTGACCACATTGTCTTCTGAACTTGTGTCCTTGTTCACACAAACAGCTTTAGTAAAGAGAAATGCCTTATACTATCTTTAGCTGGTCAAAAGACTCTGCCCTCCTTGTTGATTGCAGTTATGACCATAGTGATCCAAGTGTTTACAACCTTCAGACTTGACTTCTGCAGTGCTCTATTCCTATTGCCAGGGCCAGATTTAGGGGCAGGCGGGGTGCTGAGATTGGGGGCCACCAGGCTCCAGGTGCTGTTTTTGTTGTTAGCAACAAAAGGGAAAATAGAATGTTTGAAGTAACATGTTTCAGATATTCTGTATTTGCTTATATATGACATGAATAAATACAGATTTACAGAGCTTGCTTGCAAATGTATTGTTTTATATGACAGGGATAAATCATACATACAAATCGTGCATCAAAGTTGTGAAATGGGCTACAAATGCCAAAAAAATAAGGTATTCAAAAGTTTAACAAATGGGGTAGAGGCACCAAAGGCTGTCCTCGACTGGGGCTCCATTTGTTCTAGGGCTGGCCCTGCCTAGTGCTGAAAGTGAATGTGAATGCTGTGAAGAAACACCTAAAAGACACTTTAGGCACATTCCCATAACACCAACATTGTAGAAAATATTTATTAACAACCTTTGGGCTGAGATAAAGAATTTATGTCCCAAAAGGCAAACATTTGGAAAAGGTCGGATAGAGAAAAAATCAGAGCTACAATGGAAGTCTTGCTCTGTGTGTGTGTGTGTGTGTGTGTGTGTGTGTGTGTGTGTGTGTGTAGGGTTGTGATGTTGTTTGCTATGGCAGGGGAGTCAGGAAATCTGCAACTCGGATTCTTATGGGTTTTAAAGGGCTAATTGTCTGTACATTTTTGAGATACTTTTATATACGAAATACTGCGTAAGGTCCTAAACCATTAACAAAATGTGTATAAACATAAAATTTGTATAAGTATATTTGCATTTGAAACAAAAGACCTTGACTTCATGGCACAGTCTTTCTCATGACATTACAAACCCCGTGGCAGTTCTCTGCCTTTATTTGTTAAGCACCAGCAAATGCTACTGTGCAAGATGTGAAGGAGGATGTGTTCCTAGACCAAGCAGTTTCTACTGTAGATACTATAGACATATTTGAGACATACACATGCTGGAAGATGGAAAGGACAATGTTTATTAGGTGTCCAGCTCTTGTAGAAGAACCGCCTAACACTCAGGTGTTGGCAGGAAACATAACTTTGTTTACTCTTAACATGCGTTAGAATACTATAGCTGTCCCTGTATTTTGTTAGTGATATAAGATCCAACAGTCTTTTCACCTTGTGTGTTTTCAAATATGTTTTGGTTAACCTTTAAGTTACAATACTACTAATCAGCCTTGCAAAACTCGGTTCACCCACTAGTCTGCAATGAATAACTTCTTGATTTTTGTTTTTGTTTTTTGGACAGAGCAGTATCTTTTAGATTTTTCATCATGACTTCAGTAAGGTCGGGTGAATAGATTTTTGCACTGGGGCTGGTAAATTTTCATGATTTTGCAGGGCTGTGTTGATATTTTTATTCTTTATGGGCATTTCTATGACCTACTTTACAACAGTCATATGGTATTTGGAATCTTACAGACTAGTTTTTGTTTTTCAGAGGGCTTTGCAGTTTGTCTTTAAAGTGTAGGTAAATCAGTTTTTCTAATTAACTAGCTAGAGAACATTTTAGCAGCTTCCTCTATTTAGTCAAGTTTATGCAGTATAGTTTGATTTAACTGAAATTAAGTGGCAATTATTCCAATAATCTATTGTTCGTGGAGAAAAATGACCCTTTATGGAGAGGGACAGATATTACACATAAAACGTTAGGAAAATGGTGGATTTTGAAACCCCAATATGGAAATTAATAACACTGGTGAGTATAATGTGGTTGTAGAAAAGGAGATTTTTAGTTAGATTTTGATCCAGGTGCTTTAGGATTATGGATTTTAAGGTTGGTGTATAGATTGGTTAACTGGACAGTGGACATTCAATTTTGGGACGAAGAAAATCTTGAGGGTAATGCAAATAGAAATATAGTTTCAGTGGTGCAAAGTAAGTTTTATCTCTAGGATGCGTATGTGTGTGTTAAATGACATTGATCAGCATAGTCAAGAAGGCCTCTCAAAATTTAAACTTCGATTACCTGGATTTCTTCCATTTAATAAAAAGGAAGGGCCAAATCATAACTTCTTTTAATCATTAAGGGAAATTATTTGGTGAGAAAAGCCATAAGCAGGAAAAATGTACTCTTTAAAACTTGTGGAGTTAGTCACTTCTTCAGAAACCATGCTGCAGTTCTTTGGCTGCCCTGTCCTTATTCCACAAAGGGTAGTAGGTGCTGAAAGTGAGATAATGATCTAAACCAGAGGTTCTCAAACTGGGGGGTGTGCCTCCCCGGGGTGTGTGTGGGGGATGTATTGGGGGTGGGGTGCGAGGGCATGAGACGTTTTAGGAACTTACTGCACACATTTTACTCACAGCAATGAATAGCTAGCAAAGCTGATTCCTCCAGACATATCACGTCCTCAGATGGCGCTGTGCATTTTGACAGATTTCTGTTAAGCTTGCAGAGCATTATACAAAGTCGTTGTTATCTGTACTTTAATCCTTTTGCTACGATACGGTGTGCACGTTTAATTGTAAGCATACCACCATCGCAGTTTTGCTTTTGCTCTTACTACCGTGGATCCTTGGCTCAGTTTGAATCAATGCCTTATTGTTTTTAACATTTAGTAAGAGTTGCATGTTTATTTTTTGTATGGGTTTATATACTTGTGTTGTGTGGGAGGGGCCTAAACTACAACAGACACAAAGAAAGGAGGTGCAATCAAATACGTTTGAGAACCACTGATTCTAAGCAGCATTCATGTTTTGGCAGGAATTCAGCTGGGTTTCTAGGGGAGCAGGTTACAAAATGACTGTTCCTGGCTCTAGGCAGACATATTCCTTTTCCAAATCCATGGAGTTGCAACTGCGCAGTGTTTTCTCTAAGGCAGCAGTTCTCAACAGGATGTCCGTGGCCCCCTGGGGGTTGGTGAGCTCTTTCAAGGGTGCCGTGGGGTCCTGTCGCTGAAGCCCTGATCCCCGGTGCCCCGTGTTGGGCTGAAGCTGGAGCCGCTGGGCTGAAGCCCAGATCCCTGGGGAGGCACTGGGCTGGAGCCCGGAGCCCCGATCCCTGGCACCTCCCGTGGGGCTGGAGCCCCGATTCCTGGCGCCCCCCCGCGGGGCTGAAGCTGGGAGGCGCTGGGCTGAAACCCCGATCCTGGGGAGGCACTGGGCTGGAGCCCTGATCTCTGGTGACCCCCTTTGGGCTGAAGCTGGGAGGCGCTGGGCTGAAGCCCTGATCCCTGGAGAGGCGCGGGGCTGACGCCCCGATTCTCGGTACCCCCCATGGAGGCACGGGGGCTGAATCCTGGAGCCCTGAGCCCTGGTGCTCCCTGTGGGGCAGAAGCCCTGAGCCCATTGGCAGAGTTGGGGACATGGAGGGCATTTCCCCCCTCCCCCCCACCAAATGCAGCGCAAGCGCAGGCAGTCTCGGGGGCAGCTCCACACCTCCCCCCTCATCTCCTTTCTGGCTGGTGCCATGGAGCAGGCAGCCGCGGCATTCCCTCCTCTCCTGCTGGTGCCCCAGATTGAAGCTGCTCCGCAGCTCCCAGCCTCGTTATCTCCCAAGGCAGCCAGTAAGAGCCTGCCGGGTGGGGAGACCCGGCTCTGTGGCTGCCAGACCCCTCCGTG
This sequence comes from Chrysemys picta bellii, assembly GCF_011386835.1. Lineage (NCBI taxonomy): Eukaryota > Metazoa > Chordata > Testudines > Emydidae > Chrysemys > Chrysemys picta. The sequence continues at coordinate 749,050 of NC_088798.1, forward strand.
AACAGGGACCCCAGGGGAGTCTTCCCAGCACACAGCCCCTAATACCCCCCCCCCCCCGCCCCCTGAGCTACCTCCCTGCCCACACACAGCCCCAACTACCTCCATGCCTGCACCCTGAGCTACCCCTTGCCCGCACACAGCCCCTCATTCCCTCTCCCTGCACCCTGAGCTACCTCCTTGCCCACACACAGCCCCTAGTTACCCCCTTCCTGCCTCTGCCCCCCTCAAATAGAAGTCAAACTATGCCTATGCCCAAGGCCCCTGCCCCGAGGGCCCCCTCCCTCCCCACTGGGCCTCGGAGTTTTCATAGCATGTCTACAAGATTCGCTGCAGCCCCTTAATAACTAGTTATAAAGATTACCCCTAAAAGAGAATTCTTGCCTGATCATGTAATTCATTTCTGTACAAAACATCATTTGACTAAGCACATTCACAGCATGATGCAAACTGTGGATAGCTTCTTCAGATGCCTGCAAACTGTGCATTGCAGCCACGGGTATAAGCAATATCTTTCTTTGCTATCATTATGCTTTTTAAACTGTTCAAAAAGGTTGCATTTATTTACAGTTGCTCTCTGGGTAATTTTTGGATGTTATCAGTGTGGAATAGTTTGCAAAGAACCAAGTGGTAGCTCAGTCAAATAGTAATTTGTGACTAATTTTTGAAGTAACAAAAATACCTTTATTTCATTTAATACATTTTCATGCTAAATCAAAATAACTCAGTTTAAAAAAAAATTTCTTCTGATCTACTGTAGACCACAACTTCATCAAGGTACGCAGAGGCATAGTCAGTGTGGGGCTTTTGTAGGCGGTCCATTAGCCACTGGAAGCTCGCTGAGGTGCCACAAAGGCCGAAGGGTATCAGAGTGAATTGGTAGAGCCTGCATGGGGTGGCGAAGGCTATTTTTTCTTTTGACCCCGGGTCCAGTGAGATCGGCCAGTAACCCTTGGTGAGATCAAGGGTTGTTATGTACTGGGCCTCTCCGAGTTGATAGAGCAGATCATCAATCCAGGGCATCGGGTATGCATCAAATTTGGATATTGCAGAAGCGAAGGGTCCCGTCCAGCTTTGGGACCAGCACCATAGGGCAGCATCATTAGCTCTGCGACCTCTCGATAACCCCTAGGTCCCCCATTGCCTGGACCCCGTTCTCTAATACCTCCTGCATTTGTTGTGGGAGGGGTCGTGTCGCCTTGCAGATTATTGCTCCGGGGTTTGTCAGGATGGTGTGCTGGACCGGGGTGGCTTGCCCTGGTAAGGCTGTGAAGGTCTTGGGAAAGGCCTCCAACAGGCTTCTGGTCTGCCTCCGCTACTTCTCAGTGAGGGTGTCTCTGAGCAGGGGCTGTTCGGAATCCCTGGCCATGAAGACCTGGGGACCCAGGTGTGACGGGTTGGGTCACAGAAACCCCCCTTGGGACTGCCGTCTGATGTGCTGGGACTACCTCTGAGCCCGTTTTCTCTGCCAGCTTGGGATTTCAATATCTTGCCTTGTTTGAGCCAGACATGCTTGCCTGCGGCAAACACAGATCCAGGTCTGAACCACTTCCCCCACAAGCTGCAGGCTTAACAGAAAACAGCTTAAGAAGTGCTCCTGTCCCCAGCACCCAGATACCCAGCTCCCAATGGGATCCAAACCCCAAATAAATCTGTTTTACTCTGTATAAAGCTTATACAGGGTAAACTCATAATTTGTTTGCACTCTATAACACTGCTAGAGAGATATGCACAGCTGTTTGCTCCTCCAGGAATTAATTACTTGCTCTGGGTTAATAAGTAAAAAGTGATTTTATTAAATATAAAAAGTAGGATTTAAGTGGTTCCAAGTAATAACAGACAGAACAAAGTAAATCACCAAAATAAAACAAAAACATGCAAGTCTAAGCCTACTACAGTAAGAAACTAAATGTAGGTAAATCTCACGCGCAGAGATGTTGCAATAAGCTTCTTTTACAGACTAGCCTTCCTCCTAGTCTGGGTCCAGCAATCACTCACACCCCTGTAGTTACTGTCCTTGGTTCCAGTTTCTTTTAAGCATCTCTTTGGGGTGGAGGGGCTATCTTCTGAGGCAGCTGAAGACAAAATGGAGGGGTTTCCAGGGGCTTATATAGTCTCTCTCTTTTTGGTGGAAACCCCTCTGCCCCCCTGTGTAGAATCACAGCTACAAGATGGAGTTTTGGAGTCACATGGGCAAGTCACATGTCCATGCATGACTCAGTTCTTTACAGGCCAACGCCATTGCCCACATGTTAACCCGAATGTTCCCAGGAAAGCTCAGATGTGGTTTGGCGTCTGTCAAGGTCCATTGTTAGCCAAGTACTCCCAATTACTTGAATAACCATCACACTATGTTGATCAACTCTGCCTTAGGTGCTTTCTACAGCAAACACTTTAAATACAAGCATAGAGCCAACTCTCAACTTCAGATATAAAAATGATACATGCATACAAATAGGATGAATAGATTCTGTAGATCATATGCAGAGATATGTTACATGACATATCTAGCATAAAGCATATTCCAGTTATGTCATTTACACTCATAAGCATATTTCTATAAAGCCTTATGGAGTGCAATGTCACACCAGGTCTGGCTAGAGGGTGTATATGGTGATCGGCACCCCTTCCCGCTCATTCCATGGTTTCAGGAGGTTCACGTGGTATAATTGCCGGTTCCTCTGTTGGTCGGATTCCTGGATCTCATTGATCAGCGGTTCTCAACAGGGGGTTCGCGAGCCCTTTCAAGCCCCAAGCTGAAGCCCCGATCCCTGGTGCCCCCTGCGAGGCTGAAGCAGGGAGGTGCAGGGCTGAAGCCCTGATCCCCGGGGAGGCACGGAGCTGAAGCCCTGATCCCTGGTGCCTTCTCTTCTCTCTCTCTCTCCCCCCGGCCACCCACTCCCCTGGCTGGGCCCTGGAGTTTTTATAGCCTGTCCAGGAGGGCCTCAGAGAGAGAGAGGTTGAGAACCCCGTCATAGCTGATCACCTTGTATGGCCCCTGCCGTTGGGCTAGGAGTTTTGACTCCTTTGAGGAGAGTAAGAGGAGGACCTGATCATTGGGTTTGACGGTCCGTGTGGGCTCCCTGATCGTATGTTCTCGCCTGTGCTCTCTGGGCAGTTTGCAAGTTCTCCCTTGCCAGGTCTCTGGCATGAGCTAGATCCTCTTGTAACTGTAGCACATATAGCAGGAGGCCCTGGGCTTGTGATGGGGTTTGTTCCCAGGTTTCCTGCATTAGGTTGAGCAGCCTGCGGGGCTGGTGATTGTACAGCAGGTTGAACGGCGAGAACTTCGTGGAGGATTGCGGCACCTCCCTGCTGGCAAGCAGCAACAGCGGGATGAATTGGTCCTACTCGCGGAAGTCCTTCAGTGGAAAGTTGCAGAGTATTTCCTTGAGTGTATGGTTAAACCGCTCGACCAGTCCCCGATGTCTGCATCTTCTGGATTCCCAGGAGACTGCAGACCTTGCAGAGTAGCTGGGATGTAAAATTTGTCCCCGTTCGGTAAGGATCTCTTGGGGAGGCCCACCTGGGCGAAGCCCTTCAAGAGCTCCTCTGCAATGGTTTGAGCGGTGGCATTCCTTAGTAGGGTGGCCTCAGGGAAGATGAGTGGTGTTATCCATAACCACCAGGATGTAGCAGAACGTGGTGATGCTCTTGGTGAGGGGCCCCACCAGGTCCAGTGTGACCCTGTCAAAGGGGGTCCCTACCAGTGGCAGGTGGACCCGGGGAGCCTTCTGCATACCTGGAGGGGAGGTGCAGTAATCCTTGACATCTTGATGCACCCCCAGCCAGAAGAACTGGGCTCAGACCCGAGCAGAGTCTTTTCCTGTCCCAAATGGCTGGCCACAGTGACATCATGGGCCAATTTCAACATGGCTTGTTGGTGACACCGGGGCACGATCAGTTGGGATTGGAGTTCTTGGGTTTGGGAGTCTTGGTCGACCCGATAGGGGCGCTTCCTGGTTAGTTCAAATCACGGCCGCTGAGTTGGTTGCTGAGGTCTTGTGGCTTCCCCACTGACATATGCCAGCTGTTCATAGGACCAGCTGGGGTGGGATCCTCCCTCTGGTCCCAACTGAAATTGGTCGCTTTGTCTAGGGTTGCTTCCTCTGCTGGTGACATGGGTGGAGCATCTCCCTCTGGGGCACCATGGTTGGGTTGGTGGGTTGCCATCTCTGCCTGGGGGCTTTGGAGGCTTGTTTCCTGCAGGATTCCAGTGAACCCTGGCCAGTCCCACCCAAGAATGATGGGGTAGGGCAACTTCAGAGCTAGCCCCACCATCATTACTATGATCACTCTGTCCACTGTTATCAGGACCCGGGTGCTGAGGTAAGACTTCACATTGCTGTGGATATATAGGAGTTGGATCTTGCCTGGCATGGGGTCAGTTGCTAGGGTGAGCCGCCGGTACACTAGGGTCTATCCACAGCATCTACCAGGGTGTGGGACCTATTTCCCACCTGGTTCCACCAGGACAGTCACCTTGATGAAAGGGCATTGGCGGGCACGGGACTCCCCCGTGCAAACCTAGCCAGAGGTGCAGTCCAGGGCTGTGCATTGTCACTTGAAGTGGCTGCAGGCAAAGCAGGGTCCGACTTCTGATGGGACAGGCTAGGTTTGGGATTCCATGGGCAATGTGGTGGGCTCCGATTTGCAGCCCTTCCTCCCCTGCTGTGGCCGATGGGGGCTTCCTGGGATGTTGGGACAGTCTGCAGCAGGTGGCTGCTGATGCAGCCAGGTTGAGCACTGACTTTAAGGCTGGGGGTCTTGTAGCCGGAGCCCCTGGCATGACTAGGGTCTCTGCGGCCTGAAAGTCTTCCGTCAAAAAACCCAGGCCTTCCCATGGGGCAGGTGTATGTGGACAAACTGCTCGATGACTATCTGCTTGGTTGCGAAGTTCTGCTCAGGCTGGAGTCACCGCCAACCGCTATCCTTAAGTTCCTGTGTCATGACCTGGGATCAGGCCCCCGGTGGGTATGTCTTCCCCCAGAGCTGCTGTCAGAAGGCCTCAGGGGTGATGTCCAGCATTAAGTATGGGCTGTCAGGCGTGGCGCCGGCCAGGCGGCTCTGTGCATTGCTCAATCCGCAGGAGACACCCCTGCAGCTCTCATTGGCCGTGGTTCCCGGTCAGTGGGAGCTGTGGGGGCAGCGCTTGGAGCAGGGGCAGCATGTGGAACCCCCTGGCTGCCCCTACGTGTAGAAGGCAGGGGGGACGACATGCCGCTGCTTCCGGGAGCCGCGCAGAAAGCCCCGACCGCGTTTCCCGGCTCAAGCGTCAGAGCAGGGCAAGCCCCTGACCCCACTCCCCAGCGGAAGCTCGAGGGCCAGATTAAAAGTTCTGACAGGCCATAGTTTGCCCACCCCTGCTCTAAAGCATGCCATTTAACTTCTTTTTCTCTCTAATTTGCCAGTAAAAGTTCTTTTGTTTAAGGCAACTTGAATAGAATCTCAAAACTGGGGCAGTCACTGAAGGGCACCTCAGAGAAACTGTCTTTAAATCTCCTGAGACAAAAGGTGGGTGAGGTAACATCTTTGATTGAACCAGCTTTTGTTGGCAAGAGAGAGAGAAGTTTTTGAGCTTACACAGAGCTCTTCTTCGGGTCCCTGTGTAAGCTCGAACGCTTGTCTCTCTCACTAACAGAAGAAGTTGGTCTAATAAAAGATATTAACTTATCTACCTTGTCTTTCTCATATTCTGGGGCTACAGCAACACTTTGAATCTCCTGTAATGCAGAGCCAGAGGTACGTAGCCGTTTAAGGTCAAAGTACCAGCAGAGCAGTAGTCATGATCTCCCTCCTTGAATTGTCAGAGGAATATAGGGAGAGTCCAGTGACCTTGAAAGGTGTCAGATGTGGTCACCTACACATCAGTCTTCATAGCATCCCTGCCAGGCAGGCAGTATCCTTGGTCCACAAATGAAAAGATTGAGGCACCGAGGTTTCATGGCTTGCTGTTTCCTGGATCGTGCTTGAACTAATGTACCACATCAGTCTCTCAGTGAAAACACTTTTTATTTTGCCAGTCTTACCCACAGACATGAAGTTCAATAATCTGCATTTAGAACCTTGTTTACACTTGTTTTCAATGGAAAGTAGACTCCTCCTAGCAGAATTACATTTCTTTTCTTGGTGCCCCTTGTTGCCCCTCCACCCCAAGGCTCTATCATAGATGTTAACAGAAAATCACTTTGTGTCAGAGAAGATTCTATAGCAAATGCTTATCTGGATTTTGGTGTAGCATATGCCAAAATGATACCATTAATATATTATATTTGGTAAATCTTGTTACAATAAGAATACAAAATAAAGAATATGATTCAACAAACCATAGAATCATTGAAGATTAGGGTTGGAAGAGACTTCAGGAAGTCATCTATTCCAACTCCCTGTTCAAAGCAGGACCAACCCCAACTAAATCATCCCAGCCAGGGCTTCGTCAAGCTGGGCCTTAAAAACCTCCAAGGATGGAGATTCCACCACCTCCGTAGGCAACCCATTCCAGTGCTTCACCACCCTCCTAGTGAAATAGTGTTTCCTAATATCCAACCTAGACCTCCCCCACTGCAACTTGAGACCATTGCTCCGCGTTCTGTCATCTGCCACCACTGAGAACAGCCTAGCTCCATCCTCTTTGGAACCTCCCTTCAGATAGTTGAAGGCTGCTATCAAATCCCCCCTCACTCTTCTCTTCTGCAGACTAATTAAGCCCAGTTCCCTCAGCCCTCTAATCATTTTCATTGCCCTCTGCTGGACTCTCTCCCATTTGTCCACATCCGTTCTGTAGTGGGGGCCCAATACTGGATGCAATACTCCAGATGTGGCCTCACCAGTGTCAAATAGAGAGGAATAATCACTTCTCTCGATCTGCTGGCAATACTCCTGCTAATGCAGCCCAATACGCCGTTAGCCTTCTTGGCAATAAAGGCACACTGTTGGCTCATATCCAGCTTCTCTCAGCTGTAATCCCCAGGTCCATATTTATTTAAAAGTTCTGATATTAATATTTATCTTTATGGAGTTCTGAAATTGTACTTTCTAGGCATGCTTGAAACAACATGTTCTCTGAATAATGCATGCTAGTAAAAACGACTATTACTGCAGAGACTCTAGTAAGTTTTACATAGGCTGGCTAGTCAAATGCTCCAGAAAGGGAATGGGAAAAAGAAGCAGGCACACAATAGCTGAAGCAAAGGCTGAAATTCACTTTATTTACTTTTGTTTATGCACTTAGTGTGCTTGGCCCTGTACAAGATAAAAAGGAAAACATAATCCCTGCCCTTTATGAGTTTACAATTTAAATAGGTAAAGACTAGACATAGAAGTGCATTAGGAGACTCAGAGGATGGTGCTAATTTGGAGTGTAATTTTTTTTGTTTTAGCAGTGGTTTGAGACCCCCCTCCCCTTTTTTTTTTCTCTGATGTGGATCAGGGTTTGTGGGCTTCATAGAAGAAAGTGGGTTTTAGGGAAGGTTTTGGATAAAGAGGATGGGCTATTAGTAGAATTGGGAGGAGGCCCCACGATTTACTAATCCTCCTCCAGCCTGCTCATCCCAATGAGGTATGAACTTCAAACCTAGTTTGAACTATCCAAATGCTAAGCGAAACAGATAATTTTTTGTGTTTCTTGCTTTCTTTTATAAAAGCAAGGAAAGAAAATACAAAGTGCTGCTAATGCGATATTCAGATGGAACAGTTAAACTTACAAAAAATCAGGAAATATAAAGTCCTCATAGCAACGTTCACTCAGTCCCATTGCACTTGTGTAGTGTTTTTGTTACTGGTTAAATGTTTGTAGAACAAAATATAACAAGTGGTAGAGAGAGGAAGTTGACAGTAAAGAATCTAAATCAGAAGTTAGGAATTGTAGAAAATTGATAAGGGAAGCAAAGGGATGCAAGGAGAAATGTATGGCCAGCAGAGTTAAGGACAATAAGGAGGAGTTTTTAGAATGTATTAGGAATAAAAAGAATCCTGGCAATGGTATTGGTCCATTATTAGATGGAAATAGTAGAATTATCAATAAGGCAGAAAAGGCAGAGCTGTTCAATAAATATTTGTTTTGTATTTGGGGGGGAAACATGATATAGTCTTGTCTTATATTGGAGACATTTTCCATTCCATTAGTATTTCTGGAGGATGTTAAACAGAAGCTACTAAAGTTAGACATTTTTAAATCCGCAAATTCAGATAACTTGCATCCAAGAGTTTTAAAAGTGTTGCCTAAGGAGCTCTGTGGACTGTTAATGTTGATTTTTTTCAATAAATCTTGCAGCAGTGGGGAAGTTGCAGAAGACTTGTAGAAAGCTAATGTTCTTTTTTTAAAAAGGATAAACGGTAATACCCAGGTAATTATAGGCCTGTCAACCTGACATGGATCCCTGGCAAGATAACGGAATGGCTATTATGGGACTTGATTAATCAAGAATTAAAGGAGGATAATGTAATTAATGGAAATCAATATGGGTTTATGGAAAATAGATCCTATTAAACTAACTTGATATTTTTTTGTGAGAGAGAGTACAAGTTCTGTTGATAAAGGTGGTAGGGTTGATATAATGGACTTCTGTAAGGCATCTGACGTGGTACTGCATAACAGTTTGAATAAGAAACTAGAAAGATATAAAATTAACATGGCACACATTAAATAGATTAAAAACTGGCTAACTAATAGGTGTCAGTATAATTGTGAACAGGGGATTGTTATTAAGTAGGTGTGTTTCCAGTGGGGTATGCAGGTGTCGGTTTTTGTCTGTGTGCTGTTTAACATTTTTATCGATAATGTGGAAGCAGGGCAGGCTCCAGGGTTTCGGCCGCCCCAAGCAGCCCTAAATAAATAAATAAAAGCCGCAATCGCGATCTGCGGCGGCAATTCGGCAGAAGGTCCTTCGCTTCGAGCCGGTGTGAGGGACCGTCTGCCGAATTGCCGCCGAATAGCTGGACGTGCCGCCCCTCTCTGGAGTGGCCGCCCCAAGCACCTGCTTGACAAGCTGGTGCCTGGAGCAGGCCCTGTGTGGAAGAAAACAGAAAATCATCATTGATAAAATTTGCAGATGACAGAAATTGGGAGAGAAATTGTTAAATAAGGAGGAGGACAGCTCACTGATTCAGAGTGATCTGGATTGCTTGGTAAACTGGGTGCAAGCATATATTGTGTGTTTTAATATAGTTAAATGTAAATGGATATATCTAGGAACAAAACATAGGCCATATTTACAGGATGGGGGACTCTATCCTGGGAAGCAGTGACTCTGAAAACGATTTGGGGGTGGTGGTGGATAATCAGTTTCCAGTGAGTTTCCAATGTGATGCTGTGGCCGAAACAGCTAATGCAATCCTTGGATGCATAAACAGGAGAATCTTAAGTAGGAGTAGACAGCAGACATGCCAAATCTGCAGAAGAAAAGCGGAAATTGGGCTTGTTTTTGGCTTAATTGGCTTGTGAGTTGCTTGTTGGCTAGTTTTTTGGCTTGTAGCTTGTTGCCTTTTTCTTTTTTTTTTTTTTTTGATTGGGTCCTGGCAAGCAGAGGCAAGAGGGGAAGAGAGGGGTGCACAGCAGGCCCACCACAGTCTGACTGCACGCCGTGGGGATCTAGTCACCTAGAGTGTTGGGGTTCTTAGGAATTGGCTTGTTTTGGCCTTGTTTTGAAATAGGATTAGTTGGGGTGCTTATTTACCATGTGAAAGTTGGCAACTGTGGTAGAGAGGTTATTTTCCTCTGTATTTGGCATTGGTGCAACTGCTGTTGGAATAGTGTGGCCAGTTCTGGTGCCCACAATTCAAGGAGGATGTTAATAAATTGGAGAGGGTTCAGAGAAGAGCCATAAGAATGATTGATTAAAAGATTAGAAAACCTGCTTTGTAGTGATAGACTGAAGGAGCTCAATCTATTTATCTAACAAAGAGATGGTTAAGGGTTGTTAGAGTACAGCCTATAGGTATGATTGGATGTTTTTCTAAAAGATCTGCTCTAGGAATTATTTTGGAGAAGTTCTCTGCCCTGTTCTATATAGGAGATCAGACTAAATGATCTCAGTGGTCCCTTCTGGTCCTGGAATATGTGAATTTATGAAAATAGTCTCTCTATTTATGTTTGCTGTGTTTCTGGTGTGAAAATGGTTGTGTTTTTGTTTCTGGAAGAAAATAAATATGCTTTTCATTCCTCACTGAGAATTTCATTGCTTTCTGCCAATTTTAGAAATTACACAGTCCATCTCTCTGGCCCCAATTCAGAATTGTTTCCTCTTGTACATTTATTCGTGTCTTGTCCAATCCAGCTTGAAATGCCCTATGTGGTGGGGTTTCCACTATATCCTATGAGAAACTACTCTTTACCATACAGCTCTGATCTTTCAGTGAGACTTCTGTGTGTGGACTCCCGTATCTATGCATAATCAGAGTGTAGGACTGTGGCCTGAGAAGGGGCCACATTGTGAGAATCTTCCAGATACACATCTTAAATATTCCCGCTTCTTAATTTTATCCTTTTACTCCCATGTATAATTCTGAATAATTCCTCCCCCCTCATTTGTGTTTACATCCTTTTAATATTTATGGACTGTTATTGTGTCCCTTGTTGTCTGTTAGCCAAGCTAGATATATTTAGCTATTGCTGCTTCTTCGAGTAGTGTCCCTACGGGTGTTCCACTTCAGGTGCGCATACTCATAGACTTTAAGGTCAGAAGGGACCATTATGATCATCTAGTCTGACCTCCTGCAGAACGCAGGTCACAGAATCTCACCCACCCACTCCTGTAACAAATTCCCAACCTATGCCTGAGTTATTGAAGTCCTCAAATACTGGTTTAAAGACCTCAAGGTGCAGAGAATCCTCCAGCAAGTGACCCGTGCCCCACGCTGCAGAGGAAGGTTGGAGATTTTCAGTAGCAGTGCTCGTTCAGCCTCCACATGTGCTATATGCAAGTTCATGTTCTGCTCAAAATATACAGAGAGCGGTGCAGGCGAACAGCCCTCAGTTTCCTCCCAACTGCCTTCGGTGTGAGATGGAACATCAATCATTCCCTGCTGGGGGGGAGGGATAGCTCAGTGGTTTGAGCATTGGCCTGCTAAACCCATGGTTTCATGCATCCGACGAAGTGGGCATTCACCCACAAAAGCTTATGCTCCAATACATCTGTTAGTCTTAAAGGTGCCACAGAACTCTGTTGCTTTTTACAGATCCAGACTAACACAGCTACCCCTCTGATACTTTAAACCCAGGGTTGTGAGTTCAATCCTTGAGGGGGCCACTTAGGGATCTGGGGCAAAAATCAGTACTTGGTCCTGCTAGTGAAGGCAGGGGGCTGGACTCGATGACCTTTCAAGGTCCCTTCCAGTTCTATGAGATAGGTATATCTCCATATATATTTTTTTTCACTTAGAAGTAGTTAAGTTAAGAAACAGAATAAACTATATTTAACTAATTTAGCTGTAGTATTTAGTTGGGGGTCTGTTCCCCCCCCCCCTTTTTTTTTCTTTCCATGCCTGGGGGATTATTTTGGACTTTGATGCTTTTGGGATCTGCAAGTTTTAAGTATTGTCTTTCCTGCTGGGAAGCTATCCTGATTAGTGACACACACTCCTAGTGTCTTCATTGTTTGGGAGACACCTATATACTGGCTAAGTGGGAGATCTGCTCTCTGAGAGCTTCTTACCTCCCGGGTATACAGAACACCATGGCTGATGACCTCAGCAGGCTCTTCTCCCAGAATTATGAATGGGAGTTGTCCTCAACAGCGTATTTCTAACCTGGGAGCTTCCAGAAGTGGACTTCTTTGCCACCACTAATCAACACAAAGTACAAAAAATTTTCCTCGAGAGGGACTTGATCCTCAGTCACTATGGGATGCCTTCCTTATTTCATGGGTGAAGGGCCTTCTTTATGCATACCCACCAACACCATTGCTCTCAAAAGTACTGGATAAAATCAGTCAGGATAAGGCCAAGGTCATTTTAATTGCATCGACTTGGCAGAGACAGATTTGGTATCCTAACCTGGTTCGGCTTGCTTCTCATCCACCTCTGAGATTTCCAATCAGTCAGTCTGCTGTCTCAGGATTCCGGTCAGGCACTATATGGTAAATATATTCAGAAATGGAAGAAATTTAACAATTGGTTTAACTGGTGGTAAGTTCCTTTTGTTCATTCTTCTCTTTCCACTGTCCTAGACTACCTGTTGGAATTTAAAAGGTCAGGTCTTATTTTGGTAGCTATCACAGCCTTTCATTCGCCTGTGGAAGTTTTTTCGATTATTTTTTTTTTTTTTTTTTTTTTTTTTTTTTTTTTTTTAGATCATCCTGCAAAGTCAAGATTCCTCAGAGGACTGATTAATCTTTTCCCACAGATTAGTGAACCTACCCCAGCATGGGACTTTAACTTCTTCCTTACTTGCCTTATAAAACACCCCTTTGAGCTATTAGCTACATGTTTGTTGCTTCACCTGTCCATGAAAACAGCTTTCTTGGTGGCCATCACTTCTGTGTAGTAGGTCGGAGGACTAGGGCTTTTAATGGCAGATTCCCCATCCCCAACAATGTTTTTCAAGGGAAAAATCTCATTACAACCACATCTTAAGTTTCTACCTAAGATGTCTTATGAATTTCATATTAATCAGACCATTCATCTTTCATTTCCCCCCCTAAAAACACATCAGGCCAAGGGGGAGGTCTTTCATACATGGGCGTTAGCCTTCTGTTAGGACAAAATCAAACCATTTAGAAAATCTCCCAGACTTAGTTTCAATTGTTAGGGTCCACAGTCTCCACCCAAAGACTCTTGAGGTAGACTCTCTTGTGTTATAAGTCTGATAAATTCATCCTCCTAGAGCTGTAGCTCATTCCACAAGGTCTCAAATACTTCTGTGGCATTGCTCATTCCAGCTGCTGAAATTTGCAAGGCTGCAACCTGGATTTCAGTACTTACTTCTTGCAAACACTATGCTTGGTTCATGCCTCTAGATCAGTGGTCTCCAAAGTGGGGTGCTCAAGAGGATCCTTGGGGGTGTATGGCAGGAGGAGCACTTTTTTATTTTTTTGCTTCGTCAGTTCGGGCGGGAGTCAGAGCGGCTTTTTTTTTTTTTTTTTTTGCTTTGGCAAAAATGGTAGAGCCGGCACAGCAGGGGGTGCATGCTCCAAATTTTTTTTACCAATAGGGGTGCACGATCAAAGAAGTTTGTAGACTACTGCTCCAGATCAGATAATGCTGTTGGAAATGCATTTCTGAAGCTCCCCCCCTCCCCCCAATGGGAATACTGCTTGGTAGTCACCTGAAATGGAGCATCCATAGGCACAAGGAAGAGATGAGTAACTAGAGTTCTTTGAGATGTGTGTCCCTATGGGTGCTCCACTACCTGCCCTCCTCCCTCTTGCTTCAGTTTCCTCTGTGGGACTTTGGAGGTACAGAAGGAACTGTGTGGGTGGTTTACCCGTGCAGCTCTTATATCCTTGGTACGGGGCATGAGGATGCCCCTTTATTGGACATTGGTGAGGCCTCATCTGGAATACTGTGTCCAGTTTTGGTCCCCACACTACAAGAAGGATGTGGAAAAATTGGAAAGAGTCCAGCGGAGGGCAACAAAAATGATTAGGGGTCTGGAGCACATGACTTATGAGGAGAGGCTGAGGGAACTGGGATTGTTGAGTCTCCAGAAGAGAAGAATGAGGGGGGATTTGATAGCAGCCTTCAACTACCTGAAGGGGGGTTCCAAAGAGGATGGAGCTCGGCTGTTCTCAGTGGTGGCAGATGACAGAACAAGGAGTAATGGTCTCAAGTTGCAGTGGGGGAGGTCCAGGTTGGATATCAGGAAAAACTATTTCACTAGGAGGGTGGTGAAACACTGGAATGCGTTACCTAGGGAGGTGGTGGAGTCTCCTTCCTTGGAGGTTTTTAAGGCCCGACTTGACAAAGCCCTGGCTGGGATGATTTAGCTGGGAATTGGTCCTGCTTTGAGCAGGGGGTTGGACTAGATGACCTCCTGCGGTCCCTTCCAACTCTGATATTCTAAGATTCTATGATGCATAGAGTGCAGTTACTGCACAAGATTAGTGACCTCTCCTTCCTTCTTTCTTAATATAGTATTTCTGCATATGCAGCCCAAGCTTTGATCAGCCTGTCTTGCCGCCAAGTCCTGTCGATCTCTCTTTGCATTGCTTCTTCCCCTGGAGTATTTATGTCTCAGAGTGTTTCCCCTCAAATGAATTTGCTGCATTCTCCCAAGGAAAATCTGGTTATTTAATTGCATGTTTCTCATTTTTCTTTGTCCATTTGTGTTTTTTATTCTCACTGGTGTTTGCATCTCCTCCAACTTTAGTATCATTTTTTAATTTCAGGAACATACATTTTATTACTTGTTCTGGATCATTAACAAAGATATTAATAAGGCCAAACCTAACACAGGTTCCAGCAGTACTCAGTAGGCACCTTCTCCAGCTTACTATTTGATTCTCATTTTCCTTTGTTATCTACTGCCCTTTAGTCAGTGTTCGGTCCACATCCATACCAATTTGAGTGGATTTTGATAGTAAGATGTCATAAGACAGTATCAGATGGCTTACTAAAATCAGAGTATATTGCATCTACTGCATTCCACTAATTACAATTCTCAAAAAAAGCAATCCGCTTTGTCAGGCACAATGTTATTTTTATAAACCTCAATGCCATTTTTTGCTTCTGGTTGGAAGAAGATAATCTAGAAGTTTAGCGGGTTTTTTACCCTCTTAATACAGATTATTTTACTTGGAGTTGGAAGTTAGACTTACAGGATAGTAATTGCCAAGATTTCTCCTCGTCCCTTTTCTGAAGTTTGGGTCTATATATGTGTCTTTAATCTATGGGTACCTCTCCAGTTTTCCATGACATCTAAAAAATAATTATTGGTAGTATGTTACATTTGTTTGCTAATTCCTTTAACACCCTAGGATGAATTATTGTCTGGATCAGATGATTTGTAGATCTCTACATTTTCCAAGTCCTTTTTTTAGATGTACTTATTCAGAGACATCTGCAATAGCTATAAATTCTTGCCCTATATCTATAATGGAAAAAAAGAAAAAAGAAAAAAAAAAAAAGTGAAACTGCCACACTACGTATTATCAGTAATGCGCCCAGAGAATAGTTGCCTGTCATCATTTTGATCTATCTAATTGAGATTGTAAGCTTTATTTTCCTGTAAACCACCATGCATGCCTGTGGCGCGATGTAAATAATTTTTATAAATTCTTAATTACATTCTTGATTGTCTAGTATTTCTTTATTTTTCTTGTTAGACTTTAAAAGGGTCAGTATGGTAGCCTCTTTGAATCTTTAATTTCTCCCCCTTCATTTATTAATAGTCCAGTGTTCTCACAAAGGCCCCTGCAGCGGTATCTCATTTGGCTTTTTTGTTACACTTATTTTGTACTGCAAAGAATAATTTTGGTAACTTTTGTTTGTTTGCCCTCCCTCCGCCATTTCCAGTACTGCTTTGTTAAACCTCTGATTTTTGAGCAGTCTCTCTGAAATCTGTGTTGACCTCTACATTGACCATTATGTGGTTCACTCTGCTTGTGTGTTATACTGCTTCTCCCACCCTGTCTCTGTCTTGTCTATTTAGATTGTAAAGCTCTTCAGGCCAGGGACCATCTATGTGTTTGTACAGTGTCTAGCACAGAGGGAGTGTAAAGGAATGTTTAGGGGGTCCAGCAGGTCTGGGCCAGCCCCCACGGGGGGCAGGGAGGGATAGTCACCTAGCTGTGCTCCGGCCCCCAGCCCTGGGACTGGCCTTGGCCCCAGCATTGGCATGGCTCTGTACCTGGCTTCCAGCCCCCATTGCGGCGGCCCCAGTCTCAGCCCCCTTAACCCTGTCCGCGTCTCCTCCCCGGGAGCCGCGACCCTGCTCCCTGCCCGGCTCGGGGTGTGGGGCACAACCCGAAAAGTTTGGAGACCACTGGCCTAGCACAATGAGATCCTGTTCTTGGTTAGCCCTTAGCACTACTGCAGTAAACATGATTAATAATATTTCTTCTTGCAGTGTTTGCTCATGTCCATTACATGCCAGGTGTGTGCGCGCCACATGCACAGTTGCTGGAGATTTTTACCTTAGTGGTATCCATAAGACTGGCCCTAACGCTCTTTCCCCCTCCCCCGGAGCTAGCCGCCACCTCCTCGTCCCTGGAGCCAGTCACAGGCCCTTCTAACCCACACCCGCCAGATGATTTCACAGCCCATCAGAAGCACCTGAAAAAGGGTCTCCACGAACATGGGGCTGGAAGTAGAACTACTGAAGGAATCCACGTACATCCTGATTGATACCCTGGCTACAATGACTCCCTCCAGAGTGGCCCTGCCAGTCAACGAGCGGTGTTGGGACCAGTCAGGGCACTTTAGCAGACCCCTTTTTCTCTGCCCCCTACCTCAAGAAGGACGGAGAAGTACTGTGTACCAGCCCATGGGTTTGAATACTTATTACCCCCCCCCCCCCCCCCAGGTCCCTGGTGGTGGTAGCCACAAATGAGAGGGACAGACAGGGGCAGTTCAGCGTCACCCCAAAGAACAAAGAGGCTAGATCTGTTCGGGAGAAAAATGTTGTTTTCATGGGCGTTGCTGGGGGAGGAATGATTTTAACCTATGGGACTCAATGGTCAAGGTCAGGATCTCCCTGCTGCAGGAGGAGTTCATGGCCCTGGAGGAAGGTAAGAGGGTGGCCTGCTGGCAGGCAGCCAGCCTTGGATGTGGCTGACTCAGCAGCCAGAACGATGGCATTGGCAGTCACCATGAGGCGCTGTTCATGTCTCCAGTCATCAGGCCTCTTGCATGAACTGCGGCAGTCAATCCAGGAACTCCCCTTCGAGGAAACCTCTCTGAACAGATGGACTCCAAACTCCGCAGTCTCAAAGACTCAAGGGCTAAGCTTCGCTCCCTAGGCCTGTATATGCCCCCAGCATTTCAGGTCTCAGCAGCCCTACAGGTTTTCGGGGCCCCCCTAGGAGTGCTGCTTTACCGCGTTATATCCGAATTTGTGTTATATCGGGTCTCTTTATATCGGGGTAGAGGTGTATACATGTAAAATGATGGGGTCTGAATTAGCTGTTACCACTCAAGAAAGATTTTGGAGTCATTGTGGATAGTTCTCTGAAAACATTCACTCAGTGTGCAGCGGCAGTCAAAAAAAAGTACAGAATGTTGGGAATCATTAGGAAAGGGATAGATAATAAGACAGAAAATATCATATTGACTCTATGTAAATCCATGGTACACCAGCATATTGAATACTGCGTGCAGATGTGGTCGCCCCATTTCAAAAAAGATATATTGGAATTGGAAAAGATTCAGAAAAGGGCAACAGAAATGATTGGGGGTATGTAACAGCTACCATATGAGGAGAGATTAATAAGACTGGGACTTTTCAGCTTGGAAAAGAGACGACTAAGGGGGGATATGATAGAGGTCTATAAAATCATGACTGGTGTGGAGAAAGGAAATAAGGAAGTGTTGTTTATTCATAACACAAGAACTAGGAGCCACCAAATGAAATTAATAGCTAGCAGGTTTAAAACAAACAAACGGAAGTATTTCTTCACACAACGCACAGTCAACCCATGGAACTTCTTGCCAGAGGATGTTGTGAACGCCAAGACTATAACAGGGTTGAAAAAAGAACTAGATAAATTCATGGAGGATAGGTCCATCTCAATGGCCGTTAGCCAGGATGGGCAGGGATGGTGTCCCTAGCCTCTGTTTGCCAGAAGCTGGAATGGGCGACTGGGGCTGGATCACTTGATCCTGGATCACTGGATCACCTGTTCTGTTCATTTCCTCCGGGGCACCCTGGCATTGGCCACTGTCGGCAGATAGGATAGTGGGCTAGATGGACCTTTGGTCTGACCCAGTATGGCCATTCTTATGTTTAAGAAGTTGAGGTTCTTCATGGTCTCCCTGGCCTCCATCATTCCCTCCCCGTATCAGGGAGACTGCCACCCTAGATTTAAAGGACACTTATTTCCACATCTCCATCTTCCGCAGACACAGGAAATTCCTCAGGTTTGTGGTGGGCCAATGTCACTACCAGTTCACTGCACTTCCGTTTGGTCTGTCAGCCCCTTTTCCCCCCACGGGTTTTTACAAAGCGTATGGCAATGGTTGCAGCTTGCTGAGACGGCAAGTCGTATAAATCTACCCATAATTCGACGATTGGCTGATCAAAGGCTGCTTGCAGGCTCAGGTTCAGCACAGCATTGGCTGTGTACGGGCCACCTGTCAGGTGCTGGCCCTGTTAATAAATGAATAGAAATCGACACTAGTCCCGGTGTAGAGAATAGAGTTTATGGGGGAAGTGCTCGACTCCATTCAGGCCAAGGCCTACCTACCAGAGGCCACATGGTAGCATGTACTTACGTGGTGCAATACGCATGGCCACAACTCAGATGTGACTTTCCATCCTCCGGTACAGGGCAAATCACTCTTCTCCCACGAGAAGATGGTCAGGTTCCCCAAGGGCTTTCCCCAAAGACTTTACCTGCAGGTTTGTGACCCAATTCCCCAATGGGACTTACACCTGGTCCTGTTGAAGCTCACGGGGCCCCCGTTCAAGCTGTTGGCATCTTGTTCCTTACAGCTCCTCTCTTGTAAGGTCGCCTTCCTGGTAGCAAGTACTTTGGCTAGAAGGGTCTCTGAGATCAAAACCTTGACGTCAGAACCCCCTTTATATAGTGTTCTTCAAGGACTAGGTCCACTGTGCTCCCACCTGGCCTTCCTACCAAAGGTGGTGTCACAGTTTTGTAACAACCGGGGCATTTTTCTGCCTGTCTTCTTTTCAAAGCCTCACCGCTCCGATGAGGAACGTTGGCTACACACGTCGTTAGGCAGGGCCTGGCCTTCTATACTGAGAGGACTAGGCCCTTCTGCAAGTCTGCGCAACTTTTTGTAGCAGCAGTGGAAAGGGTTAAGACTATCAGTATCATCCCAAAGAATCTCGTCCTGGATAACCATCGGCATCTGAGTTTGCTATGAGCAGGTGAAGGTTCCACCTCCAGCCATTGTAACAGCTCATTTCACAAGAGCCCAGGCTTTATCAGCAGCGTTCCTTGCACAAATACTAATCCAGGACATCTCCAGAGCTGCAACATGGCTGTCGGTTCATACCTTCGCATATAACTGCGTCATGGATGGGCAAACTACAGCCCGCAGGCTGCATCTGGCCCACCACCTGTTTTAATCCAGGTCTTGAGTTCCTGCTGGGGAGCGGCCTCTGGGGCTTGCCCCGCTCTGGTGCTCGAGCCAGGGAGCAGGGTCGGGGGCCGTGCCGTGTGGCTCCCGGAAGCAGCAGCATGGTCCCCCCTCCGGTTCCTATGTGTAGGGGCAGCCAAGGGGCTCCACTCTGCATGCTGCCCCCACCCCAAGCACTGTCCCCGCAGCTCCCATTGGCCGGGACCCGTGGCCAATGGGAGCTGCAGGGGCAGTGCCTGCAGATGGGGCAGCGTGCAGCAGAGCCCCAACCTGCTGCCCCAGCCCGGATCCCCCTCCTGCCCTTCACAGCCCTCAGTTCCAGCCCAGAGCACCCCCCCCGCACCCCACCCTTCCTGCCACAACTCGCAGTCCCCACCGGCACTCTGAACTTCTCATTTCTGGCCCCACCCTGGAGCCCACACCCCCTCTCGCACCCCAACCCCAATTTCGTGAGCATTCATGGCCTGCCATACAATTTCCATACCCTGATGTGGCCCTCGAGCCAAAAAGTTTGCCCACCCCTGCACTATGCCATCACCCAACAGGCCTGTGACAATGTCAGCTTCGTGAGAGTAATGTTGCAATCAGCATGTCCATGAATTCTGAGTTCACCTCTGAGGGTACTGCTTGTGAGTCACCTAGCATGGAATGGACATGAGCAAGCACTCAAAGAAGAAAAAATGGTACTGACCATCTGTAACTGTTGTTCTTCGAGATGTTGCTTATGTCCATTCTATGACTCGCCTTCCTTACCCCTTTTTGCCGTTACTGGCAAGAAGGAACTGAGAGGGTGCGGAGTCGGCAGCGCCTCTTATATGGGTGCATGTGTGTGGGGCTCCAGGGGGCACTAGGGCTGGTTCTACGGATATCACTAAGGGAAAAATCTCCGGCAACTGTGCACGTGGCACGTGTACACATGTGGCATGGAATGGACATGAGCAACACATCTTAGGGTATGTCTACACTATGGGATTAATCCGAATTTACAGAATTCGAATTTTGGAAACATTGTTTAAAGTCAAATGTATGCGGCCACACTAAGCACATTAATTCGGCGGTGTGCGTCCATGTACCGGGGCTAGTGTCGATTTCCAGAGCGTTGGGTAGTTATCCCATAGCTATCCCATAGTTCCCGCAGTCTCCCCCGCCCATTGGAATTCTGGGTTGAGGTCCCAGTGCCTGATGGGGCAAAAAATATTGTCGCAGGTTGTTCTGGGTACAGCCTCACCCCTCCCTCCATGAAAGCAATGGCAGACAACTGTTTCGTGCCTTTTTTCCTGGGTGAACACAGCAGTACGCCATACCATGGCAAGCATGGAGCCTGCTCAGCTCAAGACAGCAGTCATGAACATTGTAAACACCTCGCGCATTATCGTGCAGTTTATGCTGAACCAGGACCAGAAAAACGAGGCAAGGAGGAGGCGGCGACGGCAGTTCGGCGACGAGAGTGATGAGGACATGGACAGCACTGTGGGATAGCTCCCGGAGGCCAATACCATCGAATTGCGGCCACACTAACCCTAATTCGAAATGACAATATCGATTTCGGCGCTACTCCGCTCGTCGGGGAGGAGTACAGAAATCGATTTTAAGAGCCCTTTATTTAGAAATAAAAGGCTTTGTTGTGTGGATGGGTGCAGGGTTAATTCGATTTAACGCTGCTAAATTCGAATTAAACTCATAGTGTAGACCAGGCCTTAAAGAACATTCCCTGGCCTCTGTTTGCCAGAAGCTGGGAATGGGCGACAGGGGATGGATCACTTGATTCCCTGTTCTGTTCATTCCCTCTGGGGCACCAGGCATTGGCCACTGTTGGATGACAGAATACGGGGCTAGATGGATATTTGGTCTGACCCAGTATGGCCATTGTTATTTTCTAAGTTACAGAAGGTTAGTAAACATTTTTTGTCTTACATTCCTCCTTTTCAAAGGGGCTGTAGTTTGTTGTGCCTTAATTAGGATGTATTTTAGGATTCCGCAGATTTGTTCCACACTGGTGGATTTTAATATTTCCTCCTATCTAACTTTACTAGACTTTTAATTCCACAAAATTTTCTTTCCTGAAATGAAATAAATACCTTTGTTCTGCTACATGCTGTGAACACTCTCCCATCCCAGGTCCATGCTTTGCTGAATTAAAATAGCTAATGGTCATTGGCACCAAGCTTTTCTATTTTCACATTCTCAATAGGTTCCTTTTTATTGGTGAGAAGTAGATCCAGGATGGCTTCTCCTCTATTTGGAACCTCTCTTGAGACTATAAGGTTGTATGCTATGTAATTTAGGAACCTCTTTGATGCCTGTTTGGCTGTATTTATCCAACAGGGAACTGGCTAATTAAAAACCCCCATGAATAGAGTCTCCCGTGGCTTCTAGTACTCTGGGAGTTGGCCCAGGAATTCTGTCCTTCAGTCTTTGGGGTCTGTAACGGAGCCCACAGTTGTTTCTCCTTTCTGGTTTGTTTTTTATTCCTTGTACGCTTAACAAAAGAATTTCACCACCATACTCTTCCTTGTAAAAAGTCTGTATTTGTTTTGTAATTGCCTTGGAATTTTTTTATTTTCCCGTAATTCTGATTTCTCTTCATAATCATCAAAAATTGCTTTGGCCTCTCTTCTTTCTACATATTGCATTGCAAGTTCTTATCATCCCATGAGCTTTTTTGGTGTTGCTGCTTTCTAGGTTATCTTCCCCCGCCCTCCCATTGAATATCTATTTTGGATTATTTTTTCTCCAGCTTTAATTTTTCCAGGTTGAATCTGATTTTATTCTGTTTTAATTTCTGAACTCATGGTCACTGGGTAGTGTTTTGCTGTTTTCAGTGTCTCCCAGTTTAATATCTGAAAATGTAATTGTGGTGTTTATTCCATCTTTATATTATTAATGAGGGTATTAAACATGGCTGGGCCAAATTCTGATTCCTGTGTTATTTTACTGGGAACATTCCCCAGTATGCTTCATTGGTGTGTGTGTGTGTGTGTGTGTGTGTGTGTGTGTCTTTCAGTTAGTCTCCATCCCATGTACTGGAGCCCATAGTTATATTCAAGCTTGTTTGAAATTAATTTTTCAGGAACAGTTTGTCTCCTGCATTTTTTTTGTTCCTTTCAAAGAGAACTAACACGCTAAAAAAATTCTTTTTGGTGCTGTACCAGATGTCTAAAGTCAAATGTAGTCTGTCTTAATACTGATTCTTGTTTGAAACTTTAAATATATGTTTTTTAGCTAGTGGCTGCAAATTTAGTATACAATCTAAACTAGTTAGGTTGGCATGAAATGTACATTATGGTCTAAAGTACAGCCAGGTGGATGTGCTCACTGACTTTGCATGCTACAAATAAACAGTAGCTCTGAACTGATACAAAATTATCTTCCCTTGCCAATAACATTTTTTGTTCAACACAATGGCATATAATTTTAATAAGAAATTAATCTAAAATCGCACATGATAGACCAAGAGAGATGGGGTAACAAAACTTGGTTTTTAGAAAAGTGTGTAGTTTTTTAATTAACTATGGATTGAAAATATACAGGTACAAAGATACAAAAGCAGAGCAAAGTCATGTATTTGAGAGGCCTGTTTTTGTTTTAGTTATAGGAAAACCAATAATTAACCTTTACAATGAACAAAATGATGTTGTTTTTGATGGATATTTAAACTAACATCTGTCAACACACAAATCAGTAGGTAGATTTTGAGTAGATCTGGTGCAACAGATGTTTTTTAAAAATTGGATTTAGAGTAATTTTTAGCTGTAATTCATCAGAACTGAAAATGTATGCACCAACAGCGTGGATAAACTTTGTGACTTTGTCCTTGCCTGTTCAAAGGATTTAATGAGTTTCATGGAGAATTGATTTTCATAGGGCTAAATATAAATAGTCTAATAGGCCTTATATACTGATATAAAGCCTGGTTGGTAAGGGTAAATTTGTAAGTTTGGTATGACAAGAAAGCTGCATTAATTATCAACACTCATCTATCTATTGAACATTATGTATTTTTAATGCACCCAAGACCCTGGCACTTGGTTGCTATATAGATAAAGAAGAATCTGTTTTATCTGAAAGGATCCAAACTTTCATCTCTTCAGGATTTTGTCCCTTTAAGTGTGATTTTCTTCCTTTGTTTTCATTTAGGCGATGGGTTATTAGAGGAAAGGCTTTCATGAAGAGGTGTATTGTACACTGATCTCTGGAGTGGGGGGAGGGATAGCTCAGTGGTTTGAGCATTGGCCTGCTAAACCCGGGGTTGTGAGTTCAATCCTTGAGGGGGCCATTTAGGGAACTGAGGTAAAAATCTGTCTGGGGATTGGTCCTGCTTTGAGCAGGGGGTGGGACTAGGTGAGCTCCTGAGGTCCCTTCCAACCCTAATCTTCTATGATTCTATGAAGTGGGCTTAATCTCATGGTGGTGGTGTGGCATTTAACAGTTGGGGTGAGGGGCTGCCACTGAAAGTGCTCAACTCCTTAAAGTTTCATTGTGGTTTTAGTTAGCCAGAGTGTCCCTGGGGATTACAGCTGTTGTTGAGATGAATTATGGAGTTCAAAGCAGTCTCTGAGATAATGGGATCTTTATTATTATAAATGTAAGTAGCAGTCAGGAGATCTCAATCAGAATTGGGGCCCCCTCTCACTGAACTCTTTAAAAATCAGCATGACTTTGAAGCAGTTCTGCAGCTGGTTAAAGTGTACAGCACCAGTGTGATATGGTGCTCACCTGTTTGTGCTAGCTAGGAAGCAGTCTGATTCATGATGAGGACCAATTACAAACTGTTGCAGTGCATCTCCAAAGTTGTAGGCTGTTACTTGTCTTTAGTGGGCTGTGAAAAACATTTTAAATATTTTTGGAGAAGGCTTGTTCCAGCTGATCAAGTGTTGTTAGTCTCTAAGGTGCCACAAGTACTCCTGTTCTTTTTGCGGATACAGACTAACACGGCTGCTACTCTGAAACCAATCTAAGTGCTCAATCCAGGGTACCATTGCAGTGATTTGGTAATGCAAGGAAATATGGGGCAGAGTATTTTTTTCTTAGCTAGAAAATAAAGTATTTTATTGTTGGGTTTTCCAGTCGAGCAGTTGAGGAGGATCAGTTTTGCATGCTAATTAATATCATAGCCAAGCACATTTTATCCAAATTTTTCCTTCCCAGCCTTAAAATGTAATCCTGGACTAAGATCACATAGGCTCACAGTAAAATTGTTCCCGACTAAAACTTGGCAAAGTGATAAACTTCTGAAAACAGAAGCTCATAATGGGAATGCTGATGCTGGCATAACCACAGCGTTGCAAACGTGATGTTATGAGAACAGCTTTGCATATTGCTCATGAATAGCCTGGAGGAAAAAGGATTAGTATTTATTAATACTGTATTGAGTCTGCTACGGGTTTTTTGGTTGCTGGACTCAACACATACACTGTGTAGTGTACATAAGCTTAATACTGTATGAGCCTTTTGCTCTGTTCCATTTTTTCCCTCTAGCTGAGCATTCTTTACTGGTGTGAAGAGAAGCCTTTGTTGTCATTTCAAATTTCCTGCATCACCTACCTGGATTTGTCTGCAGAGAGAAATTAATACCAGAAATAACAACTTCAGCTCAGTTTGTAGTATTTAATTTGCTGTCTAAAGGTACTTTTGTGTATTTTGTGTTGGGGGAGGGAGACCAGATGGTGAAAGGGGGGGATGGTTCTGTCTAAAAATAGCATGCTTGCCCTTTGTTAGGGGAGACCATAGTACTAGAGGTAAAACTGTAGATTTAACCCCCTTTTACAGAAGGGAATATGGAAAATAAAGTGCCTGCCATGCTGACAGTTAAGAGCTGAAATACTAGCCACATTATGGGATCTCTACAAACAAGTTTGTGGGTTTCTTTATTGGCTATACAATGAAGTATTTTTGTGTGAATTTGTGTGTTTGTCTATACATAAATCTAAGTTTCTCTTCTTTGAATATTTCCATCATGTAGAAATGACTGCTCCCACCCCAGCCTGTCTGGAAATGCTTATATGTTCCCATAAGAATGAAAACAAATGAAGAAAATCCTGAGTATCTCGTTAAGTAGCTCAGCGTCATTCTCTTTCTTCCTATTGCTGTTGCCATAGTCACCCTGTGGCTGGGTTTTATACTGTCAACTTTACAGGGAGGTGTCAGCAAAACATGGTGTATTTTAAATATAACCAAAGACACCCTCCAGCAGCAAATCAGCTATTTTATTAAAAATCCCTTTCCTCCACAAAAATCTTCACTTTATTTAATTTGTTTCTGGCAGAAACGGGAACAAACTTTCATTACTTTAATTTTTAAACAAATACAATTTTATAAAATGGGTGATATGCATGATTAAAGCCGAAATACAAGGGCTGCTACTGATCATTTACAATAGGGATGGCCTTGATATACTACTGCTAAGGTAGGTGAATATATAGGAATCATTAATCTATGTGACAAGTGATCTCAGTGGGAAGTCTGTTGGCCAGAACATAGAGCTCTTGTACAACATGGCATTACGATTTTTTTGAGGAAACTGTGTGTGTTTATACAGTAAGATAAGTATGTAGATCAAAGTGATTTGAATTAAAACAATAAAAGCTAAGAAATTGAGTTAGTCATTATTGCCTTAATTCACCCTGTTGCTGAACCAAGCTTTTTCAGAATATATAGCCCTGGTCATTTATTAGGCGAAGGTCTTGGAAAGCTGGGTTTGCTTCAGTATGTACTATGTGGGATTCACTGTGGAGAATGAGTTAAAGGAACACCATGGAGTCTTTAATTTCTTTAGCTTTAAAAAAATAAATAAATGCAGAAACAAGAAATGTGCTTAGTTAGGATACCTAATGGAAGGAAATGACCCTTTATGAGGACTTGAGCTAGCCAGTGTTCTTATTAAAGTCTTTTGTTAATACTTTTTAATATAAACTTTTGGACTTCTGAAGGAAGGTTGTCTTCAACTCAGTTACTTTTTCAAAGGAAGTGAACTCAAATTTCTCAGCTATATTGAGATGCTTCCCCTTTTCCAATTCCAAATTCCACCACAGTGAAACATCACCAATTGGCACTAATCACTAACCAGTCTCAATAACTGATTTTTTGCAAATGAGCTATTACAGAAACAAGTGCAGTGCTTTGCACTAGAGCATTATTCCTACTGATTCAGAAACCAATTAAATTGAATCAGTGCGACCACCTGATGTTGACACTCCTATTTTGTATTGAGTACCGTATTCCAATTTTGCTGAAGTTGGCGAGGAGCCAATTTAAGCAGAATCAAAGTAAGACACTCTTAATCCGAAATAAGTGTGCACACCAAATGCTGTTTGAAGAGTTGTTGTAGCTGTGTTGGTCCCATGATATTAGAGAGACAAGATGGGTGAGGTGCAGGAGCAGCGCCAGGGTTTTTGCCTCCCTGGGTGGCAGCGCTCCTCCTCTGAGCATTTGGCAGTGGGAGTCCTTCCGCTCCACGTCTTCGGGGCACTTTGGCAGCGGGTCCTGGAGCGAGTGAAGGACCCGCCGCTGAATTTCCGCTGAAGACCCGGAGTGGAAGGACCCCCCACCATCGAATTTCCGCCGAGGGCGGCAAAATGCCGCCCCCCCAAATCCTGTCACCCTAGGCGACCGCCTAGTGGAAGCGCCGGCCCTGGTGAGGTGATATCTTTTACTGGACCAGCTGCAGTTGGTGAAAGAGCCAAGCTATCGAGCTTACGCTGAGCTCTTCTTCAGGTCTATTCAATCAGCTTTGTCTAGGCTTGTCTCTTCCCCAACCAAAGATAGTTCAATAAAAGATATTACCTCACCTCGTTTGTGTGTCTCATGTGGAAGGGCTGGATTTATTTGACATGTAGACCAGCCCTAAAAGGGTGTGTCTACCTCCTGGAGGAAGGGACACATTATCCTCTGTCTGAGTTGGCATAAGACTGCTTAAAAAAATAAGTAAAATCAGCACTAACTTTTTACCACTGTTTTCAGCAGTCTTCTACAAGAAACTAAAAATGTTCCAAAAATATCTGTAGGATTTAAAACAGGCTTTCCTCTTGAAATGGTTTTCTCTGAGAGGCTTGTAGCAAAACTGAGAAGAATTAAATAGGGAAAGGGAGAGCAATGGGCTATTTGGTGCCTCTCAAATTCACAAGTGCACATGAGTTTGAAAGAAAATTTAAATGTACATATTTATATGGGACCTTAGAGACTAACAAATTTAGTTAGTCTAAGGTCAAAACAACAGAGTGACCGCTGCAGGGGACTGAAGCCTGAGCCCTGCAGAGGGTGGGGGACTGACAGCCTGAGCCCTGCTGCCTGGGGTGGGGGCTCCAGCCCCTGCTGCAGCTGTGGGGGCTCACAGCTCCAGGCCTCATCACAGCTGGAGGGGAGGGGGCACTGAAGCTGAAAAAGTCATGGAGGAATCCATGACCTCTGTGACTAAGTATCACTAAGAAATATTACATAGCAACGGGCTATATTTAACATATTTAAAATATGTTTGCAGATTTTTGAAGTGCCTGTGTAGCATGAACAATGACTTTTTATTTACATGGGAGTATTTCCTAGTATGTGGTAACTTCTCGTTCTTTGCTTAAGTCTTATTCAGACTTATTTAGTCTTAACTAGTGTGCCCTCGCCTTATCTGGAATGTTGGTGTGTCTTGCTGAAATTCAGATGTTTCACTGCTTTATAAGAGTATATCATTGAGTGTCAGTAACTTCTTAAAAAACCTTGTTTTGAGTGTGTTAGCCTTGATTTCTTAAAACAACACAGTCAAGGGTTTAGATCTCTCGAACATTGTGAAGTCATATTGGCTCTTTTAACTAAACAAAGAGTTGGCAAGTAATAGATCTTCTCTCTGGTCCCAAGAACATTTGTGGCACTTACTTTCCATTTGGGATTTAATTAGGTTCAGAATGATTTAGGATTTTCTTACATGGGGCAATATTCTGGATTAGCATTTCTGGTCAAACTCTGTGTCTGGACACACTATTCCAGTGTAAAAATAACTGATTCTGGAATAATTGGTGTGCTTCCAAAGTGGAATACTTATTCTGGAAAAAAATCCATTGTTTTTCTGGAGTAGTGTCCACAGGTGGAGCCATTCCAGAATAGCGGTTCTGGTTTGCTTCCCCCTTTAGATTAGCCTTTACTGTAAGCAGAGATCATACAAGCTGTTGAACTGGAAGTGTAGTTCTTTGCTCATAGTCCTTTTGGCTAGGGACTGTTTTGTTCAGTAGAGAGGACATGTCACTGTTACGCATTGTTTAAAAATATTTTTACTAATATATTTGACTTACTTATATATTTTTGTGGCTGCATTTAGTGTATTTGTGAGCAGAAGCTTCCAAGCTAATACTTTGCAACTTTCTTATGTAATGTCTTTCAGACATATACAAAGTATGGGCGCATAGTGAAACTAAGAACAGTAGAATCTCAGAATTATGAACCCCAGCGTTACAAATTGGCTGGTGAACCACACACCTCATTTGGAACTGGAAGTATGCAATCAGGCAGCAGAGACACCTCCCCACCCCCCCACCCCAAAAAGGAAATAATAGTACTGTACTTTGTTAAACATAAACTACTTAAAAAAAAAAAAAGGGAAATTTAAAAAAAAAAGGTTTGACAAGGTAAGGAAATAGTTTCTGTGCTTGTTTCATTTAAATTGACGGTTAAAAGCCGCATTTTTCTTCTGCATAGTAAAGTTTCAAACCTGTATCAAGTCAGTGTTCAGTTGTAAACTTTTGAAAGAACAACCATAATATTTTTTGTTCAGTTATGAATGTTTGAGTTATGAACAACCTCCATTTCCAAGGTGTTTGTAACTCTGAGGTTCTACAGTAAATATAGGAGAGAAGCCAAAAGCTCAAATGAAGAAACATCTTGAAAGCTGAAATTAAACATCTTGATGGAAGAGCTCAGATATGTAGGATATGAACATGGAAAAACCTATTTCCCCATACTAATTCCCCCTCCCCCTCCCGCTACTATTACTCTCACCTTCTTGTGAAGTGTTGGAAATGGGCCACCCTCATTACCACTACAAAAGTTTTTTTTTCCTTCTGCTGATAATAGCCCCCCTTAATTGATTACTCTCATTACAGTTGGTATGGCAACATCCATTTTTTCATGTCCTTTGTGTATATATATCTTCCTACTGTATTTTCCACTGCATGCATCCAACGAAGTGGGTTTTAGCCCACGAAAGCTTATGCCCAAATAAATTTGTTAGTCTCTAAGGTGCCACAAGTACTCCTCGTTCTTTCCCCCCTCATGTTATTCTCCCAAGAGATCCTGCCCATCTGTTCCCTGAGGGAGTCAAAGTCTGCTTTTCTGAAGTCCAGGGTCCGTATTCTGCTGCGCTCTTTTCTTCCTTGTGTCAGGATCCTGAACTCAACCATCTCATGGTCACTGACTCCCAGGTTCCGATCCACTTTTGCTTCCCCTACTAATTCTTCCCTGTTTGTGAGCAGCAGGTCAAGAAAAGCTCTGCCCCTAGTTGGTTCCTCCAGCACTTGCACCAGGAAATTGTCCCCTATGCTTTCCAAAAACTTCCTGGATTGTCTGTGCACCGCTGTATTGCTCTCCCAGCAGATATCAGGGTGATTAAAGTCTCCCATGAGAACCAGGGCCTGTGATCTAGTAACTTCTGTTAGTTCCTGGAAGAAAGCCTCGTCCACCTCATCCCCCTGTTCTGGTGGTCTACAGCAGACTCCCACCATGACACCACCCTCGTTGCTCACACCTCTAAACTTAATCCAGAGACTCTCAGGTTTTTCTGCAGTTTCATACGGTAGCTCTGAGCAGTCATACTCCTTTCTTACATACAATGCAACTCTCCCACCTTTTCTGCCCTGCCTGTCCTTCCTGAACAGTTTATATCCATCCATGACAGTACTCCAGTCATGTGAGTTATCCCACCAAGTCTCTGTTATTCCAATCGCATCATAGTTCCCTGACTGTGCCAGGACTTCCAGTTCTCCCTGCGTATTTACCAGGCTTCTTGCATTTGTGTATAGGCACTTAAGATAACACTGATCTCCTGCTTTCTCAGTATGAGGCAGGAGTCCTCCCCTCTTGCGCTCTCCTGCTCGTGCTTCCTCCCGGTATCCCACTTCCCCACTTACCTCAGGTCTTTGGTCTCCTTCCCCCGGTGAGCCTAGTTTAAAGCCCTCCTCATAGAAGCACTCCCTGGTGGAACTGCAACACCTTGACTCCTCAAGCTGTTTGACTTTAGGGTGTTAGGGTACCACTTGGCAGTTTACTTGGTCAAACTAATTTTTATCCGTTGCCTCTGTGCAAGTGGATTTTTTTCAAGCACTGACCATAACTACTCTGTGGTCTGGTCTGCACTTAAAAATTAGATTGACCTACCTACATTGCTCAGGACTGTGAAAATTTTCACTCCCTGAACACTTTAGTTAGATTGACCTAGTCCCTGGTGTAGATGCAGCTAGGTCGATGGAAGAATTTTTCCATGAACCTAGCTACTGCCTCTAGTAAAGATGGGTTAACTATGTCGATGGAAAAACCCCTTCCTTCAATGTAAGAAGTGTCTACACTGCAGTGCTGTAGTGACATAGCTGCAGTGCCACTGTAACAATGGTAGTGTAGACATGCCCGGTGTTTGTGTCTCTTAATCGCTTTGAATAGCATAGACAGGGCCATAGATGCTTCACTTTGCTTATAGCGAATTTCACTCCACTGTAAAGGACTTCACTGTGCTAATCCTCTTGGATTGTAGCACTTGTCATCTACCAGATAGGTGTTAAATACTGCTTTCAAAGGGGATTATCACCTGCTCTGGTTGCAGAAAGGAAGAAGAAGAGAAATTTCCACTCTTCTATGAGGAGGGAGTAGAGGGGAATCCCAGTAATATGATTGTAAAGGTGTAAAGCATTTTGGAATCCTGTGGGATGAAATAAGGTGCCCTATAAATGTAGGGATTAATTTTATATATGTGTATATATTAAAAGCCTATATATATATATATATATATATATATATATATATATATATATATATATATATATATATATATATAATTTAAAAACGTACTCTGAAGATGCACAGTTATTGTATCACTTGAACCAATGCAAGTTCATCCCTGCCATGTAAAACCTGCATGTTGACATATGATAGTATTACTATATCAACATATGATTCGTTCAGCCAGGCTATGTTATTCGGGCACTAAATGTTGCCTGACCTAATTGAAATTCTGCTCTGCCCTGATTCTGGTCTGGTAGCTGTCATATTTCACAATAAATTGATATTTTCAATTTCCTCAGGTTCTCTAGGTTGTTGCTGATTTTTGTAAGGCGTAATGAAAATACATAGAAATCCACATTGAGTAACAATAGACGAATAGTGTGTGTGTGTGTGTGTAAACAAAAAAGTGTTGCTAGACTCTGGTCTGACTCAGGTTTGCTACTGTTACAATATATTTCAAAAGTAAGTTTAAAAAAGAAACACCACCAAACAGCAGGGAACATGGATTGCCATTGTGCTCTAAAGGATCCATTAAGTAGACATATTCAACCTGAGAAAACTCTTCAGCAAGCTTTGCTTGATCTTTACAGACTGTTAGCAGTCTTTACTAATTGAGTTTATTATAGCAGTATCAGATTTTAAAATACAGATACCAATTAAAACTGATTTTCATTAAGTTATTTCAGTATTCAGCTCAGCTGGTGACTTAACGAACAGCAAATACAGGGTATGACCACACAACAAAGAAAAACCTGCGGCTGGCCCATGCCAGCTGACTCGGTCCCACGGGGCTCAGGCTAAGGGACTGTTTCGTTGCTGTGTAGATTTCTGATCTCAGACTGCAGTCTGGGCTCTAGGACCTTGCAAGATGGGAAGGTTCCAGAGCTCGGGCTCCAGTCTGAGCCAGAACGTCTGCACAGCAGTGAAACAATCTCACAGCCTGAACCCCACACCGAGTCAGCTGGCACGGGCCAGCCACAGGTTTTTCTTTGCTGTGTAGACATACCCACAAAGGTAAGAGTTGGCTTCTTGCCAAGGGCAGCTTCTCTCCAGCAGTATGGCCTGTTCATCCCTAAGAGCAGTACTGGCTTCAGAAATACTGTATTAGTAGCTGTTCTGCCTACGCAGTGATGAGGAAAACAAGGATAATGTATGCTGCAGGGAGTTTCCTATGCATCTGCCTAGTTTTGTTTTTATATGGTATATTTATACACATGTGCTACTACGCCATTTTAGCTCTAAAGTCAAGTCATCTGATTCTGGATGTGCAGTTTTAAAAGAGGGAAAATGATATAAAGGAAGGAAAAATGACTTGTAAAACTTGGTAGAACACACACACACACCGCTACCTCGATATAACGCGACCCAATATAACACGAATTCGGATATAACACGGTAAAGCAGTGCTCCGGGGGGGGGGCTGCGCACTCCGGTGGATCAAAGCAAGTCCAATATAACGCAGTTTCACCTATAACACGGTAAGATTTTTTTTGGCTCCCGAGGACACGTTATATCGAGGTAGAGGTGTGTGTATATATATATGTGTGTGTGTGTGTATATATATCTATATCTATATATTTATTTGAACCCCCCCCCAACTTAGAAACATTTTGCTTCTCTAAATGAATTATTGCACCCTGTTATGTAGAAAATAGAATTCTCGCTTGAGAATTGTAGCAAAATACTAGGAGATTCAAGCTGCCTGATTGTAGGCTTTAAATACCCAGAATGATTCATCCTGCTTTCTTGTTGTCCAAACCAGTGGTTAAAAATTACCATATACTTTAAGAAAATTGAAGGGTTGCCACAAAAATGGGAAAATAAATGTGAATGACAAAACGTCAAATTATTTCAATTCCTTCTTTATAAGTCTGTTCTTAGATCAAAGAACGATTATTATTGACCTGCAATGCTATCAGAAGGAGTTCAGAATTTTCAGTGGAATTGGCACTCAAGATTTAGCAGCTGTGTATTTAAGAAATGTGGGCGACTTAAGCAAATTGTGAGAGTTGGCAGCGTGTGGCATGAACGGCTCCCTCCCTCTTAGATGGGAACTGGAGTGCACAAGACAGCATATACAAACCGCTGGTAAATTACCATAGAGGTATTGTTTTAGCACCATTTCTCTTTTCAGTCTTCTCTACAAGTCCAGGTATTTTAGTGTCCGTTCCTCCCAATGGTCAGGGACAGATCATAAAGTCTTTTTAGTATGTCAACCCAGCTACGTATAATTCTCTCTCTCTCTCCATCAGACTCTAGTGGCTCTAGCAGGTGGAGGAACAGTAACCCTCCTAGGTTCGTTGACTGAACACTAGAAAAGAGAAGCAGGCCTCTGAGATCAGGAAGTTATCCACCAACACTACTGTGCATGGCTGCCTCCACAGCTGTGCATGAGGCATGGGCAACTTTTGGGCGCTCAGTCCTATGTGCAACAGGCACCTTTATCAGTGTTCAGCATGGCTGACCCTGGCAGAAGTTATTTGCCCAGTTCAAGCCAAGAAGGTGTTTTCTGCCAGGCTCCTTTGCAGCCGAGCAGAGCAAGGCCTTCTACTTGAATTGCTCAGAAGAGAGCTGGATTCAGTGGACCCCCCAGCAGTCAAGTGAGGCTGGGAGCAAGGGGTACTCTTGAAGAGTAGGTCATGGAAAGAGCTACTGGAGGAGTGCACCAAGCAACATGTCCTTTCCTCATGCTCATCCCTCTAGGTGCCTGGCCTGCAAATCTTCCAGAAATGAGAAGAGGAAGAGAGTTGAAACAGTATACTTGCTTCTCCCTCGTAGAGTGAGAGAAGATATGTTGTAGCCGTTGCTCACACACCTCTGGGAAGGTCTGTAATGGACCCCTGGAGAACTGGTTCCAGCTCTTCCATCTCCACCATTGTGGCTGCAGCAAGAGATCAGCTGATTTTCTCAAGCAACAATGCTTCCTCGAGGCAGGCCAAGTGGCTTGGGGATTAGGATGCACGACTTAAAGGTGCACCTCACAAGTTGGTCTCACAACCACATGGCAGTGCCACCGACTACGAATGGGGACCATGTGGTGTCTAAGATCATTCTCTGTCTCCTCCTCAGAGTAAATGGGGGGGAGGGGAAGGGAGGAAGGAAGGAATAAGTAGAAAGGGTGCCAACAAGACTTCCCTTTCTAGAAAATCCCTCTGTTTTTGTATAAGAAAAAGAGATAAATGAGAGCACCTGACTTAGCTTCTCTGAACCATTGATTATTATCTGTCTCTATCATGTCTCGAGAGAGACAAGGGGGGGGTGAGGTAATACCTTTTATTGGATCAACTTCTGCTGGTGAAAGAGACCAGAAGAAGAGCTCTGTGGAGCTTGAAAGCATCTCACTTTTTATTGGACCACTTTCTGCAGTGAAAGTGTTACCTAACCCACCTTGTCTTTCTCGTAGCCTGGAACAAACATAGCTACAGCAACACTGCAAATATCTATTACATCTTCTCTTTTCCATCTCTACTCTAAACCAAAGAGTCCCAGTCTTTGCTCATGCAAGTCTCTCTAGACTTCCAATAATTTTTGTAACCTGTCTTTGAACCCCTTATATTTCTGCCCTCTCTGTTTTGAGATAAAGTGACTAGTACTGAGGGATTTTTAGAAGGCTCATTATGCTGTTTGTAAAGCATGTTACTGTTCTTTGTATGGTATTCTCTATGAACAGATGTTTAGTTTACTATTCTGACCTTGCTTCTGGCTGGTTTAGTAACAGGGAATGAAAAGAGAGAAGCTTATTTTTTCAGTTGGCATGGGAAGATGGAAATTAAACAGTGAGTGTGCAGCTGGGCAATCTAGTCATGAGGGGACATACAAAAGGGGAAGGATTGAAGGGGGAAGAAATTAGAAAGTAAGACTATTCTTTGGGGTGTTTTAGGTCAGTACAAGGAAACTTCTGGACCCGAGGCTGTTCTTTAATTCAAAAAGGAAGTTTATTACCATCTGATGGCTATTCTGCAGACTAAGGGTATGTCTACACTGCCCACGTTACAGTGCAGCCGTGGCAACAGAGCTGCGGCAGTGCTGTGACGTGGGCAATGTAGTCACGCTTTATTGCCGGGGGAGAGCTCTCCCCGCGATTAAAAAAAACCCAAACAAACCCACCCCGAACGAGCGGCGATAAAGCGCTGTCTATACCGGTGCTTTTCAGTGCTAAAACTTTTCACTTTTTTCACACCCCCGAACAACTAAAGTTTTAGCGCTGAAAGTGGCAGTGTAGACACAGCCTAGGAATTGGACTCAGAACTCTCCAACTTTATTTCACATAAAAACCCTACCAACACAACTAGTAGTGACTTGCCTCCTCCCTTTCAGATCAGCAGTGAAGAGAAGTGAAGAACTGAATAGGCCACAAAGAAAGAACTTTTCTATCACCCATATCAGTAGCACCACACCCATCATTGGTGGGACAGTGTGGAATAATCTCATTGCTTCTTCATGCTCTGTGTCTTGAGGATGTCTGTCTCCAGGACTTCCAGTCCAGTACCAGACATGTGGGAGAAAAGTGTGAATCCCCCCTGCCAAAACTGTTGAACCTTTTTTTAAGATTAAAGAAATCCCATAGCTACAGTTCTCACAGTGATGGGAAAAATGGAGGAATATTTAAATTTTATTATCTAGACCGGGGTTATCGTAGCTTATCACTCCAAAAGTGCTGCCAAAATCTGGTTCTGGTTGGGAGCACAGGATGTGGACAGAAGGCACTACATCAAGCAGTGTTGAAGTATCCACCTGGGCTTTCCACATTCACATTTGGGATCGTTCCACAGCTTCCGCTTGGTCATATTGTCACCAGTCTTTGCCACCCAAGCTCTCCCTTGATTTAGAGTAACCCAGTGTTTTCCTTTGAGGTCGGTGCCTGAGGGAGGAGTTTTGAAGGAACGTGGTTTCTCCAAGATCATTCTTTCCTGGCATTTTGTTACCCCAAAATACCAGTGTGGAAGGCTATGGAGTAAGGGATTTTCAGAAGCAAAGCTCTTTCTGCACTTCAACCTCTTAGATGTGGAATGTGTCCATGAAGGGGGTGTCTTGGCTCATGCATCTGGTTTTTGTGTCTCCATTTTACTGAAGACATCCCGCCTCACTGATGAAGTGCAATCCCTACAAGGGAGTTCAGTGACAGTGTGGGATTGCAGTTGAAGATCTCTGTGATGGCCCTACCTGACTGATTACGTTTGGTATCAACTTTGTGTGCATGGTTCAAGCATGACCATACTAGGGCACTGTAGTCCTCAGTTGAGTAACTCAGGGTGAGACTGCTCACAATGTTTTGGGGTCAGCTCCCCATTTTCTGTTGGCCCTTTTCTGGAGTACACAATTCCTGGAGTCCGCTTTCTTTTTCAGCTTCTTAATGTGTGCTTTTTAAATGTTAGCTTTCAGTCTTACGTGACCCCAGGGTACACTGGAAATTCATAGTACTTAAATATTGTAACCTCTCCAGATATCTGGAGTTTTTGTTTGGTCTGACAGTGGAAGGTGCACACTTATGTCTTAAGAAGAACAGGAGGACTTGTGGCACCTTAGAGACTAACAAATTTATTAGAGCATAAGCTTTCGTGGACTACAGCCCACTTCTGTAGTCCACGAAAGCTTATGCTCTAATAAATTTGTTAGTCTCTAAGGTGCCACAAGTCCTCCTGTTCTTCTTTTTGCGGATACAGACTAACACGGCTGCTACTCTGAAACCTTTCACTTATGTCTTAGTAGGGTTGGTATTCAGGAACCATGTGTGATCGTTAAGGCTGCGAGTTTGTCACAGAAGTCACCGATTCTGTGACTTTCTGGGACCTCCGTGACTTCTGCAGCAGCTAGTGCGGCTGGTCTGGGGGCCGCTTGAGCAGCTCGGGTAGCCCCTGGATCAGCCGCTGGGGCAGTTGCAGGCCACTGTGCTCCACCCCAGCAGGAGTTTGCATGTGGGAGGGGGCTCAGGGCTGGGGCAGGAGGTTGGGGCGTGGGAGGGGGTGAGGGCTCTGGCTGGCGCTTACCTTGGGGGACTCCCTGGAAGTGGCGACATGTCCTTCTGTCAGGTCCTAGGCAGAGGCCCAGCCAGGCAGCTCCATTCCCTGCCTCTGCCTGCAGGCACCGCCCCCGCAGCTCCCATTGGCCACGGTTCCTGGACAATGGGAGCAGCAGAACTGGCGCTTGGGGCGGAGATAGTGCGCAGCGCCCGCTGGCCGCGCCTCCGCCTAGGAGTCAAGGGACATGTCACCGCTTCTGGAGAGCCGTGCAGAGCCAGGTAGGAAGCCTGCCAGCCCCACCATGACCCATCCCCCTGAGCATCCATGGTGCCCCACGGACCTCCCCCCCAGCACCCAAGATTTAGTCAGATGTATATAGTACAAGTCATGGACAGGTCACAGGCCATGAATTTTTGTTTCCTGCCAGTGACCAGTAATGACTTTTACTAAAAATACCCGTGACTAAAATGTAGCCGTAGTGATAGTATTCTCCAAGTACACTGAGGGAGCTAGTTAGAATGTGTTCAATGACCTCAAGTGATCCCCTAGACTGTGGTGAGAGATTTAAAAGCAAAGTATGTTGAGAGGTTTCTAAATTACCTTTCTTAATTTAAAATACATTTGAAAATCAGAACTGGTCATTTATAATCTTGTGTTCTGGACATATTGGTGGTAATGCTGAATTTGATATCCCTCAGTTCAGACAAACAAAGCTTTGCCACTCTTGATCAAGGAAAGTGCAACTACAGTATAAAGATTTGGAATTGCCATATCTTCAATCCAGTCCCCTCTCTGCTCCAGGTGCAGTCTCTCTGCTTTTCCTTGGCTCACTGCATGCATGCCTTAACACTCCCCTTTTGTATTTTATTTATGCCACAAGTCTGGTTTTGAATCTTTCTGTATTATCCAAAAGTTGGGCTCCATCTCCAGATTTTGCCCAGTATGCTTCAGATTGTTACTTTAGCACAACTTAGACTTGATAGCATCACTAAAATTGTTTCTAGTTGGAGCAAGACTTTCATAACAAATATAGAGCTGAAGAAGATTCTTGAGTTCATTACTTGGCCCAGTTAAAGAATGTTCCGTATGATGTATTCTCCAGTGCTTTGTCAGACCCAGTTTAATTGACTAAAGTGATGGGACTTCCATGTCTTCACTTGACAGCCTGTTCCACAGCCTACATAAATAGATCTGATTGTTAGGAACTATCTCTTGATAGCTAACCTATATTTTTCTTTGCTTAATTTCATCACATTTCTTCTTGACCACTATATAATATTCATTTACCCTCCTTGGTGTTTACATCTTGCAGATATTAATTAGATGGTTATACTTACCCTATATTTACTGTTAGGCCAAATAACCTATAAAGACAGGAAATATAATTATCGCCT
Organism: Chrysemys picta bellii; assembly: GCF_011386835.1. Classification (NCBI taxonomy): domain Eukaryota; kingdom Metazoa; phylum Chordata; order Testudines; family Emydidae; genus Chrysemys; species Chrysemys picta. Next base: position 787,565 of record NC_088798.1, read on the forward strand.
CTAATCCGTTATTCAATTTTATACACTTTCCTTAATTTGTTTACATATTTCAGTCCTCGCCACACCGCCCAGTATCTGCAAATGTGGCTAATTTTCTCTTATTTTCTAGATCACTAATAAATAGGAACAGGTCAAAGACCGACTCTTGAGAGACTCCACTGTGTCCCACCTCAACTCAATATGGCGAATGTATACCCTTTCAGTTTTCAGTCCGTTTCTTGACTTCTACAAGTTTCTTGCTACTTTTTTCTGTGAATGCCTTCTTTACTCTGTTAAATTCAAATAGCTTTAGCTTGTGTTAGCTGGAACCAAGGTTTCTAATCTCTCTGGGTGGGTATATTTGAATATGTCTACACTGTACACTAAGCTGGGGCTCTGACTTGTGTTTGAATCCAAGTCCCCCTTTGTCTATGTACAAATTAGTCTGACTCGGGTCAGCAAACACTCAGAATCTGGGTTCTAGGACCCTTCTAGGGGGGTGGATCAGATCCTGAGTTCCACTATGACTTGAGTCCAAGCCCTGTCACTTTGTAGTGTAGACGTACATCAAGCTTCAGACCCAAGGCAATAGTACAGTATGGATGCATTAGCATGGCGGGGAGACCTGGTTCCAATAACTGTAAACTCAGGTTTACAATGCAGTCTGGATGCTCAAGTACAGGCTTGGAAACACCAAGTCCACAAGCCTGGGTCCTAGGGTTGCCAACTTTTTCTGACTTATTCCTTGAGGTTTCATTAGATGATATAATCTTTAATTAAAGATTAATCTTTAATTCCTGGGGACTCCAGGACAATCCTGGAGGGCTCACAACCCTACTGGGTCCCACAGACCTGGGTTTTTAGTGTGCAGCATTGGAGCACCCATTGAAAAAAGCGAGTGGGTGCTTAGCACCTACTGGCACGATCTCCTTCCCCTAACCCCCAGCACCTCCCGCCTGCCTGCGGCCCCGCCGATCAACTCCTCCCCCTTCCTCCAGGCGTCTCCTGCCCGCCGCGCTCAGCTGTTCCTCGGCATGCAGGAGGTGCTGGGGGTGGGGTGGGGAGGAGCAGGGATGGGGCATGCTCAGGGGAGGGGGCGGAACTGGGCGGGAAGAGGTGGGGTGGGACCGGGGGCTGAGCCCGGGTTGAGCACCCCCAGGGAAAGGAGAAAGCTGGCGCTTGTGTATCGGAGTACCTCCTTTAACTCAGGTTTCCAGTGTAGATCCAGTGTGGCTTCCCCTCTGGTCAGATTTTCTACTTTCTGACTATTGAATTTGCGTACAATTTAAGATAATCTGTTGTTCTTACTCAGCTGTATTTGTGCCTGGCAGCTATTGTCCCCAAGAGTGTATCTTTTTTTAACAAAAAAATAATCCTCAGAATTTATCCAGAATATAAGGCACTTGATTTAGCTTTTTGGAGACCCCTAGCCACTTTATAGACAATATGAAGTTTAAGACTATAACCAGATCTACAGCCACATTATCAAGAGCAGCCAGCAGCTCTATAAATCTTATCATAGGTACTTCACCTGTCTAATCCAACATTCGAAATCTCTAGTGATAACATTTTGAGATTTTAGTTACAGGGAAACAGCCAACAGTTTTTAACCTGTGTGCCTGGGATCTGCCAACATGGATCTCCACATATTGCATAAAGGCCTTCTCTGTGGACTGCTCTGGGAAACTCATGGAGAGAAGAGTGGTGTGTGCATAAAACCCTTTTCACAGTTAGTTTACTCAGACTGATGTGATGAGGGAATAACCTATCCTGCCTATAAGGGTGGAATCTAGGCATGGAAACAGAATCAACAGGTAGAGAATGAATTGTTTCTTTTGTTTCTGAGATCAGTATTTTTAAAGTGGCTCTAAAATGAATCTTAATATACAAAATGTTCTACAGCTAGAAAGTAAATAAGAGCATGTCTACATGGAAAAAGAACGAGGAGTACTTGTGGCATCTTAGAGATTAACAAATTTATTTGAGCATAAGCTTTTGTGGGCTAAAACCCACTTCATCGGATGCATGCAGTGGAAAATAGAGTAGGAAGATATGTATGTACACAGAGAACATGAAAAAATGAGTGTTGCCATACCAACTGAGACTAATCAATTAAGGGGGGCTATTATTAGCAAGATAATCAGGATGGCCCATTTCCAACAGTTGACAGGAAGGTGTGAGTAACAGTAGGGGGAAAAATTAGCATGGGGAAATAGTTTTTACTTTGTGTAATGACCCATCCACTCCCAGTCTTTATTCAAGCCTAATTTAATGGTGTCCAGTTTGCAAATTAATTCCAATTCTGCAGTTTCTCATTGGAGTCTGTTTTTGAAGTTTTTTTGTTGGAGTATTGCGACTTTGAGGTCTGTAATTGAGTGACCAGGGAGGTTGAAGTGTTCTCCGACTGGTTTTTGAATGTTATGATTCTTGACGTCTGATCTGTGTCCATTTATTCTTTTGAATTTTTTCCCCTACTGTTACTCGCACCTTCTTGTCAACTGTTGGAAATGGGCCATCCTGATTATCACTACAAAAGTTTTTTTCTCCTGCTGATAATAGCCCACCTTAATTGATTACTCTCGTTACAGTTGGTATGGCAACACCCATTTTTTCATGTCCTTTGTGTATATATATCTTCCTACTGTATTTTTCACTGCATGCAGCCAATGAAGTGGGTTTTAGCCCACGAAAGCTTATGCTCAAGTAAATTTGTTAGTCTCTAAGGTGCCACAAGGTCTCCTCGTTCTTTTTGTTGATACAGACTAACACGGCTACCACTCTGAAACCTGTCTACATGGAGCGCACCACCATGTTGTGTACTAACTCGTCTGTGTAGACACTGCTGGCATGACCTAAAAATTCCCTAGAGCCCTTTAATGTAGTGTTCTTTCTCCAGTGTGCATTGCTGCTCCATATTGACAAACCCTTAGCTGAAATTGCATCCAGTTAGTTTTTTTAGGTTACTGTTTGATACTTTCGTCTTAATGTTCTCTGACTACTGTCATTTTTACCTTTTCTTATCTTACCCTCTCTCAAAGTTTAGTATCAAAGGAGGCTAATAGAAGTGTAAATTCTTCTGCCCTCAGTTAAAATGTGCGCTACTTTTAACAAGAGTTGAAGGCCACATTGTGTATGCCAGTGTTTCAGTGTAAAGCACATGGCATCTATCAGTATAACATCATGCCATTATCACTGCATTGAATTTGGGAGAAGAATGCAGCTAGTAATTTGCACGGGATCATTTAATCTTCTTTGTCAAATAATTAAGTTGTTATTGATTTGAAGCTGCTGGTTAGCTTTAAAGAATTGTATCTTAACTTGCTTCAGTCATTTTTGCCTAGAGAATGTAGTGCAATTCTACATATTATTACATTGAAAACAATGGTAAAAGAACATCAAGGTTGCAAATTCAAGCATTCAGAAGTTAGGAAATGAATGTCGTCCATGCCATGCACTGACTGACAGGTTGCTGTGGAAGAAATAGTATGTAATTGTGTACTTAGACTATCATAATGCATTTGCACAAAGGACTGAATTAAGGTTGCATGGACAACTGTAATTCTGGCATTTCCTAACTTCTGAATGCTTGACTTTGCAATGTTACTGTAGTTTTAATGTAGCTTTTTGTCTGTAATATGCAGCACAGCACTATGTAGTTTTTGGTACGAAATAACAGAAAGCAAAGTAAAAATAAATAAATAATAATTCCATCGTGTGGAACACATTGATTCCCATATGGTTTATCATCAGGTCTGGGGCCTTTCATTGTCCCAGAACAGACCTCTACCACTTGAGCTAATAGAGTAACTGGTAGCTAGTGTGGACCGGCCACTAGAAAGGAATGGAGGATGCATTTTTGCCAGTGGGATTCACAGCTGGCTTTTAGACAGCAGAGGAATGCTGCGATTAATCAATCATGGGTTCAGTGCCAGGTTGTGGAGGAGCATGTGCTGTGGTTATAAATCCTTCTGCCTCTGTCCTAACAGCATGTCCCTGCCATCTTCTCCTAATCTTTTCCCTCCTCCCCACCGCCTTCCCCTGCCTTCGGTCCCATCCCCCACATTCCTCACCCCTTTGCATTAGAGTCAAGTTGCTTCCTCCTCCTCCATGCTGGCTTGGCACTAGTGAGGAGTGGAGAGAGAAGGGGGGAGGAATCGAGAGCACAGGAGAGAATATCTCAGTTCTTGCACTGCAGTGTCCCCTGACAACTGGAAGGAGTAATTGCAGGAAAAATCCTGCTGAGCCCTGTGGTGGAGCGTGTGCGGTCTGGCTGGCACACAAGAGCTTTGTGGTGATGTACTATGCTCGCTGCGGATGGAATCTTTGGAGAATAATATTGCCAACCTCTAGCAAACCTCTGAGCATGTGTGAGTGTTCTGATTAACTTTTAATGGGTGCTGCTGCATCCTCAGCAATTTTGGAGTGTCTAAAGATATTTTGGATTATTGTGCGAATGAAAGCTATGTAAGTAGAGTGGAATGAAAAAAATTACAAATGATACGAATGCAGTATCTCGTCAACCCATTGTATATCAATGTGCATTTGGTTGCAGCCAAAGATGTTGAAACATCAGGGCCAACAGAGGTACACATTTCCAACACTCGACTTTAATTGGGGTGTTTAATGTATTAAGCTTAGTTATTTCTTAAATGCAACTTGCTCCCAACCCCATACAACTCACTTAAATCTCTTCAATAGTACATATAAAGGTAGATGAGTCCAGTTTTAGTTTTGAAATAAGGAATAAAAATCTAGCAAAACCAAACTGAACTCTGCCATCCCAGTGCCAGCTGAGTGGACTTAAAATAGTGAAAGGCAGTTTTTATTCTTTTATCTCTCTTTAACAGGCATATTACTTTAATTAATGCGCAGCTTAGCTAGCCTGCATGAAATCAATAATTTTTACAAGTGGCAGATTATTTTTCCTCCTGAAGAAAAGAAAATGATATCTTTGCAGATTTAGATTGTCCTTACTCTGAACTATAAAATCACTACTGCTGAGAATTTTTCTCCATTTATAGACCAAGCTATATGCTCAGCTTCCAAAGGAAGGATTTAATATTTGGGGTTTTCTGTAGATATGAGAGATTTATACAGCTTGATTCACAGTGGCTTTTTAACGATTCACACCTCAAGCTTTTATTACAATGAAAAGAAAAAATCAGTTGTTTACATAAAAGCCTAGCAGAGCCTCCTAAAAGTATGTATCCCACTCTAAGGGTAGATCTACACTTACCTCCGGATCCGGCAGTAAGCAATCGATCTTCTGGGATCGATCCCGGAAGTGCTCGCCGTCGACGCCGGTACTCCAGCTCGGTGAGAGGAGTATGCGGCATCGACGGGGGAGCCTTCCTGCCGCGTCTGGACCCGCAGTAAGTTTGAACTAAAGTACTTCGAATTCAGCTACATTATTAATGTAGCTGAATTTGCATACCTTAGTCTGAAGTGGGGGGTTAGCGTGGACCAGGCCTAAGGTACGCAAATTCAGCTACGTTAATAACGTAGCTGAATTTGAAGTACCTTAGTCCGAACTTACCGCGGGTCCAGACGCGGCAGGGAGGCTCCCCCGTTGATGCCGCGTACTCCTCTTGCTGAGCTGGAGTACCGGCGTCGACGGCAAGCACTTCCGGGATCGATTTATCGCGTCTAGACAAGACACGATAAATCGATCCCAGAAGATCGATCGCTTACATCCGGACCAGGAAGTAAGTATAGACATACCCTTAGTTCGAAGTGGGGGGTTAGTGTGGACCAGGCCTAAATCCTGTCTTGTGAATGACCCAGTTTTCTAAACAGTGAGAGATGGGGAAATCTACAAACACTTATTCTCAGTCTTTGTTTTGGAATCACCATGAAGCTGCAGTCAGTTTCTGTAAATGAGACCATCTACTCTGTTAGAGGAAGCAGGAATGTTTTCAATTGATTAAAAAAAAATCAAAAATTATTTTAAAAAGAAAATTGTATGCAAGATTGCCCTGCTCACATAAAGATTGCATTTGAAGCTTCCAGAATGCACTGGATTAGAGCGAGCTACAGAGAATTACAGATATGCTGTGCTGTCTCAGTGCCTGCCTATGGGGAGCGTTGCCCTCAAATAATGTCATCTACAGATCATAAATCAGCATTTTACTGTCAGCCACCAGGTGATTCTCAAATGTCAACTAAAGGTGCATGATCACTCCCAGATTGCTGTTGGAGCTGCCATCGTATTGTACTAGACAGAATTTTTTAGGAGGAAAATTTGACCTTTGTTAAATTTTTCAACTGCACCATCAGAAGTATGTTTTTAATTAGTCTCTGAAAACTTAGAACCATCTAGACTGAAATCTGCATCAGAACCCAGAGTATCTGCCGTAGTGAAAAGGACAAGTCAGGAAAAACTTGGCATTATTGGAGTAGGTACCCAGCTCTAACTGTAATCTCCTCTAGTTGACAGCAAGTGTACACGGTTAAGAAGTTGGCTTCACTGCAACACATCCGTGCTAGATCTGGATATTGAATGTATTTGTGACATTAACTTGTATCTCCCCTTTTGGAGGAGACATAAACCAGGAAAGGTTTTGCAAGACCTTCTTACAATGCTAGACTTTTATTTGAAAAACTTGTTGAGAAATGTTATGCTTTGTGAATTGGGTCTTCAGTTCTGTCCTTATTCTTGAGACTCCTTTGTCTTGTTTATCTATTAAAAAACTGGTGGGAGAGTGAAAAGGAAAGAAAGCTCAGCTAAAATGGTGGCTTCAAATGCAGCCCGGCTCTCCCCACCACCCACACCATCGAGTTACACCAAATCATGAACTGGAGTTAGGAAGGTACAATGAAAGCAGGAGGAAGTTAACTATAAATTGCCAGCTTTCTTATTACATCCACTGTTCTGTAGGTAAACACTGCTGGATTACTTAGCTGAGACTAGAGAGAGAAAAGGGCATGGCCCAAAGTAGGCAAGCATTTGTGTAAAATCTTTCCTAAAACTGAAAGTTAATTGTTGAAATGCTATGAATTGCATCTCATGTGGCCAGATTTTAAAATTACCCATAAAAACACTTTCCACAACAGTGCTCATCAGGTGCTCAGCAAATTCTTTCAGATGACCTGATTTGGGGATTGAGATGTATGCAAACCATAATCATTAAGAGAGTAGAGAAGAGGCTGTCTCCAGCGGCTCAGAGACTTGCACCCTTCTCCCTGTGTTTTATCTTATTAGAGGTGGTCAGCTGGGAGGCTTGAGCTCACAATCCACTATGTGTGTAGAAGCAGGGGCAGGGCTTTCAATGGAACTTTGCATTTCATTCCCCCTGCATCAATTGTCATTGTTGGGATGAGGTTTGGTGATGCCTTTTATTTATATAAAGTACCATAAGGTTAGAAGTAGTTGCATCTCATCAATTAAATCAATCTAAGTGAAGCAGAATAGTAAATCATTATTTGAGAAAATCTTAAACTGAAATGCTTAAAAAAAATTGTGGTGAAATGGCAGGAGAAGATGGCATGCCATTTGGCAGCTGAGCTGGGTGTCAGTAATGCAAATGAAATTAATGTTGACATTGCCACAAGATTTCAGGAAAGGGCGAAGTCCATGCTGTTAAAATATCTCTGGTTTCAAAGTAGTAGCCATGTTAGTCTGTATCCGCAAAAAGAACAGGAGTAAAATATCTCTGTTGGCAAAACGGCATGGGAGGGAGGAGGGGGCAGGGGAAGAGGCGGACACTAAACTGTATAATTTTGTGTTGCTTTAAAGAAAAGGTGGGAAAGCTTTCAAGTCAGGGTGGGCAAGAGGATACAACATTCCAAAGCATAGTATAGTAAGGCTGGTGCCTTTCAGTAAGGTGTAACCCCCTCAAGAAAAACTCAGTTTTAAGACTGGTTAATCACCATGAAGGTTGCTTTTATATTCTCTAGTGGTTGCTAAAATGACACAGTCTTGTTGGCACAAATTAGTGAGGCTAAACATTGAGGCCTTGGCTACACTTACCCGCAAGTTCGACGGCTGGAAATCGAACTTCTGGGTTCGACTTATCGCGTCTAGTCTGGACGCGATAAGTCGAACCCGGAAGTGCTCGCCGTCGACTGCGGTACTCCAGCTCGCCGAGAGGAGTACCGCGGAGTCGACGGGGGAGCCTGCCTGCCGAGTGTGGACCAAGGTAAGTTTGAACTAATTCGAACTAAGGTACTTCGAACTTCAGCTACGTTATTCACGTAGCTGAAGTTGCGTACCTTAGTTCGAATTAGGGGGGGTAGTGTAGACCAAGCCTGAGTCTCTCCTCATCTTTGTAATCCCTGCATTCAGGAGTCATTTGAGAGAGAGGTTGTCAAACTTATCCATAAAAGGCACCGAGTGATTAGGCTGTTTGGTAGAGTGGTATTAGCCATCCAAGGTAGAGAAACAAAGTATAGTAATTGCAGCTGACATTTTTAGTACCATACAAGCAGCTGAAGCTAAATAGATGAGCTAAAGAGGCCGTTCAATATACATATTTAGATGGCTCGCTAATGGTAGCTCCCCTTATATTTTAGGGGTGCCACATGCGTGGACTTGAGCATTTGGTGTGAAAAGGAATCACAATTCCTCCCTATCAAGGTGCTATGGGGAGGGTTGCTGGGCCCAGGAGGGCTGTGATATGGCACAAGACCGGCCAGACTGGGTCAGACCGAGGGTCCATCCAGCCCAGTCTCCTGTCTGCCGACAGTGGCCAATGCCAGGTGCCCCGAGGGAATGAACAGAACAGGGAATCCTCAAGTGATCCATCCCGTCACCTAAGTTCCCTAAGCTGTGCAGCTGCCTATTAAGCGCTGCGCAGGCACTCAGGGCTGCAGCTGGGGGAGATTCCTCTCCTCCAGCCTGGGCCCAGCCCAGCCCAGCCATGGACCTGCTGTTGCCGGGAGAGACGCACCCCTCCCCTGGCCCCAACCTAGCCTGGATGGACCTGCCACGGCCGGGGGAGAGGCTCCTATCCCACAGCCCCAGCCCCGGACCTGCTGCGGCAGGGAGAGTCGCCCCTGCGCCCCAACCCAGGTGCTGCTGCGGGGAGAGAGAGCTGGGAGGAGTTCTCGCTCCCTGGGGCAGCCGGCACCTCATACTCTTCATCCCTGGCCCCACCCCAGAGCTCGCATCCCCAGCCAGAACCCTCACCCCCATACACCCCAACCCTCTTTCCCAGCCCTGAGCTCCTCATCCCCGGTCCCACCCCAGAGCCCTCATCCCCCAGCTGGAGACCTCACTCTGTCCCAGCCCTGAGCCCCTTCCTACACCCCGAGCCTCTCGGCCCCACCCCTGCCACATGACTCACCTTCATATTGGCGCACATAACAAAATTCATTTCGCACATGGGTTGGAAAAATTAGAGGGAACACTGCCTGTCAGCCACTCCAGCTTTTGGCAAAACCAAGACTAAATGGAGTGAACATACGATTACGTTATTTACCTGCCAGTTTTACAGTTAACAGTTCAATACTTTTTCAGTCATCTACCTACAAAAAGGTGTCAGATTATTTTTTTAATAAATCATTCAAGTGTATGTTTAAATCTCCATCTTTGTTCCAAAATTGCCAAAGATGGGTCTGGGATTCAAACGTGAAAAAATACCTTTTAGCTGTGGAGCAAGGATGGAAAACGGGTAAATGCGTTGTTAAGATCTGAGCATGTTAAAGCAGGGTTAGAATGGAAACTGCGTTGCAGGTTTAACTATGCTGCTTGCGTCCAGCTTGATTGCTATATCGTTAAGTGTACAATTTAGGGTTATGGGACTTCCTCCTGTGAGTTTGAGGATATTTTCAAATACACAAATGGCAGTTAGGCATCCAATTCCCATCTATGCCGTTGAAAAATCTCGCCTTTGATGTGTGTGTTGTATGCTTAAGGTAAATAAACCAAACCTCCCTATGGCTGCTGCTTGATTTCTGAGCATCTAATACAATTCTGATAGCTGATTTTACAAACCTTGCATCTGTTTCAATGATATTTTGTTTTTGTAATCCATGCTTTTGCAATTAAGAGTGGCAACAGTTAACTACTGAGGATATAAGTAGTAGCTAACGAAAGCTGTATTTACTCCTTGGAAGTACAGCCAGTGATTAAATCAATCCTTTATACTCTAAATCCTACCTACCTCAGCTGGGTACAATCAAATGATTTAACTGGCATCATCATCCTGAATGTTGTGCGTTTTTTATCCAGTGCAATGCTCAAAGAGAACAGCCTTGAAATATTGGGATTTTCATTTATGGTTTCACTTGAACAGGCACAAGCAATCCAGTGAATTTACAGAACTTTGAGCATGCACCTAGGTTGTCTCAAAGCTCCTGTTAGTTTCCTTGGTTATGTTTTGCCTCACATAGAGGGAACAACATGAGTGATTGGCTCTCTCTTGTTTTAACATTTTTCTTGAATTAGGGGTATTCCCACAGTTCAGCTAGTCCGGCCACGTCATAAGAAAATATCGGAAAAGATGAAGGTGTGCAGAAAGAATAGCAAATATGGCAGGCAACCAGCTTGGCTTAACAGTGAAATCTTCGGTGAGTTTAAACAAAAAAGGAAGCTTACAAGAAGTGGAAACTTGGACAGATGAGTAGGGAGGAGTATAAAAATATTGCTCGAGCATGCAGGGGTGTAATCAGGAAGGCCAAATCACAACTGGAGTTGTAGCTAGCAAAGGATGTGAAGGGTAACAAGAAGGGTTTCTACAGGTATGTTAGCAACAAGAAAAAGGTCAGGGAAAGTGTGGGACCCTTACAGTCCCTCATTCAGTAAGGGTGCGGGACTCACCCCTGCTGCGCCTCCTGCTGGTCGTCTCAGGGAATTAGCTCTTTTCCAGTCTGGGCGCCCTCTGCAGGCCGGTGTCCCACTTGTAGCTGGCCCCGTGTCCCTCCCGGACCCCAGTGCCCCTTTATCCTGGGGCTGCCCCCTGGCAATACGCCACCAGTCTCTATGGGTCTCCCCTCTCTGGGAAACCCCCAACCCCCTAATCCCCACCTTGCCTCAGTCTGGGCTACTGCCAGTCATCACCAAGCCCCTGCTCCCTGGGGCAGACTGCAGTGTAAAAGCCACTCCTCAGAGGCAAGGGGGTTCAGACTTGCTGCCTTCCTCTGCCTCCCAGTACCTCTGTGGGCTTAGGACCAGGCCCTGCAGCCTGGGGAGTTGCCAGCCTGGAGCTCCCCTGCTCCTCTGGCTCTCCCCAGCCCTGCTTCACTTCAGTCCCCTTACTGCACGCAGCCAGACCCTGCTGTCTCCCAGCCTGGAGAAAGACTTCTCTTGGGCCTCTGGCTCACAGCCTTCTTATAAGGACCAGTTGGGCCCTCATTAAGCCAGCCACAGCTGTGGCTGCTTTCCAGTCAGCCCAGCCTTTCCCCTGCCACAGCCCTTTCCCAGGGCGGTTTTAAGCCCTTCTGGGCAGGAGCGGGGTAACCACTCCGCTACTGGGAAGCAACCTAGTGACATATGGTGTGGAAAAAGCTGAAGTACTCAATGCTTTTTTTGCCTCAGTCTTCACAGACACGGTCAACTCCCACACTGCTGTCCTTGGCGACACAGTCTGGGGAGGAGATGAGCAGCCCTCAGTGGTGAAAGAACAGGTTAAGCACTATTTAGAAAAGCTGGACATGCTCAAGTGCATGGGTCCAGATCTAATGCATCCAAGGGTGCTGGGGGAATTGGCTAATGTGATTGCAGAGCCATTGGTCATAATCTTTGAAAACTTGTGGTGATCGGGGGAGGTCCTGGACGATTGGAAAAAGGCTATTGTAGCGCCCATCTTTAAAAAAGAGAAGAAAGAGAACCTGGGGAACTACAGACCGGTCAGCCTCATCTCAGTCCCTGGAAAAATCATGGAGCAGGTCCTCAAGGAATCCATTTTGAAGCACTTGGAGGTGAGGAAGGTGATCAGGAACAGTCAACATGGATTCACCAAGGGCAAGAAATGCCTGACAAACCTGGTTGCCTTCTATGATGAGATAACTGGCTCTGTGGATTTGGGAAAAGCAGTGGACATCATATATATTGACGTTAGCAAAGCTTTTGATACGGTCTCTCACAGTATGCTTGCCAGCAAGTTAAAAAAGTATGGATTGGATGAATAGACTATAAGGTGGATAGAAAGCTGGTTAGATTGTCAGGCTCAACGGGTAGTAATCAACGGCTCGATGTCTAGTCGGCAGCTGGTATCAAGCGGAGTGCGCCGGGGTCGGTGCTGGGGCCGGTTTTGTTAAACATCTTTATTAATGATCTGGATGATGGGATGGATTGCACCCTCAGCAAGTTTGCAGATGACACACAGCTGGGGGGAGAGGTAGATACACTGGAGGGTAGGGATAGGGTTCAGAGTGACCTAGACAAATTGGAAGATTGGGCCAAAAGAAACCTGTTGAGATTCAACGAGGACAAGTGCAGAGTCCTGCACTTAGGACGGAAGAATCCCATGCACCGCTATGGGTTGGAGACCGACTGGCTAAGCAGCAGTTCCCCAGATAAAGACCTGGAGATCTTACAGGAGATGAGAAGCTGGATGACAGTCAGCAGTGTGCCCTCGTTGCCGAGAAGGCTAACGGCATATTGGACTGCATTAGTAGGAGCATTGCCAGCAGATTGAGGGAAGTGATCATTCCTCTCCATTTGGCACTGGTGAGGCCACATCTGGAGTATTGCATCCAGTTTTGGGCCCCCCACTACAGAAGGGATGTGGACAAATTGGAGCGTGTCCAGTGGAGGGCAACGAAAATGATCAGGTGACTGGAGCACATGACTTATGAGGAGAGGCTGAAGTAACTGGACTTGTTTAGTCTGCAGAAGAGAAGAATGAGGGGGTATTTGATAGCAGCCGTCAACTACCTGAAGGGGGGTTCCAAAGAGGATGGAGCTCGGCTGTTCTCAGTGGTGGCAGATGACAGAACACGGAGTAATGGTCTCAAGTTGCAGTGGGGGAGGTCTAGGTTGGATATTAGGAAACACTATTTCACTAGGAGGGTGATGAAGCACTGGAATGGGTTACCTAGGGAGGTGATGGAGTCTCCATCCTTAGAGGTTTTTAAGGCCCGGCTTGACAAAGCCCTGGCTGGGATGATTTAGTTGATCTTGGTCCTGCCTTGAGCAGGCGGTTGCACTAGATGACCTCCTTCCAACCTTTTCCAACCCTAATCTTCTATGATTGTATGATTCTATGAACAGAAAAATAAATAGGTGCTTCTCTTGTGGTGAAGCTTTTCATCTTGCTTCGACTAGAGGGCATTGGCTCTCGTGCCAGATTTCTCAATTGCTGTTTGCAGTGATCTGATGAAACTCCATCCTGGGAAGTAGTGAGTCTGAAAAAGATTTGGAGGTGATAGTGGGTAATCAGCAGAACATGAGCTCCCAGTGTGGTGCTGTGGCCAAATGGGCTAATGCGATCCTTAGATGCATAAATGGGAATCACAGGTAGGAATGAGAGAGGTAATTTTACCTCTGTATTTGGCAGTAGTGTCACCACTGCTGGAATACTGTGTCTAGTTCTGGTCTTCACAGTTCAAGAAGGATGATGATAAATTGGAGAGGGTTCAGAGAAGAGCCATGAGAATGGTTAAAGGATTAGAAAATATGCCTTAGAGAGAGAGAGATTTAAAGAGCTCAGTCTATTTAGCTTAACAAAGAGAGAAGGTTCAGGGATGACTTGATTACAATTTATAAGTAGCTACGTGGGGAATAATTATTTGATGATTGCTATTCAGTCTACCAGAGAAAGGTATAAAATGGTCCAATGGCTGGAAGTTGAAGCCAGAGAAATTCAGACCGGAAATAAGATGTAAACTTTTAATGGTGAACGTAATTAACAATTAGAACAATGTACAAAGGTTCATGTTGGATTCTCCACTGCTGGCAATTTTTAAATCAGGATTTGATTTTTTTAAAAGCTCTGCTTTAGGAATTATTTTGTGGCTGTTCTCTGGCCTGTGCTAGATACGGGAGGTAGAACTATATGACAAGGGTGGCCAAACTGTGGCTCATGAGCCACATGTGGCTCTGGTATAGTTAAAATATGGCTCCGGGAGCCCACCATGGCCCGCCACTCTCCACCTACCAGATTGGGAGGAGGGGGAGAGTGAGTTCGGGGCTTCTGCCCTGTGGTGGGGCTAAAGGCTTCTTCCCTGCAGGAGGTGCCTGCCGGGGCTTCGGGCTTCAGCCTCTCTCTTGCTGAAGCCCTGGGCACCAACAGGTACCTCCCACGGGGCTGAACCCCTGAGCTCCACCACCCTGCCACAGGGCAGAAGCCCCGAGCCCTGGCAGGTGCACCCGGCTCTCAAACTTCTGAAGATTATCATATGTGGCTTTGAGGATCCGTAAGTTTGGCCACCCCACTATATGATCACAATGGCCCCTTCTGGGCTTGGAATCTATGGCCTTGGCTACACTGGCCCTGTACAGCACTGCAACTTGCAGCGCTCAGGGGTGTGAAAACCTACCCCTCCCCCCGAGCGCAGCGCTGTAAAGCGCCAGTGTAATCAGCGCCTGTAGCGCTGCACGCTACTCCCCTCGGAGAGGTGGAGTACTTACAGCGCGACTACACTCGCGCTTCACAGCACTGCCGCGGCAGCGCTGTGAATTGCCAAGTGTAGCCAAGGCCTATGAATCTGTGATATTATTATTACCTCAGCATACAGCATCAGTGAAAGTATTACTGGAATACTGTGACCAGTCCTGAGAGCCACATTTCAAAACAGACATTTATAAAATTAAAATAAATAAATAAAAGGGAAAGGGCTCAGAGAAAGCCACAAGAATTATTTGAGTTCTGGGAAACTTCCTTATAGTGAGAGACTAAAGAAGCTATAAATCTTTGTGGCTTAACCATGAGAAGGTTAAGATGTGACATAATCACCTTAAGTCTATATGTACCTACAAGGAAGAGAGTGTCTCAGTGTTCTTTAATTTAGTAGACAGAACTGTAAGAAGATCCAGTGGCTGGCAGTTGAAGCTGGAAAAATCAAACTGGAAATTAGCACCTTTTTTTTTTTTTTTTTTTTTTAAAGAGTGAGGGAAATTTGTCATTGAAACAAATTACTGAGCATTGTGGTGGATTTTCCTGTGTTCAAAGTCTTTAGATTTCTAAAGATCTGCTCTAACTCAAACAGCAGTTTTGGGCTTGATGCAGATCCTTATGGGTGAGGTTCTGTGGCCGTTTGATACACAGGAGATCACACTAGGTGATGGCAATGATCACTTCTGGCTTTAAAATCTGTCACTAGGTTTGTTAGAGTAAAGAAAATTTTACTATATCCCATCATCCCTTACTGCTTTCAAAATAACACGTAGCCAGTTTAGCCTTATTTTGTTTGTGACCTAAAATATAGAATAGAAAATGAAATGCTCGAGATCTTGTGAATATTAGAATATTATTTTAGTTAATTTCTTGGATGTAAAAAAAACAAGTAGTAGTTTGACACATTTCTTTCAATATCTGATGTGAACAATTAGGTTGGCTCCTACCACAACTGAACCTTTCCTCCCTGCTGTTTTGGTTTAATCCATGCTTAAGATAACTTTTCAGGTGCAATTTATATAGTTTATTGGTGAAACTCCTTGTGGAAAGATGGTTAATGTAGCATTGCTTCAACATGTTACGGTGAACCTTTAAATCTAGTAATGCAGTGTATCTTAGAGTTTAGCTATTTGGATTTTGTTGTAAACCTCTTAGATATGATACAGTGGAATCCTCTTAAACACAAATTCCATGTAGCAAGTGACAGAACATAATGAAAGCATAAACTGTTACACAAATAAAACTGTCAGATGCATAACACTATAGCTGTACACAGCTGTGGATTTCAGTATTTCACTGATTTTAGCATGCTGGGTTAGGTTGCTTGTTTGGGGGTCAGTTTTGACTGGCATGGAGGAGTTTTCAGTGGTATCAACATGGACTAACATTTCCTGGCTTGAGAGGGAAACATTTGCTGTCAGTATTTTGAAATATATGTAAAATTAATAACTGATCTTACATAATCCTTTACATGTTCATAGCACAAACATTAGCTAATTAGATTGCTAGGAGATGCTGAATGTCTTGACTGATTCAAGTAAATTCCTAAAATTGTGTTGTGAATTCATGAGTCCAGTATTTTTACATTTACATACAATAGTGAGATCTGTAATAAATAGCATAGTATTCAGCACTGTAAAAGCAACCATGTTCATAACTCCGGGATGGAGAAAAGGCAGTATCATTAGTGCCATTTTACAGCAGGAGGAACTTGGGGATAGAGGGGAAGTGACTTGCCTAATGCCACATAGTGAATCTGTGGCAGAGCCAAAGAATGGACCTTGAGAACTCCTGGCTCTTACCCTGATCTCTGGGTTCTGGACCAGGCTGCCACCCACAATAATAATAATAATAAATAAAATATTTTGCTGTACTTCTCAGGGAGTTGAAGTAGTTGTGGAAGAAGTAGTTGTGTGCAGTTATATGGTGTTATCTTTGTCGGAACTGCTATTCTTGTTTCTGCTGTAGCAGTAGTAAGGTGTTCGGAGAACATAGGCTCCAGTGTGGCTGCCAGGGGCCAACTAGTAGGCACTCCATTATTTTTCAGATTCTTTTTTGAGTGATGGTCCCTATTGCATTCCCCTGAGGGTTATATGCATGTGCCATGCGACTGGAGCCGGAGATTTTAAAAGTAGTCGCATGTGTAGGTCCATGCATGTGCCCTTGCTCCTCCTCATGGTTTTGTTCGAGGCGATAAAAGGCAGTGTTAGTTGTTGTTTTTAGGGTTTGAAGGACTTTGGGACTCCGTTTTCACAGGTCTCCCTCTGCCCCCGAGCACCCATGCCTGGGTACTGGATTATGCTGAAGATGCCGGGGCTCAAGATCCGCGCCTCCTGCCCTTGCTCATTCTCAGTCAGTGATGAGCACCAACTCTGCCTTTACTCCATGGGAGAGATCCATATTGCATCCAGGTGCTGTATCTGCCTTTCCTTCCCAGCCCATACCCAAGAAGGCCGGGCTCCCTGCCTCAAGAAGCACCTCATGGAGGTTGCCATGAGGCCGCAGTGGGATCCAGGTTGGGGAACCCCCTTGTACATAGGCCTGAGCAATCTAAGAGCATGCCTCCTACTGCAGCGCTCCAGACCAGTTCTGCTGGTACCAGCACCTGGACCCCATGTTGGGGCCTAGCTGTGAAGCAAGGCAGCATGCACAAGCATGCACTTTCAGGCCCAAGAAGGATACTGCTCCATCCATGAGTTCCGGCCATGGAGAAGTGGCACATTCCAAGGTGCACAAGGACGACTAAAAGCTGCACAGACCATCAATTCCATCCACCGAACGTTGTACTCCTTCTGGGTTGGCTCTGCTGAGGTCAAGGGAATCTTTGGTTTCAAGGCAGTCTTCTGTTCCGGTTCCAACTGAGGAGCATGTACTGCTGACACCGGGTAGACTAGGGTCAGCCCCCGTGCCTCATGAACTGTTTGCGTTAGCTGGGTGAGGTCCCTGTACCCTCATAAACCATCGCCTCCTCTGAGGATGTGTTCCCCTACAATAGACTTGTCTCTTTTGGGCTGTCTTCCAGCATGCTCCCCTGAGGCTCCTGCAGTTCTGCTAACACCATCAGTCGAACCAGCCCCTGATTTCTTAGGGTCAGAGGACTCGGATGGAGCACAGGGTCTGCCCCTACTGTACTGACAGTGTGACTACCCCAAGGCCCTGCCGACTCAATGAAATATTCTCCCTTTACCCAGCAGCGGGGTCATTGGTACCTTGCTCCATGGGGCCCTTTTCAGCATCCACTGGAACCGCTGGAGTGGCCGTACTGGGGATCCTGGCTTGAGTATCCACCGTCGGAACCTTCCCACTTTACTTGGGGAGAGTCTCCAATTCTCTCCCCTATGGCCATCACTGAATAGGCGTTCCTAACTGCTGTTAGAAGATGCACCACTTAGCCTGACTCCAGCGGTACTGCCGGAACCAGATTATTTCCCCCTGGTCATCCCCAGATGCTGCAGTGTCTTCAACTCCCTTCTTGCCCCCCAATGACAACTGACAATTCCAAGAACTGCTTTGTAGGGTGGCTGGTGCCCCAGCCACCAGTAAACCCACTCCTAACGGGGTGGAAAAGAGGTACTACGTGCCTCCAAAGGGGTCTATTCTGTCACTCCCCCGCCCAATTCCCTTGTCATTCAGGCATGGATGAAATGGGCCCGTCAGCAACACCTGCTTTCCATCCTGGTGAATAAAGAGGGCAAATGCCTGGGCATTCTGGGTTGCAAGGTTTTTTCCTCTGCAAGTTTTCAGTTTCGTATTTCAAATTACCTGGCACTGTTTGTGAAATACGACTTTCTTGCCTCCACCAAGTTGGTGGACTTCACAGATTAATTTCCTCAGCAGGATCAAGCCTGATTCCAAACTATCCTACAGGAGGGAAAGCTGGTTGTGAGGAAAATGCTTGTGCAGTTCCACCAGTGGGACTACAGTGTGGACAAGGCACATGCATCTGCTGGTGTTCTTACCATCATGTCCTTTAACTCTACTCTGCCCAGGGTTAGATGACACACTGGTTCAAAAACACCCAAGTCCTATGTTTTCTGTAGCTTCTATCTTTGCTGTACCACTGGAGTTGCACCAGCTGTGAATTATGACTATGAAGTTTGCTAGTTCAGATTAGGTACATGTACACTAGAAAATGTATCTATTTTCCAGAAATGGTAAAGCTGCAATGGTGGTAGTAATGATGTGTAAGTGCTAGTATAGACAGTACTTAAGTGTCCTTACCTCTGTATCACCTAATCCTTTTCAGAGCAGGTTTCCATGATGCCTAACAGTTACATTGCAGCTGGAAAAAGTTACATTTTCTAGTGTAGATGAGACCTAATGATTCCTTCCTGCTCAACTTGTAAAATAAGGTACGTGTTTTGTATCCTGCTTCCTGGACCCAGGTGCCTTTGATTCATAGAAGTTCGGTAGTCTCTTGGTGTATTCATTGTATTATAGTTGAATATTTGGCCTCTCTGCCCCTTAATTGTACCAGGGATTTCCACACGCCTGTGTGGCCTGAGACCCACGAACGTGTATAAATCAACAGAGGGTCCTGTGGCACCTTTAAGACTAACAAGTATTGGAGCATAAGCTTTCATAGGTGAATGCCCGTTTCATCAGACGCAAGGGATACCTGTATAAATCAAGGCATCTAATTCATTTTGTATAGTACCTAAAATGCATTGAAGTGTTTTGGGCTGCCTGCATAATTTAAACAAAGTGATTTTCACCCCAGTGAGGTTACTCTGGTATGAGGCTTTATGTAATTTGGATGACTTTTGAGTGCATGCAGTTCATATTTTGCATAATGCTGAGTTTTCAGGTGACCTGCTTTGTGACCCAGTATTCACTTTTTCTGGCAGCTTTGTAAATGAATTGGCTATGCAGGACATGCTCTCCTCTCCTGCCACCATTTCCATGAAAAGAATCTTTATTACAATGCATGAGAGTTCAGTCAAACTTTGTTACATCATTACTGATATGGCTATTTCATTTGTGTTTGTACAGTCTGACAAATAACATGCTGAAAACCTGGTGATAAGAGACTCTAAAATGTTGAGGTTCAATAAAAGAAACCAATTGTGGTAGAAAATCCTGGTTATTGGCTGAGGTAAGTGTAGCCATTGAGTCACAGACTATGGAATCATGATCCTAAAAAGACTGCCTACAGATCTCCCAGCACACCATAAAGGGGGAAATAATGCTTAGTACTGCACTGGCAGCCCTTTCCGAGGGAAAAAACCCTACATTTTAAAGGATACTTTAATGTTCCTTTTTGGTGTAATTTATGGAGGCAGCCTGCACTGTCTCTGCCCTTACTGAACAACAGAATCTTCTCCAGGAAAACTCCAGCAATAGAATGCATACTCAAACATATTATTTTCAATTATAAAAATTTATTACAGGAATATTTATTAAATCAATCAGTTTATTTCCATTTTATAAAAGTTACTGTTAACACTTACAAAGGAAGATCTGCTTTTTGTAGCACATACTAACTGTAGCATTGATCTTGACTTGAAAGTGTCCAAAAAGAAAATTTAAGGCAAATAAAATGAGCACAAAGGGATGTGTTTTGTTTGTATACATAAAGATTGTACTTCAGGGATTTATGTGAAATAGAAAACCTTCTGCAAGTTGCATGAAGTGTAATAAATTGTACCTGCAAACACCCCCAGTTTGACTATAAAGGTCTTATCTCACCTATGTAAAAATATTTATGTGTAAATGCATATTTTATATTTGCCTTACCATCCTTGAGTTGCTTTATACTTTCATAAATGGCATCTGTGGTGTTTTTTTTGTAGTGGAGACAGCAAAAAACGTACACTTTATTTGATGTTACTCCTTTGACTATTTTCAGTTTATTTTGGGTACAAAGGAGGATTGAAAAGGCTGGTTAGAGTAGAGTATAAAGATGTTAAAGGCAAAAGTGGAAAGTTGGAGATATTTTTGGAGCTCTTTGTTTAAGTTGCAGGTTAACTTAACAACTCATCAGTTATCCGCATTGGTTTTAAATTTTTTGTTTAGTTTTATATATTGGTATTCTCTCGGTGGCAGCACAACCCCCTCTTCAAACGCTAGCCATTTTCCTGTACAGTAACGTGTGATATTAACATCAATCTATATTTAACATGTTTCCCAGTGTGCTGCTATTGTTAAAAGGAATAACAAGACCCTAATATTTATAAACAGGAGAATATTGAGTACAAATATCAATGTGATCACTGTTAGAATATTATGTTATGTTTTGGTGTTACCACTTCAGAGAGAATGTTGAAAAATTGGAGAGTGTTCAGAGAACTGCTTCAAGAATTATTCAAGTTCTAGAAACACTCTCTGCAATGAGAGACTTGAGGAGCTCAGCTGAATAATTTATTGAGAAAAGGTTAAGAGGTGACTTGATCATGGTCTATAAGTACCTGCCCAGGGCGAAGATATCGGATACTAAGGGCTCTTTTATTTAGCATAACAAGATCCAGTGGGTGATAGTTGAAACTAGAAAAATTCAAACTGGAAATATAGTGCAAATTTACCAGTGAGGGTAGTTATCATTTGGAACACCTTACCTAGGGCTGTGATAGATTCTCCATCACTTGAGTTCAAGATTGAATGACTTTCCAAGATATCATCTAGCTCAAGTACAAATCATTGGGTTTGGTACAAGAATCATTGGGTGAAGTTCTGTAGTCTGACCTCCTGCATTGCATAGGCCAGAGGATCATAATGGTCCTTCCTGGCCGTAAAATCTGACTGTCTTTTTTTTATCCAGCTGAGTCTCAGGCTTCTTTGAAGTAAAGAAAAAAATTAAAACATTTTCTGACCTTTTTCTTCTTTTTTCTGATTTTATCTCCAGGATACTTGTAGCTGAGTACTTCCTTATCCTTAGACATAATAGATAAAACCTATCAAGCCTGACTGATTTACCTAGCTCCCTAGGTCTCCATGTGACCCTGAATAGCCTGCCAAATCATAAACAGGAGAGTATAATGTTAAAATTGAACACAGAACACACATCTCCAGAGGTGATCCAGCCCATTGTCTCTCCTGAGATTTGGCACTTGATGAAATAGGGAACAATTCAATGACTACCTGCAGGAAAGCTTGCCTTGAGCTAAAGCATCTTTTTTAGGCTTGTGGGAAAGCAGTGAAAATCTCACTAGCTTCTGAGAAACTGATGAATGTGAGATTTTAGTAATGTGCTCAGGTTCCAAATCTTCTAGCCAGTGAGGAAGTGGGTGATTATAGAGCCATCTTTTATGGACAAATCACCCATGTTGAGTGATATGTGGGACATAGCCTCTGCAGTGTGTTTTCCTTGTCCATTTTTGAAGCATTGGTGGAGAGAACTTTGCAAACCTGATGTGTGTTGTGTTTGTTCCATGTTGAAGTAGGTGCAAATCTCATGGCCATTTTATATATTTCCTGAGCTTATTGGCTTCTTAATCTTTACTCCTTCATCTGCTGCCCTTGATACTAGAAGACAGTAATGCCTCTAGTCAGTCTTAATGAGGAAGACTACTGTGTGATCAAGAGAAAAAGCACTTGCAATGTGACTAACATAGATTTTAAATCTCCCTCCCCAAAACACACACACTCTCTCTCTCTCTCTCTCTCTCTCTCTCTCTCTCTCTCCTTATGCAATTTTTATCTGAATGGAATTGTGAAGTCTTGGAGCTTTCAGCTTAAGCCACCATCTTGTTTCATGCTCTCTGACACTTCCTAAGGCATTAGTTTCTGTAGGAAGAAATTGGCTGGCGTTACAGTTGTATTATAAGTAAATAGCTGTATTTTCTTCACATTCTTGTTTAGTTATCTGGGTTCCCTGGATTCTTTACATCTCTCCCTAACATCAGCTTCCTATGTTCTCCAGACTTGCTAAATATTGAAAGATTTTAATTCTCAAATGTAACTTGGCACTTTCACTCAGATTTTTAGGAGTTGGACTGAAGTGTAAAATATTAAATTTCTTCCCATTAGTGTTAGCCTCTTCAAATAAGCAGTATAGTAGCAGAGTGGGACTGGCTGTATGAGCTGATAATGATCAGTGGAGAGGGGCAATTCCTATTTGGCTCAAATAAATACGTGAGCATTAGGAAGTAAAATCATTAAACTGTAGTTACTGTGATCTCAAAGTAAAACCTTTATGAATTTCCAGCAAATGGGAATCTAACATTTGATATCTTAGATGCTGTATATTGGCATGTCAAATTCTTCACTGGGAAGCCTATTTAAGTTTGGTTGCTGGGAGGAAAAGAAGTAGCACAAATAGAGCAAATGTTAACATAGACTAGAACAACCACCAGAGATTGGCAGAAGAGGCCTTTGCTTGATGACCCATGAGAGAGCACCTTCGTGTCACCCTCACCCCCCCAACAGTAACATACTACAGTGTCAGCCTTTGGGATGAGCTCAAACTCTCTGCTGAAACTTGAACCCAGAATATACCAAACATCTAGAAAGTGGTTGCATTTTTTTACTATGATATACTGACTTAGTTATTTGAATATTGATTTATTACCAGCAAGGAGCCCTGACATGAATTTATATACCAGCATTGGTACCCTGGTATGAAGGAGTTTTATGTTTGCATTTATATAAATATTAAGAAGTATTTATTTAGAAAAGGGAAACACAAATTTTTGATTGTGAGGGAAAGTCACTTGTTTCAAACATGTTTTCATAGAAGGATAATTTTAATTACTTTTTGAGGGCATTGACGCCCCAGATATCTTGCTGTGACTTCCATGATATTACAGTAACTGAATTACAAGACCTCTATTTTAACTGCACTTAAAACAATTTTAAGAGTGCCTGCAGAAGAGGATTATGCTAGTTTATCACAATCAATTTAGAAACTGATTTAGTTAAATCAATGTAATTTCTATGTGTAGACAAGCCTGAAATTCATGTACATGGTGAGGGAGTCTGAAGAAAGTTGTAATGTACATGAACCTACACTCTGAATTTGACCCAGAGACTGTTGTAATGCTGCACTAAAACAGTAAGAAAATTATTATGAATGAACACTTAGGGGTTGAATGTTTCTAGATCATACTAACTTGATATAAGTTCTAGAGTTTAACTTGAAACCCGTTTCTGCTGTATGGAGAAGCAATGTGATAACGGCTAAAAAAACAGCAGATCTTTAAATCAGTTTGATGCATTTAAAGTATTTACTGGAAAAGGATAAAAGCCTGATTCAAATAACTGTAGCCATGGAATTTAATGGTAATGTTTTCATAGGGCACACAAAAGTCATTACATATATTTCATCAGAAAGCACAAATCATTAGGGTTTGAGAGCACAGCTGGAGATGGATTGTCAGAAACTCCAATTAAATGTCTGCTCTGAAAGTGGGTAATGATGTAATGCATAACCCACAAATTGAGAGTCTTTTGGCCAAGAATCAAGACATGGCTAATTCCCTGCAATTAGGAAATTACTTTGGGTAAAACCAAGATGCAGTATCATAAATAACTACACAGAGTTTTTCCAGTTGCACAGAATTAATTCTGCACCATGAAAAGTCGATTGCAAGTATTAGGGACAGGTTAATGAGAATGCTCTGTTGAAACTCTTTTCTTGATCTGATCACATAGGCGCCAACTTTTCCCGGCGCCGGTGGGTGCTCGACCCCCCTCCCCTCCCGACTCCATCCCTGCCCCGCCCCATTCCAAACCCTTCCCCAAAGTCCCTGCCCCATTGGACTCTTTCCCCAAATCCCTGCCCCGGCCCCGCCTCTTTCCCGAGCGCGCCACATTCCCCCTCCCCCCCACTCCCTCCCAGCGCTTGCTGCCGCGAAACATCTGTTTCGTGGTGGGAAGAGCTGGGAGCTAGAGGGAGAAGCGGGGACACGGCGCGCTCGGGGGCGAGGCGGAGGCGGGGCAGGGAGGGGAGCTGCCGATGGGTGCAGAGCACCTACCAATTTTTCCCCATGGGTGCTCCAGCCCCGGAACACCCACGGAGTCGGCTCCTATGGATCTGGACACTAGGTTTATTTTTTAATTAGTTTAGATTACAATTTGATTTGTAGGCAGATGACGGGATGATGATTTGTAGTGATCTGGCAGTTTAGAACAGTATGCTGCTGTTTGTTTCTCTCTAATTTATATACCTCATGCTAAAAGAGCTGACTATCAGGTTAACAATATTTCTTCCCACACTGTAGTTTTTGAAAAACATTATTTTTCAAAAATCAAACTAGTTCAGAATTGCCAGATAGAGCAGAGAATAAAGAGATTTATTGTAAAATCCCCCTCTGTTAAAAATATATATTTATCCAGGCAATACCTAATTCAGAGAATTTTTCTCTCTGCTTCAGAGGCAGCATAATTTTTATATACTACATATAGAAGATTCATTCAAATACAGGCTTTGCATTTTTTTACTGCCTCAACAGCAGTCTTTTTTTTTTTTTTTTTTTTTTTTTTGCATGAGTGTGTTTTTATTTAAAAAAAAGAAAAGCTATGTTTAGAAAAATGTTTCTGGAAGATTATTTTTGTGGGTTAGCACAAAGTACATACTAGTAATGCAGTTGGAACCAGCTAAAATTTAACCTGAAATTCTGAAGTGTGGCACTTACTCTTGTAAATGATACATACTTTAAATGAACATTTTGTATTGTATTGTTATATTAAGCAGGGGTTTAACCTTGATATATTTCAGGACAAATACACTAGGCAAATGTTTTGTATACTCATTGTGGGGTAATATGTGACTATAAACCCTTTATGATTATATATTAATGTGAAATAATACCAAGATGCTTTGAAGATTTCTTCCTTGTTCTCCCCTCTAATCAAGATAGTGTTTAATCTTAGCACAAGAAACTATATAGACACTAGAATTTGTCAGCTTGTAGTTCATAGAAAAATTGCATTTGGATTTTGACTTCAAACTTTCCATGGAATGGTATATTCTGTTTTAAATACAATTTAAGCAGAGATTATTTCCATACAAAGTGACTTAACAAAGTTTGATTTCCTTAACATGAAAGGAACATGCCAAATTTAATTTAATGAGGAGACTAAAAACATGTGGACCTTAAGAGCAGTAAAGTGACTTGAACAGAGAGAATTATCTAATGAAAAGGAATATGTATTTGAAATTACTTGATTTTGGGGAAGGATCTGTTTGTACAGTCACTTCAGAGAGAATTTGGTTGCCCTGGAGAATAATATGCTCTATGTCAATCAAAGTATAAAAAAATGGGATTTTTATCTACGGAGGTTGGGGGTTAAACATCTGTGCTGCTACCTCGATCATTGACCTAGCTTCCGAAAGCCTTATTCTTTACTCAGGGGCATTTCTCTGTGTGTTTGTCTCTCTGTATACAAGGTGATAACTTTTGAATGCCTCATTCTATCGATTCCAATATTTCAGACAAAAGTTTTAACCAGTTCTCAATCCATGAAAGGACCTTCCCTTTCATCCCTTGACAACTTAATTTACGTAAGAGCCTTTGGTGAGGGACCTTGTCAAAGGCTTTCTGGAAATCTAAGTACACTATGTCCACTGGATCCCCCTTGTCCACATGTTTGTTGATCCCTTCAAAGAACTCTAATAGATTAGTAAGATACAATTTCCCTTTACAGAAACCATGTTGACTGTTGCTCAACAGTTTGTTTTTCTATGTGTCTGACAATTTTATTCTTAACTATTGTTTCGACTAATTTGCCCAGTACCGACGTTAGACTTACCGGTCTGTAATTGCCGGGATCCGTCTAGAGCCCTTTTAAAATATTGACGTTACATTTGCTAACTTCCAGTCATTGGGTACAGAAGCCGATTTAAAGGACAGGTAGTGTAGATGAGACCCAAGAAACTTTATCCATGGAATTCGACTTTGTGTGATTATCAGGGGTGGGGCAGTACTTTGCTTACAATCTTGGAGTCAATATTTATAGAGAATTCTTTGTGAATGGACGGAAGCAGAAATTAATTCCGAATCTATTATTGGCTTCTAAAATAAAAATTATGATCTGTGGGCAAGTAACTCACTTGATAGTCTGGAACGCTGGGATTTAATTTTTCTTGTAGGTGCTGAGTGACATCTGCTATATGCAATTTAATATGAGCAAAATGGGGTCAGTTCTTCCAAACCAAATGTATCTTCTCTATACATACATTTTGCCAATACATAGGTGTGAATTGATACTAATGAATACTGCTAGCAAGCAGTTCAGTCAAAAAGGTTTGTCTATTAGCTTTTAATGAGCAGCTAAGGAGAAGCCAGTAGCATAGAATGGAAGAATAAAGTTTGTAGTGATAATTACAGTTTTAGGTGAGGACTGAAAGTGGGAGAAGAGTACCCAAGTGCTGTGTGCCTGAAAGGGCACATGAATGTATTTGTTTATGCTGTCCTCAATGTAAAATGACCCTTATTAGAAATTTCTATTTAAACTTTCTTTCTCTTCTCCTCCCCCTCCCTCCCCTCCCTTCGGGGACCATCTTGAGTATAGGTAATGGGAGAATAATTCTCAGTTGGTAATGTTTCCAGGTTTTCTCTGTATTGCCTGGTGAGCTTTTGGTATCGTGTTGTCACCTCTATAGTTACTGAGATATATTAGACACAGCCTCACTCTAAGATAGCTCTGGGCATTGGTTGATTTTTGCTTGAGTTGCTGTGCACGCCAACGCTAACATGTCAGATGCAGTTTACACAGTTTGAATGAACATCAGCCCTCTAGCAGGGACTTTTAAAAGCATTACTCAGTAAAATTCAGTGCAGAGTTGAGGTAGCAAAGAAGATAATCTTCCATTTTGCTTGTTGAGCTGGTGCTTATTTAAAATAGTGAATGTAATTGAAAAGGGGTCTGTTGCTTGCAGTTCTGGGGGGGGGGGGATCTATGTTAGCATCTTAGACTTTGCGCAGATTTGCATTGTCTCAGAACAGAATTTCTGAGTGGAGTGTCCATGCATTATCTAATTTTAAATGTCGTCTGCGCTTTTAAGTAGAGAGAAGGCTATTCTTGTCTCCACAGTTGTTGTGCAGCCAGCTACACATGTTTAAATGCAAAATGCCAGTACTTGTACACCTTAAACGTTGGAAACCTTGTAGTGCTGTTTGTAAAAGTGTCATTTCCCTTTGGCTTTCATAGACCTGACCAAGCTTTCTCGGGTTAATTCACTCTCTACTGAAACATTTAAGCTTTGCCGAAATTGGGAGGCTGAATCTTAAACTTGAATTTGCTATCAGCCTTAAAAATTAAATCAATAATATGAAGAGCTGAAGCTCCTCATGCAGAATAAAACCCTATGATCGTGTCTGACATAAATCTCAGCCCTGAAAGAATAGCAGATTTTGCCGATCTTTTCTTGTGTGCATGTTCTGTTCTCATTGCAAGCTATCTGGGGTCTGTGGTGGACCTGTTGTGATTGTGTTTCCTTGCGGAGGTAAAGGGAAGTAGAAGATATGGAGAAATGAGAGCTCTGCCCAGCTCAGTAATAGAATAAAGCAGATCTTTAATCCAGTTGTTGGCTGGAGTAAATCCTCCCTGCACAAGGTCCACTCTCCTCTGTGCCCAGCAGCTTTGTCACTGGGCGCTGCTTCCTTTAGAGGTGTTTCCAGAATGTCAGGCCTCAAGCTATTTTCCCTACAATTAACACAGTTGGTCAATTTTGTAACTATGGGAGCTTGATTCCAGAAATCCTTTTACTACTGCTTATATTGGGTTTAAGATCAGAACAAACAAACATGTTGAAGACTACATCTAAACAGGAGGAGGAAATTTGCCTCATAATGTAAATTCTGTAATCTTTTAAAACAGTATTAGAATCATGCAAAGTATGCATTAGGAGTTTAATTGCATAGAAAGCGATTTACAGATGAAATGGAAAAGAGCATATTCAATTGCTTGAGGAACTGTCTACCCAACAGAAAGACTGTCTCTTCTTCTGTCCAGCGTTGCCATAGCTGAGGTCATTGGGGATGTTTGAGCTGGAGCTCCCTTAGTATATAAGAACTGTAGTTGCCGACAGGATGTTCTCTCCACTTCAGAATCCACTCACTCCTTGCTCTGAATAGCCTGAATCTGTTTGCTGTTAAAGACCATTACAAAGCCCATCTATTGAGGTTGGCTGTTAAGGAGTGCTGGGGTGTGGCTTTCTGTTGGCCCACCATGGCTAATTTAATGGCAATTGGCCAATATATGGATTCAAACGACTCCAATAAAAAGGCATATAGTGTTCCATATTTAGTCTAAATGAAACAGCCTATATTACTGAGCAGCAGAAAGGCAAGTGATTGACTCTTCAGTTCATAATGCACCAGCCAAGAAAACTATACTTACCTCATTCAATATGAGATCTTTACACAACCGATATACAATTTAGTTATGCAATTTTTATAAGAACTCATACATGTCTAGTTGTAATAAGGCTAATTTCCTAGCACATTTTAACGGGCTTGTCATACCATCTATTACCAGTGAAGAACAAAGTCGTTTAGATTGTTCTCTAACTCGGGTGTCTTGACCACTGGTGGTCTGTGGGAGCACTGTGGGTGGTTCACCAAGCTGCATTCTGAGAGATATGTGGAGCTGCTTTTGTCACAATAGTAAGTCATCCATCAGCCTTCAAAGTGATACTTGCTGCCAGTTGTAGCCTGCTCTAGGGTATGTCAGGATTGCTGAAGGTTTTATGATCAGCTAAACTCCCAGGAAGAAGAAAAATCCAAATATTTCCCCTCAAAACTGCTTCCTACCAGGGTTTTTTGGTACAAATTCAACCATGATCAAATATGCAGATGAAACTAAAATATGATAGGCAATAAAGACTGGAGGACAGAACCAAGCTTTAGAAAGTTTGAAGGGATTAAAGCAGTGGGGATTGCTGGTAACAAGGGAAACTACGGACAAATGTGACGTTCTACAGACCGAGAAAGGAAATGAAGAGCATAAGATGAAATGAAAGTTTGCAACCAAGCATATGCACCAATTGCCTTAAAATTAATTTATTTTCACCATGTTGTCTTAATTTCATCGTATTATTACTTTTTCATGAATTTGGGCACTCTTAATTATTTCAGGGCGGGTGTAGGGTTTAGATTAGGTGTCTGAGAGAATCTATATTTTAAGTAATGGTCTGCAATATGACTGTCTAAGGACCATGATTTTAGAGGATTTCACAAAGTAAATGACTGAAGTTCTTAAACGTACGTGTGTGTGTGTGCGCGCGCGCGCTAACAGGAACAGGTGTGTCTAATTTTACATGCAGTGTTTGTGGATGCAAAAGAAAAAACATACTTTGCAATAGAAAGACGACCATTTCTTTGAATGAAAAGATAAAGACCCCTAACACTGAGAAAATAGGTTATTTTCTCTTCTCAGCCTGGAGCTTACGATCCATTGTGCCGTGTTAAGCAGAATTATTGAGAACTTAATACAAAATCTGGCAGAAATGCAAGGACAGTTTTCCATTTAAGGTGGAAGGTCAAAGATTTGTTTCCCTTTTTCATACTGTGTGGCTAGATGCAGCAAAGGCTTTTGACAGGGGGGAGTGGAACTCTTTGTTCTATATCCTGAGGCCATTTGGAGTTGGACCTAATTTTACTAAAAGTATTGTGCTTCTTTCTACCAGTGGCGTCTAAAATGTGTAATTTTCCCCACATGCAGTTTTCATGCTGTTCAGAGACCCTAGACTATACTGTCCACTACCTTGTAGTTTAAAGCCTCTGGCAATAACCATTAGGAAAAACGCATCACTAAAAGGCATAGCTGTGGGGAATGGATTATACAAAGCATTTTATTATGCTGGCAATATGCTGTCACTCCAGAGAATTACTATGGATCCATAGAACTTATGTATTTATCGATGTTTAACAGATATGTCCGAATTCTGTGACTGTAAAATTAAGTCATTGAGGAAAAGTGTTGCTGTTGTGTTTGGGCTTTCAGGTGGATGCAGTATGAGAGTTCTTGTGGAGAGCTTGCATAACGGGATTGTCTTGACTGTAGAGTAAGGGACAGTATTACTCCACCGGGAGGGGATTCTGTTGATATTTCACATTGGGGGAGCTGCATGAACCTTGCATGGAGCTGCACAAAAAGAGTTAAAAGGTTATTCTGTCATTCAGCTTCTGGTGTATGCTCAGTAATTTGTCATTGCTAGTTCCAGTTTTATCAGAGAAAATATACAGAGTAATTTATTTGGCACCAAAATATCATGGTTAGAAAAGAAGCCCTCTTCCCTTGCTGGCTAGTGGGTGAGTCCCAACCGTGATTTAGCTGAAATTAAATTTGCCTCATTCTTTTGCTCTGTGCAATGTGCTTAGTGAAATGCACAAGTGAAACAGGCCACATTCTTCTAAACTTCACTCAAGTGTTTGGAAAACGTTGGTTATGTCTACACAACAAGGAAAAACCCACAGTTGGCCCATGCCAGCTAACTCCGGCTCATGCGGATGGGGCTATGGGGCTGTTTCACTGCTGTGTAGACTTCTGGGCTTTGGCTGGAGCCCGAGCTCTGGGACCCTCCCACCTTGCCAGGGTCCTAGAGCATGGGCTCCAGCTCAAGTCTGGAAGTCTACACATCAATGAAACAGCCCGGGAGCCCAAACCCTGCGAACCTCAGTTGATAGGCACAGGCCAGCCATGGGTGTGTAGTTGCTGTGTAGACATATCCTTTGAGATATGAGATATATTGATGTAAAGGCATTTCTATTGTACTCATCACCATGATATGTAGCAGGAGTGGAGGATTAAAGGGAGAAACTTCCTCATCCTTTTTCTGTGAGTGGACAGGAGGATTGTGAGGACTTTCTCCTGGGGAGTAGAGAGGGTACTCCTGTCTCCAGGCAGCCAGGTTGAGAAGTTCCATGACCTTTATAGCAGCAGGGATGGAAGGAGAAAAGAAAGCAAGTATCCCCTTCCTTAGTAGCCCTGGTTAGAAGGGGGCAAAATGGAGAAGCCCGTGTTAATCAGACATCCACAAACTGAGGCCCGTATGAAAAATAGGATATCCCATTTTACGTTCTTTGCTCAGTCGTTAGTGTCTCCTGAAAAGGGTCCTGTTTTGATTTGTTTGCTAGATTTTCCGTGGCAACCTTACTGATGCTTAAAAATATATTCCTATTTTATGTAGCATGTCATGCTCTCAGAAATTCTAAAAAAAACTATTCTCGGTCAGCACTTGATTTATTCAAACAGTGAAAGGAAAAATGGAGAAGAGAACTAGGAATATCATTTTTGAAAGTTCAAAGCCTGGAGTACTTCAAGGCTCAGTTAAGGATAAGTTAGTGTCGTTCCAAATTGTGCATAGAGGGTATTGAACACCTGCGCTTCTTAATAGACATGAGTTGTGAGAGTGTAGTGCTTGTCAAAGTTGTAGAAGAGATGGGGCCAGGGCTATTTAAATCCGTCTCTTAAATTAAACAATATTGGGGATGAATAATGAATGTTGTTGATAGGTTGTTGGAGTGAACCTTAATCCATCACTTCCTGGAGGCGGGCTGGATCTAGGGACAGCGGTCCCTTGCTGCTGCCACTCTCCATGACCAGGAGGCGGCATATGGGATGTTTCCCTTTTTGTGTAATGAACCCTATTATACACTAGGGGATACCTCGTGGTTTTATTGATGCAGTTCAGAATCTTGTTCCTTTTTCTTATTTATCTTGAATTGTGAAAGTGTTGATAGCAGAGTTAGGGAGTATTTTCTAATGTTGTACATTTACATTTGGCCAATTGAGGACTCATTCTGCAAGTGAGTTTACAGTGTTCTGCTAGATCTAATCATTTACTAATTTGAATGTGCTGTGTATGTTCTTTGTCATTGTGTTTTTATGTAGAAGATATAGAATATTATTGAAAGACACGGTAATTTAGATAAACAAAATAGTAAAATCATCATAGCATGCATCTAATGTGTTTACTAATCAAACCTTATATGAAGCAGAAGTAAATTGCTTGTTCTTTTTGCTCATTTCTCACTTTCATTTACAAAGTACATTAGTTGTAAATTGGTGCCTTCACTCTTTTTTACCCTGTTAGTCTTAAGTGACGTTCTAACCATGACACAGTTCTTTTCTTTTATCTTTTGTTGTATTTATTTAGCTTTCTTTTGACAGGTTGCTCAAGATTTATTTTCAGTATTGTTATATGAAGAACTAATGTAAGTCAAGACCTTGACAAATGGTGGAGCTACTTGGAATATTTGTAAAAGGCAACAGAGTCCTGTGGCACCTTATAGATTAACAGACGTATTGGAGCATAAGCTTTCGTGGGTGAATACCCACTTTGTCAGATAAGTGTCAGCTTATGCTCCAATACGTCTGTTAGTCTGTAAGGTGCCACAGGACTCTTAGTCTGGATCTGTAAAAAACGACAAACACAGCTACCCTCTGATACTTGGAATATTTGGTGCTTATAGGTGGTCACTGTTCATCTGCTTATCTTCACAGCTGATCACATAATTGCTTTGCCAAGGGCTTGGAGAAGAATACCCAATGTATCTGTTAAACGTGGCTCTAATAATGAGTAGAATAAAAACACAATTTGATCATTTAGTAAAGATTATAATCAAGTTATTATAGAAATGTAAGTAGTTTGGGGGTGTTTAAAAAGAACGCTGTTAAATAGTTTAGGTTTCCTATTTGACTGACTTTCAAATTGCTATAATCTGATGGAAAAAGTTCTTTTGATTCTAAGTAATTTTAATAACTACTTTGGTTCCCCCTGCCCTCCAATCAAAACAAAGCAAAATACACCATCAGACAGTCATGGATTTCAGGCAAAATATCCTGTGCTCCCTCTGCTAGCCCTGCTGCAGCTGTTTACTAATAAAGTTTATTCTCCAAGCTGAGCTAGAGTGTGTGCACACAAAGTAAGGCCTTGGCTACACTGGTGCTGTACAGCGCTGCAACTTGCTGCTCTCAGGGGTGTGAAAACGCTCCCCTCTGAGACCAGCAAGTACAGCGCTGTAAAGCGCCAGTGTAATCAGAGCCTGCAGTGCTGCACGCTCGCTCGTAGCACTGCAAGCTATTCCCCTCGGAGAGGTGGAGTACTTACAGTGCTGGGAGAGAGCTCTCGCAGTGCTGGCGGCGTGACTACACTCGTGCTTCACAGCGCTGCTGCGGCAGCGCTGGGAAGTCCTGAGTGTAGCCAAGGCCTTAGAGAGAAACACACATAAAGTGTGTTAAAAGCATGGGAGGAAAATTCTTGATTTGTCAGATAGAAAAGGATGAGGAAGGTGTCTGATTTTCAAGGGTCTAATAAGGTTTTACTAACAGTGATGGAGTAGTAACTCCAGAATAACAAACAAATAAAAAGGCAGTGTCCTTTTAAGGTAGCTTGTGAAAGAGAAGATAAATAATCAAAAAAAGCAGTCATTTTAGCAATCAGTCTGGGAAAGCTGAAGTCCTTATCAGGGTGAAGTAAGGCTCTTTGAATATGATTTGGAGAACATAGGGAATTAAATGTACTTTTAGGTATAATTTGATCCCAGTGACTTTTTTCTTAGAAACCAATGAATGTGTGTTAAATTTATCTTGGCTTATGAAAAAAGATGACTTCTGATAACAAGATAAAGGAGAAGGCAGCACTTAATTTCCTAGGTAAAACACAAAATAAAAATGATTTGCATGTCTTCAAATGATTATGCGCAACCTTGTTAAATGTAGAACAATACAAACCAAGAATAAATGAGTTACCCAGATAGGATCCATTTTTGTAATTCGAGACTGCTGTCTACAGAATTCCAATAGAGGGGCAAAGCAAGCAGAACTTATTCTCCAGTGGCTCTCGAGTTTTTGATACTCATTGTTGGCAAGATGATTTAAGGAGCAGGATGAAATCAAGAATTAAAAAAGCAATGAAATGTCAGTATGAGATTTCATGGGTTACACAGTGGTGCTTTAGTGAGGGATGTGCTCATTAACAGAATCTAAATTGGCTACGTTAAACTCCTCTATACATATTTGTTTTTTCCCTGATTTCTGTGAAACATAACTCATTAACTCAGGTTTGTTTTTTCCAAAGATTCTCCCAATAATTTGAGAATTTCTGCTTTGAAGCATTTTTCATTCAAATAAGCTCCTGGAGGTGATTCCAGAGGGCAGTTGTAGTGCATGATGGGACTAGTGACGATAGCCAGCCAGTGTACAGTATATTGACTAGTATAGTGCTGTAATGAGGCCTAGGAAGCTTTATGCCCAGTTCTCGGTTAGAATTGTCAGCCATTGCTGCATCATGGCTGAAACAGCTTCTTGAGTCTGACTGCCAAATCTTACACAAGTGCCAGATTAATTTTGATGTATCATGCTTATAGCAATGACTGTGGATGGTTACTTTCAGTCTCTTCTGGAAAGCCATTAGAGGAAATGTTTAAACAATCAGACTAAAATAGCTGTAGTACTGTAAATAATTATCTGTAATTCTTTAAAAATGTCTTTAATGGGAAATTAATACTTATGAATGGTGCCATATTCCAAATATAAAACGAGTCTAATATAAAACTGCACTGAGTTCTCAGAACAGTTATGTCATAGGCAGGGGCTGTACAAGAGTGGGAATAAGCGGGGGACACTCAAAGAAGAACTTAGTAATAATAATTGTTAAGGGCTGCCTTATGTCTTGTTGCAGTGAATTGAGAGCACCAGTTGGATTCACTTTAAGTTTTCTGGTTTCTGAAAATGGTTTTGAAGTGATATTTACCAATTCAGGGACTTAAGGTTTTGTTGACTTAGTAGCGTTGTTTGTAGTCTTGGGTCAGACCTTCAGGTGGTTAGTGTCTTCTGAGATAATCCCATCCCTGCTTTTATTTTGTTGTTTCTGACAAATGAATTCATCTTTAAATCTGTTTCTTAATAAATCTACTTAAATGCGTAATATCTAAATTCATACAAGACTTTGATGGGATATGGCAGGCCGCACTTCTGCAGAAAGTTTGTTGAAGGAGTGAATAAAGAACATACAGTTTTCCCTTTGTGTATTGTACTCCGACTTCAGGATCGACAGCATGTGATCTTATTTGAGTGAAAATGTTTAACGTGACGAATAGAATCTTCTTAGCACATGTAAATCTTGTGTAATATGACAAGATAATGAAGAGGCCAGAGGCACTGATGAGGCCACATCTGGAGTATTGCGTCCAGTTTTGGGCCCTCCACTACAGAAAGGATGTGGACAAATTGGAGAGAGTCCAGCGGAGGGCAACGAAAATGATCAGGGGGCTGGGGCACATGATTTACGAGGAGAGGCCGAGGGAACTGGGCTTGTTTAGTTTGCAGAAGAGAAGAGTGAGGGGGGATTTGATAGCCTTCAACTACCTGAAGGGGGGTTCCAAAGAGGATGGAGCTCGGCTGTTCTCAGTGGTGGCAGATGACAGAACAAGGAGCAATGGTCTCAAGTTGCAGTGGGGGAGGTCTAGGTTGGATATTAGGAAACACTGTTTTACTAAGAGGGTGGTGAAGCACTGGAATGGGTTACCTAGGGAGGTGGTGGAGTCTCCTTCCTTAGAGGTTTTTAAGGCCCGGCTTGAGAGAGCCCTGGCTGGGATGATTTAGTTGGTGTTGGTCCTGCCTTGAGCAGGGGGTTGGACAAGATGACCTCCCTAGGTCTCTTCCAACCCTAATTTTCTATGATTCTGTGATTTAACTTGTTCAGTGTATTCTTTGTTTTTGCTGCCTTCAGTGTGTTGAATCTAAAAATACTCATTCACTGTAAAGATGAGAGAAACCAAGGTAACATTGGGGTTTCAGAATCTAGGATTTCAAGATTTATTGGTGATTTATTATTTATTAGTGGTGAAAGGAAAGTGGTGTCTGAGTTCTTTACTCCAATCTGTTCTGACATTCTAGTTAGTGCTGCATTTTGGACATCGGATGTCCTGACTTATTTTTCCCCCATCTGTAATTTTTGCTTTTGATAACCATTGTATAAAAGTTATTCAGTATTTCCATTTGGCGTGTTTCCTGTTCACATATTTAGTAGAGGCGTGTGAATTTTTCTATTTGTATCAGCTTGTAGAAGAGGGAATGAAATATTAGAGTATTTCTATGCGTTTGTTGCCATTCAACAGCTCTTTCATTTGGAGGTTTGTGATAGAATGTGCTGGTTCCTGCAGGACCAATCTCATTTAGTATTTCTGGCAGCATGTATTTGCTTTTGTTACAAGGAAACACTCCAGAAAAGCAAAAGAATATTTACAAAATGAAAAGCTTTTATCATGGTGTCTGCAGTTTATAGGAGGCTTTGGGGAAATGAGTGTGTTTAAGTCTGTATATGACGCAACCTCACCTTTAACAGTCTAAATCAAACCTTCTTTTCCATTCCTGTCTCCACCCTTGCTGCTCCTCGAGTAGACAGCAAATCTAACCAACCAAAAAACAATTAATGAAGAGAGGTTAAAAAAACTGGGACACTTCAACCTGGAAAAGGGAAGACTAAAGGGGGATACGATAGAGGTATATAAAACCATGACTAGTGTGGAGAAAGTGATTAAGGAAGTGTTATTTACCCCTTCACATAACACAAGACCCATGGGTTACCTAATGAAATTAATAGGCAGCAGGTGTAAAACATCACAATGCACAATCAGCCTATGGAACTCATTGCCAGGGGATGTTGTGAAGGCCAAAAGTGTGACTGGGTCCAAAAAAGTTAGGTAAGTTCATGGAGGGTAGATCCATCACTGGCTATCAGCCCAGATGGTCAGGGATGCAACTCCATGGTCTAGGTCTTGCCTCTGTCTTCACGAACAAGGTCAGCTCCCAGACTTCTGCACTGGGCAGCACAATATGGGGAGAAGGTAACCAGCCCTCTGTGGAGAAAGAAGTGGTTCGGGACTATTTAGAAAAACTGGATGTGCACAAGTCCATGGGGCCGGATGCGCTGCATCCGAGGGTGCTAAAGGAGTTGGCGGATGAGATTGCAGAGCCATTAGCCATTATTTTTGAAAACTCATGGCGATCGGGGGAGGTCCCAGATGACTGGAAAAAGGCTAATGTAGTGCCCATCTTTAAAAAAGGGAAGGAGGAGGATCCGGGGAACTACAGGCCAGTCAGCCTCACCTCAGTCCCTGGAATAATCATGGAGCAGGTCCCCAAGGAATCAATTCTGAAGCACTTAGAGGAGAGGAAAGTGATCAGGAACAGTCAGCATGGATTCACCAAGGGCAAGTCATGCCTGACTAACCTAATTGCCTTCTGTGATGAGATAACTGGCTCTGTGGATGAGAGGAAAGCAATGAATGTGTTATTCCTTGACTTTAGCAAAGCTTTTGATACGGTCTCCAACAGTATTCTTGCCGCCAAGTTAAAGAAGTATGGGCTGAATGAATGGACTGTAAGGTGGATAGAAAGCTGGCTAGATCGTCGGGCTCAACGGGTAGTGATCAATGGCTCCATGTCTAGTTGGCAGCCGGTTTCAAGCAGAGTGCCCCAAGGGTCGGTCCTGGGCTGGTTTTGTTAAATATCTTTATTAATGATCTGGAGGATGGTGTGGACTGCACTCTCAGCAAGTTTGCAGATGACACTAAACTAGGAGGCCTGGTAGATACACTAGAGGGTAGGGATCGGATACAGAGGGACCTAGACAAATTAGAGGATTGGGCCAAAAAAACCTGATGAGGATCAACAAGGACAAGTGCAGAGTCCTGCACTTAGGACGGAAGAATCCCATGCACTACTACAGACTAGGGACCGAATGTCTAGGTAGCAGTTCTGCAGAAAAGGACCTAGGGGTCACAGTGGACGAGAAGCTGGTTAGGAGTCAACAGTGTGCTCTTGTTGCCAAGAAGGCTAACGGCATTTTGGGCTGTATAACTAGGGGCATTGCCAGCAGATCGAGGAACGTGATCGTTCCCCTTTATTCGACATTGGTGAGTCCTCATCTGGAATACTGTGTCCAGTTTTGGGCCCCACACTACAAGAAGGATGTGGAAAAATTGGAAAGAGTCCAGCAGAGGGCAACAAAAATGATTAGAGGGCTGGAGCACATGACTTATGAGGAGAAGCTGAGGGAACTGGGATTGTTTAGTCTGCAGAAGAGAAGAATGAGGGGGGATTTGATAGCAGCCTTCAACTACCTGAAGGGGGGTTCCAAGGAGGATGGAGCTCGGCTGTTCTCAGTGGTGGCAGATGACACAACAAGGAGCAATGATCTCAAGTTGCAATGGGAGAGGTCCAGGTTGGATATTAGGAAACACTATTTCACTAGGAGGGTGGTGAAGCACTGGAATGCATTACCTAGGGAGGTGGTGGAATCTCCTTCCTTGGAGGTTTTTAAGGTCAGGCTTGACAAAGCCCTGGCTGGGATGATTTAGTTGGGAATTGGTCCTGCTTTGAGCAGGGGGTTGGACTAGATGACCTCTTGAGGTCCCTTCCAACCCTGATATTCTATGATTCTGTGATTCTAGGTGTCCCTAAGCCTCTGACTGGTAGAAGCTGTGACTGGACAACAGGAGATGCGTCACTCTATAATTGTCCTTTTCTATTCATTCCATCTGAAACATCTGGCACTGGCCAACATCTGAAACAGGATCTAGATCTACCATTGGTCTGACCCAATATGATCACTCTTATGTTCTTAATTACCTCCCTTTAGTGGAGTTTTGTTAAATCCATGTTATAGTGGGAAATAGATTATTACAGTTTGCTAAAATATTTACAATTAAACTCTTAAAAAAACAAAACAAAAAACCCAAACAAACAAACTAGTAATGAAGTTGTGATGATCATCATCCTGCAAGATACATTGTCTTAGCTGCCAAGAATGATTCCCTTGTGGTTTTTATTCATGGAGAGAAATATTTGGCTGTGTTGTTAATTAGGAATCATTACCAATCTGAGTGAGCAGATGTGACTTTATCTGTTAGTTTTCATATCAGTTATCTGTTTGAGTAGAAATGCTAAGGTTAGTCTAAGAGAAACTTCTCTGCCGCCTTAAATTTTGCTGCTGAATGACAAAATTAAAACAATTACATTTATACACAAAATTAGATGAACCATCTGTCTGGCCTTTACCACCATGCTACCTAAGCACCTATTTGAAAGGTTAGTTTGAAAGATCTTGGTGAGAGCTGCACAAGACTAGATTTTAATTGAGGAAAGGCTTATTTAGGAAAGTGTTCACTGGTGTATTAGGATCGTTAGAATTGTTTCTAGGTCACTGGCTATTTTTTAATGGCACCGGGTGACTGAGGACCTAATCATTCATCTGAAAAGAAAATCCCTCTCTTTTCAAAATGTAGTCTTAAAAATTTAACTGATAGCTAAGTATGCCTCTCAATAGTTTCCCTGGGGAAAAAAATTAGGAAAATTCACAGCCAGCCAGCCTGCATATCCATCCTCTGACCACCTACACCAGCTTGTTCTTGCCTCAGCTCCTAGCAGCAGAGCGACTAACTCAATTACCTGCTTTTGACATTGTCTTCCACCCCCCTCTCCCATGCTCCACCTAACAGGGATAGGCATCACTGGAGTTTTCATTCCCCATGTACCTGCCCACATATATTTACTCTTGGTTTCAGTGGCTGTGCAAGCAGCCCCATGAAGAGAAAATGAGGACAAAAAATCCTCAATGTTTTGAATTCCATGTTTATCACAGCAGTAGGCAGCACTATAATATCTACAATATTTCCAAGCAAATAGTTAAGAATCTAAAGTTATTTACATATCCTGATACCAAAAAACAAAATAAAAACATCAAAAAACCTTGGATAGTTTTGTAGGTTTTCTGTTCAAAATATTAATCAGGCCTGTTCCTATTTAGATCTAGTCAGATATTACAAGCTACTTATCTATATAGGACTTTAGCACTCTTATCACTGTGGTATCTGACTGAAGTAGGATTGTCTTACGGGATTGTAGAAATGTAGGCCTAGAAGGAACCCTCACAGGTCGTCTAGTTCATCCCTCAGTACTGAGGTAGAACCCGTAAACCTAGACCATCCCTGACAGGTGTTTGTCTAACTTGTTCTTTAAAACCTCCAATGAGGGGGATTCTACTGTCTTCCCTGGTAACCCATTCCTGTACTTAACTGTTCTCTGTAGTAACTTTTAATATCCCATCATTGACCATTGTTACTAATTACCAGCGATGGCATGTTATTGACCTATTGACTAAAATCACTTTATCCCATCAAACCATCCCCTCCGTAAACTTATCAAGCTTAATCTTAAAGCCAGAGAGGTCTTTCGCCCCCACTGTTTCCTTCGGAAGGCTGTTCCAAAACTTCTCCCCTCTGATGGTTAGAAACCTTCGTCTAATTTCAAGCCTAAACTTCCCGACGGCCAGTTTATATCCATTTGTTCTCGTGTCCACATTAGTATTGAGCTGAAATAATTCCTCTCCCTCCCTGGTATTTATCCCTCTGATATATTTAAAGAGAGCAATCATATCCCCCCTCAGCGTTCTTTTGGTTAAGGTAAACAAACCGAGCTCCTCGAGTCTCCTTTCATATGACAGATTTTCCATTCCTCGGATCATCCTAGTGGCCCTTCTTTGTACCCGTTCCAGTTTGATTTCATCCTTTTTAAACATGGGAGACCAGAACTGCACACAGTACTCCAAATGAGGTCTCACCAGTGCCTTGTATAACGGAACCAGCACCTCCTTCTCCCTACTAGAAATACCTTGCCTAATACATCCCAAGACCGCATTAGCTTTTTTCACGGCCACGTCACATTGCCAACTCATAGTCATCCTGCGATCAACCAGGACTCCGAGGTCCTTCTCCTCTTCCGTTACTTCCAACCGATGCGTCCCCAGCTTATAACTAAAATTCTTGTTAGTCATCCCTAAATGCATAACCTTACACTTCTCACTATTAAATTTCATCCTATTACTATTACTCCAGTTTACAAGGTCATCCAAATCTCCCTGCAGGATATCCCGATCCTTCTCCGAATTGGCAATACCTCCCAACTTTGTGTCATCCGCAAACTTTATCAGCCCACTCCTACATTCGGTTCCGAGGTCAGTAATGAATAGATTAAATAAAATCGGACCCAAAACCGAACCTTGAGGAACTCCACTGGTAACCTCCCTCCAACCTGATAACCAGTTCTTTATCCACCTCTGGATTTTCATATCGATTCCCATCTTTTCCAATTTAACCAATAATTCCTCATGCGGTACCGTATCAAACGCTTTACTGAAATCGAGGTATATTAGATCCACCGCATTTCCTTTATCTAAAAAATCTGTTACTTTCTCAAAGAAGGAGATCAGGTTGGTTTGGCACGATCTACCTTTCGTAAAACCGTGTTGTAATTTGTCCCAATTGGCATTGACCTCAAGGTCCTTAACTACTTTCTCCTTCAAAATTTTTTCCAAGACCTTGCATATTACAGATGTTAAACTAACAGGCCTGTAGTTACCCGGGTCACTTTTTTTCCCCTTCTTGAAAATAGGAACCACATTAGCTGTTCTCCAGTCAAACGGTACCACCCCCGAGTTTATAGATTCATTAAAAATTATAGC
This sequence comes from Chrysemys picta bellii, assembly GCF_011386835.1. Taxonomy (NCBI): domain Eukaryota; kingdom Metazoa; phylum Chordata; order Testudines; family Emydidae; genus Chrysemys; species Chrysemys picta. Next base: position 829,451 of record NC_088798.1, read on the forward strand.
TAACGGGCTTGCAATTTCTCGCGCCAGTTCCTTTAATATTCTTGGATGAAGATCATCCAGTCCGCCCGATTTAGTCCCGTTAAGCTGTTCGAGTTTGGCTTCTACCTCGGATACGGTAATGTCAACCCCCACTCCTTTATTCCCATCCGTCTTGCTTCCACTATTCCTCAGCCCTTCATTAGCCTCATTAAATACCGATGCAAAATATTCATTTAGATATTGTGCCATGCCTAGATTATCCTTAATCTCCACTCCATCTGCAGTCTTAAGCGGTCCCACTTCTTCTTTCTTTGTTTTCTTCCTATTTATATACCGTTCCACCACGTTTCAGTTATTCCTACGATATCCGGTTTCATTTCTCGGACCAGGAGCTCCAATTCCTCCATTTTGTTACCTAGACTTCTCGCATTGGTGTATAAACATCTTAATTTATGCCATTTGGCCTCTCTCACATTCGTTATCCCATTTGGTATGGATACCATACTGCTAGTATGACCTATTAGTCTAGTATCCATCCCCCCCATCCTCCTTATGTCCAATCTCTTCCCCCCGGCTATATCTGTTCTTATCTCATCGTCCTCCCTCTCAATGTTATAATCTGGTGTGGAGATTAACTGGACATCTCCCAACCGTCTCCCCCAAATTCCTAGTTTAAAGCTATTTTGATGAGATGAGCCAGCATCCCTCCCAGAAGTCTATTTCCTTCACTACTTAGGTGAAGTCCATCCCGTGAGAACAGTTTTCTGTCCCCGAAAGCCTCCCAATGGCCATACATCCTAAGGCCCTCTTTATAGCACCACTCCCTTAGCCAACTATTTATCATCACAATCCTGTCACCCCTTTGCTGCCCTTCTCTAGGAACAGGCAGAATCCCACTGAAGATGATCTGAGCCTCGATTTCCTTAAGCGTTTTCCCCAGCCTGGCATAATTTCCCTTGATTCTCTCCAGCAAGAACCTAGCCATGTCATTCGTTCCTACGTGAAGGATGATCAAGGGGTTCTTACCTGCTCCTTTTAGGATCCTTTTCAGCCGCAGGTCCACATCCCGTATCTTAGCGCCCGGTAGACAGCACACCCTTCTGTTCTCTGGGTCTGCCCTGGTCACAGGCCTGTCTAACCTCCTCAGTAAGGAGTCCCCAATCACGTAAACCTGCCTTTGCCTGGCGACAGTGCGATCTACTAATCTATCCCCTGTTCCCTCTAGTTGCAACCCCTGTCCATTCCTATTTTCCCTTATAATCCCCCTTATGCCATCCTGTATCCTCCCGGGGCCCAGATTTGGTGCTGTCTCCATCAACTCCTCCCCTCTTTCTATGGGACTAGCCACTCTTCTCTTTTTCCTCCCCCTCCCCCCTTCAGTTACCACCTGCTGCACCCCTTCCTCGTTTTCCAAACACCCAAACCTGTTCCTGAGCTCTATTTCTCCTTCACTGGCCCTCCTTTTCCTTGGCCTGCTTCTCACGGTCACATGCTTCCACTGCCCTTGTTCTCCCCCCGGCATTCCCCCCTCACAGGTCTTTGCCCCTGCTACCACCTGTGCCCCTGAGCATTCCCCTTCAGCCACTCCTTGCCTTTGCTCCATCAGCTGCTCGAACTCCCTTCTAAACTCTACCAGGGTATCTACCTGCATCTCCAAATCTCCAATCTTTTCTTCCAGCAGCTCTATTAGGCGGCATTTCATGCACACATACCTCTGTTCAGGCACCGCCGCTAGGACCATGTACATACCGCAGCTGCCGCATGCAATCATCTGTATTGTGTCCCCTGTGGCTTGGCTCATGGCTGCTGTTGTCTGAGCCCGCCTGCTCACCTGTGCCCTCTGCACCTGGCGGAACACAGCACACGGGGCACCGCGCCCTCCTGCCTCCTCTTCCACCTCCCCCTGTAAACTTACATATGACAATCTTCTTACTACACCCCTGAATGATATTAGCCTTGAAGTACCTGACTGTATACGTGAGTATGAAGTGTTAAAACAAATTTGTTTTAGAGCTATCTGTGTACAAGAAAGCAATGGAAAAATTGTCATGCTCATTAAACACTACCTGTATTTTTATAGTCCTAAGTGAAAAACGGAAAGGATTTTCATCATTTACCGAAAACTCACTCACTCCCACCACCACAACCAAAAAAACCCCCACACCCACCCAATACAAAACCTTCCTGGGTCTAAAGCTTAAGTCATTTTGGTCAAAGGGGAGGATTGATTTGAGAGAATAATAAATAAAAATGAGGTAAAAACAATCTCTCAGAGCAGGGTAATATTGCTGTAGTTTATACATCAGTCATTACCAATCTGAGTGACTTTATCTGTTAATTCTCAAATGAATTATCTGTTTGAGTAGAAACATTAAGGCTAATCTAAGAGAAGTTTCTCTTTAAGCCTTAAATTTTGCTTTTGAATGACAATAAAATTAAAACAATTAAATTTATCCACAAAATGAGCTGAATATTGATGATGCTTGTAGAGCATTATGCTAGTCCAGCAGACTGCCATGGACTCCAAAGGCACAAGCACTGCGAATTGGTTATTTCATTGAAAACAATGGGCCACGTGACCCTGGTTATTCTAGGGATATCTCCTCTCGATAGGCTAATGTTGTTGCAAATTGGAACTTTAAAGCATGGAGTCATCCAGCGAAAATGTGTATTAGTTGCCGAGAGCTCAGGTTAACAAGTTGTCCAAGCAACTTAATGGCTTAACTTCAAAACATTGGAATTGCTTTAATATGTTCTTGTAGCCGTTTGTGAATATATTGATATACTGATTTGGATTAAGATAAAGCTGCTTCATTATTCAGATATTGATAGTTGTGGTTTTTGAATGTTATCTTTTCCTTTTTTTTAAATCCTTTTATATTCCTATCCCTATTAATATTAACTCAGTGGGGAATGAAGGACCTCAGGAAGCTGTTTTCTCCTGATTGTGGAAATAAATATTTGGTAACTCCACAGATAAATGAAAGATAACAGATTACTTTACTTTTCATAAAGAGTGTGAAAGTTCCATATCTCACCAATAGCTGTTTGAGACAATGATGTAAGCAGCAGTATTCAGGAGAACTCACAAGGTTGCATGTTTTGGATACATGTTGTGCTTTAATGTATTGCAAATTATATTTTTTGAAGGTGGGGGTAAATTTATTAATATTAATAATAATAAAATAAAGACAATCAATGCCCTCTCTTAGCCAGGAACACTTGTTAATGTAGTTTAATAACTTGTGTTTTCCTCTCTACATTCTGTAATACCTGAATGTCAAGGTTTGTTGTCATTGCTGGTCATTTTTAGTGGGTTACCTGTCCAGTAGACAAAGGTTTTTAAACTGCAGAATGAGCCTTGAACAAGCTTTCAGCATGGATTTATGTTTTTTTCTGCCATGACATGTGGCAAATGACATTACTAGCCTTTAAACAAAATCCTTTTTACACAGGAAGGACAAATCACTCATGATGAAGCATGGCTTTGAGGGAAATGCAGTCATAAAAAACAAGTGTAACTCGGATCTTTTTAGGACCATTTTGTATACTCTGTGTATTGTACAGTAAATTGAGAAGTGCCTATTTGAAATGAAAATCTGAAATGTAAATGCAAAATGTATTAGCACGCAGAAAGATTGTGTTAGCACCCAAAAAGGCTCATCGGGGGTCCCATTTGTTCTGGGTGCTTTACAAACATATTAAGATACAGTCTGTGTCCCAAGAATTTACAATCTAATTTAAGAGAAGATGGAACAAATGAATATAACAAAATAAATTCAGGAATGGGGGAGGTAACATTGACAGGAAAACAACATGGTTACTTAGGTTGGGTATCTGAACGACCCACAAAAACAACGAGGAGTCTGATGGCACCTTAAAGACTAACAGATTTATTTGGGCATAAGCTTTCGTGGATAAAAAACCCACTTCTTCAGATGCATGGAGTGAAAATTACAGATACAGGCATAAATGTATATTGGCACATGAAGAGAAGGGAGTTACCTTGCAAGGAACTTATCCTTACCTTAAAAGGATAAATGGACTCAAATCAGACATTAGGAATGGTAACATACAAAAGCCAGCAGGAGAACACTTCAATCTCCCTGGACATTCAATAACAGATTGAAAAGTAGCCATTCTTCAACCAAAAAAAAAAAAAACCCTTCAAAAACAGACTTCATAGAGAAACTGCAGAGCTACAATTCATTTGCAAACCTACCACCACCAATTTGGGCTTGAATAGGAACTGGGAGTGGCTGGCTCACTACAAAAGCAATTTCCCCTCTCTTGGTATTGACACCCCCCTCATCAGTTATTGGGAGTGGACCACATCCACCGTGACTGAATTGGCCTTCAGAATTGGTTCTCCTCTTGTAAGGTAACTGCATGTAACTGGATAGAACATGCAATACCTTGAGAACTAACTAAAGTATAACTTAAAGTTGACAATTTCTAAGTGTGCTTTACTGTTGGTTCCCTTGCCTCCTCTCTCTTGCATGCTTGTTCTTCTTTGAAAGATTGTTCCTATGTGTAGTATACTCCTTGCACATGCACTCCATTGGCCCAGGAGCAGAGAATTTTCTTTAGCAGTGTGTGTGGTCTGTGCATGCATCCCTACTCTGCACTGAGGGAATATTGGGACCTGTTGGAACGCTTGTGGTCTAGGGGACAAAGCTTCAGTATGCATGCTGACTTCTTCAACTTCATGCTGTTGAAGAAGAAAACTTTAACAAGTTTTTATAGTATTAGTTTTTAGTACAGTTAGTTAGAAATTAGTTTAATAGCAGTCTGGTTCCTTATCTTTGAACCACACACCGGGGTGGGAATCCGTTGCTGTAGCCCCCACTCTCCTCCTGATCTTCTAATGGTTGTGGAGTAGTGTGGCAAGGATACCTCGCTTTAAAAACTGTGATATATACCACAAGCTGTTCCTGGTCAAAGTCTGCCATGACAGCTGTCTGTACTGCTTGGAAGAAATGTACATTCTTTCCAGGTGCAGTGTCTGCAGGTAATTTCTGAGTAGGAGTAAACAGTCTTGGGAATTTTGGCTCTAAGTTTCTCATGGAGGAACCCAAGAAGGTAGGGAATAGCTTTTATCCAGGGAGACTCCCAGTACCTTGGCATGAAGAAGGTAGGAATGACCCTTTTTCTGTTTTGATCCCAGATGATCCGAAGACCTCCACCCCTTCTCCAGCTCTGAGAGATATAAGTGTTCCCCTACGTACAAAAGGAAAGGTTCCCTGTCCAAGGTCTCTAATAAGGGGCAGATTTTCCTGTCCCAAATTTAAGTCATTGGGAGCTTCTTGTTCTGGAGAGGGACCATCTGCTACCAGGAAGGACTGTACTGAGACTTCAGAAGGGAAAATCGCAGCACCTTCCAGCACCGGGGCTGCTTCTTTGGCACCTAAACCCTTGTTGGTACTGCTGGATTTGGAACCTTCTACTTTAGCAGCCCGAGAGGTGGAAATGACTTCATTGACTCCAGCTCACTACTCGGCTCCAGAAGACCGTCCTATTGCTTCTGGAACTGGAGTAATCTCTTCTCTCTAGACTCAACTCAACAGCACTTAGAGATATCGGTAGCAGATCCAGTCCATGGTGCCCCTCTGTCCCCATTCACAGGTAAGGGTTGAGCTAGATTGTCTCTAGTACCATCAACAAGTAGAGGCAGGTCATCACTGCCTTTTCTGGATCCAGGATCAGAATCCCCAGAGGTGGAAGGCATCCAGCCATAGACTATGCCCCAAGAGATCTCTTGAGAGGATGGAGCCTAGACAGAATATTGGGAGTCTCCAGGATTTCTTACCACTACCATCTGAGAGACTACCCCACTATACTCATTGGTACTCTACCCCTGGGGCCTGGTGCTGACTGGTTATAAGACTCCTTTGTTGTTTCCCCTCCCTTAGGAGGTTCACTTTCCCACTACCTATCTGTCTGGAGAGGAATTACAGAGGACAGATGGGTACCAGTGGTTGTCTCCTCAGGGATCACCATTCAGTTTTCTTTCCTACCCAACTCCTAATTTTCTCTACCCCGTCGTCTTTCAGGCACCCCTCCTGCAGGGGGTAGTCACTCCTAGACCTGGGGATGATGGAACTAGTACCTTCTTGTAGCAAGGGGAAAGAGGTTCTACTTGAGGTAGACTTCTGGGAACTGAACAAATTCATCTGCTGCTTAAAATTCAGAATAACTCCTTTGTCATCCATTATCTCATCACTAGATTCAGATAGTTGATTTACAGTCCTTGATCTCAAAGGTGCCTACTTTCATGTAAAAAGAACAGGAGTACTTGTGGCACCTTAGAGACTAACAAATTTATTAGAGCATAAGCTTTCATGTAGACATTCATCTGGCACAGAGGAGATTCCTGACATCTGGCACAGAGGCGATTACTGAGATTTGTGACTGTCAAAAAGCACTACCAGTACGGAGTTCTGTCCTTTGGGCTCTTATTGGCACCGAGCGTTTACCAAGGCATTGTTGGTGGTAGCAGCTCGCTTTCATCAGCAGAGGGTGATAGTTCTTTCAGGGTAAGCCATTTTACCAAGAAGCAATCTCTGTGCTGCTTCATTTTTTTGAGAGGCTTGGCCTCATAGTGAATCTGGTGAAGTCCACCCTGGTATCTTCACAATTGACAGAATTCATCAGGAACAAGGCTGGACACTGTTACAGCCAGGACTTAATTATCAGAGGACAGTTTCCCCTGCATACTGGGCTCATACAGCAAATCCATTTGAGCCCCATAATGTCCATATAATCCTGCCTGCATTGTTGGGCCATGTGGCCGTGAGTATTTACATAACCTTGTTTACAGGGCGTCAGTTGTCTACAGGCCTGGCTGTGAATTGTCTATTTCAGGGTAAGCACAGTAAGCTGACCTGCTAGTTATGATTCCCCTAAGATACATGGTCCCCTCACAAGTCCGTGCTTCACATCAATGGGTGAGAGCTGAGAGCAGTCAGAGTAGCCTGCAAACAATTCCTCTCTTGCATCCGCAGTCACTCAAGGTGTTGTGACAACATGAGAGTGGCTTATTTATCAACAAACAGGGAGGTGCATGCTTTTCCCAGCTCTGCATGGAGTCCATCACCCTCTGGGAGTGGTGCATTCCCATGTAGATTACCTCAACCGCAGTCCACAGCTTCCTGGCAGATTCTCTGAGTAGACACTTCTCCACAGAATGTGAATAGGAGTTGCATGACCTATGGGGAGGAGGTGACCAGCCCTCTGTGGAGAAAGAAGTGGTTCGGGACTATTTATAAAAGCTGGACGAGCACAAGTCCCTGGGGCCGGATGCGCTGCATCCGAGGGTGCTAAAGGGGTTGGCAGATGTGATTGCAGAGCCATTGGCCATTAGCTTTGAAAACTCACGGTGATTGGGGGAGGTCCTGGATGACTGGAAAAAGGCTAATGTAGTGCCCATCTTTAAAAAAGGGAAGGAGGAGAATCCGGGGAACTACAGGCCAGTCAGCCTCACCTCAGTCCCTGGCAAAATCACGGAGCAGGTCCTCAAGGAATCAATTCTGAAGCACTTAGAGGAGAGGAAAGTGATCAGGAACAGTCAGCATGGATTCACCAAGGGCAAGTCATGACTAACCTAATTGCCTTCTATGAGGAGATAACTGGCTCTGTGGATGAGGGGAAAGCAGTGGACGTGTTATTCCTTGACTATAGCAAAGCTTTTGATACGGTCTCCCGCAGTATTCTTGTTGGCAAGTTAAAGTAGTATGGACTGGATGAATGGACTATAAGGTGGGTAGAAAGCTGGCTAGATCATCGGGCTCAATGGGTATCGATCAATGGCTCCATATCTAGTTGGCAGCCGGTATCAAGCGGAGTGTCTGAGGGGTTGGTTCTGGGGCTGGTTTTGTTCAATATCTTCATTAACGATCTGGAGGATGGTGTGGACTGCACCCTCAGCAAGTTTGCAGATGACACTAAACTGGGAAGAGTGGTAGATACGCTGGAGGGTAGGGATAGGATACAGAGGGACCTAGACAAATTAGAGGATTGGGCCAAAAGAAATCTGATGAGGTTCAACAAGGACAAGTGCAGAGTCCTGCACTTAGGACGGAAGAATCCCATGCACTGCTACAGACTAGGGACCGAATGGCTAGGCAGCAGTTCTGCAGAAAAGGACCTAGGGGTTACAGTGGACGAGAAGCTGGATATGAGTCAACAGTGTGCTCTTGTTGCCAAGAAGGTTAACAGCATTTGGGGCTGTATAAGTAGGGGCATTGCCAGCAGACCGAGGAACGTGATCGTTTCCCTTTATTCGACATTGGTGAGGCCTCATCTGGAGTACTGTGTCCAGTTTTGGGCCCCACACTACAAGAAGGATGTGGAAAAATTGGAAAGAGTCCAGCGGAGGGCAACAAAAATGATTAGGGGGCTTGAGCACATGACTTATGAGGAGAGGCTGAGGGAACTGGGATTGTTTAGTCTGCAGAAGAGACGAATGAGGGGGGATTTGATAGCTGCTTTCAACTACCTGAAATGGGGGTTCCAAAGAGGATGGATCTAGACTGTTCTCAGTGGTACCTGATGACAGAACAAGGGTGTAATGGTCTCAAGTTGCAGTGGGGCAGGTTTAGGTTGGATATTAGGAAAAACTTTTTCACTAGGAGGGTGGTGAAGCACTGGAATGCGTTACCTAGGGAGGTGGTGGAATCTCCTTCCTTAGAGGTTTTTAAAGTCAGTCTTGACAAAGCCCTGGCTGGTATGATTTAGTTGGGGATTGGTCCTTCTTTGAGCAGGGGGTTAGACTAGATGATCTCCGGAAGTCCCTTCCAACCCTGAGATTCGATGATTCTATGAACTCACTGGGTGGTGTTTCATTTGTCGGGTCTTCCATCCACTGATATCTCATTTCATCCATTCTGCTCCAGGGTTGTTGCGGTCCAGGCTGTCTGGGCAATGTGTTTACAGGCTAAGATCCCAGATGTTTTGGACTACTTTTTGTCCTTAAAATCCTCTGAGCTATCTCTTAGCTCCCTCAGGGTACACCTTGCGGCCATCCATGTATTTAATCCACCAGTAGATACCTTCTCTGTGTTCTCTCACCCGGTCACTGCCTGCTTCTTGAAGGGTGTGATTTGAGTTTCCCTCTGGTGGCAAAACTGGCACCAGCCTGGGACTTGAACCTTGTTTTATCAACCCTCAGTATGTCACTGAGCTCTTGGCATCCTGCCCTCTACTACATCGTTCCATGAAAGTAGCATTTTTGCTTGCTATCACTTTGGTCACGAGTTGATGAACTAGTAGCACTCATCGCTAACTCTTCCAGTGCAGTTTTTTACAAGGACAAGGTATGCATTAGACTGCATCCAAAGTTTGTCTCTAAGGTGGTGTTGGACTTCCACATTAACCAGAGTATCCACCTACTTGTGTTTAATCTTACCCCTCATTCTACCAGAGAGGAGGTCACATGGCATTCACTAGATGTACATTGGGTACTTGCAGGAGCGACGCCAGGTTTTTTGCCGCCCTAGGCAGCAGCGCTCCTCCTCAGAGCATTCAGTGGCGGGGGTCCTTCTGCTTCGGGGCGCTTCGGTGGCGGGTCCTGGAGTGAGGAAGGACCCGCTGCCGAAGCGCCCCCAAGACGCGGAGCGTAAGGACCCCCGCTGCCGAATTGCTGCCAAGGACGGTAAAATGCCGCCCCCCCAAATCCTGCCGCCCTAGGCAACCGCCAAGCGTCGCCTAGTGGAAGCGCCGGCCCAGGGTACCTGCCTTTTACCTGCAAAGCAAAATTACTTTTGAAAGTCCCTTAGACTCCGTCTCTTTTGCGGAACGTATGAAAGGGAGGCTGTCTTCTAGAGGCTATCACAATGGATCTCAGGGCTCATCTGACCTTGCTATGCGATGGACAATGTCTCCCTTCAGGGCAGCATGAGAACTCACTTGAGGAGCGCGCATGCAGCACTGATAGCTTCCCTTAAAGGCATCCCTATTGGTGACCTCTGTAGAGTGGCAACGTGGAGTTCCTTACATGCCTTCGCGGAACACGATGTAAGCATCCGCTTCTGATACCTTTCTAGGCAGGGCACTACCCACAGGGACAATCACTCCAAGAAGGAGAGGTCCTCACCTTTTTAATAACTTAACTTCTTTGAGATGTGTTGTCCTTCGTGTAGTACATTAATTGGTTTCCTTTCCCCACTGCCTAGTTCCCTCTCTAGCACTGGTGGTGGTGAAGAAATTAGGATGGCAGCGATGGGCAGTCCCCTTTATTCCCTCGGTGCAAAGCATGAGGAGAGTGTGGGTGCATGTGTGGAGTACACAAACACTGCTAAAGAAGATTCTCCGGTACTGAGCGCAGGAGCAACCTGGCATACGCACTATAAATAGGGACAGTGTATCTTGAAGATCTCAGTACAAGGTGAATAACCGCTCCTTATATCTCCTTGTTGTTTCTTGTTTTAGGTCATAATCTCTTTGAGGAACGGTCTTGTACATCACTCAACATAACGGGGCACTGGTCCTGATTGGGGCCTGTGAATGCTACTGTAATGGAAATAATAATCCTTGGAAAGATTTTTAATGTATGACATGAAATGTTAAGGGGTAATAGTTTAAATTTCATGTTTCAGAGTAGCAGCCGTGTTAGTCTGTATCCGCAAAAAGAACAGGAGTACTTGTGGCACCTTAGAGACTAACAGATTTATTAGAGCATAAGCTTTCGTGGACTACAGCCACATCCGAAGAAGTGGGCTGTAGTCCACGAAACCTTATGCTCTAATAAATTTGTTAGTCTCTAAGGTGCCACAACTACTCCTGTTCTTTTTAAATTTCATATAACTTTAATGATATACAGTCAAGTGCTTACTGGTTGGAATCGGACAATCGAGACTTCTAATATTCCCTCTCTGTGGGTTACCAGCTCATAACATTTCTACCAACCACATTTACTAGGAATTGAAATGGAAACAGCAATGTGAATGCAGTATTGCCCGTTCTTTTAGTTCTCAGCAATCTTTTGTATTGCAATATGGATCTTGGTTACATGGTCGCACAGCATTCAGTAATACGTTTAGTATGCATGTTGTGAGGTATGCAGTGAAGAGCAGCCTCCTCTGGAATTGGCATAAGGTGCCTGCAGGCAGGGTGCTACCTGTCCAAATAGCTCCTTGTTATAGAATTTAATTTCTTTGCCTGGTTAAGCACTCAAAAGTCAGAAAATGCCTATATTCATTCTGCCTCCTTGTTTGTATATGTTGAAACATAGCCATTCGATATGCTATCATAGACTATTTCTTGAACATGAGATAATGTAATTTTCCCCTACAACATGTGTAGTGCCTTTTAGTATTGTGTACTACTCTGTGTACGCCATTCAAACAAAATTTGTGAAAATCTATATGAAAAGTGCACAATAAAATGTACTTGCACAACATACTACAGATTACCATCATAAAGTATTGTAATAGTGAAAATTTACTGCTGTATATAACTCAAGTAAATTTGCAGGTAATGTTAGCTTTGTTATAAATACCTCATCTACTAAATTGCTCGTAAGGAAGGATTCAGTCTGCATGTATGTGCAGGTAAATTAGTTTCGTAATTGCTTCATTCCTGGAATTTCATCCATAAGGAAAGCTGTGCTGATAGCTAAAAAAAGAATGCGTAGTAACTGGGTGTAGAGGTAAAAGAAGTTACCCTATAAAAATTCTAAGTCAATAAAGACGTTCTGGCCCTACCCACATGACTTTTCACCTCATTAGGCTTGCTGTGTGTGCATCAGTAGATGCCTCCTATGGAGAAAGTGTGTCCTCTGGTAGTGATCAACTGTTACCTTTCCCCTTCTGCTGGCTAGTTTTATTGGCCATGGGCAGAGCTTTGTGTTTCTGATATTTAACACTTGCGTTTGAGTAGAGTATCTCTGGTATGGCAGCTTTTGTCTCCCCGCTTTGATCTCTCTTTATGGGAAATGCTAAACAGATTCTGCTAGACTGTGGCTGTGGACAAAGACAGAAGAAATTGTTGTACCTCTTAATTCATTTCTGTGTCCTCCGATAACACAGTGATGAGTACAGTGAAGAAACCTAAATAGAACCAGATAGGTTCTTCTGATCCAGACACTTGTCTTTACTTAGGCAAAAGTCCATTTTCTATTAGTTGAAAGGTTGGTTTATCAGGAATTATGTTTTTCAGCTCTGGAAGTTGGCTGACTGGAGAGTAGAGGAAAAATGGTGGTTGAGATTAACTGCAAGAATGTGTAAACTGGAGCATTGTGTTGGCTGACTCTCTGCTGTGTCTGTAGCTACAGTACGGGTGCTACAGTGGCACAGCGGTGGCGCTGCAGCTATATTGCTGTAGTGTAGATGCTTCCTACAGTGATGGAAGTAATCCCCCTCTCAGAGTGGCCCGTAGCTAGGCCAATGAAAGAATTCTTCTGTCAACCTATCTGCTATTACACAGGGAGTTAAGTCAGTTTAACTACAGTGCTCAGAGGTGTGGGCTTTTCATACACTGTAGCACCTAACTTTTAAGTGTGGATCAGGCCTAAGAGGATGTCCCTGCTAGTTTGCACTGGAGGAAGTGGAACACAGGAATTAACAAAGTTCTCATATATTTGAAAAATAGTATCGTATATTTCCCAGCATTTTGTGAGAAATTGTAGATGAGATTATAGATTTGTTAAAAGTTAATTGCCTGAATTTTATGTGAAATCTACATTGTATTAATGTAAACATGTGTAAAATGGACAGTTTCTTAAAAGCAGTTTGTTCTTGTAGCTTTATGTAAATGGTGAATTTTAATTTTGGGGAAGAACTAGGGTTGCCAACCCTCCCAGATTGGCCGGGAGTCTCCCAGAATCACGCCCCATCTCCCAGAGGCTACTGAGGCCAAACTGGGAGATTTTAGGTGCTGAAAGTACAGCAGTGAAGCGGGGCTAGGGCAGGAGCCTGCCCTGGCCCTGTGCCACTCCCAGAAGCGGCAGGCATGTCCATGCGGCCCTGGGAAGCGGGGAGGGGCAGCTCTGTGTGCTGCCCCAGCGTCGATTCTGCAGCTCCCATTGGCTGGGAACTGTGGTCAGTGGGACCTGCGGGGGCGGCGCTTGCAGGTGCGGGCAGTGTGCGGAGCTATCTGTGGCCCCTCATCCCCCCAAGATGGAGCCTGTACCCTGTCCTGCACCACAGCCCCCTACCCCAGCCTGGAGCCCCTCTTGCACTCAAACTCCCTCCCAGAGCATGCACCCCACACATCCTCCTGCCCCAGGCTCAGCCAGGAGTCCCCTCCCACACTTTGAACCCCTCGGCTCCACCCCCAAACACAGAGCCCACACATCCTCTTGCACCTCAACTCCCTGCCCCAGCCTGGTGAAAGTGAGTGAGAGGGTGGGGAACAGTGAGTGACGGGGGGATGGAGTGAGCGGGGTGGGGCCTTGGAGAAGAGGTGGGGAAGGGTGGGTCCTCCGCAGGGGGCGGCACAAGGGTGTTTGGGTTTGTGTGATTAGACAGTTGGCAACCGTAGGAAGAATGCAGAATTGTTGCTAGTGTATATGTTTTAGCAGCAGTGTCTAACGCTAATGACTTGGTGTGTAGCAACTGGAAATTTTAAAATTGAGATTGGATGTTTTTCTAAAAGATATATTCTCAAATTCACATAGGAATTAATTCTGGGAAGTCCTGTGGCCTGTATTATGCAAGAGGTCAGATTAAATGATCACAGTGGACCCTTCAGGCTTTGTCTATGAATCTATGCTGTGAAGAGTGACTAACAGTCTTTTCCTGCATTTGGTTTCCCTCCTTCAGTTACTGATTGCTGATGTTTCATAGTTTTTTTTTCTCTTCCCCTCACTTCTGTGTAGTTCAGTGTTCATTAAAAGTCACTCTCTTGGGGGAAGGTGTAAACATGCCAAGTGATAATGGAGGGGTGGGATGGAATTCTCCAGACATTAGATAGAACTCCACAAGAATAAGGTGGCCCTAAAGATTTTTATGTTTATATCAGATAGGTGGTTTTGGAGACCCAAGTATAAAGGGAGGTGGAATGTTCAGCTAGTGAAGAAGGAGTTTACAGTGCCTAGGATATTCTTCAGAGCAATCAGGCTGTTTCCTTGACATTTATTTCAGATTCCTCTCCCTGGTTTACATTTTCAAGTGGTTCTATAGAAACTTTTAATTTTATTTAAAGGTAAAATGGAATATATGTTTAAAAGATTGCTAGAAGGAGTATCATGCCATATCTATAATTTTCTAAATGTGGTTCACATACTGTATATTAACTTTGTATGCAACTATGTAAAATGAGCAAGAGTCTAAAGTTGTAGAATTGAGCATGAAATGCCATATCAACAGAATTGAAGTTTATCTAATTTTAGCGAAGGTATTATTTTAGGCAAACTATGGATTTAATTTTTATTTAAAAAGGCAGAGTAATCACAGATCACATTGCGGAGAGGAGCAGGAGGCAGTGGGAGTCTTCTAACGAAAATGTTTATGGCATATTTCCTCATGGAATTCCCTCCTGAGTGTACTCTTGTACTAGGTCCTATTTCTTTGTCTACTTTGCTCACCACCAATTGAAATCATCACTTCCGAAGTGCTAATATAGCAGGATGGTGGGTGGTGGTGAGGCAGAAACATGAGTTGAGAGAACTCACAGGGATGAGCAAGTTACCTCTGGCCTGGTTCTGACTAGCTTGGGTCTTTCTCACTGGTATATTCTTTCAGTTTTATTAAGTGGATCATGCTTGTGAATATCTTACCAAATTTATGTAACTCATCTATTCAAATCAAAAAGTTAACATAACCTGAACTCAGTTTGTACTGAAACTTAATCCTCCGAATGGCTCTTTTGCAAGCACATGAATAATGCATTTAAAGAAAACCTTCTTTCTAAAAAAAAAGTTAGATCTTGATTTAAAGGAAAAACATTTCATTGTGCTCCAACAGTGTCCCGTGAACAAAGAACCTCACGGATCAGTATAGTCCGTCAATGTGTTCACACTCCCCTTTTACTGGCACTGGAATGTACCTGCTGGCTCAGTACTGGGTGTTTTCCCTCCCACGCTGGCGGAGCTAGAGGGAAAGGTGCTAGCCAATGGAGGGAAGGCTCTGGAGAGAGTCAAAGGCTGCCTGAGAGAAGGAGCTTGGGAGAGGGCTACAGAAGGAAGGCCAGATAGCAGGGATCCTGGCTGTGGAAAGCTGAGGGCAGATTAGAAAAGCAGCCTGTTGCTGGCATGGGGCCAGTAGTAGTTGCATGAGGAGGATTCAATGCAGTGGTCTGCAAGCAGGAAGTCTGGGGGCAACTGCACATGCAGAGCAGGGAGGCATTTTGGAGGAGACCCCAACAAGACCCCTTTATTTTCCCTATATTGGGCTGCCCCAAGTGGCTTGGTTAGAAACTGTTGGGTTGAGCTTTTATTGTAACTTAAAGAATTGTGTAAATACCCCAGGCAGGTTTTAATTCTGTTTGCCCAAGTAAAATGAATCCTCAGTTACTGAAAATGTGTGAACGTTTTAGCAAATGAACTCACAGTGGGGCTACAGTCTGTAGAGCAGGGGTCTCAAATACACGGCCCGCGGAGCTCTTCCCTGTGGCCCGCCAAGCTGGCGCCCCCCTCACCCCCCGAGTTACTTTATGTGGCAGCTAAGCTCCCTGCTCGCTGCTCTCCAATGTTTGGGGCCGGGTCTCTCCCTGGGCCCCGTCTGCCATCCCCACATGTCTCCCCCGTGTCTGCCCCGGGCTCACTTGCTGCCCCCTCACTGCCCGGAGCCTGCAGCTCACGTGGCTTCCGGCATCATCTGCTGCCGCAGGAGCCTAGTGCCCCCCTCCACTATGGCCAGGGCAGGCTGCCCTTCCCCTTCCCTTCTGCCCTAGACCTGAGCCTCTCCAATGCCCCAAACCCCTCATCCACAGCCCTCACCTCTGCGCCCCCTCCTACCCTGCACCCCCACCCCCTCCTCCATCCAAACTCCCCTCCCAGAGCCTTAGGCAGGTGGGGGGGGGGGCAGGTTCTGGGCACCACCAAAATTTGTACAAACCTGCCACCCCTGGAAGAGGCAGAGCAGGGGTGGAGTGGTGGTGCACCCAGTGCAGTGGGGGAGGGAGGGGGGGTTTAACAGAAGTAAATCTAACTAAGTGCATGTTTTGTCCTTTGAGTGAGGTGCATTACTGTTGGTGACGCTTAGCACTTTCCAGGAAGGATGGGGGAGGAGCAGGGAGCCGCACTCAGGGGGGGAGGTGGAGAAGAGACGGGGCAGGGGCGGGGCCTCATGGAAGGGGTGGAGTGGGGGCGGGGCCAGGGGCAGCGAGGGGGGGTGTCAGTGATGCGGCCCTCGGGCCAATGCACTAGTCCTCATGCGGCCCTTGTGGTCATTTGAGTTTGAGACTCCTGCTGTAGCGTCTAGTGCTTAGAGCATTGAGTTTGCCTCCAAGGTGTAGTATAGTGGGGACTGTTTGACAACACTTAGTGACACTCTGTAGTTGGCTTGGTTACAAAAGGGAGGGGTTGGCCTCCCTTTTGATGAGAGTTTAGAGCTTTGAAGTTGTTCAATTTGTGGCTAAACATGGCTTTCATCAGTTATAGTTGCCTTCTATAGTGTAGAGTATGTTCAGTTTATTTTCCAGAAATATGGGAAAGTTTGCCTGTTGGAAAATTGTTCACTACTGTAGTTGCCACACTTCCAATTGTTTTCAATAGAAGGGACCTAACTATGTCCGTAAAGAAAAACATAGACCAAAAAAAATCACACTATATCTTGATTAAATTTACCATTTTATTTAAAAGACAAATGCAAGTTGATATACTGCCAATAAAAGTTTTTGACACCTAAAAGTTTCCATAAGAAAAATAAGCCAATCTTGGTTAAATATGGAGATCCTGTAGATTATATTCTTTTTATATCCAATATAATTAATAATGCAGTGAAATAACGTTCTGAAGCAGTACCAAACTTGTGGGATAAATGTGCAGAGAAGGTCTGATCCCTGTATTAGCAGAGCGGTAGCTCAAAGACGGATAATTTTAGAATTGTCATTTCCCAAATTTATAACATTTCCTTGCTTAGATGCTGTTGCGTACTTAATGTGCAGCTCCCATTAATTTCTACAGGGTTTTAGCAATGTGTTGCCTGCTATAACTGAAACGTTTTTGAAGGCCATTGTGTCTTAATGCAGCATTAGAGCCCTCACATCAATATCTTCATCTCATGAGAACTGCAACTCTAAATCAGCGCATTGAAAGGCACAGCAGAAATACTGAGAGAGGGTATGTGTCTGGGTAGATATGGGAAGGAAGTCTTTCATATACACCTTTGGTTTCTCATGGCTTGAACAGCAGTTTCTACTTTCTACATTGCTGAGACTGGTATAAAAAGGTAAATGAGAAAAGGTAGAGTCCTGTGGAGATCCTGTCACAGGCAAGAACAAAGTTTTAGTCTGATATTAGTAAATCAGTACCTTGGGATCTCATTGCTTCTGCCAAAACAAGTGACAGGTAGTTGGTTGTAAGCTATTTTGGGGGAGGGGGTGTGGGGTGTGATTTCTAAAACACACTAACATGCGCATTAATTGGTATGTATAGACCATGCTGGTGCACACTAAAGATTCCCTAGTGCACTTTAACATAGTGCTGTTTCAAACAGGACTACAGTAAAACACACTAGGGAACCTTTAGTGCACACCAGCAGGGTCTACCTGGACCAATTATTGTGCAACACATTAATGTGCTTTAGAAATCACACTCCCGCAGTGCACTTTGCTGCTCTGTGTATAAAAGCTGAAAGCGAGAGAACCATTAAGTGCTGTAGGGTCTTGATTCTGACTGGGGCTTCTGTGTGCAACTACAATACAAATATTAAATAATTTCTGTTGAATATTTTTCTCCACAATGATGAAAAAATTGCCCTTGGCCCAACTGTGTCTTTGGCTGAATTACTCTAGGGATGTATCCTACAGATTTCAATTATATTGAAAGAAATTCTAAATGGTCCCCTCCTTAAAAGAGTACAAAGGATTTCCATTTGGTTTCATAGTGTTTAATTAACGTAAATACACCCAGAGGCTTTGGCAATTGGTGTATATTTTAAAAATAGACCTATCAAAATTAAACAGAGAACGTTGTAAAGCACAAACTCTTATTCTAGTAAATGTATACATTTATGTTAATAGAATGCTAAAGATACAGTTTTAACAAAAAATCCTAACTTTTGAGTTTTTAAACTGTATTTTTAGCATCCCAGTAAAGTAAGATGATAAATTCACTAGTGGAAGAGTTTGTACATTACAATCACAACAAGGAGTCTGGTGGCACCTTAAAGACTAACAGATTTATTTGGGCATAAGTTTTCATAAGAAGTGGGTTTTTTACCCATGAAAGCCTATGCCCAAATAAATCTTAGTCTTTAAGGTGCCACCAGACTCCTTGTTGTTTTTGTGGATACAGACTAACACGGCTACCCCCTGATACTTGTGTATTACAATGTTCCTTTCTATTCTGTTTAATCTTTGTAATTTTGTTATTACAATGTATACCAATTGTGTACCAATTCTCAGTGAGTTAAACCCAACAATATTGTACATACAGGAGCCAGTTTTGTCTGCCCATAAATCTGAGCAACTCCCATTGAAGTCAGCATGAATATATGAAGGGATGGTATTGGGATAGATTTAGTTTTCCATGCCATGTTGATGAGTTAAAAAGTTTGTTGGGTGTTGGTGGTTGAGAGCTTGCAATGTAATTGAGATAATTTACAAACAATGAGAAAGGAAAAAGTGACTCTGTAGAATGTTATCCTGAGAACCCATGTTTATTTTCTCAATGACTTCTGTTTGTTTGATTGTTCTGATGGAAAAACAGGTATTTTCCTTACCTCTAGCCCTGTAGAGGTGACTTGGTGTCTGAGAGTGAAACTGGATTCTTCCTGGCATGTGTGTTTGTACCAGTAATAGAGATTCTGCGGGTATTTTAACCTGTTAACCACCACTTCTTTAAAAAAACAAACAAAACCCTCACCAGTTCTCCCCCCCCTCCCAAATAGCGTGAACTCAGAGAAATTAATTCTCATACTCAGCAGTGGTTTTTTAGATTAGTGTTTCTCAACTTTTTTGATAGCAGGGACTGGCTCGCTGTCTTCCTAAACTGTGTCAGGGAGATCTCAGGGACCCGCACCAGTCTGCAGATGGTTGTTGAGAAACACTGTTCTAGTCATGGCTAACGTATGCTGATAGAACTAAAGGGGAGCAACATTGTTTTAAATTAGTTGTAGTCTGCCAAATAGGTTTCATTTGCAGCCTTGCAAATAGTGAAATGCAGTGGCCCCAAGAGCACAATTACCTCTTCTTTTTGGAGGGAAATGCAGATGTTTTGATACCTTATTTTATTAATGGAATACAATTTGGAGATATTCTCTATAATAAATAACTGATGCAACTACACTCACTTTGTAGTGTCTGATGATAGCCTGCACTAAGATCTAGGTGGCCAGTCTATATATTTCAGCAAAATATGTTGCCCTCTGCCGCCTTCAGAGTCATTTTGTTTGTTAAAATTGCTTTTTACGTCCTTTCTATGGATATTATTCCAGAAGGTTCCTTTGGGAAAAGTAAATTTCTCACTACCTGGTAAAGCTCTTTCTGCAATGGTCTTGCAGAAATGTTCCCAGTGTCATCCTTCCCCCTCCTTTATCATTGCTCAGCTGTCTCTCAGCAGAAGAAGGTGGGTGTCTACTTGAAGTGTTTTCTGCTGTACATTCCTGGGGTAATTTTCCAGAACGAGTCAAGGAGAAACTGAATATTTTAAGTATGAGAATTCTTGAATTAACTCACTCCATACTACTCTGCTGGTTCCAAGAACATTATCGCACAAAAATACCTTTCTCAGACAGGGACTATAAGGTTGATTTGATTACCGATGGACTTGTGCTTGTGTATATAAAGGGTACGTCTTCACTACCCGCCATATCGGCAGGTAGCAATCGATTTATGCGGGATCGATATATCTTGTTAAGACGCGATGTATGGATCCCCGAACGCGCTCATCGTCGACTCCGGAGCGTGTGGCAGTGCAGTTGACGGGGGAGCTGCAGCCGTCAATCCCGCGCCGTGTGGACCCCTGGTAATTCAAGCCAAGATACTTCGACTTGGATCGATTCCCCCCCCCCCCCCCCCCCCCCAGTGTAGACCAGCCCCAAAAATCGTCATCCAAACCAGAAACAAGTGATTTGTGCCCATAAAGTAGTGAATAGCTGAACTGAAAGGCGTGCTTTAAACATACACTGCTGTTCTGCAGTTAGCCATACCTTTTATATACAAGTGTTCACATATTTTGACAACATTACGTTTAGGTTTTGCAGAACCATAATCAGTTATATGAATGCAAATTATTCAAGCTACATAATAATTCCCTGCATCTGCCATTTCACATGCTTCATTGTTGTGGAAGAGGCCGGCAAATGATAAATTGCTAGGAAATCAGAAATTGTTCATCATCTAGAAAGGCTCAGTGGAGAAGAGGAAGGAAGAAGTGTGAATGTTCTTTTTAAAAACAAACTGCAGTATTCGGCATTGGTAAACAGCAAATTTTCCCCACATTCAGTTAAACTGAAAAAAAAAATGTGGAAAATAATGAGAATTAGAACTGTCTTTGTCGTCAACATAGCATTCTGAACAGAATTGAAAAACTAACCAAATTACTAGGCTGTTGTATTTCAGCTATTGATATTTTGAAAGACCAGAACATTATCTAATGTTATAGCCCCAGTTTCGTGGATGTGTTTATTGTTAGTGTAGCTGGAAAGTACTTCTAGGTCCTGTTGAATCTTATCCAGTAGCAAGATGGATTGAGATGACTTGCATATCTTACTAGTAACTATTTAATCCAATTAATAAGGAGGAAATGTAAAGAATACTATCAGAATATTCTGTCTAACATGTAGAAAATGTTAAATTTTTATCGCATTACCACAAAAATAAACTAATTTACTGCTGCACAAAAATGATTATGCCTTGCGTTGCCTGCTATACATTTGATTTATTCCTGTAGTAATTAAAGTGGCTGATTTGGTGAAAATTGAAAACATTTTTCTGCGAGCAGAACAAGTCTTCTGTGTTCCCATTGCTGGTGCATCGCAAAGCTTTGCACGTGCTTGGCAGACATGACAAAAGAGTTTAATTAAAATACTAGAAGATAAAAAAAAATACGTTTCTCAGCATTAACTTTGTACATTTCGTATAATTCTATAATTCTAGTAATAAAGGGAAAAAGTGCATGACTGAAATAAGAGGTTGTTTTCCCTCCACCAGGAAAGGATTGTGTCAGAGCTACGGGATATTTTGGTTATTTTACTTCACACCCTGAAGTGCTATTTGAATATTAGCTATTGGTAAATAAACTGATCAATAGGAAAAATGTGGGTCTTCACTCACAAGCAAAAGCTTGATTCTCAGCACAGTCATGAGTGTATTATAGTGACCTGGGACAGCTGAGCATTTTCAACTTCTTAACAATTTTCAAAAGGCTCTTTCCCACTAAAATCAAACCAACCCCCCGAAACCTGAGCTATCTCTTTGTATTAAATGTGCACCTTGATCCTCCAAATGCAACTGTGTAAATACAAGTTTCTGGTGCTTACCTTTTAAGCATCTGATCAAGTATGAGCAAATCACCTCCTGTGATACTGACAGAGGAAATCCAGTGTATGACAGGCAGATGTGTGCAGTTATTTTGTTGGAACACTAAATAAGGAGGTGGGGGGGGGGTTCTGCAGTGCAGAACCTGTAGGTTAATATTCTTTGTAGCTCTCATTTACTATTGTAATACTGTAATCACTTGACGAGGGTGGTGGTGGTAACTGTGCTTTAGTTAAGGTTCCAAACGAGTTTTAATTGGACGCCTCATTTTTGGCCCCATCTAAAATCCTGAAACCAGAGAATATCAGCCACAAAGCTGGTAGGTTAGGTGTGGGGCTGACATAGAATTTTTTTACAAAACTTCAAGTGATGCTGGACAAAATTGCTCCTGAATTATGATACAAACAGAGCTGATCACCAGAGTTCAAAAAGTCTGACATTTTTTGCCACATCTCCCATATTCCTAAAAATCAACCCTCCCCCTTTCCCCCCACCTGTTTCAGAAACAAAAACCCACCACAGCAATGTGGAAAGAAGGAAACTTGGGTTTTGCAGGGTGCAGCTTCTTCAATGCAAACGTAGGTACAGTACAAAAGTTAAGATATTCATAATGTTTTATTCCTGATGCAATGTTAAGTTGGCCGTTGTGTGAAGAGTTTACTGTTTTATACTGTTACATTTACTCCTTAATACATATCTTTAATGTGGTCTTTAATGTTATTGTGGGCACCTTAATTTTATCTTCTGAATCTTACCTTCTCAGTTTTAATGTGGAAATGAATTTCCTGGAGCTTTTAAAAAGAGAGGAAAGTTTGAAATAAACAGAGATGTGGAATTAATGAGTTAAATATGAAGCATGTATTGCATTTATTTCACTATTCTTACACATGTTTGCAATTGGACTGTAGCTTATTATTTGAATGTGTAACTATTAAAATAAACGCAGTAACAAGATCTAGATAATGGTTTATGTGTAGCAGATGTATTTTGCAAAATAATGTACAGTGTATGTACAGTATACAATCTTTAATTGCTCTTAATTTTATTATTTCAGTGTTAGTAAAGCACTCATCGGGGATTATATCCATGACAATCTTGAAGTGTTTATAGTGAAGCTGGTTCTGACTTGTTATAGAAAATAAAAAGCGTATTTTTGGCAAAATATTTCATTTGCGTGTGTGTGCATGCACGTGTGTGCGCGTGTGTGGTGTGTGTGTGTGTGCGCGTATGTATGTATGTATACACACACTCTCAAACCCCCATCCTCCTGCCCTTAAACTTCAGAATGGGATCAGATGTTCCAGCCTGAAAGATGCTTGTTGCTTTCAATTTCTCAGTTTGGTTTTAGAATTGAATGGCCATTTTGGTGACTATATCAGGGGTTCTCAAATTTCATTGCACTGCGACCCCCTTTTGACAACAAAAATTACTAGACACAACTCCAAGAGGGGAGACCAAAACCCTGAGCCCCCTCACCGGGGGAGGGGGAGGGCAAAATCCGAGCCCAGACGCCCTCCTAAGGGCTCCTGTAATCTGAGCCCCAGCACCCAGAGCTTGAAGCCTTTGGGCTTTGGCCCCAGCAAGTCTAACACCAGCCCTGCCAACCCCATTGAAATGGGGTTACGACCTAACCCACTGTAAGCTGGGTGGCCACACAGCAGCCTATATAGCGCCACGCAGGCGCGTAGGGAACCCACCCGGGGACCTGCCATGGCCAGGGGTGAAGTGCCCCAGCCCCAACCTGCTGTGGTTGGGAAGGGACTGGAAGGGACCCTGAAAGGTCATTGAGTCCAGGCCCCTGCCTTCACTAGCAGGACCAAGTACTGATTTTGCCCCAGATCCCTAAGTGGCCCCTTCAAGGACTGAACTCATAACCCTGGGTTTAGCAGGCCAGTGCTCAAACCACTGAACTATCCCTCCCTCCACTATTTTTAATATATCTTCAGGCTCCCCCACTAGTTAACACAGCACTCAATGATTTCAGCTTGTAGTAGGGGAGCCCCAGTGCTGGTGCACCATTGGCCCAAAGTGAATACAGCACAGCAGCCTGTAACTAGACTCCTAATGGAATCAAAATTAGCTCTGCTATTCAACAGTGGAGAGAGGAGGCGGTACAATTGGTGTTTCAGGCCCTCCAAAGGGATCCCATACCATCAGGTACAAATATCTATCCCCAGCCTCTCTCATCCCCGGCCTGGATACTATATTCCACAAAGTCAAGGTAGTATTTAAACTTCATTAATAATTTTTTAATCAAAATTATAGTGATTTGAATCTCAGATCAGTTAATATCACTCCTGGGGAAAAGGCGTGTTAGCAAGTTATTCAGAGAGGTCTAACCAGTTCAGAAAATCAAGCAGACTATTTGTGACCTTTGGAGAAAAAAAACTGAAGGTCAGTGCATCTCCGCTCAAAGGCTGTGTAAATGAAAGAGACTATCCAGTCTGATGTAGGCCAGGGGTTCTCATTGCACCACAATCCCCTTCTAACAACAAAAATTACTAAATGACTCCAAGGGGGTGGGGTGGGGCAAAGCTGAACCCCGCCACCCCGGGTGGGGGCCCAAAGCCTGAGCTGCACTGTCCTGGGCAGGGAAGCCAAAGCCCAAGAAGTTCAGCACCAGGGCTTCGGCCCTTGGCAGTGGGGCTCGGTTACAACAGTGACTTTTTGGCTCTGTGTGTTTTCTCCATAGAGGCACACTGATCCTCCGTTAGCCCCCGCTAGCTCAGAGCCCAGCTCCAAATAAAGCTTCTGGAGCTAGAAGGGAACTGAGGGTGGGTGGGTGGAATTTAAATCTTGGGTCTGTGGAAAGAAGTGTTAGGTTCCTGTGGCCATAATGCAATAAATGCAATATTCGGAAGGAGAGATCGGGGCCTGGAGTTCACAGTTACAGAGAACAAAAGTTTCTGTTGGCAAGGTCCCCCTTTTAATGTTTATTTATCACGTGTATTACAAGAGTGCCAACAATGTGGTGGGGCTAGCGTGTATGCATACATATCAGACACACCCTCTCTGTTCTGAAGGGTAAGTTTCATAGATTCCGAGGCCAGAAGGAACCATTGTGATCATCTAGTCTGACCTCCTGTACAGCACAGGCCAGAGAACTTCCCCCAAAATAATTCCTAGAGCACATCTTTTAGAAAAACATCTAATCTTGAATTTAAAATTGTCAGAGATGGAGAATCTACCTCGGCCCTTGGTACTTTGTTCAGTGGTTCTCACTGTTATAGATTTACACTTTATTTCAATCTGAATTTGTGTAGCTTCAACTTCTGTCCATTGGATTGTGTTATACCTTTCTCTGGTAGGAGGAAGAGCCCATTATTAAACATTTGTTCCCCATGTAGGTACTTCAAGTCTGTAATCAAGTCACCCCTTAATCTTGTTGTTAAGCTAAGTAGAATGAGCTCTTTGAGTCTATCACTGTAAGGCATGTTTTCTATTCCTATAATGATTTTTGTAGCTCTCCTTTGAACCCTCTCCAATTTATCAACATCCTTCTTGAGTTGCGGATACCAGAACTGGACTCAGTATTCCAGCAGTGGTCACACCAGTGCCAGATACAGAGGTAAAACAATCTCTCTACTCCTAGTTGAGATGCCTCTGGTTAAGCCTCCCAGGATGGCATTAGCTCTTTTGGCCACAGCGTCACCCTGGGAGCTCTTGTTCAGCTGATTATCCACGCTGACCCCCAAATCTTTTTTTAGAGTCATTGCTTCTCAGAGTAGAGTCTGCTGTCATGTATGTATGGAATACATTGTTTGTTCCAAGATGTGTATGTTTACATGTCGCTGAGTTAAAATGCATGTTGTTTGCTTGTGCCCAGTTTACCAAGCAATCAAGATTGTTCTGAATCAGTGACCTGTCCTTGTTATTATTTATCACCCCCAATTTTTGTGCCCTCTGTAAACTTTATCAGTGATGATTTTGTTTTCTTCTAAGTCACTGATCTCTACAGGACCCTATGGGAAAAATACCCCGCTCGATGATGATTCCCTGTTTACAATTACATTTTGAGACCTATCAGCCAATTTTTAATTAATTTAATATGTGCCATGTTTATTTTGTCATTCTAGTTTTCTAATAAAATGTCATGTGGTAGTACCAGGTAAATACCTTACAGAGTCTGTGTATTTGATCAATACTATTACCTTTATCAACCAAACTAGTAATCCCATCAAAAAGATAGTTAGTTTGACAGGATTTGCATTAATTATATTACTGTCCTTTAATTCTTTGTGAATCAAATCCCATGTCAGCCACTCTATTATCTTGCCCAGGATCAATGTCAGGCTGCCAGGCCTATAATTAGGTAGGTCGTCCCATTTTACACTTTTTAAAAATTGGCATAACATTAGCTTTCCTCCAGTCTTCTGGAACTTCCACAGTGCTCCAAGACCTATAGAAAATAAACATTAATAGTTTAGTAAGCTCCCCAGTCAGCTCTTTTAATACTCTTGGGTGCAGGTTATCTGGATTTGCTGATTTTAAAAGCTTAGAAGCTTCTGTTTAACATTCTCCAGCGATATTAGTGAAATGGAAAAAGTGTTGTCACTGTATGATGAAACTCTATCATCTATTTTTCCCCAAATACAGAGCAGAAATATTTATTGAACGCTTCTGGCTTTTCTGCATTATTATTGATAATTCTAATATTTTGATCTAGTAATGGACCAATATCATTGCCAGGTTTCTTTTTATTCCTAATATATATTTTTTAAAACTCCTTATTGTCCTTAACTCTGCTGGCCTTAGATTTCTCCTTGTGTCCCTTTGCCTTCCTTATCAATTTTCTACAGTTCCTAATTTCTGATTTCCATTATTGCCAACTTCCCCTTTCCTTCTATATATCATATATTATTTCTTTATAGGTGCCTTCGCATCCCCTCTAAACCAGGTCATTTCTTTACCTAGCTTGGCCGCCTCCTTCAGTTGTGGGAGTGTGGCTTTTTGGCATCTTGGAAAGTATTCTTAAATGATTCCCAATTATCATTCACATTTTTCTGATTAAATTCTTCCTCCGAGGGAAGTTGAGGGATATAGAGACAATGTGTGCAAGTTTTTCATTATACACTTTTAAAAGTGTGTTGATCAACAAGAATGAGGTTACAGGGAGTGGAGGAATGTGTGGGACTAGAACCAGGATTAGTAGAGAGGTCACTAGCAGGCTGAGGCTCCCACTACGTAACTGGTGAATGGGAGGCTAAAATATTAAGTGTATGGGAGCAGATGGGAGATGAGGAATGGAGGTAGTCAGAAAGTTTGAAAAGCCTGGTTGGAAAGTTCAGCATATTGCTAGACCAGGATTGGGAATGCAGTTCTTAAAGGATAGCGTGGGAGAGTCTTTTGGGATTAAAAGATTACACTTTTTTGAAAAAGCAGAGTGCAATATTTCATCATTCAACAGTTGGTGAGTTCTTCAACCTTAATTTATTATCAGTTTACATGGTGAGAAATTAACACTCAGTCCAATATTCTCTTTTTATTGGATGCTGATCATTGTATCGTGGGGTTGGAAGGGCAAGGGGATGGGAAAGAGCATATTCTCTGTTACTGCCATGGAAGAGGAAACCAATATCCCTTGAGATAGTTATATTCACTTGTGTGCTTTTGTTTGTGAGGATAATCCCTAGGAGGATTACTCTAGAAATCTAAAGGAAATGTTTTATATTATAAAAACTTTCCTTTTTGCAGTCTGAGATTTATTTATAATGCCATAGTTATGTGACATGGAGTCCCATATGCTTTAGCTCCTCTCTGAAATGTGGCTTTTAGCTGCTTCACTGGAAACCCTAAAGCCAAGGATGGAAAGTGTTTTTGTCTAGGGGTTCTCCCCATCCTTAGGACCTTGAGATTCTTCGCTTTCCCTGCTTTAAATCTATTCTCCACTCTAGACACCTGATGTTATAGCCATAGTACATCCTTCTGAGGCGACTGAACCAGACCTCCTTCAGAGTCCATTAAGGTTGCTCCTTTAATCCCCCAGAAGGGGATTGCTACTGAGTGACACAAGGCAGTCATTGCTCCCTGCCTCTCCCCCGCAAATCGAATGGGCTATAGCAGTCATGGGACTGGGAACATCATTACATTTCAGAGCAGCAGCATAGTTGCTATAAACCTCTGAAGTGAAAAATTCTTGTGGCATTGTAATATGCAGGGAAGGGGAGAGCTGAGTAACAGGTGGTATTTAGAAACTAATTAATATTTGTGAATAACAGTGTGTTACTGGTAAGAAAACAAATCAGCTTGTATGTGAATATTTATGATGATTTTCAGAGCTGCTTGGATCACACAATCCTTTTCCAGCTGTCGTGTCTCCTCTCATGTCATAACATTTCACAGAAAGGTGAAAGCCTTCTATGGTGTGGAGCCATGTTGTTGGGAGCCAGCCAATTGAGCAGATTAGCTGAGTGCAATTTTTGAGCAGAATATTCTTGATAGCTGGGTATTAATGGGCCACCAGGTCCCAAACATTTTAAATATTCTTTGCCGGTACAGTAAGCCATTCAATTTAGTTTGAGATTCCATCCCATTAAGAGCCAAGCCTTGCACATAGATAATGCTATGTTTGAAGTGAAAGCAGGTGTTAAAGGTTGTTCTCTCTCTTAATGTTGTATGCAAGTGTTTTACAATAGATCAAACTTGCCTAATGTAATCTGCATAATACTTGCATTTGAATTGCTCCCCGTAGTTTGTGTTTGTGGAATTGAAAGAGAAGAATCAACTTTGTTTCCTGGTGAGGTGGGGTTTTCTATTTCACACATGTTCACTTTGCCATTTGAAAAGGATAATAGCTTTTAAACCTCTGTGAATGTTAGATTGCTGTATTGGTGCTCATGGGGTTCTGCTGTATTTCTGAAAGCTTTGCAGAGAGAGCTAAACTTGCTACCCAGGTTTTCCGGTACTCTTTGGGTACATCTACACTGCAGTTAAAACCTGTTGCTGGCCTGTGCCAGCTGACTGGAGCTCACAGAGCTCGGGCTAAGCACCTGTTTAACTGCAGTGTACATCTGGGCTCGGGCTGCAGCTCAGGCTCTAGGACCCTGTGAGGTATTTTTTCCAAGTCATTAGACTTCCTTGGTTTTTCACAGTAAACCTCTACCCCAATATAATGCGACCCGATATAACACGAATTCGGATATAACGCGGTAAACCAGTGCTCTGGGTGGGCAGGGCTGCGCACTCCAGTGGATCAAAGCCAGTTCGAGATAACGTGGTTTCACCTATAACACGGTAAGATTTTTTGGCTCCCAAGGACAGCGTTATATCGGGGTAGAGGTGTAGATCCCTTGCTGTGACCAAGCGATGGTGATAGTATTTACCTTACCGGAATGTCATTGCTCTGTGTGTCAATTCCATATGAAATTAGAAGCTTGTGGTTGCTCTAATTGTGCATTCTTGTATTAAATAATAACTGTCAAATAGAACTGTAGAAGAGCTGGAAGTGACCTCTCGAGTCCAGCCCCCTGCGCTGTGGCAGGACCAAGTAAACCTAGACCATCCCTGATGGGTTTGTCCAACCTGCTCTGAAAAACCTCCAATGATGGGGATTCCACAACCTCCCTTGGAAGCCTGTTATAATTAGAAAGTTTTTCCTAATAGCTAACCTTAATCTCGCTTGTGCAGTTTTAGTCCATTACTACTTGTCCTGCTGTCAGTGGACATGGAGGACAATTAAAAATATAAAATAAAAATATAAATTAATGGAGATATCCCATCTCCTAGAACTGAAAGGGACCTTGATAGGTCATCGAGTCCAGCCCCCTGCCTTCACTAGCAGGACCAAGTACTGATTTTGCCCCAGATCCCTAAGTGGCCCCCTCAAGGATTGAACTCACAACCCTGGGTTTAGCAAGCCAATGCTCAAACCACTGAGCTATCCCTCCCCACAATTAATGACTCTCCTCTTTATAACAGCCCTTAACATATTTAAAAATTATCAGGTTCCCCCTCGATCTTCCTTTCTCTTAGCTAAACATGCCTAATCTCTTTTAACCTTTCCTCATAAATCAGCAAAAAGAAGAACAGGAGGACTTGTGGCACCTTAGAGACTAACAAATTTATTAGAGCATAAGCTTTCGTGGACTACAGCCCACTTCTTCGGATGCATAACATCCGAAGAAGTGGGCTGTAGTCCACGAAAGCTTATGCTCTAATAAATTTGTTAGTCTCTAAGGTGCCACAAGTCCTCCTGTTCTTCTTTTTGCGGATACAGACTAACACGGCTGCTACTCTGAAACTCATAAATCAGGTTTTCTGAACCTTTTATCGTTTTTATTGCTGTCTTCTGGACTCTCTCCTGTTTGTCTGCATCTTTCCTAAAGTGTGGTGCCCAGAATTGGACTCAGTACTCCAGCTGAGGCCTCACCAGTGCCAAATAAAGCAGGACAGTTACTTCCCAGGTCTTACATATGACACTCCTGTTAATACACCCCATAAGAGTAGCCTTTTTTGCAGCTACTTCACATTGGTGACTCTCATTCAATTGTGATCCACTATTACCCCCAGATCCTTTTCAGCAGTACTGCCACCTACCCAGTTATTCCCCATTTTGTAATTGTGCTTTTGATTTTTCCTTCTTATTTGAAGTACTTGTCTTTATTGAATTTCATCTTGATTTCAGACCAATTCTCCAATTTGTCAGGGTCATTTTGAAGTGGAATCTTGTCCTCCAAATTACTAGCAACACCTCCCAGCTATGTCAACATTTTATAAGCATACTCTCCACTCAATTATTCAAGTAATTAGTGGAAATATTGAATATTCCTGGACCTGGGACTGGCCCCGGTGGGACCCCACTAGAGATGCCCTTCCAGTCGAACAGCGAACCATTGATAAATACTGTTTGAGTACAGTCTTTCAAGCAGGTATTCACTCACCTTATAGTAATGTCATGTGGGACTGTATCAGAAGCCTTACCAAAATCAAGCTATATCGCATCTACTGCTTCCCCCATATTTACTAGGCCAATAAACCTGTGAAAGAAGGAAATTAGGTTGGTTTGTCATGATTTGTTCATGCTGGCTGTTCCTTATAACCCCATTATCCTCCAAGTGCTTACAACTTGATTGTTTAATTATTTGTTCCAGTATCTTTCCAGTTATTGAGGTTGGCTGACTGGTCTGTAATTCTCCGGGTCCTCTTTGTTTCCCATTTAAGATAGGTACTATCTTTGCCCTTCTCTAGTCTTCTGGGACCTCACCTGTCTTCCACAAGTTTTCAAAGCTAATTATCTTTAGGGTGTGTGTGTGTAACCCACTCTTCAGTGCAGGGTGGATTTGATTTAAATCACTAGTCAGGAAGACTCGATTTAATCATGGATTTCTACATTAAAAAAAGCTTATACCCAAATAAATCTGTTCGCCTTTAAGGTGTCCACTGTTTTTGTGGATAGAGACTAACACGGCTACCCCTCTGATACTTGGTACATAAAAGTGCATTCTTTTTGGTTGTTATAACCAGGGCCGGTGCAAGGATATTTTGTGCCCTAGGCGAAACTTCCACCTTGCGCCCCCCCTTCTCCTCCCCTCCCCCCGGAGCATCGCTTATTATAAATTTTCAAAAATGAATACTGCATAATGTGGCATTGTTCATTAGAATTAATACAAGGGGGTCAGAGGAGATGATCACAACGGTTCCTTCTGGCCCGGGGGAACCTAAGAGCAAGAAGGAGGCTGAGAATGCCCCCAGCTCATAGGGTCTCTAAATGTTCCCAGGCTCTGAGTACTTCGCCCTTCGGGCGAGACCCAGGGGCAAGGAGGGCAGAGCCGGGCTCTCCTAGGGAGCAGGTGAGGATCTCCCTGGGGATCAGGGCCGGCTCCCTACATTGGCACAGTGCC
The DNA here is from genome assembly GCF_011386835.1 of Chrysemys picta bellii. Taxonomy (NCBI): domain Eukaryota; kingdom Metazoa; phylum Chordata; order Testudines; family Emydidae; genus Chrysemys; species Chrysemys picta. Next base: position 860,851 of record NC_088798.1, read on the forward strand.
ACCGGGGGGGGGGGGGGGGCGCGGAGAGTCGGTGTGTGGAAGCAGCACCTGTGCCAGCCCTTTCCCCTCCTTCACGCTGCAGGGTTTCATTTCACTTTCTCTCGCCCCAGGAGGTGGCTGCGCCTGGTTCCAGGCACGGTACGTTGGAGGGTGAAGCTCACCTGAGCTCAGGAGCATGTCCTGCCTCCCCCAACAGCTCCGTCCCTTGTCCGCAGCCTCCCACTGACCATCCTGCACGGCGCCCCTCGCTGCGGGGGCGGGTTTGTTATGGAGGCCTTGCTCTGCGCCCTGCCCCGCTCAGCTGACTCCCGTGACGCTGGACACCGCTTTATGGCGCCCCCAAATCTTGGCGCCCTAGGCGGCTGCCTTGTTTGCCTAGTGGTTACACCGGCCCTGGTTATAACCTTAATACATATTCTTCACAACTCAGAGATAGATGTAGGTTTCATTTTTAGAAGGTGCACACCATACATTTTTAAAATGATTTATTTTGAAAACTTTTCAGATTAGTTTTAAAGCTATATTAGAAAATGAATGATTGGTTATTTCATTTACCAAAGGTAATTGAAGCGGATATTTACAAAGTCATTGGGAGGTGAATTATCTCCAATTCAACAGGTTAATCATTAATATTTGGAGGATTTTCTTGCCAGGCTATATTAAGAGGTGAACATCACCAGACAGTCATTTAAATTGTTTTATTTAACTAAAACAGCATTATGTATTCTGGATTTTTGCCTTCAACAGCAAACATGTCCATGTCATAGCCAACTCCTCCTCTTCAGCATTTAAGGTTTGATCCTGGTACCAAGTATTGAGAATATTTGCAAGAAAATGAGCTGGAGATAGTGCTTCTCCCATTTGTTTTTTTAATGCTTGTAATTTAACTCTGTCATTGCATATTTCTCTTTTTAAGATCTCACTCAGTTCCTTCCAAATTTCAACAGCGTCAGCAATAAAACAGCTATTTCCCTGCATTTTGTCCAAGGCTACAGAAATAGGCTTCAGGGTACTCAGCATGTGTTCAACATTTCTCTTAAGCCCAGTGTTGAGAACTTTGGCTGTGACAGTGCCATCTATTTTTTCACGATTTTGTTCAGAAACTGTCATCAGATTAGGCCAGTTCTTGATATAGTGCTCAAAACAGCCCACTACTGAGTTCCATCGCACGTCTTGTGGGAGAGTTCGTTCAGTTCCTCCCACTTTTTTCAGAGCAGCTGCTGCAAAGTGGTTGTTACGGAAGTATTTTGCAATTTCAACATTAGCCTTTATTTATGGAACACTGAAGTCTTTGGCTAGGAACTGCCTCAAATGAGCACTGCAACCGTATGTTATTAGCTTGGGACTCTCTTCTAAATAATTTCTTCTCACCTTGGATACATTTGCAGCATTGTCTGTGACCAAGCTGCGTACTAGACATTTGAATTTTTTTTCAGTTTTTGTTATAGCTTTTACTGCGACTTCTTGTAAATATTCTGCGGTGTGTGCATTTCCTGATGTATCAATTGTTTCTGTAAGGAAGACATTCCCTTCTTCTGTTGTCACACAAGCACATACAACAGGATCATTGTGGACGTTGCTCCACCCATCAAGACTCAGATTAACAATTTTACCCTCTAGAACTTTTGCACACTTCTCAATTTCTTTCATACACTTTATCCAGCAATTTGCCTGCGACACCTGCTCTGTTGGGTGGACTGTATCCTGGTCTTAATGACTGAACCATGTTAATGAAGTGTGGGTTCTCAATCATACCATTGGGTAGATAGAAAGATTAACCTAAATAATGTATCTTAATTAAAACTATCCTTAGATAGGTTTTTTCCCTCAAAAAGCATTTTATCAACAAAATCCAAATTAAATAAAAAATATCTGATTATTTTTTAAAAAAACCATTGATTTTTATCCACCCTGCTTCAGTGCGTTCTGTGTCCTCCACTGTGCCCAACCCACAGAGAATGAGAGTTTGTTACAACCCCCAGCAAGAAAGCCTGGCTCTTCTGCTCAATTGTAGAGGCTCATGCTTCGAAGGGTGTCTAGTTTGTTTCTAGGAGTTGTACAAGATGGTAGTTGTCATGTCTGCATATCATAAATCTCCATTGGTTATTTGCATAGAGGGGTGCCTCTTGGGTTTGGAACAGTTTGGGTGTATTTTAATGCCTGGCAGATCCATGTCTCTGCTTTCACCTTATCAAATGATGTTACTGATCCCATATGTGATGCATGCTTCCTCTCCTCCTTCTGGTTGAGAAGGTTTGTATATGGAGCCTTTCTTGCTATGGAAGTCATAGCAGAGAGGCCAAGGATAGAATGTGTGTGGTTCTTTGTGGAGAACTTTATACTGCCATTCTCCATGGTATAAAATTTGTGTCAATATATCATCTCCCCAATCACTGTAGATTCTAATGCCCTGAGCCATAGGCGCCGGCTCCGTGGGTGCTCCGGGGCTGGAGCACCCACGGGAAAAAATTGGTGGGTGCTCTGCATCCACCGGCAGCTCCCCGCCCCAGCTCACCTCCGCCTCTCCCCTGAGCGCGCCTTCCCCGCTTCTCCTCCTAGCTCCCAGCGCTTGCTGCCGCAAAATAGTTCGTGGTGTAACAAACTGTGGGAGGGGGGAGGAGCGGGAACGCAGCGTGCTCAGGGAGGAGGTGGGGCCGGGGCAGGGATTTGGGGAAGGGGTCCAATAGGGGCAGGGAGGGGGCAGAGTTGGGATGGGGATTTTGGGGAAGGGGTTGGAATGGGAGCGGGGCAGGAGGGGGGGCGCGAGCACCCACCAGTGCTCTGAGAATTTGGTGCCTATGCCCTGAGCCTACATCATAGAGGATGCAGTGTATTGCATGGAAAAATCATCACTGCTGGTTAAACTTCTTGTTAATATTTAAACCTAACTAGTAAATGTGCAGTGTTTTTACTAGTCTCTGTGTAAAGCTGAAAATATTTACTCTCTGTCAATCTGGATACACCATCCAAAACTGAATCAGAGTCCAACATTCGCAGCTGACAGATTACATAATATTAGGTTTGTGACTCAAATTAACAAAACCAAAGACATTCAGAGCTAATGTGAGCATACAGCTTTGACTGATCTTACTGTAGTTGGGTTTTTCAGTGGCCTGAAATTGTCTGCTGCAAAATTTGGGCATGACTGAGAGTGAGTTCCAACTTTAACCTTGAATTTCCTTGTCCCTCCGTTTGTCTCTGTCCTAATATTTTCAAAACAGAAGGGTGTTTTGGTAGCACATTTCCTTTTTTTATGGTATTATGGAGAGAAAAGCCATTGTGTAGGAGAGTTTCTGATTTGAACTGCCCTGTTGTATAAATACAGTATGTATTTAAGTGTCTAAAAAAGAAATTTCTATGCATAAATAAGTACAGGTATACAATAGGAGACTGCAATTATATATGTTGGGGTTATAGCAAATTACATAGGGTGTCCAGAGAATAAATTAAAAAAATATAAAAAGCAGTATCATAGTTTGCATTAGAAATTGATACTAGAAACATGGGAAATTAATATGAATTGTAAAAAGCAACAGTGTCTCCTGTGGCACCTATAAGACTAACAGATGTATTGGAGCATAAGCTTTCGTGGCTGACAGACACTTGCGTCTGACGAAGTGGGTATTCACCCACGAAAGCTTATGCTCCAATACATCTGTTAGTCTTATAGGTGCCACAGGACCCTCTGCTGCTTTTTACAGATCCAGACTAACACGGCTACCCCTCTGATACTCAATATGAATTGCTGGCTTACATAAATTTCAGGCATTTTCTATAGGTTTAATAAAGGGTTCATAGAATCATAGAATATCAGGGTTGGAAGGGACCTCAGGAGGTATCTAGACCAACCCCCTGCTCAAAGCAGGGCCAATCCCCAACTAAATCATCCCAGCCAGGGCTTTGTCAAGCCTGACCTTAAAAATCTCTAAGGAAGGAAATTTCACCACCTCCCTAGGTAACCCATTCCAGTGCTTCACCACCCTCCTAGTGAAAAAGTTTTCCCTAATATCCAACCTAAACCTCCCTCACTGCAACTTGAGACCATTACTCCTTGTTCTGTCATCAGGCACCACTGAGAACAGTCTAGATCCATCCTCTTTGGAACCCCCCTTCCGGTAGTTGAAAGCAACTATCAAATCCCCCCTCATTCTTCTCTTCTGCAGACTAAATAATCCCAGTTCCATCAGCCTCTCCTCATAAGTCATGTGTTCCAGCCCCCTAATCATTTTTGTTGCCCTCAGCTGGACTCTTTCCAATTTTTCCACATCCTTCTTGTAGTGTGGGGCCCAAAACTGGACACAGTACTCCAGATGAGGCCTCACCAATGTCGAATAGAGGGGAATGATCACGTCCCTCGATCTGCTGGCAATGCCCCTACTTATACAGCCCAAAATGCCGTTAGCCTTCTTGGCAACAAGAGCACACTGTCGACTCATATCCAGCTTCTCGTCCACTGTAACCCCTAGGTTCTTTTCTGCAGAACTGCTGCCTAGCCATTCGGTCCCTAGTCTGTAGCAGTGCATGGGATTCTTCCATCCTAAATGCAGGACTCTACGCTTGTCCTTGTTGAATCTCATCAGATTTCTTTTGGCCCAATCCTCTAATTTGTCTAGGTCCCTCTGTCTCCTATCCCTACCCTCCAGTGTATCTACCATTCCTCCCAGTTTAGTGTCATCTGCAAACTTGCTGAGGGTGCAGTCCACGCCATCCTCCAGATCATTAATGAAGGTATTGAACAAAACAAACTCCAGAACCGACCCTTGGGGCACTCCGCTTGATACCAGCTGCCAACTAGATCACTACCCGTTGAGCCCGACGGGTAGTCATGTCTCAAGATAAACAGCTTAAGTATCCTTCTCCATAGATAATACATCCCAGCATTTAACAAGCCACTTACTGACTGAAATATTGTTGGAAAGCTTCCATTCTGATGTGACTGCCACACTTGCAACGAGGACTAGCTGATGAAGGAGGGGGTGAAAAGGGCCAGTATGGAATCCATCATCACATTGGTACTTCAAGGATTTTTTTTAAGGCATATTTCACCCACTAGATTATAACAGGTCTAAATCCTGTGAATGATATAAAATATATTTAGGGTGGTATTGAAACCTCTAAACATCAGGGTTTAGGGTAGGAATGTGAACACAATCTGAATGTCATAACAGTGAACTCAGACTGCGTGCGTGTGTGCAAGTGCATCTGTGTATATATATGTGTACTGTAATATTACACAATGTATACATTTTTTAAGCCTATTTAAGCGTAATTTCTTACAAAGCAGAGGCATTAGTTAGGGGATTGCATTCTAATCTTGCGGAGTGAATGTACATTATTTTTGTCTTGCTCAGCAATTGGCATACAGTCTGTGCTTAACAGAAAATAAGAAATGATTAATATCCAGGTTTAAGGAGAATACTGTTCAGTCCAGGGCTTTGGAGCGGAGCCTGGAGCCGGAGTGCGGAGCAGCTCCCGAGCAGTGGGGCGGAAGGTTTTTGCCTGGAGCTAGAGCGGAGCCGGCGCACAGCTCCAAAGCCCTGGTTCAGTCTTCAAACTGGTGCCAAAGCTCTTCAGGAAATATGTTAGCTTTTTGCAGAGTCTTTTTTAATAACAGATTTACACCTTTGTTTAATCTTAAATATTTTCCCCTTTTTAATAGATGTACTCATTTGCCTTGTTTTAACTAACAGTTAACAGCTAATTCAAGCTCAGACTGGCCCAAACGTAGCAGAACTGATGTTGTTCTTGTAGGATGTAGATCTGGGGAATCCATATATTGGATCTGCAACCACTGAGTATCATGGAGCCCAGTTCCACTAGGGCACTCTGCCCCATCACTATGTGTTATGAGGTTGGGACAGTGCTGAACTGCGCCTGGGGCTGGTGGATCCATAGGTAATTGTCCCCTTCCCTCACAGTTTTCATGGTGGCTGGATGGGAATCTGTCACCCCCCCCCCCCCCCCCACGCCAGTTGCACAGACTTGGCCCTGGTGGGGGATTTATGCCACAACGCGAGGTTCTAACCCTTTCATTCTGCGAATTCCTTTGCTACTCTGCTTAGGCAGGAGATTTATTTTTATATCTTTTATTTTTCTAGGTACTTTTATGGCCACTGTCACTCTAGTATTTGAGCGGCTCCCAGGCATTTATGGATTTATCCTCAGAACATCTCTGTGAGGTAGGGAAGCATTATTATTTCCATTTTACAGACTGGGAACTGAGGTACGGGGAGATTAAGGTGAGACAAGAAGTTTGTAGCATAGCCAGAAATTGAAATGCGATTTTGCCTTTCACCTTTTGCCTTGCCCACATACCTGCTTTTGTGTTTTTTCCTCTTCTAAGCTTTACTAGAAGTAATCTTGGCCACTGGGACTGGAGAAAGACCCTATGAAAAATATGGCTAGGGTTTTAATAACCTTTTAAAGTATTGTTAGAAAGGAGCTGAAATGCCTTTCTAAAAATATCATCAGAACGGTTTATGATGTTAAATCCTTAACATGTTGACTTTCTATAGATAAGTTAAAAAACATTTTTGCAAGTTAATTCCTCTTTTATCTACCTGCCTAGACTTGAGGTTAGTGTTCAGCTTTCCCCTGTGTCAGCTGATGCCATATCTATCACCTAAAGCAATGCAGAGCATGCTGTTTCCTGGCCTATCTTGGGCGTTGTCATCAATGTGGAGCCCTGAATTCATGTCTGGGCAGGTGTAGAATTTCTCACTCACCTTTATATACATTTATTACTGCTTCACTTACATTATTTTTCAAAGGTCATTCCAGTCCTCCTAGAATGTTGAGTTTTGCATTCCTAAATTCTCCCACAAGTGAAATTTCGGTGTCTGATTAGTGATGGTGTTGCTTTTCAGAAAGTATATCAGGAACCCTGCAATATTTGTGCACATTGAGCTCAGATTGTAAAATCAAGCATCACGAATAGCAGCCTGGAACATGTCTTTTTTTAAAGTAGAGAAGTTTTGGGTAGGTTCCCTTCAAGTTTTTCCTTCACTGTAAAAAGTTGGTATTTAAAGCATGACATTTATTGTATTAGAAATGTTCTTAGAGCTACAGCAGGGTTACAAATTGTGGAGGCATCAGCAGAATCCTGCAGTTTAATATTTTATTGTCTATTAAAATAAGCAACAGGATTACATGTGATAACATGGAAAAGTGAATATTTCATGCCATCTTTCTAATTTAGCACTCTGTAAAATACACACATTTCACACTATTTATGCTGTTTATCAACATAAATCATAGGACAGAAAGGGAGCTCAAGAGGTCACCTAGTCCAGTCCCCTGCACTCATGGCAGGACTAAGTATTATGTAGACCATCCCTGACGGGTGTTTGTCCAACCTGCTCTTAAAAATCTCCAATGACAGAGATTCCACAATCTCCCTGGGCAATTTATTCCAGTGCTAAACACCCTGACAGGAAGTTTTTCCTAATGTCCAACCTAAACCGCCTTTGTTGTAATTTAAGCCCATTGCTTCTTGTCCTATCCCCAGAGGTTAAGAAGAACAATTCTTCTCCCTCCTCCTTGTAACAACCTTTTATGTACTAGAAAACTGTTATCATGTCCCTTCTCAGTCTTCTCTTTTCCAGACTAAACAAACCCAGTTTTTTCAGTCTTCCCTCATAGGTCATGTGTTCTAGACCTTTAATCATTTTTGTTGCTCTTCTCTGGACTTTCTCCAATTTGTCCACCTCTTTCCTGAAATGTGGCCCCCAGAACTGAACACAATATTCCAGTTGAGGCCTAATCAGCACAGAGTAGAGCAGAAGAATTATTTCTCGTGTCTTACTTACAACACTCCTGCTAATACATCCCAGAATGATGTTTGCTTTTTTTGCAACAGTGTTACACTATTGACTCATATTTACCTTGTGGTCCACCATGACCCCCCCAGATCCCTTTCCACAGTACTCCTTCCTAGGCAGTCATTTCCCATTTTGTGTAGGTACAACTGATTGTACCTTCCTAAATGAAATACTTTGCATTTGTCCTTATTGAATTTCATCCTATTTACTTCAGACCATTTCTCCAGTTTGTCGAGATCATTTTGAATTATAATCCTATCCTCCAAAGCACTTGCAACCCCTCCCAGCTTGGTATTGTCCACAAACTTTATAAGTGCACTCTCTATGCCATTATCTAAATAATTGATGAAGATATTGAACAGAACCAGACCCAGAACTGATCCCTGCGGGACCCCACTCGTTATGCCCGTCCAGAATGACTGTGAACCACTGATAACTAATCTCTGGGAATGATTTTCCAACCAGTTTTGCACCCACCTTATAGTAGTTCTATCTAGGTTGCATTTCCCTAGTTTGTTCATGAGAAGGTCATGTGAGACAGTATCAAAAGCTTTACTAAAGTCAAGATATACCTTGTCTACCGCTTCCCCGCTATCCACAAAGCTTGTTACCCTCTCAAAGAAAGCTATAAGGTTGGTTTGACTCAATTTGTTCTTGACAAATCCATGCTGACTGTTACTTATCACCTTATTATCTTCTAGATGTTTGCAAATTGATTGCTTAATTATTTGCTCCATTATCTTTCCGGGTACAGAAGTTAAGCTGACTGGTCTGTAATTCCCTGGGTTGTCCTTATTTCCTTTTTTATAGATGGGCACTACATTTGCCCTTTTCGAGTCTTTTGGAATCCCTCCCATCTTCCGTGACTTTTCAAAGATAATCACTAACGCTTAGATATCTCCTCAGTCAGCTCCTTGTGTATTCTAGGATGCATTTCATCAGGCCCCGGTGACTTGAAGACATCTAATTTGTCTAAGTAATTTTTAACTTGTTCTTTTCATATTTTAGCCTCTGATCCTACCTCATATTCAGGGGCATTCACTGTTCTACGTCCAATCACCACCAACCTTCTTGGTGGAAACCAAAACAAAGAAGTTAAGCACCTCTGCCATTTCCACATTTTCTGTTGTTATTTCCCTCCCATATATTATAATGATTCCTGTCAGTAAGACTAAAAATTATGATGACTCATGGAACTGTCTGAGAATATACTAAATAAGATTAAAGTGTTGGCCATTGACCTTAACAGTCAATTAGGCTATACATTACTCAGCTAGTATTTGGGGGAGGAGGGTGCAGAAAGGAAGCTAAAGCTCATTAAATAGGATGCTGTTGTTTGAAACAATTAGGATGTCTGTAAACCAGGAAATTGGTCATGATACCTAAGCAAAGTCTTAGAGGAGGAAGATCTTGTGGTGTAAAGTATTCTTGAAAGAACATAAGAACGGCCATACTTGGTCAGACCAAAGGTCTATCTAGACCAGTATCCTTTCTACCAACTGTGGGCAATGCCCAGGTGCTCCAGAGGGAGTGGACCTAACAGGCAATGATCAAGTGATCTCTCTCCTGCCATCCATCTCCATCCTCTGACAAACAGAGGCTAGGGACACCATTCCTTACCCATCCTGGCTAATATCCGTTAACGGACTTAACCTCCATGAATTTATCTAGTTCTCTTTTAAACCCTGTTATAGTCCTAGCCTTCACAACCTCCTCAGGCAAGGAGTTTCACAGATGCGCTGTGTGAAGAAGAAAATCCTTTTATTTGTTTTAAACCTGCTGCCCATTAATTTCATTTGGTGGCCCCTAGATTTTATATTATGGGAACAAGTAAATAACTTTTCCTTATTCACTTTCTCTATACCACTCATGATTTTATATACCTCTATCGTATCCCCCCTTAGTCTCCTCTTTTCCAAGCTGAAAAGTCCTAGTCTCTGTGATCTCTCCTCATATGGGACCCGTTCCAAACCCCTAATCATTTTAGTTGCCCTTTGAGATGACGAGACCACATCTGTATGCAGTATTTAAGATGTGGGCGTACCATGGATTTATATAAGGGCAATAAGATATTCTCCGTCTTATTTTCTATCTCTTTTTTTAAATTATTCCTAACATCCTGTTTGCTTTTTTGACTGCCGCTGCACACTGCGTGGACCTCTTCAGAGAACTATCCACGATGACTCCAAGATGTCTTTCCTGATTAGTTGTAGCTAAATTAGCCCCCATCATATTGTATGTATAGTTTGGGTTATTTTTTCCAATGTGCATTACTTTACATTTATCCACATTAAATTTCATTTGCCATGTTGTTGGCCAATCACTTAGTTTTGTGAGATCTTTTTGAAGTTCTTCACAGTCTGCTTTGCTTTTAACTATCTTGAGCAGTTTAGTATCATCTGCAAACTTTGCCACCTCCTATTTACTGCTTTCTCCAGATCATTTATGAATAAGTTGAATAGGATTGGTCCTAGGATTGACCCTTGGGGAACACCACTAGTTACCCCTCTCCATTCTGAGAATTTACCATTAATTCCTACCCTTTGTTCCCTGTCTTTTAACCAGTTCTCAATCCATGAAAGGATCTTCCCTCTTATCCCATGACAACTTAATTTACATAAGAGCCTTTGGTGAGGGACCTTGTCAAAGGCTTTCTGGAAATCTAAGTATACTATGTCCACTGGATTCCCCTTGTCCACATGTTTGTTGACCCCTTCAAAGAACTCTAATAGATTAGTAAGACATGATTTCCCTTTACAGAAACCATGTTGACTTTTGCCCAACAATTTATGTTCTTCTATGTGTCTGACAATTTTATTCTTTACTATTGTTTCAACTAATTTGCCTGGTGCTGACGTTAGACTTACCGGTCTGTAATTGCCGGGATCACCTCTAGAGCCCTTTTTAAATATTGGTGTTACATTAGCTATCTTCCAGTCATTGGGTACAGAAGCTGATTTAAAGGACAGGTTACAAACCATAGTTAATAGTTCCCCAATTTTATATTTTAGTTCTTTCAGAACTCTTGGGTGAATGCCAATTGGTCCCGGTGTCTCCCAAATGCTGCTGGCATGCTCCTGGGGAGGGTGAGGGGAAATGAAGTCTAACGACAAAGCTGGAAGAGAGCAAAAACTTTCAGGATCTAAGTATTTTAGGGTATACTCTGCCAAGAACAGATAATGTTCAAATGGCCACTGATATCAGAGAGAGTACTGGGAAGTGGCATGTGCAAGTCAGGTCAGAAATAGTGTTAGTTGAAGGTGGTATGAATGGGAAAGTGGGTGCCAAAGTCCTTGTGCTTCAAAGGGAAAATAGGACACAGGGAAGTTGTTGGCAAGTATGATTGGAATACTTGTTTTGCTTACAGATGACAAGTTTTGGGTCCAGCATGTGCTGGATTATTCAACAGAGTGGGTGAGGAACACTTGCACATGTTTGCACACTACTGTTAAGCATTGTTAGAGTTTGAGTCTACCTCTCAAGCAGGTTGGGAAATGTAAAACTGAGGGGCAGTTAATGGTGAAAAAGTACAGCCAAATCTTATCCACCATGGATTACCCTCAGTAGGTGTTTAATTGGCCCTCTTTTGATTTTTCAGCATAATAGCCTTAAGCACATCAGCAAAGTGGATAAAACCTGTCTGACAAGAGGAAACATCAGTGACTTTGCTGGGGATTATACTGTGTGAGTGAGGAGTCGAGCCCAGAAATCATGAGAATTATGGGAAATTTCTGTATCATATGAGAGAACATTCCATAATTATCTGATTACGCATGATCCCATAGACATGAGCATTCTCTGACTACCTAAGGGAGAGTGTATAGAAGATTGTCAGTGCCCTTCAAGGAGGGCTAGCTAAGTGGTGACATACTGAATCAGTGCACTGTGTTAATGACTGACTGTCTTCGCTCTGTCTAAATTTGCATTGGTTATGTGGATTGCCATGGGCATGCAGGGGAGAAAGAAAATGCAGGCCTGTTATTTACCAGGCTGCACGTGGCAATAGACTATATTGGTAAGGGATGCAAGGAGAGTATGGGTCACGATGCAAACTGCAGACACACACACACACACACAACTAAAATTAATCAATTTAAAGTTTTACTGGGGATAATTGCAAGGGGTAAGGGAGCAGCGTTTGATTAACTAATAGAGTTAATGAAACTTAAAAACACACAATGACTAAAATATCTACTAACAATATTTATAAAGAAAAATGCAGCATTTAGTAATAACTGATACTTACAAATACAAACCAACGCATAACGACTGGCAAACGTAGACACTCTGTTTGGTGATCAGGCTCGGTTACAGGTGTACACAGGATACACAGGATTCGTTTTTCTTTCTCCTCTCCTTGCCTGCACATGGCAGGCAGGCCCATAAAGTACCAACTATGACATCATAGAAGTGTCATAGGGGACGGGGCCCAAAACCTGTCTGTGTTCGTTTCTGATTGGCACAAGCAAAGTTTACACCAAGTAGGGGAGCAGGTGCCTCAAAGTCTGGCTTCGCCCCCAAACGGTGAGGAAATGCATATTGTTTTAGAATGCGTGCAACACTGAATGACAAAAGAAGAGGCCAGGGCAATACCGGTATGGGCAAGTTTTACAGGATGCAGACAGGAACTCATCTCAACAGGTTATTCAGACTTGATGTTATTGTTATTCAGAGAAGCATCAGTTTAGATGAATCTAAAGTGTTTCCAATTTCATAGCACTCGGAAACACAGTTCTGAAAGTTTTCAGCTGGCCTTGAGTAGTTAAGTCATTCCATGGTTCCTAATATGAGCCTAGCTTTTCTGCTAATCTAAGAAAAATAATGATTTAAGACAGGCAAGTCTTGTCCATGCAGTATATAGCTGAAAGTGAGGTTTGAGTGACATACAGTAAAATCTTTTAAAGTAACTTTTTTGTTTTAGCAGTTAAATTGGGCAGGTTCTTACTGATCTAGCGCATAGTTTAACTTGGGGGGGGTTTCTTTAAAATAATTTCCTTAGTAAAATCAATCTGAGTTGAATGAATAAAACCCCCAACACAAACAAGCCCTAACCCCCACTCCCCCGCCCTTTTCCTGCTATTCAGATGAATGGGAGTAAAAAAGAAAAGGAGAGAGTTTTGAGAGTTACCTTTTCAGTCACATCAGGCTGGATCTAAGTCAGAAAGGAATGATTTTACAAGAGAGACCCTAAAGATAAACTGTAACCTAGATTAGCAGAATTCAGATTGTTTTGTAAAATTTGGTAACTGCGTTACTTCCTGAAGCATGCTCTCCGAATTGTTTTAATCACAAATCCGCGTATTAGTGCTCTTTCAGGAATTTAACATCATACGCAAAGTTTGCTTTTTAATATTGTAGTCATGAAGTTAATAAACTCCCTGAAGTGAAAAGCTGCTCAGTCCAAACTATTTTAAAAGTGCAGTTTACAAGAATTTTCTTTAGAAATATGCATCCCTCGGCCGAGATTTGAGGGTGTGGGGGTGCTTTTTATTTTTGTCTTTTTAACACTGAAACTGCCACCATAGCAGTTTGGAAGGTTCCAAGTTAATTTGGAACACGTACTTAAAATTGAGCTTTCTCTTTGCATCCAATATTCTAATCCCAAATTACAAAACAGTAATAATGATAATTGATGTCATCTTCTAATTCTTTCATATTTATATACCTAGATCGCACTGTTACAAAATATAATCCATCCAGAGTGACTCAATTATATATACCACTAACATGTTTTATTGGCCAGAGCATCTTATACTTAATTGAAAATAGTAAAGTTCTGGATACTTTTGTCTGCTATATAATGAACAGTTGTTTGCAGTGATGTTGTAACTGTGTTCATCCCATGATATTAGAGAGACAATGTTGGTCCAATAAAAGATATTATCTCACTTACCTTGTGTCTCTAATATAATGAACAGGACCTGCTGGTTCACTATCAGATGAAAACTAGTGAATAACATCACAGAACATTGACTGACCTTGTGGGCCTATCCCAACATTCCTGCATATCACTGTGTAAGGCCCTTTGGACTTAAGACATGTTACAGTTCATTTTACCTAACAAATAAGTCATCTTTCGAGTCCTTGAGTATATTGATGCCTCAAGGGGTTAGCTGTTGGAGTTACCATTAGTTGTGTGTGTGTTTTAAAGATGCAAATTTAGACTAGTGTGTACTGATGGTGAAGTTCATCTTTGGCTGAAGCTGCATGCTTACTTATCCTACATTGGGGATTTCTTTGCAAAACTGAATATCTTAGAAAACAGTATTAACAGGCAGCTGAAGATGATGCAAAATGTAATCACATTTGCAAAACTGAACATAAGCACTAGCCCTCTGGTTCTTTTAACTTTCCTTTTGTTTCATCAGTACATTTCATAGAATCACAGGACTGGAAGGGAGCTCGAGAGGTCATCCAGTCAAGTCCCCTGCACTCATGGCAGGACTAAGTATTATCTAGATCATCCCTGACAGGTATTTGTCTAATCTGCTTTTAAAATTCTCCAATGGTGGAGATTCCACAATCTCCCTAGGCAATTTGTTGGTGGCCTTTGTTTTGTCATAGTATCTACTAATTATTTTTGTTACCTGAAGATTATATAATAAAGGAGATTGTAGAATCATCATAACTGACAATTTAACTTTGTCATAACACACAGTCAGCAATTGCTAGCACTCTGAAGCAATGTGTTTGAATAGCTGCCACAGTGTGTGCATGCTTTTAAACCCGAGACAAACGCTGAACTCATTTAAAAATACAAGATATACATGTCTATGCATATAAGGAGTTTTGGTGCCACGCTCTCCTTTGAGGATAAGTTTAATTCTAATTAAATTGGTTATGTTCTATCCGGTATCAGGGCAATCTTGATGTTTGGTTAACTACTGCCAGACTGACTCATGTTAGTATTGGAATAATGTGGGATGGGGTTTCAATGAAAAAGGACTGTGTAGTTAAAAAGTATCTGGGTATTTTTTGTGGTATGGAGGAATGGCCAATAAGTTGCCATTCCAGGTTCTTTAGTCACATTTGGTGACAACAGCTGGGAATATTTGTGCCGATAGTGGCATCTAGCTGTAGAGTTTGTGGATAAAAAGTTCCACGCAGGGTGGATGTGCATCACATTACATTCTTAGGCAAGACTGGGGAGACCTAAAGCTGCTTGAAATAATTGGGTTTGCTATACAGTAGTTGAACAGTTACATGGTTAGCAGACTCTTCTGACCCAATCCAAACAGAATCTGAATTTTGACAGTAGTAAACTGGAACAGGAAGAGTAGAAAATTACTGGTATTTCATTGGCTCTGGCTTTGTTCTGTGTTCTTCTTTTATGTATCTACCACCAGCGCCAGAAATGGCCTCTCTCCTCCCCCCGCGCGCCCCCCCACCATTTTAACAAAAGAAACATACACACACTCTGGGATATTTAAGTATTAATTCTCCACCACTTTGGCCTTGCCCCTCTCCCCCACTTTTACAAAGGTTTTCGGGCCACTGTTCTCCCCCCCGCCCCCTTCCACCTGGCTGGGAGGGAGCGAGCCATGACCTGGCCTGGTTGACCAGCACCCGGGTCCTGCTTTGCATTGACGGTTATTGGATCCTTACCTGTCAGCTACCAAAACTGCAGTGGAGGGTCCTATTGGTGCCGGGGACCTGCTACCTGAGGGCTTTGGGTTGGTCAGCAGAGAGAGAAAGGTAAGGAGAATGTGTGTGGGGTGGGACTGGGGGCTAGGGCTAGGGCTCTGGGAGGATCGGGCCATTTGGGGTGTGGAAGGGTCTTTGGCAGTCCTTCTGACGCCTGTGTTATCTATCCATTAGAGCACAAAGATCATAGTTAAAGGACTGTTTAAATTATGAACAGTTTTTCATTAGAGACAGGCAGCAGGAAAGGTCTTATTGACAGTAATATCTGACACATGAACAGTTAAGATGTGCATGGGTTGAAGAAAAATCTTTTGGTATAGTGATGTAGGAAACCAAGCTTGTTTTTAATGCCTTCTAAAAATTAACTGCACTGAAAGTAGACTTCAGTACTTTGTGAGACAAGGGTATGACTGTTAGTAACTATCCTAGAGGTAAATATCCTCATACAGATTCATATTTTGGACTAGACTGTTGCAATATTGTCTTGTAATACTGGAACAGTCATAGAAGTGTAGGACTGGAAGGGACCTCAATAGGTGATCTAGTCTAGGCCCCTGCACTCCAGGCAGGACTAAGTAATAATTGGACCATTCCCGACAGGTGTTTGGCTAACCCAGTGGTTCTCAATCTATTTACCATTGTGGGCCACGTATGCAGTTCTCTGTGTTTTGTTGGCCGCAGCCACACACTATATATACTACCTGTCTGACCCTGAGGATGTCACATGAGTCACAGCTGTGTGTTGATAGAGCCGCAAGAGGACTGCGGGCTGAGAGCCACTGGTCTAACCTGTTCTTAAGAACCTCTTGTGACAGAGATTCCGCATCCGCCATTGGCAATTTGTTCCAGTGCTTATCTACCCTGACAGTTAGGAAGTTTTTCCTAATGTCCAACCTAAACCTCCCTGCTGCAATTTAAGCCCATTGCTTCTTGTCCTATCCTCAGAGTTTAATGAGAACAATTTTTCACCCTCCTCCTTGTAACAATCTTGTGTGCACTTGAAAATTGTTGTTATGTTCCCTCTCTGTCTTCTCTTCTCCAGACTAAACAAACCCATGTTTTTCAGTCTTCCCTCATAGGTCATGTTTTCTAGATCTTTAATTATTTTTGTTGCTCTCCTCTGTACTTTCTCCAGTTTGTCCATATCTTCCCTGAAATGTGGTGCCCAGAACGGGACACAGTACTCCAGCTGAGGCCTTATCAGTATGGAGTAGAGCAGAAGAATTACTTCTCGTGTCTTGCTTACAACATTCCTTCTAACACATCCCAGAACGATGTTTGTTTTTCCTTACAACTGTTATACTGTTGACTCACACTTCTCTTGTGATCCACTATGAGACCCAGATCCCTTTCCACAGTACTCCTTCCTAGGCAGTTATTTCCCATTTTGTAGGTGCAATTGATTGTACCTTCCTGAGGAGTACTTTGCATTTGTCCCTATTGAATTTCATCCTATTTACTTCAGACCATTTCTCCATTTTGTCCAGACCATTTTGGATTTTAATCCTATCCTCCAAAGCACTTGCAACTTCTCCCAGCTTGGTATCGTCCGCAAACTTTATAAGCGTACTCTCCATGACATTATCTAAATCACACAAAAACGTTTTCACTAGGAGGGTGGTGAAGCACTGGAATGGGTTACCTAGGGAGGTGGCAGAATCTCCTTCCTTAGAGGTTTTTAAGGCCCGGCTTGACAAAGCCCTGGCTGGGATGATTTAGCTGGGAATAGGTCCTGCTTTGAGCAGGGGGTTGGACTAGATGACCTCCTGAGTTCCCTTCCAACCTGATATTCTATGATTCTATGAAAATAATAATGGCCAGTCATTTTGCTGTTAGGAAAAATATATATATATAAATATAATTAAATATTTCCTTGTCATACTGTTTAAATATGAATATATAGTAAATTAAAACCACTTAACACGTTTTGTTCCAAGAGTTCATTTTTTGTCTAGCACATTGTTCAGTATAGTCCTTTGAACCACCATGACTCACACCTCCCCTCCCCACAAAAATACATAAACCATTAAATTAATACAATGGACCCCAAAGATACTAAACTTAATTTATAGATTCCAAGACTAGAAAGGAACCACTTTGACCATCTAGTCTGACCTCCTGTGTAACACGGGCCAGAGAACTTCCCCAAAATAATTCCTAGATCATATATTGTAGAAAAACATCCAATTTTGAGTTAAAAATTGTCTGTGATGAAGAATCCGCCATGACCGTTGGTAAATTGTTCCAATGGTTAATTACTCTCTCTATTATAAATTAAAGCCTTATTTCTACTCTGAATTTGTCTAGCTTCAACTTCCAGCCATTGGATCATGTTAGACCTGTCTCTGCTAGATTGAAGAACCCAGTATTAAATATTTATTTCCATGTAGATACTTAGAACGTTAAGGGGTAACTTGAGTATAGTCTCTTTGTTAAGCTAAGTAGATTGAGCTCTTTGAGTCTATTACTATAAGGCAGGTTTTCTAATCCTTTAATCATTCTCATGGCTCTTCTCTAAACCTTCTCCAATTTATCAACATCCTGTTTGAATTGTGGGCACCCAGCATTCCTCCAGCTGTCTCACTAGTGATCAGTCTAGAAGTAAAATAGCCTCTCTACTTCTACACAAGAGTCCCCTGTTTATGCACCCCAGGATCCATGGCTCTTTTGGCCACAGCATCACGGTGGGAGCTCATGTTTAAGGCTTGCAGGGGCCTCCTGCCATTCTCTGCTTCAGTCCCAGGGGCTGCAGACTCTGGAGCTGACAGCTAGTGGGGCCCTGGCAGGGTTCCAGCGACCGGGGGCCCCCTGCAAAGTTCCGGCAACAGGTGACAGATTCCTGAGGGTTCCAGCGATGGGCAGCAGTCTTGCGTGGGGGGAGGGAGACCCTCGGGCAAGCGGCTGGGGGTGTCCCATTTTCTATTTGGGAGATATGGTCACCCTGCAGCTCCCAGCCGCCATGGGCAGAGGGGGAACACCACAGCTCCCAGCCACCATAGTGGTGGAGGAAACCACGGAGCCGCAGCAGCAAAAGTTACAGACAGATCACAGCTTCCGTTAATTTTTGTTTATTGCCCGTTACCTGTCCATGATTTTTACTAAAAATAACCATGACAAAATCTTAGCCTTAGTCATGTTCAGCTGATTATCCATCACAACCCTCCAATTGTTTTCAGAGTCACTGATTCCCAGGACAAAGTCCCCCATCCTGTAAGTACGGCTTACATTTCTTTGTTCCTAGCTGTATACATTTACCTTAGCTGCAGGTTTGTGCCCAGTTTACCAAGCAGGCCAGATTGCTCTGGGTCTTTAACATGTCATCTTCATTATTCCCCCAGTTTGTGTCATCTGCACACTTTATCCATGATCATTTTCTGTTTTCTTCCAGGTCATTGATAAAAATATTAAATAGCATAGGGCCCAGAACTGATCCCTGCGGGACTCAACTGGAAACGCACCATCTCAGTGACAATCCCTCATTTACAATTGCATTTTGAGTCCTGTCAGCCAGTTTTTAATCCATTTAATATAGGCCATGTTAATTTTATATCATTCTAGTTTTTTAAACAAAATGCCATGTGGTACCGAATGAAATGCCTTACAGAAGTCTAAGTATATGACGTCAACACTATTTCCTTATCAAAGTTGTAATCTCATAAAAAAGATATCAAGTTAGTTTGACAGGATCTGTTTTCCATAACCCATGTTGATTTGCATTAATTACATTACCCTCCTTCGGTTCTTTATTAATTGACTCCCATATCAGCCAGTCCATTATCTTGCCTGGGATTGATGTTAAACTGCCAGACCTATATTTACCTGGGTCATCCCGTTTACCCTTTTTAAAAGTTGGCACAATGTTAGCTTTCTGCATTTCTACCAACTTCCATTTTCCTTCCATTTGTTACATTATTATTTTTTGTATGGCTGCCTTCACTTCCCCCCAAGATCGGTTTTTGAATCGGCATGACTTTCTTCCTCAGTTGTGGGATTGTGGCTTTTGGGGCATCTTGTAAGGTGTTCTTAAATGATTTCCAATTATCATTCACATTTTTCAGTTTAAATTCTTCCTCCTGGCTGATTTGGTTCATATTTGTTTCAGCTTTGTGAAATTGGCAAATATATATCACTGGTCTAGACTTTATTCTGCTCACACATTATAAGTGTGATCAAGTTATGATCACTTATATCTAAGATGCCTTTATTTTTTTAGTTCTGTGATCAGTTCCTTTTTATCTGTTAAGTCAAGGTCTAATAAAGTATTCCCCTGTGTTGGCTGCAACACTTTCTGAATTAGGAAATTGTCATCTATAATGTTTAAAAATTCCCAGGATATTTGAGTACTGGCAGCATATGTCACTCAGACTGAAGTTCCCCATGATCATACAGTTTTTCAATAAGGTCTTGCAAGGAATTGCCATATCTGTTACAACCATAACTGTACCCAGTATTCTAGATGAGGTTTTACCGGTGCCTTATGCTATGGCAGTACATACTTCCCTATTTCTGCTGCAGATGCCTCGCCTGATACATCCTAGGATCGCATTTGCCTCTCTCTCTCAGGGCTGCATCACACTGGTGGCTAATAATTGTCCTTTGATCAACTTAATACAGCCAGGTCTTTCTCCTCCTCCTGTCGTTTCCGATGAGCCCTTGTATGTGAAGGTGTAATCTGTTCATATTTTTTTAAAGGCACTGTTTATACAGAGCACAGATCAAAGGGGGCCCAGATCCTGATTGGGGCCTTTGTGTGCTAACGTTAATCTAAATTATTAATCAAGTAAACAAAAATGTACAGCGTTGGGAAATAATGAGATGTTTACTTGTATACACACATTTTGGAAACTTAACATTCTACCCCGAATTACTCTCCTTAGTATATGGGCTGTGAGCAGGCTGGTGTGCTGGGGATCCCGTGGAGGAATTTTTGAGGAGACAACACAGCTGTGACTGGCTTATGTTCCAGCTTCAGAGCTGGAGTAGCCCCCATTCCACCCGAACTTCCTCTCCATGGGGGAAATGGCTGATAGTTGTGCATAGCCACAGATCCATCAGACTTGCTCTTCCTGCAGTCTGTCCTACCCAGAAGTCCCTACTGAGGAGGTGCACAGCGTCCTTGCTCAGCTCAGCTCCCATGTATACATCCCTACATAGCCTTCCCAAATCCTACCCATCCTGCTGTGCTGCAGAAACATACCAGTTCTGCTGCAGACATGACTCTGTTTCTAAAAAAAACAATAAAAAAATACTCCAGATATCCTTTAGAACAGGATATACTCCTGAAGAACTGATGGTGCATATTTTGCAAAAGAATATTTGACCCTTAAGTACTGTACAGTCTCCTAGTATAGTCCTTTGTTTATTTTGTCGATGTGCTGTCCTTTATTCCCTGACTAAATCAACATGTGCTACTTACCATACTATCATTTAAACTCCTTGTTAAATTACAGTTGCATGTGTACCCTATAATTGCCAGTGAAACACACTGTGATATTTTTATACAAATGAAACTACACAGACCTGCATTGTACTGTACTGAATATTAGATGGCGATCCTTGCTTTGTAGTTTAGGGTAAAACATGTGCCTGATCAGAATGGCTCATCATCTTCTGTTGCTATAAACTACTAAGAAAGCATGTGATCAGTGACTTCCAATATCTGATTCTTCAAAATATCCCTGCCAACGAAATAGTCATGAGCTTGTTAGTTATATAGAATCCATAACATGCAATGGTTAAATATTAATATTCATAGACTGTGCTTAAAGATCAAGAATGAATCCTATGGAATGAAACCTAGGAAGTTTGATTGGTGGCTCTGTGAAATTTCATAAGGAGGTCATAGAGATTTAAGCTTTGCCTTATGAAAGGAAGTCACTGTTTCATGAACTTGATCAACAATTAAGTGGAATTGCTGATTTAGAATATAGAAGAATTTAGACGAATGTGTCTTTCAAGGTCTGATTTAATCACTTAAAAATGTAGCTAGGCTGCTTGACAAAGGACCAGACTCTTCACTTTGAAAGACGAATTGTCTTTCTTGCCCATCTTTCCCCATTTTGTTAATCATATAGATGCCCTTTTTCAAGCAGTTCCGTTAAATTAATGAGGCCACCTCATTCAGAGGTGTGGCTGATTTAAGATTAACTTCCTTGATAGCCATTAGCAGTCTGCAGGGTCTAATTTCTTCAGTTAGTGATGAGGGAGCTGACCCTGCTCGTCCGTTGGAGCATAGTGCTTTGCATCCAGAGAGATGGTATTTATATGGTGGTTTAGAGACTGGAGACCATCTGTGTAATCAGGGTTAATTGCATTATATAATATATTCCTTTCCACTTTATGATATTTTTAAAAGCCTTAAAATTAAGGGGGTAAGAGTTTGAATCCTCTTTTGGGTATCTCACTGAATTATAAATTGATTCTTGTTTATAATCTTACACATTTTCTTTGCAAGTGTTTCCTAGCAGTGTTCCACTTTGTCATCCACCACACAGGGCCAAGGAAAAAGATTTCCTCTTGATTTTTTGCTTTAGTATAATTACTGCCAAATGGCAAATACTTTTGTCTGCTGTGTCCAGGGGTGTGCTATTGGTAGTGAGCTAAGTTCCCTCTAAGCTGCACATGTTTGCAGCAGGATATCAAGGGCCGCGCAGGTGGGGAGAAGCACCTCTCCCCTGGGCACGGCAGCGCTGTGGCTGGGGGAGAGGTGCCTTGCCGTGGCAGCGCTGGGGCCCAGGGAGAGGCACTTTCTCCCGGTTCTGGGCTGTTGCGGCAAGAGAGGGCTGGGGGAGTCCTCTCTCCCTGCTACAGCCCCGGGGCAGCCTGCACCCCAAATCCATCATTGCCGGAGCCCTCAGCCCCCCCCCCCCCCCACTCCAACCCTCTGCCCCAGCCCTGAGCCCCATCCCACACCATGAACCCCTCATCCCTGGCCGCACCCCAGAACCCTCACCCCTAGCTGGAGCCCTCTGACCCAACCCTGAGCCCCCTCTTGCACCCCAAACCCCTCATCCCCACTCCAGAGCATGCACCCCCAACCAGAGCCCTCCCCCCCACCCCAAATCCCTCTGCCCCACCCCCCATCACCTCCATATTGGTGCACATAACAAAATTCGTTCTGCCCATAGATGTAAAACATAGGAGGGAACATTGGTACAGAGTGTGTGAAAGAAGGAACATTGGATAGGGTTTTTTCGGATGTTTTAACTTGCCCAGAGAGTACTACCCATCGGCACTGTCTGAATCAAGGAGTCTAACTGACGAAACGTGCTAGGAAGAAGGGCTGGTAAAACCAGTCTATAGATGTTATGACAAGTATGTTACATTTTTTCCTCCATAGGAGAGTGACTGATTGGCTGTAGATGTTCCTGACATCATCTGACAAAAAGGGTTACTTTATCTGAAAACAGCACAGTTACAGATGAGAGAGCTCCAGAAAAGTGTCACTCATTTTTACTAGTGACATTCATCACTTCCTAATTATAGCTGCTTTCAGGTAAAGAAACAAGTTCTCTTCACTGTCCCTTTAGAGAGGCTCTGCAGTACCCAGAGAGGGTTAAAGCATTTTCTTTATGCCAGTGGCACTGTAAGCAAAGGGATTAAATTTATTAACTTTGTGTGTATATGTATTACATATACATACACGTGCATACACATGCTCTGTGTAAAATTGGTAATGACCACAATAGTCAAGGTTGCATAACTCTTTCTAGTGTAAGCACCTCTTTTCAGCTACCAAATATTTATGGAGTGTTGAAGGCTGAATTTTTCCATTTTTATGTATTTTTTAAACAGAGATCAAAATAGTTTAAGCAGTTTTGAGAGTAAGAAGAATGGCAGAAAGAGAAACTTTTCCCATTAAAAAAAATAGAAATTTGGTAGTGAAATGGAGAGGTGACTTTTACTGTTCTGAAAAAATGTCTCTTTGTGCATGTTTGTGTGTTTGTTTGCACTGGAGTTATGTTTTTGAGATGTTAGTAACAAATTATTGATGTGTAAAATTTTCAACAGCATCAAAGTGATTTAGAAACCTGAATCCCCATGGAAAAGCTAAAAAATGTTGGGGGGTTAAAAGTGGTTCCTCTGTAACTCATCTCTTATTTTCTTTCTGTTTTGGGGCTCCTCAACATCCATTTCATCCTGATCTTCAAGGCCTGAAATGAGAGGTCTGCCTTTTATTCTGTCCTGGGAGGGCTGCACATGGCTCGCTCCCTTACCTTGTTCCTGGATTCACTGGATGGGTGTTTGGAAGCTCTCTCTGCTTGCTATACCTCCTCCTAGGGACTGAGCACTTGCTACCTCAGTGTGGTGGCTTGTGCCAAGGTTTCTTGAAAAGCAGTGTAAAATGGGTCAGTTGTTTGGTTTTGATTGTGGCGTTATGGTGAGCTTTTCAAAAGCATTCAGTGTTGGCCTACCTCAGCTCCCATTGAAGTCAGTGGTAAAGCTCCCCGAGTTAGGTCAGTTTTGAGAGCTTTTGAAAAATCCGACCCTTGTGGCCACGTTTCAGATGTCTAGTGCAAGCACTGCCTAGAGCTCTCCAGTGCTGATTCCAAAGCCACCTCCGTTTCTTGGCATAAGAGCCGACATTAACAGCTGCATCTATTATCTGATGGACTTGTTAATCTGAAAGCTTCATGTCTGCCCGAGTCCTTTGAATAGTGGAGTATCTGAATTTTAATTGGTTTGATCCTAAATTCCATGTAGGTTTCAACTCTTCTACTGGACACTAAGATTTATTTTCCTTACAGATGGTGTATCCATATGAAAACAGTTGGCTTGTATTCACCTTAAAGTGAAAGGAGTACAGTAGATTTACTTTCCTGGGTGTGATATTGTTTACAGTTCAGATAGAACTATATGTCAGTTGAAGTACTGTGTATGCTTACTCACATATATGCTACATGTTGTACCCATAAGAGAACCTTTCTGTGCAGATTTCTTTTGCTGTATTTCTTTACATGCATGGTTTAATATATGTTCAGCATACATAGGCATGTGGATACCATGTTGTTAGTGTCAATGTCAGTACTTGTGTAGATATATAGATATGGTTTGGAAAGGGAAGAATGGAATAATGAATATTTTTGGGGGTTGCTGTTTAAATCAGATGACTTTGCAGATGGTGAAGTATTTACAGTTGTTAAAACAATCTCCATTGCCCTGTGATGTCTTGTCTCCTTGCAGCCATTTCCTTATTGCTGTAAAAGCAATAATTAAACTCACCTGGTAACGACATCCCAGCACTGATACACATTCTGCCACGGATGCTGATTTCCTGAATCGAGAACTCCCATTACATTTGTACACTGGCCTTCCATTGAAATTCAGACTGAAGGGTAAAATCCACAGTCCATAAATGATGTGGGAGCAGATCTCTTATTTTCCTACTAGATACAGTCTTGGCTTTCTCTTGGTGAGTAGAGTTTGGACAGTCAGTATTTTCCTATGGGACTGAGATGCTTGTTTGTTTATTTCTTCTTATTTTTGTAGGCACAACAATGTGCTGGATACGATGCAGGGACAAATCCCTTACCCCGAAGAGTTTGTTTTAAGTGCGTGCCCAGTGCTGCAAACATTTCATAGTAAAGCACTATGCTTGGTAGTTAGTATTTGCAAACAGCAGGTGAAGATCTATTGTCCTAATCAGCTTGGAAAGCTCTCTGGATTTAGGGGTATCCATAAATACCTGGAAGTTATAAACAAACCTGATGTAGATTTGAAGGGTTTGAGTACTAATATGGTTGAATAATCTGCAGCCCATATTTGAGGGGATGGGTACTGTCCCCCTTTATTCAGGCATAGGCTGGTGTCTGTTGCTATTTAGTGGATGTTGTTAGGAAGCATGTGTGCATGTACTTCAATAATAATTTTTAATTGTATTCTCTCCAATTTGAAATACCTTTTTTTAATCATGTAAAACTGCACAGATAGAAGCAGAGCATTTACATAGCCCAGCTACATATCATCTGGGTTTTCCTGTTTTGGTAGCAAAGCCTGTTTTTGTTGCCTTTTTTATGATATGGTTTCCAGAGCTGTGCTAGGGCATCTCACAGAAGGCATAGAAAATCCCTGCACCAAAAAGCTTATCATTTAAATGTAGACTTGATTTAATGGTGTAGGGTGACAGACAGAAAAGAGCAGAGGGGATAGGTAATAATAATGTGGTTGCTTTGTTTAAGGCACATGCATGTTCCTGTATTTTTTAATGTATGTAAAAATAAAATGGCTCAAATTCAAAGAATAGTGAAAGGAATTGACTCACTCAGGTGAAGCATCGTGGAAGAAACGCTAGGGAACTGTAACAACGGAGGCAGGCTGCAGGAAGCAGCACCATAGCATTCTTATTAGCCACCTTTCAGTGGCCAGCAAACTGCTGCTGCTAATAGAATTGATTTGAAGACCCTCTTCTCCTACCACTTAATAGGGTTGCCAGGCGTCCAGTTTTTGACTGAGACGCCCGGTCAAAAAGGGACCCTGGCGGCTCTGGTCGGCAGTGCCGACCGGGCCATTAAAAGTCTGGTTGGCAGCGCAGCGGGGGCTCGGGGCTAAGGCAGGCTCCCTACCTGCCCTGGCTCTGCACTGCCCCCGGAAGCGGTCGCTAGGTGCTGGGATGGCCAGGGACTGGGAGGCTCTGCATGCTGCCCCTGCCCCCAGTGCTGGCTCCGCAGCTCTCATTGGCTGGAAACCACGACCAGTAGGGCGCGAAGGTAGCTTGCTGCCCCTGCACCTAGAGGCCACAGGGACCTGGCAGCTGCTTCCCCGGAGCCGCAGTAAGCACTGCTGGAACACCGCTCCCCCTCCTGCACCTCAACCCCTGTCCCAGCCCGCAGACCCTCCCATACCCCAAACCCCAGACCCACCCCAGAGCCCTCACCCCCAGCCAGAGCCCTCACCCTTGCCCCATCCCCAGAGCCCTCTCCTTCACCCCAAACCCCTTATCCCCAGTTCAGAGCTCATACCCCCTCCTGCACCCCAACCCCCTGCCCCAGCCTAGTGAGAGTGGGGAGGAGGGAGGGAGGATGGAGCAAGCGGCGGCGGGGCCTTGGAGAAGGGATGGGGCATGGGCAGGGCCTCAGAGAAGGGGCAGGGCAGGGGGTAGGACAGGGGTGTTTGGCTTTGTGTGATTAGAAATTTGGCAACCCTACCACTTAATGTATAAATATCATAGGCTGATTTTTCAGAAGTGTTGAGCAATTTTCTTTGGTTTCACTTGGAGTTGTGGATGCTCAGAACTTCTGAAAATGAGGCTCCATAAATTGAACAAATGGATCAAAAATCTGGCTAGCCGAAACCCTGAAGACGGTTGTAGTTCCAAAGACAGAAATCAGTTGAACTAATGGTTTGTACGGAAGTTTGTATTCTCCAGGAAATTTGTTCCAGACTTAATTATTTTAAATATATGTATTATTTGTTGGTGGAAAGATTGAAGTGGATAATTATCTACCAGCTCCTGAAAGATTAATTTGTGGGGAAGGTGTTGCCAGAGTGAAGTCTTTTACATGAAGGGTGAGTGAGGCCATCTGTCAGGATTACTCTGTGCTGCTTTTATGATGCTGTTAGAAACTGATCGTCTAGGAACAGTCAGTCGCCTGTTTCAAGTCCTTGTGCACTCATACTGAAGTGAGACATGGTGCTCCAGGGAAAGTGCTCTCATACCTGCATATAGCTTAAATGCCATCTTGGAGAAAGATGAATCAGATGTTAATTGTAAATCTGGATTTCACTTATATATTTTTTTCTCATTAAAAATTAGTCTAATTCAGTGTATCTGAACACACACAACTTCTGTGGTTATCCACCATAACAATGTTCCTTTGAAATAGTTCTGTGATTATGCAAATACATTGTTTTAACAGAGGGGAGACTCGATTTTGGAAACTGATTAGGAAGAATGTTCTTTGTTGCTAGATTAAGACTCTGAGGGCAACAGTTGATTTCATCATTTGTTTTGAAGAGGGGAATTACAGGTCCATATTTTTCTCATCCATTAAAAAGCAGTTTGACTAAAATAGCAGTTTTAATCTGTTTTAATGATGCTTTCCCTGTGTGGAAGGGGCTATGAGATATTTAAGTCTAAAAGTCTATTAGTAATTGACTAAGTTATGGGAATTGTTTACAAATCATACAGTGACTATTGCTTTCCATTGCTAATTATGTATAGCTGACCTTTATCCTTGGTTTAAAGTGTAATTAAGGAATACGTGCCACTGTGTATTCAAAATACAATAAAATTATGTCATGCACTGATTGCATAATAGTGAGTGGCAGGTACAAATGAAACACTTGTATTTTAACTTATATACCTTTTCTTAAGAAAATACCATGATTCCAGTCTTTATTTAAGGACCTCATCAAATATTTTTCTGCTATAGTTCTAATAATATTAGCTAGCAAGATCCTTATGTAAACATGATTTTGGCACGCAAGATGCTGCCTTGTTTTTTTGGCCAGTGTAGGTAAGACCAAATTCTCTTGTTTCTTTTTCTTTTGTTCATCATGGTTGTATCTGAGCACCTAAATACATACAGTGAATAGATAGATACTATATGATGGTGTGGTATAAAGATGTTATTGACTTAACTTTTTTAATGTGCATATTACTTACACTGTTTTTTCAGATGATCCCCAAAAAGTGCTCATAAAACATTCATTCCAGTCTACTCCATGGTGTATTCTCTGTATAGGATATCACATTTTACAATTTTTTTATCAGCGACTTTCCTATACCTCCCACTGTAAAGCCAGACTCCTTTATTTACTGTGTGTCCATTTTTAGAGGCCTCAGAGGAGAGAGAGAGAGAGATTCTCTGTTCATAATACCACGATTCCTTAGGACTCCTCTCTCTGGATCTGCCAGGGCTACACATAAGTGTTGTGTTCTGCTGGGGGAACCTCTGCTTTCCAGTAGCACATATCATAGAATCATAGAAGATTCGGGTTGGAAGAGACCTCAGCAGGTCATCCATATCCT
Source organism: Chrysemys picta bellii (assembly GCF_011386835.1). Classification (NCBI taxonomy): domain Eukaryota; kingdom Metazoa; phylum Chordata; order Testudines; family Emydidae; genus Chrysemys; species Chrysemys picta. The sequence goes on from NC_088798.1 coordinate 889,285, forward strand.
CTGCTTCTAGGCTTGATGGTTTCAGATATTGGCGCTTACACCTGTCACTGGGCCAGGATTGAATGTTGTCCATCAATCCTCAAGGCAGTGCATTTTTAAAGGGGATTTTACATTTGAGGGGAAAGGAGGAGATTTTTCTCTGTTTAGTGGTGGTGATGGCATAGGGTGACCAGATGTCCTGATTTTATAGGGACAGTCCAGATATTTGGGGCTTTTTCTTACATAGGTGCCCACTCCCCACCCTCTGTCCCAATTTTTCACACTTGCTGTTTGGTCGCCCTATGATGGCGGCAGTTGTTTTTTGAAAGGAAGCTGAGGGGAGCTGCTCAAGAATTTTGAATGTAGTCCCAGTGGAGATGCATTTGAAGGCAGAGTGATGCAGAGGTGGCCAAAGCTACATCATAAATAGAGAGTGTATGACATGGGTTTCACTTCCATCCATATTCTTTGTCATTTTGCAATGCTGTGCTGTATACCAGGGCTCCCAAAGCATTCCTGAGAGTAACTCAACCTAATTCAATATAAATCAAACATTAAAACTGCTGGAAAGTTGTCTCCATGTGTCCTTGCTTTTTTATTCCTACTCATGGCCATGCATGTTGCACTGGATTGCTCTCCTAGCAAGAGGCACCTGCTGAAGAGGGCATCTTGGTCCTTACTCGGATGCTAACAATCCTTGTCTTTATTACTGTTGAAGCCACAGTGATGCAGGCATGATAAATGTATAGATTGACCCTCACAAGTGCTCAGATACTACAATGAGTGCTGTCTGAATGTTTAGATAGCACAAGACTATGCCAAGGCTCTATAATTGGTAGGGAAATGAATGCTGCCAATGCATAGCCAATTCCTATGTCAACTGCAGTGCTATTCCAACCTGCCCTGAAGTGCAAGAACTCCTGAATTTCTTCTGCAGCCAATCTATCATTTATTCACTATGGTTGAATTTTATATAAATAATCCTACCTACCTTTTTCTTACAGTTGCACTGTTTGAGTCATAAACAGCAAATAGAATGATGCAGTGCCTTTAAAGAGAAGAAAGTAAGCAAGAAAAATGCATCTCCAAACAGAACACAGGCGCAGTTTAGAAAACAGTGGCTAGAGCACTGATACTTGGTAAACAATCTGTCCTGCCATAGTGTATGATAAGAGATCAGAACATGGGGGGGAAAGTCTAAACACAAGCACATGCACTCTCTAACCCAAGAAAATAATCACCAATATTTGAGGGAAAATACTGCCCTGCCTGAGCACAGTTAGCTGATGTCTGCTCAGACTGGGCTTCCAGTGAGTAAATGTTTATAATAGTCCCCAGAGCACTTGGCTAGTAGCATGCTGTGGAGTAGTGTTTTGGTACATATGTCCTTCTCTGACACCTTCCATATGAGGATCTCAAAGCAACTTACAAACAGTAAGGAATGTATCCCCACTGAGTAAATAGTGACTTACCAAAGACCTCAAAAACCCTGTGTAGATCATAGTTCTACTTCCAATATTATACTTTAACCCAAGGGTTCTCAAAGTGGGGGTCGGGACCCCTCAGGGGTCGTGAGGTTATTACAAGGGGGGTCGCGAGCAGTCAGCCTCCACACCAAACCTCGCTTTGCCTCCAGCATTTATAATGGTGTTAAATATATTAAAAAGTGTTTTTAATTGTTAAGGGGGGGGTCGCACTCAGAGGCTTGCTATGTGACAGGGGTCACCAGTACAAAAGTTTGAGAACCCCTGGTTTAACCACACCACTAACCTTCCTTTCCAAGGCTTTGTTTTAACACTAGTAACAGGGTGATATTGACAGCTTCAAAAGGACATTAATTTACAAAAAGATGATTTTAAAAGTCCATTAGAGCACAGAACAAATGTTACAAGGAAACAGTCACATTTCTCTAATGTTCTCTGTTTCTTTTCCAATTATTCATCTAAGATTTGGTGCATAATCGATTTGTAGTTTACCATAGAAAGATCAAGACTACAACAGAGGCATTGTAATCACCTTTCTCTTCCTATTACCCTATATAAGGAAGTCATTTGGCATCCAAGTTGTTGCTTTGTTCACAGATTGACTTCAGCACAGTATACATTGTAATCTTACTGAATGGTAAGAAAGTATAAGGGAAAAGGACTAATAGTTTTGTATGAACTTATCTTTGAAAACTTTCAAGATGATTTGAAATAGGATTGTTTACATATTAAATTGAAAATGTATCTCAGTGTAATGTTATGACTTCAGATTTCAATGCCTAAAAGCCAGGAAATATTAATATTAAAACTGTTCTAACAATTGGCATGTTGCCTGCCCCCTTTTGCCTGTGCATTATGATACTGGCTTTAATCTTTGATAACAAACAGTTTCTCAAATACAATATATGATGCACACTTTTTTGCAGTTATTTAATTTTGGAAATTATTTCATTTAAATTACTTGAAACATTTTTCTACAAGACCTGAACAATATAAATATTGTATGTGATTCTGGTTTTACCAAATGGGACGTGTGCTCCTAACTCCCATAGGCACTTCTGAAAATCTCCCTCTAACTCGAGTAAATGTGTATACCTAGGTACTGTATACCTAGGCACCACCCTAGCAGCTCCCATTGGCTGTGGGTCTCGGGCAACACTCCCCCCTCCCCCCCCGGAGCACCTGCAGCACCCCTCCCTGAAAGCACCCAAGATTTAGTCAGGGGTATATAGTACAAGTCATGGACAGATCACCGGCTGTGAATTTTTGTTTACTGCCAGTAACCTGTTCATGACTTTTACTAAAAATACCCGTGACTAAAACGTAGCTTTACCTATGAGATACTTACAGACTGTGATCAAGTAATTGCTTAACCTTTTCTTTGTTAAACTAAGTAGATTGAGCTCTTTGAGTCTGTTGCCCTAAGGCAGGGGTTCTCAAACTGTGGGTCGTGACCCCATTTTAATGGGGTCGTCAGGGCTGGTATTAGACATGCTGGGGCCCGGGACAAAAGCCCAACGGCTTCAGCTCTGGGTGGCGGGGGTCAGGTTACTGGCCCTCCTCCTAGGGCTGAAGCCCTTGGGCTTTGTGCCCCTCCCTCACCCAGGGTGACGGGGTTCAGGCTTTGGCTTTGGCCCTCCCCGACGGGGTCACAGGGCTCAGGCTTTGGTCCCCCCTGCTGGGGTCGTGTAGTAATTTTTGTTGTCAAAAGGGGTCATGGTGCAATGAAGTTTGAGAGCCCCTTCTCTAAGGCATGTTTTCTAATCCTTTAACCATTCTCATGGCTCTTCTCTGAACCCTCTCCAGTTTCTCAATATCCTTCTTGAATTGTGGGTACCAGAACTGGATCCAGTATTCCAACAGTGGTCACACCAGTGCTAGATACAGAGGTAAAACAATCTCTCTACTTTTATTTGAGATGCACCTGGTTAAACATTCCAGGGTTGCATTAGCTCTTTTGGCCACAGTATCATATTGGGAGCTCTTGTTCAGCTGATTACCCACCATCACCCCCAAATCATTTTCAGAGTCACTGCTTCCCAGGATACAGTCCCTATCATGTAAGTATGGCCTGCATTCTTTGTTCCCAGATGTGTACATTTACAATATTCACATTAAAACTCTTATTGTTTGCTTGTGCCCTGTTCACCAAGCAATCGAGATTGCTCTGAATCAGAGACCTGCCCTCTTCATTATTTACCTCTCCCCCAATTTCTGTGGTGATTTTGTGTTTTCTTCCAGGTCATTGATAAAGATTTAAATAGCATATGGCCAAGAACCAATCTCTGTGGGACCCCGCTGGAAACATACCCTCTCAATGATGATTCCTTATTTATAGTTGCATTTTGAGATCTATCAGTTAGATAATTTTTAATCCATCTATTGTGTTCCATGTTAATTTTATATTCTAGTTGTCATGTGGTACCAAGTCAAACACCTTACAAAAGTCTAAATATATGACATCAACACTATTACCTTTATCAACCAAATTTGTAATCTCATCAGAAAAATATATCAAGTAATTTGACAAGATTTATTTTTTATAAACGCATGTTGATTTGCATTAATTACATTACCCTCCTTTAATTCTTCATTAACCGAGTCCTGTATCAGCCGTTCCATTATCTTGCCCGGGATCGATGTGAGACTGACATATATACCCAGGTCATCCCTTTTCCCCTTTTATAAATGGGCACAACCTTAGCTTTCTTCCAGTCTTCTGGAACTTCCCCGGTGCTCCAGTTTGCCAAGATGGAGTTAGAGTAAATGAAAGAAAAATATGTATCTGTAAGAAAGGAACAGTAAATGGCATGCAAGCAAAATCCTATTCTTCTGTGAAGACGTTCACCACTGACTTTTGTGCGATACTATCGTTGCTTCACATAGGCACTTGATATTCTCTGACCTGCTTTGTATTTGCCTGTACTAGTTCACAAGATGCTGGGGACAGGGAATGCTTTATGTTTCTCAAAAAGAACAGGAGTACTTGTGGCACCTTAGAGACTAACAAATGTATTAGTCTCTAAGGTGCCACAAGTACTCCTGTTCTTTTTGCGGATACAGACTAACACGGCTGCTACTCTGAAACCTGTCTTTATGTTTCTGTAGCTCTGAAATTCCATTCATGCTTATTTATTAAGTGACATCAATTTTAATGGTTAGAGGGCCAAACACCTCTCTTCTGGTGTGCTGATACATGTGCATAATACTCTTCTTGAAGGAACAAGTATATGTCCAGTCACAGTTCTGGATGGGATGCTCCATTTACTGCCTTGATAAATGTAAAAGTACTAAGCGGAAGCAGCAGGTACTACAATATCAACAGCAACACCTGATGCTTAAAGAGCCTTGATTCGTAGTCCCCCAGGTAGGTGTCATGAGCATTTCTTCATATTTGGAGTTAGGGAGAATCTCTCTCCCTTGCATTGAATTCCTTGTCAGCCATTACTGTATTTATGGCCATAATGGAGGCTGCAGCAGCTAAACCGAGACAGAATGGAATGTATATACATCCATATCTCAGTTTTTTTACATCTAATAGTGCCTGGTGTCAGAATGTGTGAAATATTTGAATCACATCTTTATTTGTTACAAAAGAGCCATCTAATATCATCATAACATATTCCTTCCTTGCATTCGATTTTCAGTACAAAATTTGGATTGTGTTTTTAGTCATGTTTTGCTGCTTTGAATGAGAACTGTTCTCTTGGGCCAGATGGCATCTGCCACTGAAGTAGTACCTTGGGCAAAATTACTAGATCAGCCATTTCAATACGTGTTTCCAAGATCTGGAAAGTTGAGGAGAATAGATCTTTAGATAACTTACCTCTCCCTGGGGATTTGGAAAACAAATAATTAGGTGAACTGGGGGGAGGGGGAGGAGTAGGAAGCTAGTCCAAGAAATACTACCTTCTAAATATGACCTTCTAAACTTAAAAAAAACCAACGGTAGCCTTTACACACACAGGACAGCAGTCAAAATTTTGTTCTTAGTTAAGACAAATTATGAAAAATTTCTTGTAGTATTTCTGGTAACATGTAGCCGATACAGCAGGAGTTTTATTTAATAAAGATTTAAATAGCATAGGGCCAAGAACTATTAAATGTGTAAGTTTTCAAATTCTTTACATTTATTCTTGATATCAATAGTTTAGAAGTTGTATAGAGCAGTGTCGATTTGTTCTCTTGTATTCCTTCTAAATATAGGCTGAGCTAATTTGTAAGGCAAGGTGTTTAGAATTTCTCTAGGTAAGGTCTGTAGTTTCGAAAGAAGGGATCATCAGCCAGCTCGGAGCATATGAGGAAGGCCAGACCGAACAGTCCCATAGAATGCCAAAGGGCCTGTCAGTTTAGAGAGATGCTCCAGACCCAGTGCTGTAGATCTCACTTATTAAGCTGAATAAATGTCTAACAAGTAAAGACCATCTTCTCATTCCTTCAAGTAAAGAAAGGATATTGTCATGTAATATGGATACACTTCCCTGTTTTGAACAAAAGGCTACTGTATAGAAGAGCCAAGGTTACTAAGTGTTGAGAGTCTCTAGGTTAGGCTAAAAGGGGTAAAAATCAAGGGTGATGTCATGCTAGGAGTCTCCTACAGGCCACCTAACCAGGTGGAAGAGGTGGATGAGGCTTTTTAAAACAACTAACAAAATCATCCAAAGCCCAAGATTTGGTGGTGATGAGGGACTTAAACTATCCAAATATATGTTGGGAAAATAACACAGCGGGGCACAGATTATCCAACAAGTTCTTGGACTGCATTGCAGACAACTTTTTATTTCAGAAGGTTGAAAAAGCTACTAAGGGGGAAGCTGTTCTAGACTTGATTTTAACAAATAGAGAGGAACTCGTTGAGAATTTGAAAGTAGAAGGCAGCTTGGGTGAAAGTGATCATGAAATCATAAAGTTTGCAATTCTAAGGAAGGGTAGAAGGGAGAACAGCAAAATAGAGACAATGGATTTCAGGAAGGCGGATTTTGGTAAACTCAGAGAGCTGATAGGTAAGGTCCCATGGGAATCAAGACTGAGGGGAAAAACAACTGAGGAGAGTTGGCAGTATTTCAAAGGGACACTATTAAGGGCCCAAAAGCAAGCTATTCTGCTGGTTAGGAAAGATAGAAAATGTGGCAAAAGACCACCTTGGCTTAACCACGAGATCTTGCATGATCTAAAAAATAAAAAGGAGTCATATAAAAAATGGAAACTAGGATAGATTACAAAGGATGAATATAAGCAAACAACACAGGAATGCAGGGGCAAGATTAGAAAGGCAAAGGCACAAAATGAGGAAACTATAGACCAGTTAGTTTAACTTCTGTGCCAGGGAAGATAATGGAGCAAGTAATTAAGGAAATCATCTGCAAACACTTGGAAGGTGGTAAGGTGATAGGAAATAGCCAGCATGGATTTGTAAAGAACAAATCGTGTCAAACCAATCTGATAGCTTTCTTTGATAGGATAACGAGCCTTGTGGATAAGGGAGAAGCTGTGGATATGGTATACCTAGACTTTAGTAAGGCATTTGATATGGTCTCGCATGATATTCTTATCGATTAAACTAGGCAAATACAATTTAGATGGGGCTACTATAAGGTGGATGCATAACTGGCTGGATAACCGTATTCAGAGAGTTGTTATTAATGGTTCCCAATCCTGCTGGAAAAGCATAACAAGTGGGGTTCCGCAGGGGTCTGTTTTGGGACCGGCTCTGTTCAATATCGTCATTAACGACTTAGATATTGGCATAGAAAGTATGCTTATTAAGTTTGCGGATGATACCAAACTGGGAGGGATTGCAACTGCTTTGGAGGACAGGGTCATAATTCAAAATGATCTGGACAAATTGGAGAAATGGTCTGAGTTAAACAGGATAAAGTTTAACAAAGACAAATGCAAAGTGCTCCACTTAGGAAGAAAAAAACAGTTTACACATACAGAATGGGAAGAGACTGTCTAGGAAGGAGTATGGCAGAAAGGGATCTAGGGGTTATAGTGGACCACAAGCTAAATATGAGTCAACAGTGTGATGCTGTTGCAAAAAAAGAAAACGTGATTCTGGGATGTATTAACAGGTGTGTTGTGAGCAAGACACGAGAAGTCATTCTTCCGCTCTACTCTGCTCTGGTTAGGCCTCAGCTGAAGTGTTGTGTCCTGTTCTGGGCACCGCATTTCAAGAAAGATGTGGAGAAATTGGAAAGGGTCCAGAGAAGAGCAACAAGAATGCTTAAAGGTCTAGAGAACATGACCTATGAAGGAAGGCTGAAAGAATTGGGTTTGTTTAGTTTGGAAAAGAGAAGACTGAGAGGGGACATGATAGCAGTTTTCAGGTATCTAAAAAGGTGTCGTAAGGAGGAGGGAGAAAACTTGTTCACCTTAGCCTCTAAGGATCGAACAAGAAGCAATGGGCTTAAACTGCAGCAAGGGAGGTCTAGATTGGACATTAGGAAAAAGTTCCTAACTGTCAGGGTGGTTAAACACTGGAATAAATTGCCTAGGGAGGTTGTGGAATCTCTGGAGATATTTAAGAGGAGGTTAGATAAATGTCTATCAGGGATGGTCTAGACAGTATTTGGTCCTGCCATGCGGGCAGGGGACTGGTCTTGATGACCTCTCGAGGTCCCTTCCAGTCCTTGAATCTATAACTAGTTCAAATGGTGAGAGCCCCTCCTAAAAGACATTTCTTTCCAGAGGCTTGGAAGTCCTAATCCCTGCACACCAGGAAAGTGTACCAATAGATGAGAGAAAAATATTTTAACAAAGAAAACTAAATCAAAATGGTAGAATAGCATGGCACATGCTAAACATTCCCCCCAGCTATGCTATTTATTGTTCCATTGTTGTATCTGATCATTCTTCTCTGTTGGCCAGGTTGTTTGTGCTTTTTGGGTCCAGACTGCAGTCTTACTGGGTTTTTTAAAGTACCTAGAATATAGTGTGTATTATATAAATAGTCTTCTGGTAAATCAGGTGAGCCCTAGTTGCTAACCAGACTGGAATACATGGGTGCTACTGCTGCATCTTCAAGTAAATGTCCTCCAAGTACTTGGATGCTAAGCATCTGCCGCTAGCTGCAGTTCTGGTCTCAGTCCAGTGTTGTATGGTTCTGGCTCAGACTGATTTCTTCACTTTGATAACTTTTCCTGACAGAAATTGCGAAGTCTACAAAGGAGCAAAGATGTTCAGATAATCCAGCTCTCTATCCATACGCTGGTTTTGCTCTTCTACCTACTAAGTCTTTTCTCCAGCTGTTATGAACTTTCAGGTGCTATCACGTTTCCACACTTCAATCAGTTGGTTGGATTCCCTGAGCAATTCATGAGAAAGGGGCACAAAATCTTTGGTTGGCCCAGGAAGGAGATAAATACCTGATAGTACATTTCCAGACAGGATCTCCCCATATCAATTGGTCATTATCAAGATAGAGATCCCTCAGCCTAGGGGAGTAGTAAATCTGCAACTTTTTAGTCTCCTATTCAGAACATCTGTCATAAAGGGTGTGATGCATGTGGCAGTTACTTTGACACAAAATTTGGTTAGACAACCCACAAGTGTTCGACAAAAAACCTACACTTGTTGGAAGGTGTGATATTCCTAAAGGTACAGAGAAGAATTTATCTTCTGTTAATTCTGAAGTCTTTCTGTTCAAAGTCCACCCTTGCTAGTGCTTCCTCTTGTGGGCTATTGCCTCCAGAAGTTTTAGACTTTAACAAATTGTTGTCAAGTGTTATCACTGACAAGTAGAGTGGTTCCTCAGAAAACTTCTATTTTGTAAAAGAGAAAATCAGTCTAAATAGTCCCCTAAATTCTTCGTTAGAGGATAGTAAGGACTTGAACATGCATTTGATATTTAGTCTTTGTTACCAGATGGCATATATTATATTATACAACTAAAGAGTATATTAAAATCCAGGCTCTGCACCATGGCCTAGCGTTAGTTCCCGTAGATTTGCAAGTCTCTTCTGCTCATTTAAGGGAATATGTTATTTTTAAATGATTGAAGCCAAAGAAAATTAGACGCGGTCTTCCACAAAGCACACGATTACACTATTAATATTAGCATTGCCCTATTTTATGTAAAAGCTTTGGGATTATATGGAATTGAAACAAGAATCCTCATTTGAGTTACCTACAAAACAGAAAAAGATGATGTCAGACTGGAGACTAATTTTTTGTTATAATGCGGACCTTTTCTTGATGGCCTTGAATTATGTTCTCAGGTACTTAGTACCCATGTCATCAGTTGTGAAGCTTTATGGGTAAGACTCTGGTCAAGGGATTTTTCTTCAAAGTGTTTAATGATTCTATTTAAGGGCCATCATCTATTTGGAGACAAAATTGACTAAGCACAAAAGATTTGGTAGCTTGAATAAGGTTCTCGGTTCCCCCTCAGCAGACTAGACTGTTCTTTCATCAGGAACTACACTCTGAAATCTAGATTTAGGTCTCATTTTCAGTGCTTTTTATCCTGATAGAGGACAAGGGATTGTCTCAGAGCCTCCTATATGTTCAAACCTGAAAGAAGGCTAGATGTAACGAATCTACTCTCCCCTATTGACCCCTTCAATGGACAGGATGGCTTATTTCCAGAGACCAGGAAAATACTGTACTTAATGAAGGACAAATGGATATTTCCGTTTGTCGCGGAGTGTGGGGGAGTCAGGGCCCTGCACCCCTCTTCCTGAGATTCACTGTGACTCTCAACCAGCCAGTAAAGCAGAAGGTTTATTTAAGGACAGGAACACAGTTTCAAGCAGAGCGTGTAGGTACGACCAGACCCCCCTCAATTAGGTCCCTCTGGGAGGTTCAGGGAGCTTAGACCCCAGCTTGGGGTTCCCTGCGTTGCACCACCCAGCCCAAACTGAAACCAAACCAAAACTCCTCCTGCAGCTTCTCTCTTCCCCCTCCCCCCAGCTCCTCCTCTCCTTTGTTCAGTCTCCCGGGCAGAAGGTGTTAATTCTCCCCACCCCCGTTCCTGGCTCAGGTTACAGCTCAGGTAGCTTCCTTCAAGGGAAGTCCCACATCCCCACTGCAACCCCCCTGCAACATTCCCAGGTCAAATCTGCCCCGCTCCCTGCTCCGTCACACCGTTATTTAGCGTTCTTTATAGTTGGAGGAATATTTTCTTTCATTTTATTCCATCTAGTAGCTTCAAAAGCTGCAATAAACAAACAATGTTGGATTCACTTTGTCATTTATATGAAATTAAAATTAGTTGTCCATTCTCTACTCTTGAAGAGTGTGTAGAGGTGCTCTCTGTTCTTTCTAGTTTCAGAAAGAACAGAGCAGTTCAAACCTTTACTGCATCTCAAATGGGTGAAACCTTACATCACATACAAGCATTTGAAAATGGACACTGCAATCATTCTTTGCTGCAGTATCAGTAGTAACAGTAAACCTTTTGTTATGGGCAGTTTTCATTACAAAGCACAGTCACGTTCAAATAAACATTAATACCTTAACCCCTTTCAGGCCAGCACCCCTCTACACCACAGTGCTGTGTTTGACACTTTCAAGGGTAAAATTGACCTTTTAAAGGATCATTTTTAAATGCTTTCCATAATAAAGGTAGCTTGCTACAGCCTGTAATATTATTTATCTTTTTATCTAGCATGTCCCATATGCAGATCTTGGAGCAGTTTTCAAAGCTGGATGAGTTTAGTCTCACCTTATCCCTGTGTAGTGGGTAGGTAGGTCAATATTACCCCACTTTACAGATTTGGAAAGTTAGGAACAGAGAGGTGAAGTAATCTGTCCAACAGTATTGAAGGCAGCTGGCAGATCAAAATAAATCACTGTGTTGGCATCCTTTCGTCTGCAAGAGATGGTGGGAATTGCAGTCTATGATGTCATGCATCTGAAGAAGTGGGTTTTTTACCCACGAAAGCTTATGCCCCAATAAATTTGTTAGCCTTTAAGGTGCCACCAGACTCCTTGTTGTTTTAGTGGACACAGACTAACATGGCTGCCCCCTGAGTCTATGATGTAGACCAGGGTTCTCAAACTGGGGGTCCGGACCCTTCAGGGGGTCGCGAGCGGTCAGCCTCTACTCCAAACCCTGCTTTGCCTCCAGCATTTATAATGGTGTTAAATATATTAAAAAGTGTTTTTCACTTATAAGGGGGGTCGCACTCAGAGGCTTGGTATGTGAAAGGGGTCACCAGTACAAAAGTCTGAGAACCACTCATGTAGACAGTTTAAAAATCCTCTAATGAGGAAAAAAGCAGAGTTTTTACCCCTAAAATGGAGGAGCAGTGGGGAGACTGTGAAGTCTACTAGGGACTTCACTATTGCTATTGATTTTATAAGGAAGATGCTCATACTAAGATGATGGGCAGCAGTATAAAATTCTTCGATAGATAGGAGTGAAGTTCAAAATCTCCTCCTCCTTTCTAAATCAGCTTTGTCATCCCAGCTGGGGATACTTGTTTGAAAACTGAAGACCCACTCCTCCAGGCACTCTTGAAAATGGCCCCTCCATAGCCTGGGAATTCAAAGCTGGTGTATTTTGTAAAAGGGACGGAAAGGACTGAGGAAGGTGGGTAAACATGGAGAAGGAGGTTGTATATCCAAGGAGATTTGGTGGTTAAGGGAGACAGATCACGGAATGAAATGTAGAATCCAGTTTTGAGATTTCAAAACTGAATGATTCCTGTGGCACCAAGGGTCTACCGGGCTGTGAGGATGATCATGGGGAGGAGCCTGGGAGACCCTAGTCTTTCTGCCTGGTCTTTTCCGGAGTTGCTGCTGAGAGGAGAGGGAGCACCGGGGAATGAGGTCTTACACAGGCCTCCTTGTGGCTCTTCTTCACTGACCTAGGGCCTCCATATGGAAAGGGAGAGGGCAGGTTGTTGGTCTCACCGTCAAAGGCAGCCTTGCTAGATCTGGGGAAGAGAGATTTGCCGGGCAGGCCTTAGAAAAAAACCCCTTCTGCCATTAATTTCTCGATTTATTGTGCCCAAATCTTTAAGAGGCTCTGGATACATATTTAAACTTTCAGTAAATATACAGTACCTTCAAAATGAGCTGTTTGAATATGCAGTATTCATTGTGGATCTCTCTAATCCACAGTATAAGGAAAAATAAATCAACAACCTTGTAAATTGCTAGAAGGAGTTGACTGACACAGTGTCTGTCGAATACCAGGCACAGGGCTTACTTGACTGGCATCAAGAAAGCCGGGGGACTAGAGGTGATGCCAGAATTACTCTGGTGCAACCTTCTTGCCAATCTCCCCCCCCCCCCCCCCAAAAACAGAAGATTGGACACTGGTCAGCAGTAAGATTGTCAATGTGCAGAGATGGTTTCCCATTTACTAGGGAGCGACTATCGCGCAGTTATCTTCAGAGGTGAAAGCAGTCCGGTCCGGTGTACCAGCAAGAGCCAGTATGGCGTACTGGCCCGGCTTCCCCAGGCCAGCGATTTAAAGGGTCTGGGGCTCCCGGCAGTGGCCAGAGCCCCGGGCCCTTTAAATTGCGCCCGAGCCCCACTGCTGGAGCCCTTGGGTAGCGGCGGCAGGGCTGCGGTGTTGATTTAAAGGGCTGGGGCTCCAGCCGCACTACTGGAGCAGAGCCCCGGGCCCTTTAAATCGCCGCTGGAGCCCTGAAGGCTCCTGGCTGCCGCCGCTACCCTGGGGCTCTGACAGAGATTTAAAGGGCCCAGACAGTAGTGATGGCCGGAGGCCCAGGCTCTGTAAATCGCCCCGGGGCTCCCAGCCGCCGCTGCAGCCGGTAGCTCTGGCGGTGATTTAAAGAGCCCCGGGCTCCGGCCACGCTACCGCAGCAGAGCCCCGGGCCCTTTAAATCGCCGATGGAGCCCCGGAGGCTCCCGGCTGCCACTGTTACCCCGGGGCTCGGGGCTCTGGCAGAGATTTAAAGGGCCTGGGGCTCCACTGCGGTAGCGGTGCCTGGAGACCCTGGCCCTTTATATCGCCGCCAGAGCCCAGCTGCTGCTACCCCAGGGCTTCGGCAGTGGGGCTTGGGTGGCGATTTAAAAGGCCCGGGACTCCAGCTGCCACAACCGCCCCAGACCCTTTAAATCTCCGCCTGAGCCCTGGGGTTGTGGCGGCAGCCGTGAGCCCCCGGGGGTCTGTCAGTGATTTAAAGGGCCCAGGGTTCCACTGTGGTAGTGGCAGCTGGAGCCCTGGGCCCTTTAAATCGCCCCTGGGGCTCCCAACTACCTCTGCAGCTGGTAGCTCTGGTGGTGATTTAAAGAGCCCAGGGCTCCCAGTCGCTGCTACTGCAGCCGGAGCCCTGGGCCCTTGAAATCTTGATTTAAAGGGCCCGGGGGTTTAAGGGACCGTGTCTTCCGGTTGAGGCCACGCCCCTTCTGGTTGAGGTCACGCCCCCTGCCCAGGACTCCGGCGTACCGGTAAGTCCTTTAAGTTACTTTCACCACTGGTTATTTTAGACCTAAATTATGAAAGGCTTTATGAGGAGGATCTTATATGCATCAGTCAGAAGTTATGGGCTTGATGTAGGAATTCAATGGCCTGTGTTATGCAGGAGATCAGACTGGATGATCATAGAATGGTCCCCTCCTGCCTTAAAATGTATGGAACCAGTGCGGATCACAGAAGGTAGATCTACTGATCCCTTCCCCATCTACTGTGGAGCAACACAAATGTCATGTTTCCTCTGGTGGCTCAACTGCAACACTTAACTAATAAATCTTATTTGCAGAGCAGGGCTGATATAATTGAAACTGGAGGTTGTTTGGTATGATCAGGTGCTACGCACGTTTTTTGTTAAAAGAGGCTGGATTCCTGTTTCATTTGAAACACGGAAAAAATATTGGACAAATGAAGGAGAATTAAATCAGTCTGGAGAAGGGATACTTATTGTCAAGCTTCTGAGATGGTATTGCTTATATTGAGCAGTAAAGTCAACAAATAAAAAACCCAACTAACGATTTGCCGCAGCATCCTGTTTAATCTAAAGCTAATTCATCGAAATCGAGGGGCACGGAGTACTCTACTGAAGTAGCTCGGGCTCTGTGTTGGCCGTTAGTTGCCCTTTTTGCAAGTGACAGGAATTTTCCAGCAGCACCTAGTCAGTGAGGCATGTAGAATCTGCAGCAGCTCAGCAGTATGTACATTTAATAGCTCAGTGGGTGAGTCCGGTAGTTATAAAATGTACCGACCTTACGGACAGACAAAAGATTATTTTACTTTTTAACTCTGAACAAAAAAGTTAACTTCCTTTCAGTGTGAAATCTAAACACTGATCGGACATATAACGTATACATTCACATAGTTCTTGGATGAGTAGATCTCACTTCATTTTCTCTGTTGAGAGTCAGAGGGAATCTATTCTAGCAGAACCTGTGACATCATCCACTTTGCAGACAGTTGTGAGACTGCAAAATAAAATACCAAGCTGATTCCAGTAGTTTGGGGCTGGGCTTTGTGCTGAGTAGGAGTAAAACAAAACCAGCTTTAGGAGGGGTGGTTTCTGTGCTTCTCCAGAGGAGCTGTTGGGAAGTCTAAATTATAGATTTTCTGAAGGCTATTTGATCAAGGGCGACTAAAAGTATGTGGGTGGGGGTGTTACTGGCAGAGCAATTGTTGGAACTCTCAGATGGTTATTTAAAAAATTTAAAGTTTCCATTAGCTGATGAAGCAGTACCAGTGGGAGGTCTGTAAAGTCTGTTCAGCATCAGTGCAGGAAAGCAGATTGCCCATCTCAGGGAGAAAATACTGGGTACTAACAGGCTCTTTTAGCAGAGAGAGGCAGAACAGGAAGCAATGGCTGGAATCTGAAGCCAGACAAATTCAAATTAGAAACCAGGGGCACATTTCTAACAGGGCGGGTGATTAACCCCTAGAACAAACTCCCAAAGGAAGTGGTGGATTCTTCATCTCATGAAGTGATCAAATCATGACTGGCGCCTTTCTGGAAGATGCTTTAGTCAAACACAAGCTATTGGGCTCAATGCAACAATAAGTGGGCGACACTTAGTGGCCTCAAACTCAGTTAATCTGAGTCTGAGAAACTGGCTCACTAAATGCAGATATTTTCAATAGTATTGGTCCCAGCATCACAGGAGCGCCACTATGGACCATCAGATTATTGAGTCTGAGCTCCTGTAGATCACAGGTCACTAACACTACCCAGTCAACCCTACACCAAGTCTAACAGCCAAAATTAGACCAAAAAATTAAAGCCCACCAGAGTCTAAACTACTATGTCCACAGGTGGCGAATCATAGAAGATCAGGGTTGGAAGGGACCTCAGGAGGTCATCTAGTCTAACCCCCTGCTCAAAGCAGGACCAACCCCAACTAAATCATCCCAGCCGGGGCATTGTCAAGCCAGGCCTTAAAAACCTCCAAGGAAGGAGATTCCACCACCTCCCTAGGGAACCAATTCCAGTGCTTCACCACCCTCCTAGTGAAATAGTGTTTCCTAATATCCAACCTAGACCTCCCCCACTGCAACTTGAGACCATTGCTTCTTGTTCTGTCATCTGCCACCACTGAGAACAGCCTAGCTCCATCCTCTTTGGAACCCCCTTCAGATAGTTGAAGGCTGCTATCAAATCCCCCCTCATTCTTCTCTTCTGGAGACTAAAGAATCCCAGTTCCCTCAGCCTCTCCTCATAAGTCATGTGCTCCAGACCCCTAATCATTTTTGTTGCCCTCCGCTGGACTCTTTCCAATTTTTCCACATCCTTCTTGTAGTGTGGGGACCAAAACTGGACACAGTATTCCAGATGAGGCCTCACCAATGTCGAATAAAGGGGAACGATCACGTTCCTCGATCTGCTGGCAATGCCCCTACTTATACAGCCCAAAATGCCGTTAGCCTTCTTGGCAACAAGAGCACACTGTTGACTCATATCCAGCTTCTCGTCCACTGTGACCCCTAGGTCCTTTTCTGCAGAACTGCTACCTAGCCATTCGGTCCCTAGTCTGTAGCAGTGCATGGGATTCTTCCGTCCTAAGTGCAGGACTCTGCACTTGTCCTTGTTGAACCTCATCAGGTTTTTTTCGGCCTAATCCTCTAATTTGTCTAGGTCCCTCTGTATCCGATCCCTACCCTCTAGTGTATCTACCACGCCTCCTAGTTTAGTGTCATCTGCAAACTTGCTGAGAGTGCAGTCCACACCATCCTCCAGATCATTAATAAAGATATTAAACAAAACCGGCCCCAGGACTGACCCTTGGGGCACTCCGCTTGAAACCGGCTGCCAACTAGACATGGAACCATTGATCGATACCCGTTGAGTCCGACAATCTAACCAGCTTTCTATCCACCTTACAGTCCATTCATCCAGCCCATACTTCTTTAACTTGGCGGCAAGAATACTATGGGAGACCGTATCAAAAGCTTTGCTAAAGTCAAGGAATAACACGCCCACTGCTTTCCCCTCATCCACAGAGCCAGTTATCTCATCATAGAAGGCAATTAGGTTAGTCAGGTACGACTTCCCCTTCGTGAATCCATGCTGACTGTTCCTGATCACTTTCCTCTCCTCTAAATGTTTCATAATTGATTCCTTGAGGACCTGCTCCATGACTCCAGTTCCCTCAGCCTCTCCTTGTAAGTCCCCTGATCATTTTCATTGCTCTCCGCTGGATTCTCTCCAATTTGTCCACATCCCTTCTGTAGTGGGGGGACCAAAACTGGATGCGATATTCCAGGTGTGGCCTCACCAGTACCAAATACAGGGGAATAATCACTTCCCTCGATCTGCTGGCAATGCTCCTACTAATGCAGACCAATATGCCGTTGGCCTGCTTGGCAACAAGGGCACACTGCTGACTCATATCCAGCTTCTCATCCACTGTAATCCCCAGGTCCTCTTCTGCCTTTTCTCAACACAGGGCTGGGGTTTCCGTATTGACATTTGCAGGTGACTAGCTGAAGCGTGGAAGCATGAGATTTTTAGGAACATAAGACAAAGAACCAGAAGAGACCTCTAAAGCAGTTGAGCCTAGCCAAGCCCCCACTATCCCTGGCAACCCTATGATATAATCCTACTCATAAGTGTCTTAAACTCTTTCTTAAAACTAATAAGGATGTTTGCCCCACCACATCTATTGGGAGGCTGTTTCAGAACCTCGCTCTGTTGGTTAGAAACTTGCAAGGTTTGTACATTTTAAAAACAAGCAAACCCTAAGCATTGATTTTCATTTGAGCATATTCAGCTGAGTTTGACCAAATGATTTCTCCTAAGATGCAGATATATTTTGCATCAGTAAGTTTTAGAGCATTGTCTGATATTTCTAAAGAAGATAGTAATGTTGGTAATGAAAATCTTGCTGTCCTGCGTTCAGTGTGCGATTTGTTTCTCTCTAAGGTATCCTTGTTTCTATTTAGTATTCTATGTATCATGCTGAGACCTGGGTCTGGTTTAATCAGTTTGGTTCTGATTGCTTCCTTGTATCCTTGGATCACATCTTGAATTCAGTGTTTTGCATTACAAATCTGCTCTCTTGAGATGGGCAGACTATACAGCTCCATCTGCCGTGTCTAGTTTTAGCCTTTTTTCAATGCGTTCTGCTAAAGGGTGAAATATGCACCCCCCTACCCCACCCCCCAAGACTCCAGCTAATGTGTCAATATACAATTAAAAATGAATGCTGACCAGATACTGGACTGCAGCCTGGTAAAACTATTGCAAGGCACAAAAGATAGGCGGTGTTAACTTTTACTTTGGGTACGGATCACATGTCTGGAGTCATGTGATCTGCTTTTACTTTGAATACTGAAATGCATCCTGCAGGCTAGACTGTTCCACTTGTGTGTCTAATTTTAAATGCCCGTGAAGATACAAGGAAGGTGGATTACTCAAAGGAATATCATTTGAGCTCTTTTGATCTTTGGGATTTGGCTAGTAATATTTCTGAAATGATTATTTCTCATTATTACTATTACATAAAGGAGTTTATTCTAAAAGCACTATGTGAAAATGCTAATAAAGACTCTGATACCGTGATCAGAGCTTAAGTAGATGACTGTTATATTAAATATCAATTTTTTTTACCTCAGCAAGTTTTGTGCTGGAATTGTTTTTTAAAAAGGTGTGTTTATTTTTGTACTCTTTCATCTTAACAATGGCTGATCCATTTTTGCTTCAATTTTCACCAAAAAAATCACCAGCTGACTATTGACTCAGCCAGAAAAATGACAGTTTTGGGGAAGTTTTAAGGAGTGAAAACAAGTTAGACTAGAAAATATTTAGAAACTGAAATAATCTCCGACATCACTTCTAAAACCCCAGTAACTAGAATTATACCAAGAACCTTCTCATATCTTCAAGATAACAGTAATAATACTTGACAGCTTTATAGTGTTTTTCATGGTCAGAGCACTTAAATTGATTCTCACAAAAGTTCTGAATAAGTATTATCCCTATTTCCCTGATGGGGAGCTGTGATGGGGTGTCCACCCCACACAAGGCCTGAATATGTAAAACAGGCCAATTAACCCTGTAACAGGCTGCACATGGAGGAGAGTCAGAGCTGATCAGGTCTCACTGATAATGAAGCCCAGCTGAGCTGGTATAAAACCAGAGGTGAAGAGCAAGAAGGGGCTGTGGGAAGGAACACTGCCATCATTCCCTAGAGAGTAGGGGAGTTGCGAAGAGAAAAGGGAGAATCCTGGGGGGAGTAAACCCTGGGATCCTGCCTGGGGAATACTGACTCCGGCAATACTGACCCTGGGGTAGGGGAGGTTAGCGGCAGGGAGCAGAGCAAGCTCCAATGGTTACCTGTGTGTGTGTGTGTGTGTGTGTGTGTGTGTAAGATACGTAGGAAAGGCAGGAAAGAGCCCAGGGAATTGGTAGCAAGGTTGGAGCTTGAACAGACCTTGGTTGCTGGACATAAGGTCCCTGGGCTGGAACCTGGAGTACTGGGTGGGCCCAGGTTCCCCTACCAGCCATCAGAGCACTGGCACAGTCTGGGCAGTGAACCAGAAGACTGCCTGAGGTGGATTGTCCAGTGGTACTTGGTAACCTTGGAAAGGGAAAACTATACTGACCTGGCTGGAGGGCCAAGCCATAAAGAAGGAGTAACATGAATCCAGAGATTGCGGGGAGGAGGGAACCATGGGGAAAGCAACTGAAGGAGGGGGCCTGAGAATGGTTGAGAGCTAATCCCCAAATGAGCCACCAGGAGGCACTCCCCGCAGTGAATAGTAAATCTTGTGACAGGAGTGTCATGCAAAGAAGTGAAGACCTTGCCAAGATCATGGGAAGAGTCCGTTTCAGAGTTGGATTAGCGCTTTGGGCTACATGATCTCTGGAACCATACTGAAAGCACAGCTCTGTGCCACTCTTCCTTCTCCCTCTCTATCTTAATGCACAGAAGTGCAGTACAGCTTTGAAGAACTGATACTTTCTCTCTTCCTGGCATCCTTCAAGTGTTAATGAGGGGTGACCCTCAAGATGTGTGGCAGGACACTTGTATACTTTGGAGGTAAAAGGACATAAAAATCTAAGTGGAAATCAGCCGAAGATGAAATATTGTAGGTTGTGGCAGGTTCTCCTGTTCGTGATTGAAATTTGAAATGTGATATTTATACTAAGTTCTTTAGAAACAAAACTTTAGAGTATTTTCAATGAAGTCAAATAGCCAGGAGACATTTGTAAAGTAAGGGTCTGAAGAGCAGCATTTATCTTGGTTTGTGGCACTTGCAAATCAAAAGGAAGGTGAAAATACCTCTGAACATTCTTTGGCTTCAGGAAAACCTCATTCCAGGGTTTTCTATTTATGACACTGTCTCATAGGGCACGAAGAATTCACCAGCACTGGGAAATCTAATTTAGAGATGCCACAGAGTACAAGAATTCTTTTTAAAGTGGCATAAGACTTGAGAGCTCCTGAAGGACATTTTAAATACAATAGATGGATTTGTTCCATCAACTTTAAAATGTACAGTTGCCTTAGTAGATGCAATGTATTTGGCAACTGAAACTCAGAACTTGAACAATATAGATTAAAATGAGGGTCTTGCTGTTGAGAGATGAATCAGAAATGTGGATTTAGATTAAAACTATTTCCACATCCAACCTGCATTTTATACTGTGGCTGCCACTAAAACAGCAGCATCCGACCATAGTATCTGATACTGGTATCGGAGGTACCACAATTTTTCTTAGCGACAATTATTTCCCACTCTGTATGTAAGTATATGGTATCTTTTTAATGGTGACCTCTACACCTGATGGGAGTTGCCTTTTTATTATGTGAGCCTTAAGAATGACGTGCTACGTAAACTGGCCGCAGCGTTTTTATGAAATGTATAGTTAGTCATCTTCAGCATAGTCACTTTGAAGCCAAATTTAGTTCAGAGCTGGAAAGCTAAGTAAATCAAATATGTGAGTGAGCAATGGTGAAGCAGCCTAAAAATGTTTGGCTGAGAGACTGGAAGAGTGGCCAGTCGGTCTCTTCTGTGGGGCACTATTTAATTCATGGCAGTGGGGATGGGCTGAGAAATTGAGCTTCTGTGACAGAGATGTAGGTTAGATTAAACAAAACATTTAACCATTAGTTTCATTTTTAGTGTTGAGATATTTCATATAAGCACTAGGACTCATTTGATAGTTTTATTAGAAAGGTTATTGCCTGTAAAAGGTATAAAAGCCTAGGCAATAGAAAAATATTTATTATGGTTACAACTGGTATTTCCCCTTAGTGGCCTGATGGAATAGGCCTTTACCTTGACCTACCACTACTACTAACCTTAAACTGTTTAGAACATTTCCAATAAAAATATGAATCTTTCATGAAATTGGATATAGATTTTTATATGGATGCCTGATGTTAAAATAGATGGAATGAATTTTGTTAGCATTTGTATTCATAAAAATACATTTTCAGAGATTGTAAAAGATGAGATGCAAACTGTTACAGGTTTATGGTATTATTTGGGGAGGGGAAGTGCCTACTTCTCCATTTCTAGAAAGTCTAATACTAAAAGCTTGTGGTTTTTGAATTATTGCTAAGACTGCGCTGCCTTCCTCCCACTTCTGACGTGATGTTTTTAATGAATGTTTTTATTTTGAATCATTCCAGTTTTACAATTATGGCCTTAAGTGACCATTCTGGATAAAGCAAATCTATTTTGGTTACATCATCAGGCCATTTATTGTCTGCACAACTGATAATCATTCTTTGATTTGTGCCATTAGAATAAAGCTCAGGCCACAAGTGGTAGCAATACAATATTCTCTGAAGTTGATGTTTTGTTATTTGTTCCTGGTGCTATTGGCTTGGGTGCATTTAGAAATAGCTTTAGTTTATTTCTGAAACCTAGAGTTACACGCCTCCAACTAATTAAACTTCTGTTTTCTCAGTGCTTTGACTCCAGGTGTGGAGGCAACAGACTCACTTCTTCGGTTGGATTGGGAGAAGCTTAGCTGTCAAGCAGACTGGCTTCTCCCAGCTCCTCCTTGCTCATCACTACCAAGCACTTCATTTGATTAAACCAAGGAAAGCACAGCTGAAAACATCAGTCCTGTGGTTTCTGGGGATGCAGCATCCACCATTTGTGAGGCCCCTTGTCTCGTAGTTTCATGCTTTTTTTCTTTGTTTTCCTGTTGAAGATTAATGCAACGGAATCGCTTTTCATAGCGTGGAGGTACACATGCTTGTTGTTGCTGCATTCACTGCACCTGCTGGTTTGCCGTGCTCTGAAGTTGCTTGAACTGGCACCTCTGGCATTGTTCTGTTAGGATCTACTTGGAGTATTCAGCAGCAGCAAGATGGAGAACATTAGGATCTTCTTGTTAGTGTGAATTGATGAATATGGGTAAACTGTGCTGCATTAGCTGAATGAATGGCATGTCATTTTATTCCTAACTTTTTAAATGACAGGTGAAAAGCTTCAGCTAATGTGTCTTTAATAATTAATTGGTGTGTACAGGCGCATCTTAGAGCCATTTTCATTTTATATGGTATGATAGACCTGTGATTGATTAATCCTGCTTGTAAAGTTGTAATAGACTTAATGGGAGGAAAGCCTGTACTTTTCTTGTCATTGACCAAATAATAATGAATTGGCTAAGAGACAGTCAGCTATAGTTGAAGCTTATTTATTTAACAAAAATGTATACATTATATAAAAACATGTAGATTTTGATTATATCCCTCTTCCCCAGTTTCCTATGCTGCTTGTATTCTTAGATTGGACTGACTTTTGTGAGCACTATTGGAATACAAGTAATTTATTGTTGCAAAGATGAAGTAAAATAGATCTAACTAGTTAGTTCTCTCCTCTGCTTGCTTACAGATTTAAACTACCAGGTGTGAAATCTAGATCCAGATTGCAAGCAATGTACTTGGAATCCATCTGTGATGCAAACTCCAACTTTTCCCAGGAGCTTCTTGCAGTAACGAACACTAGGGAATATGAAAAAGGGGCTGAGGTGGAGGGGAAATGGAAATATAAGAGGCTGAACTTAAGGAGTTATAGAGCAGGGTCTATTGACAGTTAAATTATATGTAAGCTTTATAACTTTATTTATTGTCTGGAACATGATGAGGAAGAGGTACCCTATGAGCAAGTGCTTATATAATCCATCATAAAGTCTACAGCAAGCTTGATTGGAGGCCTTTATTGGATTTAACATGAAAATAAATAATAGGATAGTGGCCCCATGATTGTTTATTTTGATATTAATTTTTACGTGTAGAAACTGTTTTCCTCTGTTTAAAATATGAGTGACAGGAGTTGTATCTTCTACTTCTGGATCTTGCTTGATACTGTTTCATACACCATATGTAATCTATAGAATGTGTATATGTTGTCCTGAAATGTGTGTGTTCTGCTGAAAAAATAGTACGAGAGGAATGTTCAAAAGTGTACTTTAAATCAGTACCTCATTGTTCTTGTAAAGGGTGAGTGTGTCCTGCAGATAGTGTAAGGAAGCCTGTGATGTATTTTACCACATTAGTGATCATGGTGTCAGATATTAACATATAGCCATCCTGTAGCTTTGTGCAGCATCACTATTATATGAAAGACTGTAATGGCATGCAGTACCTATTCCATCTATTAAGAGTTCCTGGGGGAGAAAAGCAATAAAGTAATGCAGTAAAAAATGTCCCAGTTGTCCCTGCTATAAAATGCTGTTGGGCCTTCTGGCTGAATGTAGTGAGCAAAGAATGGGGCTGCCCAGCTGTCAGCAGTCATTTAGTAATGAAATACCACACAGTCATTCAATAATTCTCTCTCCCCCTCTCTCCTTCCTCAGCACTTTGCTGTTAAGCTCACTGAAGAGAAGAGTCCATGAAATCAATTAACAGATCTGCCTGTTTCATGCTGGGTGGAATTAGTTGCATGGAGAAATTTCACTCTATTTCAGTATTTGGTGAATTGTGAGACCAATTAGTCACCTTAAACCTTCAAGAAGAGGCTTGTAAAAATAGCACAGCTAATTTGGCATATAGACATCAATAACTTTACCAGTAGTGTATGAGCTGGCCTAGTTCGTAATGTTAGCCATTTAAAACCTCAGTCTGCCCAGTTTTTAATAGGATACTAAAAGCTTGTGTTTTTTGAATTATTGCTAAAACTGCTCTGCTGCTCTGCCTTCCTCCCACTTCTGAATTTCTTCAGTACACATGTATGTTAACTTTGTTTCTATTGAAGATTGGCTGACATGCATGCAGGGCTTAATCTGATTCTGGTAAATACATATTCTCACCATTGTGATCTAAGAGCTGTGATGGTTGCGCTTGTGTTAGGTAATGTTTTCTTTAGAAGTACTGTATCTACATTTAAAGGACATTTTTGATTCTCCAAACCCCCCAGTCCCTGGCCCTTCCTTATCAGTAACTGAGTATAGAATGGATCAAAAGATTGTCTTGTACAGTTCAAGATTCAAAATCACTTGAATAAATTCAGGACTCTACTAAACAAAAGAGTACAGAGCTGGTTTGCTGTTTTTCCCTGTACAGTTGCCTCAGGCTTTCAGCTGTCCAGAAAAATGACAAACAGAAGTAGTTATTGGTGGCAAAGGATTTTTTTTGCTAATATTTCATTTAAAAAGAATTCCAATCAAATTTTATTTTTGCGGTTTCTAATGCACTGTATTGGCAATTAACAGCTTGAAACCTGTTAAAAAGAGCTTTAAAAATTCTATGATATGAATCATGAATTTACAAAGTCCCAAGAGGTAGACATCTTTTTGTATTAGTGTTAACTGGACATGTTTTAAGGTAATGGTTTAATAAATATTTTAGCACTGTCTTAGTAGAATTTTGACCTTTTCATTGCCCCTCTGAGCTCAGGATGTTAACAAGGGAAATTGCAAATGATACGAGTGGAAGGCTTGGGCTAATTTACTAAAATCTGCAGGTCCTTTCTTGTGGGGAAAAAGAATATTTGGACCTCTGTAATTTGAGCTTCTTTGCAAGTTACAGTAATTACATGCAGTGCTATTTAACTCACCAGCATTTGACAGAATGCATCTTTGCATGCAAAGATGGGAATATGCACATAGAGTCTCTAAAGGGTTAAAAAAGGCTTGTAGTTAATCCAAAACACACAAATGCTGTTACAGCAGAATTGCTTCAAGCTCTTTTAAAAGTCCTTTCAAGTGGAAATGACATTGCTTTTGGTTTTACTGTAACATATTCAGTAAAGCAAGCAGGCAGCTCTACTAGCTCTCTCACTCCCTGGTGATGAAAGGGAGTTTGAGATTCTCATGCCGCTAGATGAAGTCTGACTTGCATGTAGTGTGATAAATTAAAGTGGAACTTTTTTTTTAAACAATGGACCAAGTGAATGTGGTTCTCAGCCACCAGTAGCACGTAGAAATCTTTTAGTACAGCCTGGTGAGAGCAGGGTTGTGTGGTGTGTTCCCAACAAAACCGGGATAGCATCCAATTGTAAAAGATTTGGTCCTATGGGTCATACAGTTGTCCCTCAGTGGCAACTTTCAGTTTAAAGCAATGTTTTAGTCGCCGTCAGCCCCACTATGAGCATTATCTGAATAATTGACTGACTTTCTTTATGAACCCTCACTGCAGAGCCAGAACTTATGATCAAGTCTCTCTCATCTCCCTCCCCCACATAAATGGAAGAAAATACTTCTGGCTTCTCTTGGACTATCGGTGTTGAGTACTGAGGAGTCCAGTAAATAAGATCAGAGCAGTGACACTGGAACATTTTTAGTGGTGGGGGTGCTGAAAGCCAGCCCCCAGCTCATACCCCTGTCTGTCCGTGGCCCCCCCCCCCCAACTGAGAGCTGACTGGGAGCAGGGCTATGTCTCTGGGAGGGGTAGACCTGGACAGGTGTAAGGGGACCGAGGCTGTGGCCACAGCTGGGGGTGGGCGTGGGGCCAGGAGCAGAGCCCTGGCCACGGGAATGGGAGAGGAGGCCTGGGAGCGGGGGTTGGGGCCAGGCGTGGAGCCCTGGGTGTGGGCACAGGGCCAGCGGTCAGGGAGTGGGGGCCGGTGGCCAGGACCTGAGCCCCAGGCACAGGACCGGGGAGTGGAGTCCTGGGAGCAGGGCCCCATGTGCGGAGCCAGCAGCTGGGGCGCGGGGTCAGCCCCCAGCACCCAGGCTGGGGAGTGGAGCCCTGGTTGCAGGGCCAGTGGCCCCGCATAAAACCTGGGGGTGATCCAGCACCCCCCTGCACTTCTACTTCCTGTGTCTAGGGATCAAAGGGATGACCCTTTCAGTCATGATTGTGGTCTCTGCCTGGTCCCTGAAGTGTTTCCTTCTTCCTCCCACATCGCCTCCATCTTACTGAGGCTGATCCTGAGCCGGCTGTTTTTCATTCCGTAAGATTTCATATGTCTTCAGTCGTCACTAAAAGGGATAATGGCAACCAGATACAACGGGTTAAAGAATATTTTGATAAACTAGATGTATTCAAGTCAGCAAGGCCTGGTGAAATTCATTCTAGGGTACTTAAGAAAGTAGCTGAAGCAAACTTGGAGCCATTAGCAATTATCTTTGAGAACTTCTGGAGAATGGGTGAGCTCCCAGAAGACGGGAGAAGGGCAAACTTAGTACTTACTTTCAAAAAGGTACTCTCCCGTTCCCATGCCAAACCAACCTAATTTCCTTCTTTGATAGGGTTACCGGCTTAGGGGCTAGAGGGGAAGCAGTAGAAGTGATGTAGCTTGATTTTAGTAAGGCTTTTGATACAGTCCCACATGACATTCTCATATGCAAACTAGGGAAATGCAGTCTAGATGAAATTACTATAAGGTGGGTGCACAGCTGGTTGAAAGACCATACTCGAGTACTTATGAATTGTTCACTATGAAACTGAGAGGGCTTATGTAGTGGAGTCCCACAGGGGCCAGGCCTGGGTCTGGTACTGTACAGTATTTTCATGCGGGGGGAGGGATAGCTCAGTGGTTTGAGCATTGGCCTGCTAAATCCAGGGTTGAGAGTTCAATCCTTGAGGGGGCCATTTGGGGATTTAGTTGGGGATTGGTCCTGCTTTGAGCAGGGGGTTGGACTAGATGACCTCCTGAGGTCCCTTTCAACCCTAAGAATCTAATCTATCTAATTACTTGAATAACGGAATGGAGAGTGTGCTTATGAAATCTGCAGAGGGCATCAAGCTGGGAAAGGTTGCATGCACTTTAGAGGACAGGACTAGAATTCAAAAGGACCTTGACAAATTGGAGAATTGGCCTGATCAACAAGATTAAATTAAATAAAGAGAAGTGCAAAATACTTCACATGGGAATGGAAACTCAAATGCACAACTACAAAATGGGGATAACTGGCTAGGTGGTGGTAGTGCTGAAAAGGAACTGGGGTTATAGTGGCTCCTGTTGAATAGGAGTACAGGCGAGTCTCATCTTACGCGGGGGTTCTGTTCCGCAGTTAGCGCGTAAAGCGAAAACCGCATATAGTCAAAATTACATTGAGCTGAATGGCGGGCGGAATCACCCGCACTACAGGTACAGTGTAGACCAGGGCTCAGTCAGACACGGTGCAGGGGGTTAATGATTTCTTGAGGTTCCTTCTAGCCCTTCTCTCTCTCTCTCTCTCTCTCTCTCTCTCTCTCTCTCTCTCTCTCTGTATTTCATACTTTTTATTTCTCTCTTACACTTGCATTTAGTTCTTTGAGTAGTGAGTTCTAAAATGCCCAGCCTGTCCCCGCTGGAGTATTTATCGCTATGGTAAATTTTTAAAAATATATATTATATCTAGGTTTTTTGTTTCTACTGGTAACGCACATCCGCACATACCTCCATATTGGTGCGTGCAACAAAATTCGTTCCGTACAAGGATGGAAAAAATTAGAGGGAACATTGCGGATAAGTCTGCTCAGTCCATTTCCCTAACTAATGGGAGTTTGGGAAGGCTCAAACCTCTGTTTGGAGGAGGTAATGACTGGTCCTGAAAGAGGTACAAATGATTACATCTCCAGCTTTGATACTGAGGCTGAAGTCTATATAGTGCATTCTGTGTGAGGAAATCTAGACACTATCTGGGACAATCTGATATTTGCGATAGCTGACTTGAGATCCTTAGCTAGTGTACTGGGGGGCACTTGCATAGATATTAAAGGCATGTTGTCAATTCCGTTCCAAGACTTGATAGTATTTCTGCTAGACATGGTAGAAATCGGTTGAAGCTGTGCAGTGGTTAGTGTACTAGTAGGATTCCTTGATTGGGTTTGTCT
Organism: Chrysemys picta bellii; assembly: GCF_011386835.1. Taxonomy (NCBI): domain Eukaryota; kingdom Metazoa; phylum Chordata; order Testudines; family Emydidae; genus Chrysemys; species Chrysemys picta. The sequence goes on from NC_088798.1 coordinate 917,352, forward strand.
AGGGTTGCCAACTTTCTGCTTGCACAAAACTGAACACCCTTGCCCCGCCCCCTGCTCCACCCCTCTTCCTCTAGTCATTGAACTTTTTGAAACTTTGCACTTTTAGAGAGAGGTAAGGGATTGACTCTGTGTACACAAATTTGCAGAGGGACAATAGAGTTGAGGTCTATTATTTCTCACCTCTCTATATATAATTTATTTATTTAAAAACATTTTGCTGTTAACAAGCATGTTACCTCAGGGGAGACACATCCACAGTTTGAGAACTGCAAAACCTAAGCATCTCTGCTGGTATCTTCTAGACTGAGCACTGAGTCCCATTGGGTAGATAGAAAGATTAACCTAAAGAATCTATACAGAAGCCTGTGGAGCCCCATAAGATTGGGTCCCTAATCCATGAACTATTGGAACTCATTTACAAAACTTTTCTTAAACATTACATGACTATATTGTCTCATACTATAGAATTAGAATTTATAATCCCTATTCCATGATGAGATATCATGTATCTTAATTAAAACTATCCTTAGGTTTTTTCCTTAAAAAGCATTTTATCAAAAAAATCTGATTTAAATGAAAAAAATCGGACTTTTTTTTTTTAAATTCATTGATTTTTATCCACCCTGCAGTAAACAGAAATTCACAGCCCATTACCTGTCCATGATTTGTACTATATACCCCTGACTAAACCTTAGCTGTGGGGTGGAGGGGGGCGCTGCTCTGGGGGGGGGATGGACGTAGAGGGACACCGGGGGGCTGCTGTTGGAGGGGATCTGGGGGGCCACGAGCAGCAGCTGCTCTGGCCGCCCCCAGGGCTGCCCACCCGCTGGTGCTGAGGGAGTCTCCGGGGCCAGCAGTGCTGGTGTGGCTGGCTGCGGGGCTCCCCACCTGCCAGTGCTCCGGCTGCCCCGGGACTGCTGAGCTGCAGGTGGTCCCGTGAGCAGCCGCACTGCTCGGCTGCCCAAGCAGCGGCCAGTGCGACTGGCTGTGGGGCGGCCTGAGCAGCTGGCTGCAGAGCCGTTCCAGCAGTGGCCGTTGTGGCTTTCCCACGGCTGCCTGAGCAGCCCTAGGGTCAGCCACGACGGCCACTGCAGCAATCATGAAGGTCGCAGAGAGTCACGGAATCCTTGATGGACACGGAGCCCTAATTAGAAGTGCCCTGGTGCAGGAATCACCTTTTTGTTCCATGTTTGTACACTGCCTAGTGCAACGGGCTCCTGATCCGTGACTAGGTCTGCTAGTGCTACAGGAACACCAATACACAGGAGGGTGGGGTGAATGGACACTTAGTGTGTGGGGCTCCCTCATCTGGCTGTGCAGCAGCAGTTTATCTATTATCAGAGCTGTGCTGACCTTGATTACTTTGTGCATAGGCATAATGAGAGAGCCTTGTTCATGGCAGCTTCTTTAGAAATACAGCCAGGCACTACCAGGCAAGGCAAGTGCTGTAATATTACAATTAAAATGTAATAAACATTTTGTGGTTTTAATATCTGAATTAATTTTTTTATGTATTCAATCTATAAAATGTGCTGATTGTTACCTCTTGGTGCATATGCATTTTATTGAAAACCACTGGATTAAAACAGAGCTAAGAGACCTCATTAGGAACAGACCAGTAAAAGGAACTTTGCCCTTTGTACCATGCCTTCAGGGGAGAGGCTGAGTAAATACATGGTCCTTGCTATGTGGCTAAAGGTAAAAAAACCTCTGACTTTTGGACCAATAGAGGATGCACGTAAGTCAGGTTTCTTTCACTGTGAAGGTTCTGTGTCTGGCTCCCAGACACGTCTTTAGAGGCTGTTAGAGCCTCAGCTCTGTTCATGGAGTATGGGGGGGCCAGTGTCTTAGATAGCTGGGGTGCAAGTCGTATAGAGTTGTATACCACAAAGCCCAACACCTTGAATTGTGCAAGTTTAATATGACAAACAGCTAAGCAAGCAGGCAGCCGATTTGCACATGAAGTGAAATTTCGGAGTGGTGTTCAGGGGTCGTACAAAATGGAGTTCATTGCTGTATCCAATCTGCAGGTAACAAAGGCCTGGATAGCTGGTGAGGTCCCATATCCTAAGGTAAATGTCACAAGCACCTGAACAATATTTGCTAAGGGGTGCAACAGCTGAAGAGCAGTACTCCATACTTCTGTTAATTTGATATGCTTGGATTTGATGAATAAGATACTACGTCTTCTGTCAGTGGGCGAACTTTAGCATTAGCTCTGTTTAAGAGCATAGATTAGTTATTTCCTTTCCTTGGAGTTTTAGTTGTTGAATGCCTTATGAGGGTTTCCTTTGTTTTTCCTTAATTTGGAAACAGGCTAACATTTTTTTCCATTAAAATTTGCTTTGTTCCTTTCTACATAAAGCTTTTGCCTTCAGGAATTTAAGTTTTGGCAACTAACAGAATTAAAATGGCTTTCCTCCTAAGTGCTGTAAAGTGTGTGTGTGTTGAATGTGATCCTAATGACTCAAAGTGTACATTTCAGCACATTAATGCATGAATGGATTGAAAAACCAACTAGCTGTAATTTCTTTCCTTGTAAAATTTTACTGAATGGTATCCCAGGAGGCTGCACGTTGTATATCCCCTTTATGTCTTACACAAGGTCATTTAAAGGCTGTAGCCTGGAAGGAAAGAGTGAATAACTTCAATAGCAATGTAGTGAAACTTCTACAGATAGCAGATGGAATGAGCCTTTTTTCAAAGGTCTTTCCATTTGCTATCAGCAAAAATCTTCATTACAAAAGGGCACTCCTTTGTGAGGTACATCACTTTCTCAGGTGGCTCTTTTATTAGGAGCCAGGTTTATCTTGAATCGGACTATTAGTGTGGGACAATTCCCTTGGTAAAGAGGATATCTAAAACTTGTGAGGTGTAATTGAGATATAAAGAAAACATCCTTATAATTGTGATAGTGGGAACTTCTAGAGTAAATAAAAACTCAAACCTGGACCTCTCTTATAAAACAAACTTCCTCCTCCTCACTTTTTGGTGAAAGATGAGCAAATAAACAGAGATGTTCAGATCATGGGTGGGGTTATCATGGAAAGTGAAGATTATCATATCTGTCAGATGCTTGTAATGTTTAAATGTAAGTCCCTGGTTACTGCTGCAATCTCTCACATGTATAGACTCATAGCCTTTAAGGCCAGAAGGGACCATCATGATCATCCGGTCTGCACTTCGCAGGCCACGGAACTTCACCCTCCCATTCCTGCAATAGGCCCATAACCTCTAGCTGAGTTACTGAAGTTCTCAGGTCATGATTATTTAAAGACTTCAAGTTACAGAGAATCCACCATTTACTCTAGTTTAGACTAGCAAATGACCCATGCCCCTTGCTGCAGAGGAAGGCGAAAAACCCTCAGGATCTCTGCCAATCTGACTTTGGGGAACAGTTCCTTCCGATCCCAAATATGGCATGTCAGCAAGACCCACCGGCCAGTCACCTGGGAAAGAATTCTTTATATTATAGGAACTCAGAACCCTCCCCATCTAGTGTCCCATCTCCAACCATTGGAGAAATTTGTTACTAGCAGTCACAGATGGGTCACATGCCATTGTAGGCAGTCTCCTCATACCATCCCTTCCATAAACTTATCAAGCTCAGTCTTGAAACCAGTTAGGTTTTTTCCCTCACTCCTCTCGATGGGAGGCTGTTCCAGAACTTCTCTCCTCTAATGTTTAACAACCTTTATCTAATTTCAAGTCTAAACTTATTGATGGCCAGTTTATATCCATGTGTTCCTGTGCAATCATTGATGCTTAACTTAAATAACTCCCCTCTCTCCATGGTGTTTATCCCTCTGATGTATTTATAGAGAGCAATCATATTTCCCCATAGCCTTCATTTGGTTTGGCTAAACAAGCTAAGCTCTTTGAGTCTCCCCTCATATGGTAAGTTCTCCATTCCTCTGATCATCTTAGTAGTCCTTTTCTGCACCTGTTGCAGTTTGAAATGATCTGTCCTAAACATGGGAGACCAGAATTGTACACGGGTATTCAAGATGGGATCTCACCAATGCCTTGTATAATGGTAATAACACTTCCCATCTCTACTGGAAATGAATCATAGGATTGCATTAGCCTTTTTCATAGACACATCACAATGGTGGCTTATAGTCATCCTGTGATCCACCCGTTACACTCAGATCTTTCTCCTCCTCTGTTGCTTCCAACTGTCATGTCCCCAGCTTACAGTAAAAATTCTTGTTAGTCCCTAGTTAATTAATAGACATTAATACAGAATGCTACTATACTGCCTTGATTTCTGTCTTCCCTGAACAGCACATCCCTTCAGTACCTATACTCCAGTCATGACTACTGCTCCACCATGTTTCTGTTATCCCTAGAGTACAGAGGTAAAAGCCACCATAAACTGATAGGTGACCATCATATACTCACAGTTTTGACTGCTGGTCACATGGTTTTTGTAGTAATCTGTGTCATCCAGATACCGAGGTACGAGCTGAGTAAGTTTGTAGTGAGCCTTATGGCAAACGAAGATCTTAACAGGGACTGAAACAGCCAAATCATGAGGCACAGTGAGAAATATGGAGGGATAATTAGGAGCTCTTCCTGTATCCATGCTGCCCGTCGTTATTTTGTAACTTTATTGCAGCAGCCTCTGTACTCCACTCTCCTAGGTCGTGGGGCAATTGTACCGGCTCATGCAGTCCGGCTGTATAGTGTGTTCTTGCCCTCGCCCTTCCTCTCTGCCTTTCCCAATCTGAAATGGATGAGGCTGCGTTTTCTTGAAGACTATAGCAGGCAGCATGGAACAATAGCCACCCAGGAGTGTTGCCGTCTTCCTCTCCTGTAAGCTCTCAGTGCTCACATGAGGCAGATTCTGCAGTGCACACACTCATATGGTAATATTGCAAGCATGTCTTCAGGAAAATATGAGCAGAAAGACAGCCCTGGAACAAACCTTGGCCTGTTCTGCTGGGCAGAGATCTGGGGACTTGCCATGTGGTGTGAAAGGTGGATGTGTTGGACCACAGTCTGTTCATCCCCAAGTGTTGGATTTGCTGCAGTCTCGATGCAGCTGTCTGGGCCTTTCAAACAGGAAGTTACTCTGAAGCCTACTATATTAATCTGCCAAATAAAGAAGAGTTGTAATATGTATTAATTGATTTTCTTCAAAAACAGATTGTTTTGAGCACATGAAAGAGGGTGATAGACTTATGCCTAGCAGGGTAGGAAGGCTGTTGTAGTGTTATATAACTTACTATACAGACTGTTGTATAAGAAATTCAAGTTTAGAATTTCAAGTTTAGTATGCAGCAACAATTTGAGAGAGAGAGTCATCGTAAACCACAAGAAACAGAGTTAAGGATGAGTTCTCAACATCAACATTGAATTTCCTGATTTATGAGTGCCTGATATCTCAACCTTAAATGTGCATTAATTCTGGGGGTAGATTCTCATTTACTTGGAGGATCTTTTACACCGCTCAGGGCGAATACATTATATTTGCATTTTGCAAAGCAATGTAAAGGGGGCCTAGTCTAAATGAGAATCAGACTTTCCCCCTAACGTTATTATGTTGTCATTGGCTTGCCATGCCTTAATGAGCTTACAGGACGTGGAGAACATTTTTTGCTTTAGTTCAGGGTGAAGAATGTTTACATGAAAAACTTGTCTATTCACAGTCCCTTAGTTATGAATACAAATATAATTGTGGGGATATATTCCATCTACCTGCTTGCCTATTTGACCCTCTTCACTATTTTACCTGAGTGCCTCCTGATTTGGAAAAGGATCGTGTGCAATGTTGATGAAGATCAAAAAGGAAATTTAATCTAATAAAGCGGTAATTATGGGTGATGTTAACTACCTGCATATAAACTGATCATTATATCATGTCAGAGCAAAGGTTAGAGAAGCAATTTCTCAGCACCGTCAACTATTGCTTCTTGGAAAACTAGTTCTAGAGCACACAAGAGAAGAGGCTGTTCTGAGCTTAGCCTTTTGTAATGCACAGTAGTTAGGTTCAAGAAGTAATGGTAGTTGAACCACTAACAGCGACTACAGTATAACAAAGTTCAACATCCTTCAGGAGGAGTAATACCAAAATCTACCACTGAGAAAATTCACAGAGATATTCTAAACCTTCCATCATGGCAAGTCATACATTAAATGATGGATTAGAAAAAGAATTCCCTTATGGGCAGGGTACTCTGTAATTGTCCTTTTTAGAATGACTCTTTCACATTCTTTTGAAGCATCTGGTATGGCCCACTGTCAGACAGGGTTACTGGGTTAGTTAGACTGGAACAATTCCCACTTCCATAGGCGCTCAGATACCATGGTGAAAAACATGCGTAGAAAGAAAAGTAGAGGGTACCATTATGGACTGTGTTAATGTATGTAATGTAGCACGTCAACTATAGATATAATATTTTTTCTGCGTCAACTCTGAGAAAAGTTCAGAAAGCAAAACCGACCATTGTAGATCGCCTTTGTGAACCTAACCAAAGCATTCGACATAGTCAGCAGAGCAGGTCTATTTGCAGTATTAGAAAAGATAGGATGCCCACCAACCTTGTTAAGTTTTATCCCTTCATTCCACAACAACATGAGAGCAACTCTCCAGTTTGACGGGTCCACTTCGGACAGCTTTGAGACGAAAAGCAGAGTGAAGCAACAATGTGTTCTTGCCCCCACACTCTTTGGAATTTTCTTCTCGGTATTCTTGAATTGTGTGTTTAAGGACATGAAAGATGGCGTGTATCTCCACACAAGATCAGATGGGAAACTCTTCAATCTGTCCCAACTTAAGTCAAAGACCAAAGTCAAAAAGGTGCTAATCAGGGAACTTCTATTCACTGATGATGTTGCCCTCATAGCCCACAGTGACGATCTACTACAAGAACTCATGGACTGCCTTTCAAGTGCCTGTCAGGCGTTTCCTCTCACTATCAGTAAGAAAATGGTTGTATTAGGACAGGGGGTTCCACAGGATCCTTCAATTACTTTAAATGCAAACCAGCCATAAGTAGTCCAAAAGTTCAGCTGTTTAGATTCTATAGTGACCACCAACCTCTCACTGGATGAAGAACTAAATGTTCACATTGGAAAGGCTGCCACCACCTTTAATAGACGAACTAAAATTGCATGGAACAACTCAGATCTTGCCATCAAGACCAAAATGCCCGTGTACCAAGCCTCCATCCTGAGCACTCATGTACGGTGGGGAAACGTGGACAACTTATGCTCATCAGGAGAAAAGGTTGAACAGTTTCCACCTACATTGTTTACGCTGCATGCTCAACACTAAATGGCAGGATACAGTCACTAACACAGAGATGCTTCAAAAGGCAAATTTACCAAGTGTGACAGCCCTGCTAAAGCAAAGACAACTGCGCTGGCTGGGCCATCTGAGTCGGTTGGAAGATGGACGCATGCCCAATGACATGGTATACGGGGAGCTAATAGAGGGAACAAGAACAACAGGACGTCCCAAGCTTCCCTATAAAAACACATGTTTGCGAGATATGAAGGAATTTGGAATTGATCCTGACCAATGGGAAATCTTGACAAGTGATTGTAACAAGTGGTGCCATCGTCTCCATCAGGGTATCAGAGTCCATGACAGGAGCTGGCTCCTACAGCTTGAAGAGAAAAGAGCCCACAGGAAGTAAGCAGCTCCCAAACACAATAGATACATTTGCAATAACTGCCAGAGATCGTGTACCTCTCGGATTGGACTATTCAGTCACATGAGACATTGCAAACCATCTACATCATAGGCTGCAATTCCCGCTGTCTCTCGCAGACGAAAAGATGCCAACACAAACGTATGTTTGGGAATTTGTCACTTTTCGTGCCATGGAAGCTTTGTGAGAGCCTGTTGGCAGAGGGAAGAGGAGACAATAGCACAATTCCTATGTCTCTGTCTGCTGTTGCAATATAGTATATTTTTGAGTATCCACAGGAGCTAATTCAGGAAGTGACAGTAGCTGAGGCTACTAAGTATTATTAACTACAATATAATTAGATTCCACAGGCCAGATTAGGTATCAACATGTGACAGTGACACTAAACTTCAGAAAGGGCAATTTAAATACAATGAAGTTAGTCAGAAAGCTCTAAAATTAAAAGTAAAGGGAATAAAATCCTTGGAGGGGTCATGAAAACGGTAATAGAGTCTCAAAAGTTATGCTTTTGGCAGCTGTAGCCTCTTCTGCAGGTGCGGAAGGAATATTTTCTTTCTTTCAGTTTAGGGCCAGTGTACGCAGTGGGTAATGCACACTACAGAGGTGTGAATTCTAAAGCGCACATTAATTGGTCTACGTAGGCCCTGTTTGTGCGCACTAAATGTTCTTTATGTGCTTTAATGCATTGCGGTCTCCTACATCTGACCTGCAGGGAGTTGATTGGGATATTCAGCTTAAACTTCCCTTTGCTCTGTTCATTCCATTAGCCAAAGGTGTACAGCCATGAGTAACCATAAACTTCCTTTCCCTCCATGATGTCGATACACTTCACATACTTACAGATGGTTATCAGATTCCTTCTCTCCTTTTAGCCAAGCTGTATGATACTTGCCGCTTGTCTTGTATGTCAGTCCCTTCAGCTCCTTAAACATTTTGTTGGTCAGTTCTCTCCAGGTTTTGTATTTATAGTTTTGAACTGATGTTCCTAGGCATGGTCTCACCTTGGTCTGTGAAGTGATATCTTTGCACATGCAGCAGTGTCATATTGGCTTTTTTACCTCTGTATTGTATTGCAAGCTCATATCCAGTTTCACCCTAAATCTCTCTTGGTATCACAACCTCCCAAATAGCTCTCCCATTGCTTATCTTTCAGATATGCCCTATAGTTTGCATCTAGCAGTATCACCAGACTGAGTCTTGTCCATATTGCTACACTAGTGCCTTTGTATTATATTCCTTGCCCCCTCAAAAAACAAAACAAAAACACACTGTGCTAAAAATATGTTAAGGCTGCAAAGTGAAACATTCACAAGCAAGTCAGGAACTGCCTACACAACTTTACTTCTGCTACTTTGTGTATATGCATTATGATAGTCTTTAATTAACCCGGTTCCATATGTTTTCCATTCCTTCTTCAGTACGCAGATTAGCTGTTTAGCACTGGATGAAGCCGCTGATCTATACTGATTATTATCCTCACTGTTAATGAAGTAGCCTGCTTCATTCGCTGCTTACCATCCTACTTTTGCACCTGCTTTGCTTGGTCAGTTTTATGTTGTTTGTTCAGTACCCTGAAGTGCTGTGGACACTTCTCTCCATACTGACGAGTCAGTGTCTTCCTCAGGATCCGTAGGCCATGCAGAGTCTCCTCCTGGATATTATGTACAATGCAAAGGGGGTCCCATTATACTGCACATGCAGCATGTTTGGAAACAGCAGGGAGATCTTGGGATTGGGTTTGAACAGTGTTTAGTTCACATCTCCCGATCTGCACATGTGGGCTCAAGTTTCAGAGCATTTTATACTTTTCCACCATTAAAAAGCAGATCCCCTTTGTTCTGTCTGGCTTTATGAAAAATTGTTCCTTGTCTCCTATGTCAGATAGCAACACAATTGATGTTCTGGAGTTACCTTCCTGCTCAGAAAATTTTCTGGAGGGAATCCCGTCACATTTCTCAACAAAGATGGGATTGTTTTTATCTTGTGATCATAAGCAAAACTGGATCTGGCCGTTCTTCCCCTGCAGAAATCTTTGATTCAAATATCCCCTGTCCTCACTCGATTTTCAAATTGTCCCAAGCATCTCTTCCTAAGAAGCTTAATTTTAATAAGTGTTTTTTTGTGAGAGTCTCTTGTTCCTCCGCTAGTTTCTTTGAGACTTCTCATCCAGCTCTTCAGTGAGCTGCTCGTTGCTGGTGACCCACTTATTTCATTTATTAGAAGTTCTTGGGGGACTTGAGCTGTTCAATGCTGGTTATGATTTCTCTCGATTTTAGAGTTAACCTTCTCCCAACAGAGCCGGCTTGCTCCCTATAATCCCCAGCACTGTATGAACCATTGATACGCTTGGCTTTGTTTTAAAGTAGTCCAACTTTTCTTGCTTGTTTACTGTGTCTGTTGTGTTTTCTTATCAGATTTTTAGGTTTTCTTCCAAATGACAGATAAAAGGGGTACTTGGCACCCTAAAAATTCAATGCTTTTTTTCTTTTTGAGAATGCTAAACTCAGAGCTGTTTACATGTTGTCCATGATGCTTAGCCCCACACTTTTTGGATTTCATGTTTTAGATTTGATAGTTCTGCTCATGTCACATGAGGAAATGGCAATGGGAATCTGTGAAGGAACTTTCCCTGTAGTATCTTTGCTCACAGATGCTAGCTTAGTAGTGGGATGCTAGCCTAAAGAAGTGAGGTTAAGAGAGGGATAGGAAAGAGGAGGGGAGTGAGGTCATTTGGTACATGGGAGACTGTGCTGTGTAAGGGACAGCAGCCAGGGGAAAGGCATGGGATTGTGAGCAGGAGATGACAAAAGAAACAATAAGGCTAACAGTCAGCAGATCACAGAGCATTAATTCACCTTGATTTGTGCTGCCTAACATTTGTCCCTGCATTGAGCCTGTATGTTCTTGCTTAGTTCAATATCAAACATATCTCACTTGGTTTTTAGATCATTTTCTTCTGATGCCACTCCTGCACCTAAGGGAAGAGATCCTCTAACAGTCTTGGTTCAGGATTTTTTCCCCTGCCAGCTGTTCTGGTATGGGTAACATCTGCCTCCGAAGGGTTAATTGTGCTTAACCTGACTTCCTATCACATTGCATCAAATACTAGGTTGTCTGGTTGGGGAGAGCTGTTTGCTTCTAAAAATGGAAGAGCTGAACCATATAAATAGAGGCCCTTTTCATGTTTTCAATTTCAAAACAGAATGACAGTTACTTAGATTTATAAAAAATTAAAGCATTCCAATTTAGAGGGTTTTAAATATTGTATGTAGGCAGTTTTTCCAGATACACTGCAACAATGGAGAGAGAGAGAGAAGAGGATTCTTCCTATTGAGGGACAAAGAAAGACTATGGGGTTTTATTAGCCATAGAGCAATGGGGGGATTGGGATGGATAAGAACAATTTTGCCTAAGAAATTTGGTTTCTCTTAACCCAGATGGTAAATTAGTTTAAGGGAGTGAACAGTTGCAAAAAGAGCAAGTCTATAAAATACCTTATGGGACAACTGATAATTCATCACTTTCTTATGTTGCGATTTATCCCCAGCTCATGGGCCTGAAAAGTCCTAAATCTGTCAAATCTGAGACCAGAGCACATCTGAATTAGTTTGCTGAAGAGAGACCGATCTATTCTCTTAGTTGGGGTTTCTCTGTAAGTGCTCTCTGAATGAGGAACATGAGACACCATGCTGCTCTTCACCTGACTTCTGAGCAGTGTCTGGTGCAGACAGACCTGAGCCAACACTCTTCAAAAATGACTCATTCAAAAGTTAGTCTGGTAAATATCCAAGCTGCCTTCTAAGCTAGTTGTAAGCCACATGCTCTGCCCTGATCAGAGGTGGAATTTGACACAAAATATTAGTTTTGGCACAGTAATTTTGAATACTTGGCGCTTTTTGTGGGGAGAGCGGCCCTCTTACGGTTCTATTGCTGACGAGTCAAATGGAATAGTGCTGCTGAAAGTGTGCTGCAGAAGGTTCTCGCTTTATCAGGTTGAATAAGTTAACAGCACATGCAGAAGTTAGAGGCATAACCTTCACTGTTAGTCCAGGCACTCATTCTCATTCCCTGGTGCTGTTCATATTTACAGATCTGTTTAACACTGGGCAAACCAATTGGGGCTTGAATTGAGTTTCCTATTGGAATAAAGTTGATCCTGCTGGTAATGATACAACTATCTGTATCTGTCTCTGCAGAACGGCACATTTAATGGTGTTTTCAGTAACTCTTTTGCAGGAGACAAATGAGGATTTAGGGGTTAGATACCAGCAAGAAGAGAATTGGATGTCAGGCTGTTATGAAGGGCATTTCTTTCAGCATGCAGAATCCTGCCTCTGAGCATAGCTGGATTTATTTTTGGATAGTGATAATAGAATCAGGGATGGAATAATCAGTATTCTCTCTGTATCTAGTTTAGAACTAGGTTATTGTGTAAAGTACCTTCAGATGTCTTGGCTGTAGAAGGCACTACATAGATAAAATTTCCTTTGTATTGTATGACGATATAACATGTGAAGAGATTTACTGTATAATACAGTAATAGAGGGAAGAAGAAACCCCACTGACTGTTAGATAGTATGATAAGTTGTAAATATTTGCCTTGTTGGATTCTCCTGAGATTTTGCTGAGCATCATCGTTGCTGCCATTGTCTGAACGCTGTTTTTGTCAGAAGGTAACGTTCCTAAAATGCAATGCTTATCATCACCGTCAAAAGTTTTTATGATATCTGTGAATCTCAGAAAAAGGTTAAAAAACAAACACAAAGACAAAACAACAAATCCCAAAAGGAAGAACAGCCAAAATCTTTGTCCCCAGAGCTAGGACTTGAGCCCTTCTCTGAAATGCATGTGAACAGCAAGAGTGCTGTGAGTAGTGTCGTGTGTGATAAGTGATCTCCCCAATGCCCCACTTTCCTTCCAGAATGCCCATAATCTACATGCAGTGCTTCAAAACGGGGCCCAGGAACATACTAACCAGGTGTGTAACCTGGACGTGTCTCATGCCACAGAGGCACCATTGGCACAGAGTTGTTAAAGTAGGAAAGATGGTTAAACCCATGTAAAAAAAATCTGGGCTTATGAGATGTATATTTATTTGCGATGAGATACTGGGGCACCATGGTCTAATTTTACTGTCTTGTCCTTGAGATTTGATCCATTTTCTCCTATTCTCTTTGTTTGTAGGAATAAGTCTGCATTTCTTAATGCTGGATGTACTGGCCACTTGCTTCAGACTAAGGAGGACTGGCTCTGCTTTGGAATATGGTGCCTAGCTTCTGTGTCCCAGTATTCATTGTGCCAGCAGTAGTTCTGTGCTGCTTGATGCCTTCAACGGAGGCAGACAGTAAGTAACATTCAGACTGTAACTTTCTAAAACCTCAGAAACATTAAATATTTTTCTTCCATGAAATATTCACCCGCTTGGCTAAGGTATGTGCCGAGAGAGAAATGGAAAAGTAACCCTAATAGTCTTTTGTTTCCAATGCGATTCGACAGTACATGCCTGGGAAGGACAAAATAAAATCTTGTCCTTTTCTGTGGCTTTGAAAAACAAACTGTCAATAAAAGTCGTGTGGTATTGGGGGAGCAATATGTCTAATGACTGTCAGTTCGAAACCTTAGATTTGATTCTTATCAGCTATAGTGGACTAAACACAGCTTTGTACTGGGGGGAGGAGGTGCTACGGTGCACAGGGAATTTCCATTACTTTATTTTCCCCATTCTTTTATTCATTTCATTGACCCTCAAAACCTCCATGCTGCAGCTGAAGGCTACCAGTCAGATGGTTGCATGGATACTGATAAATTGGAGAGGTTTCTGAAAAGACCTATTAGAAGGATTGGAAAACATGCCTTATGGTGAGAGACTCAGAAGCTCAATCTAGTTAACAAAGAGAAGGTTAAGAGGTGACTTGATCACAGTTCATAAGTACCAACAGGGGGAATAGAAATTTAATAGGGGGTTCTTCGGTGTAGCAGAGAAAGGTCTAACATGATCCAATGGCTGGAATTTGAAGCTAGACAAATTGAGACTGGAAAAAAGGTGTACATTTTTTAACAATGGGGATAATTGTACACTGGAACAATGTACCAAGGGTCGTGGTGGTTTCTCCAGCACTGACAATTTTTAAATCAAGATTGGATTTTTTTTTTTTTTTTTTTTTTTTTTTAAGATCTGCTCTAGTTCAAAAGGAATTTTTTTGGGGCAGTTCTGGCTGGGATGATTTAGTTGGGGATTGGTCCTGCTTTGAGCAGGGGGTTGGACTAGATGACCTCCTGAGGTCCCTTCCAACCCTGGTAGTCTATGATTCTATGATTGCAGCCTGTGTTATAGGAAGGGGGAGGAGGGGGAGACTAGATGATCGCAATGGTCCCTTCTGGCCTTGGAATTTTTTGAATGGGTGGGAGCTGCTGGAGATTGAGGAGGTGGCCCTGCTGTAGCACTTCTAGACTCACATGTCAGTAGAGTGAAGGTAAAATATTTCAGTATGTTCCTGCCTTGTTTTTAACCCGTATCAACCAACACTATGCTTGAAATGTTCTGCAGCCCTCATACCCGCCATGCTTAGCCCAGTCCAGGAGAGAAATTAAAAAAGCAGAGCTGTCGATTAACTAAAAAAAAATTAATTATGATTAAAAAAATTAATCACGATTAATTGCAGTTTTAACCACACTGTTAAACAATAGAATTCCAATTTAAATTTATTAAATATTTGTGGATGTTTTTCTATATTTTCAAATATATGGATTTAATTTACAACACAGAATACAAAGTGTACAGTGCTGACTTTATATTATTTTTATTACAAATATTTGCACTGTAAAAATGATCAACTAAAGAAATAGTATTTTTCAATTCACCTCATACAAGTACTGTAGTGCAATCTCTTTATTATAAAAGTGCAACTTACAAATGTAGATTTTTTTTTTTTACATAACTGCACTCAAAAACAAAACAATGTAAAACTTTATAACCTACAAGTCCACTCTGTCCTACTTCTTGTTCAGCCAGTTGCTAAGATAAACAAGTGTGTTTACATTTACGGAGATAATGCTGCTGGCTTCTTATTTACAATGTCACATGAAAGTGAGAACAGGCGTTCGCATGGCACTTTTGTAGCCAGCATTGCAAGGTATCTATGTGCCAGATATGCTAAACATTCGTATGCCCCTTCATGCTGGCCACCATTTCAGAGGACATGGTTCCATGCTGATGCTGTTGCAAAAAAAGCAAACATGATTCTGGGATGTATTAACAGGTGTGTTGTGAGCAAGACACGAGAAGTCATTCTTCCGCTCTACTCTGCTCTGGTTAGGCCTCAGCTGGAGTATTGTGTCCAGTTCTGGACACCGCATTTCAAGAAAGATGTGGAGAAATTGGAGAGGGTCCAGAGAAGAGCAACAAGAATGATTAAAGGTCTAGAGAACATGACCTATGAAGGAAGGCTGAAAGAATTGGGTTTGTTTAGTTTGGAAAAGAGAAGACTGAGAGGGGACATGATAGTAGTTTTCAGGTATCTAAAAGGGTGTCATAAGGAGGAGGGAGAAAACTTGTTCACCTTAGCCTCTAAGGATAGAACCAGAAGCAATGGGCTTAAACTGCAGGAAGGGAGATCTAGGTTGGACATTAGGAAAAAGTTCCTAACTGTCAGAGTGGTTAAACACTGGAATAAATTGCCTAGGGAGGTTGTGGAATCTCCATCTCTGGAGATATTTAAGAGTAGGTTAGATAAATGTCTATCTGGGATGGTCTACACAGTATTTGGTCCTGCCATGCGGGCAGGGAACTGGACTCAATGACCTCTCGAGGTCCCTTCCAGTCCTAGAATCTATGAATAACGCTCGTTAAAATAATAATGCGTTAATTAAATTTTGACTGAACTCCTTAGGGGAGAATTGTATGTCTCCTGCTCTGTTTTACCCACATTCTGCCATGTATTTCATGTTTTAGCAGTCTCAGATGATGAGCCAGCACATGTTGTTTGTTTTAAGAACACTTTAACTGCAGATTTGACAAAACACAAAGAAGGTACCAATGTGAGATTTCTAAAAATAGCTACAGCACTTGACTAAAGGTTTAAGAATCTGAAGTGCTTTCTAAAATCTGAGAGGGGTGAGGTGTGGAGCTTGCTTTCAGAAGTCTTAAAAGAGCAACATTCTGATGCGGAAACTACAGAACCTGAACCACCAAAAAAAGAAAACCTTCTTCTGGTGGCATCTGACTATAAAAGTGAACATGCGTCGGTCTGCAATGCTTTGAATCATTATCAAGCAGAACCTGTCATGTTATGCTTATAAGAAGCACACGGGATCTTTTTCAGGGGAAAAGGCAATATGCATTTATTGGAAATACAACAATTAGCATATGCATTCAATCACACACATGCTGTCCAGAAGCTGATGTTATAGTTACCAGTCCAGAGTCTGGATCAATCTAGTGCCTAGCTAGGTTGATCACGGGTAGGGAGGAGCCAGGTTCTGTCAGTCACGATACAATGCTTTGGGGAAGTCTTGGCAGGACAAACTCAGTTTCATGGCAAAGCAGCCTGTTTATTTAGTGATTTTCCTTCATTGGGACCAATGCGTTTTGCACCATCATGCTGTAATCAATTGTCGTTTGACGAGTGCTTGTTTTTTTATATTGTTCTTCTTGTCCTTTATTTTGTTCTTTTATTAGTTTTTTAGGGAGTTACCCCATGCTGGTTTTGAGTACAGCTATTTTGTCCATATTGATGGGTGTGCCTGCCACATCTTTTAGAGTTGTCAATCTGCCCTCCTCTGACATCTCAATAGGGGCGTATTGCAATGTCCTTCTGGCGCCTTTACGACCGTTCTCCATTCCTTCCTAGAACATCTGGTCCGGTGATGGCCTTCACACTTATTTTCTAACATGCACATTCCTCATTCACACACACAGCATTTGAACAGAAACATCAAATTGCAATGCAAGAAAAAACAATCATTGTATTCTTTTATTTATTTTAAAATGCTAAACCTACAACAAAGTGGTGACCCTAAAAGGTCTGTCACTGCCTTGAAATCACAACATTCAGACAGAAAATTCTGGCTAATGCATCATTCCCAATGGCACACTAGGCCATTCCTTTCTGCTTTCAGAAAGGGTGGTTGGCAGAATATAATCAAATCATACATCAGTACATTTAATACATGCTACACCACATTCTTTATCCTTCTTTTGAAATTATACAAAATACAAACATAAAATCCTACTACTACAGTCATAAGCATGGATGCATGTCCTCTGGAATGGTGGTTGAGGATGAAAGGACTTATGAATCTTTAGTGCATGTGGCATGTAATTATCTTGCGACGCCGGCTACCACAGTGCCATGCGAATGCCTGTTCTTACTTTCGGGTGACATTGTAAACAAGAAGCGGGCAGTATTATCGCCCGCAAATGTAAACAAACTTGTTTGAGCGATTGGCTGAACAAGTAGGACTGAGAGGACTTGTAGACTCTAAAGTTTTACATTGCTTTGTTTTTGAATGCAGTTATTTTTTGTACATAATTCTACATTTGTAAGTTCAATTTTCATGATAAAGAGATTGCACTACAGTACTTGTATGAGGTGAATTGAAAAATACTATTTCTTTTGTATTTTACAGCACAAATATTTGTAATAAAAATAAATATAAAGTGAGCACTATACACTTTGTATTCTGTGATGTAATTGAAATCAATATATTTGAAAACGTAGAAAACATCCAAAAATATTTAAATAAATGGTGTTCTGTTATTGTTTAACAGTGTGATTAATCACACAATTAATTGTGCTTAATTTTTTTAATCGCTTGACAGCCCTAGAAAAAAGCTATGAAAAGAAAGTTTGGGGAGAGGAGAGGAGAAACTTGGCTAACTGGGCTGCTGAAAATGCGTTCCAGGAGTGCTCTAGTGAATGCATTGCGCATAATGCAGAAAGCTCTGCACGCTCGTTTTTCAGCCTTGCTTTTCATGACTCCGCTTGGGCAGCCATCTGTATTAGCTAGGCCTAGCCGCAGGTATTTGCGGGGCCATGTCTAAGGTAAGACCGGTTCCCTCCCCCCTCATCTCCCTGTACACATGGCAGGTGCTAAGTTACCACCTTCCTCTCTGCTGCTTTTTCTGGACTGGGGTGACTTTCCCTCCCACACATTTTTGTTGCGAAACTTCAAGACTGCTGGTATTCTCCTTCACACGAAGCAGAAAGGAGAAGTCAGAACCCAGATTTCTGAGCAGGGGAGATACAGATAATTAAGGAGTTCAGTCTCTGATACAGTTGTCGGGCACCAGCGTTGGATGGGATAGCGGATGGGGATTAGGAATGGTGCTCTGGCTGGCAGCTGTATGTGTGTGCATGACATGAGTGGGATCTTGTGTCTCCACATAGCTCCTGGCTGCCACTGATACCTGTCAGAAGCTTGGGGTTTTTTTTTTTTTTTTCAGAAAGCCTCAGCACCCAGAAATCTCACTGAAATCAATGGGAGCTGCAGGTGCTTAGTACTTTTGGAAAATCAGGCGGATTCTCAGTTTTTCTTGGAAATTAGAAAGTCAAGCTTGGCGGTAGATGGCTGAGACGTGCTTCCAGTGCAGCTTGTTATAATAGTTAGCTGCTTCTCACACAATTTTTACTTTGTCATCAGATTTGTAATTAAGCTACAATTTTACAAACACTAGAGGAAGTCACTGTGGAGCTTGGTGAGAGCCTGGATGGGAGGGAGGGAGGGAAGGGATCAAAAGCTTTTAAGCTTGACTGAAGGGGAGGCAGTGGGCTCCGAGGGGATGGAAGTAAGATGCGAGACGTGTAAGGGGGAATAGGAGGAAAGATGAGAAATTAATATTTGCCAGCAATAGCACTTCTACGCAGCTGGTGGGTTAATGAAATCTCTTTCAGAGCCTCTCTGAGTGGGTCACGACTACAGCTGGGGGAATGGTCGTTATGCCACAGCTGTCCTCTTCCTCAGGTTCTCCTGACTGGTGTTGACTGTAAACTTTTAATTCACCTTATCTGATATAAATAGTTCTTACCCTGTTTTGGAGTCAAGAGAGAACAAGAGGATGCAAGCTTTATCCTCTTAAGGTATGAAGGTTCCTAATAGATACTGATCCTGCTCTTCTCCTAGACAGAACAAGGGGCATTGCTCCATCGGATACAAAAGCAGAAGGAGTCCAAGGTAGCTCAGGACACTTCCTCATGTTTAAATTGACCAAAATTGGCCCTGCTTCACAGCCCCGTTCCAAATACTGATGTTTAAGGTGTGAAGCACTGCCTCTTGGGAGGTAAGCAAGTCTTTTTCTCAGGCTCTGAGTGATTGAATTACTTCTTCCTGATATGGAAGGCAAATTTGTAGAGCTGTGACCTGGATGATCCTGCACCCTCGAGAATTGGCACAGATTAACCAAGAGCTTCTGTGGAGGTGCAGTTTGACCCCAGTATGTGGCTCTAAATTCCTATTCTTCCTTTATCCCTCCCCACTGGCTCTCTTTTGAATAACAGGGTGGAACTGTTCAAAACAAATTGGTCTGGATCGCAGCAGATGGGGAACAGAAAGGAAGGAAGTGCCTCAGCTGCCAGTGGCAGGAGTAAAAAAAAAGTGACAGTTTCATTTTTCCTTTCTGTCCGATGGACAGGCAGGTTGAGAGCAATTAGACTTCCAATTAAGGGATGACATATCTGGAGATGGAACCTGTGTTTTGTAGAAAGGGACATTGCAGCCAAGGCCGAATACATTGGTGTGTGTAACCTTGGGATATCCTTGTTCCAGAGGAGAAAGCTGGAGCGTGAGGTAAAGAATGAGAACCCCTGTCATAGGATTTGGAGCTGGGCTGATGCATACATTGGTGAGCAGTGACCTCTAGATCACCGTGGCTGTTCCTTCTCCCTGTTGGAAAGCCATTTTGGAGGGTGCTACAGGGGTGTCAGGATCAATTCATATCTGTTGAGTGCTCGAAGTTCCTCTGATAAAAGGTGACAGAACAGGGAAAATATGACTATTATTGTTTCTAGATTCCCTAGACTCGGAAAATAATTGAGGGTAAAGGGGACAGCTGTGTCGTGTATCTGATGCCCTGCTTTGTGCTCAAGAGCCCACACGTAACCTGGGTTTCCCTACTTCCTAAGTCTGTTATTGTTGTCACAACAGATTTTAGTGCTGCTGCTGTTACTTTTTGACAATTAGGCAACTGTCATATAGTGAGACATTGAAGGGTGAGATAAAACAGGTTGAATATGCACTACATAGTAGTGCAGGGAATTTACTAGATTGACTTGCTTGGAATTGAGTTCACAGAAGCTGGAAGTAAAGGTAGTGCTGAAGAACTGGAGGATAATACAAAGGTTGAACATATGTCACTGTTTTAGAAAAGAGGTTCGATTGTGGGTTCTGCACTGTAAGGGAAACAGAGTCAACAGCATCACAAACCTTTCTGGTGAGTTACCACCAGGGATAGGTGAGCATAAGGGTGGGTGGGTGGATATTAGATATATGTATTTTATATATACATATGTATAGTGCTAGTTTGGCAGAAAGTACTTTCTAAAACCTCCTATTGCTTTTGCAGACTGCTGTGGAGAAATTATTAAATTTTCTCTGTGATCTGACTGTGTTTCTGTCAGGGTGACCCTAATTCCATTAGAGTAGTTTGGAGCTGATTCAGGATGATTGTTTTACACTTTCTCCGTCAGCTTGCTCATGTTTTTCTTTTATGCACTCTCTCTGCTTCCCCTTCTGTTAGCTCTCAACTATACCACGGAAAAATGGCTTTGCAGATTTCATTTAACGTTCAGTTCAATTGTCAAGGAAAAGATGCTCTTTTCGGGCCTTTGGAATATGTTGCTTGCTTTAATAAAAAAAAAAAAAAATCTTTTCTACCAAAATATGTGGAGTCCAGGGAAAAGAAATCAATACTTTCAGCAGAGGCCATCATCACTCTTTCTTTAAATTAGGCTTTGTGTTTGACATCCTGGGCATGGCTTCCATTAACCGAGGGGCGGACGAAGTGACCCAGCAGAGGTCTTTTCTAACCACGTATGTCTTGAATTATCTCAGGCAGAATTTCAAAGGATTTAAAGAAGAAAGCTTCTTCAAAAGTGACCTTGTAAGGTGGAAGAGCTAAGGCAGGGCATATGTCAACTGAGGTGTGAATGTGACATGTGGCAAATATCCAATTAACTATTTTGATGTCTAAAGATTTTGGATAAACTTCATCTTTATTTATTTATGGGAAGGCCAGAGTAAGTAATTGGCCAGTAGTGAGCTTGTGCTAATAATGGCACTGTATCCCCTTAAACTTTCACTCTAGTGCTGCCTTTTTGCCCTCCTTGCTCTAACTTTCTGGAACCCAGCAGTGAACCCGACTGATCTTGACTCCTTGATTCAGCGGTGCCTTCTCAGGCTTTCAACTGCTTGACTGGTGGAGACTCAGCAACTGATCAGTCACAAAGATAACTGGTGCAGGCCACCTTTGAGGGACAGCTGTCTCCTCTGGGGGAGAAAGGCACTTGCAGAGTCAAGTGGAGAGACCCGAAGATGAAGTTTTGAACCCAAGACTTATCCTTTACCTTTTCCTGTTTCTTTATTCCTTGTTTTTTTTTAATGTCCCTAAAATGATGTGTTTGACTGTTTTGTGTGGTTTTTATAAGGTATGATCCAGATACCAGTGTGTTTTACATTGCAAGTAGTGAAGTAAATGTTCAGGTACTTTTCTACAACTGTTAACCATGTTATCTTTGGGTAGCTTAACCATCTTCACCAATAAAGGTCATGAGCAAAGTTTTAAAATATTCTTTAGGGGAATAAACAGTCTTTGAGTTACACCAAATGCCGTGTGACCTGGATCGTTTGGGCTAGCACAATTAACACATTAAACCTCCCACATTTCTTCCTTCAATCCCAGTGACTCATGACATTCTCTGGTCGCCCTAAGGAGATGGATGCTACCTTGAGACTGGACAGCCATTGATAACCAAGCCCCTTGTTGCTCTGTCATGTACACAATCTCCTGTGACAGCTTGTTTGGGTAGCTACTGTGGCTTCTAAAGCAGCAGTCCACTGATCAATTAATCTTTCCTTTGCTTTTTTTCTCATAAACCCATTTACAACATCATTCACTGTATTTTGTGTCAAACTCTTTTCATCCTGGTTTGTCAAACCTCCAACCTCCCAGGGTTCAGAGTCCTCTTATGGACACGCATGTTTACTAGTGTTCACAGGAGAGCCAACCCAAACAGAAAAACAAACAAACAAAAAAACCACCAAGACCAAGACATAATCTGTTGCTTCTGCTGGGCTTCCCAGTGCATCTGTCTTCTCAGTTTCTGACTGAGACTTGAAGCTCCTTGGACATACAACGCTGACGACATCAGCAACAATTAATAAATAACGACGGGGTACAGTGATTTCAGTGATGAATGTGGGATGGGAACGGTCTCTACCCTGCCTTTTCAGGGAAAGGAGTGGAGGCTTAAAGTCCTCATTTTTGAGAGGGTCAGTTGTGTCCTCCTTGGCGGGGCTGCTTTGGAAAGAGATCAGTAAAGCTTCTCTTTAAAATGTTATCTTCAGCATAGAGCCATACATTTTAAGCCCCAAAGGGACCGTTATGATCTGCTAGCCTGACCTCCTGCATAACACAGGCTGTATGATTTCCTTCAATAATTTCTGCATCTAGTTTAACAATTTGGGGTTGAGCTAGATGCAGAGGTTCTCAAACTCCATTACATGTCACCCCCTTCTGACAATAAAAATTACTACATGATCCCAGGAGCTGGGACCGAAGCCTGAGCCCTCCCTGGATTGGGAGTGGGGCCTGTAACCCGAGTCCCAAAACACAGGGCTGAAACCCTCAAACTTTGGCTTCGGACGGTGGGGCTCAGGCTTTGGCTTTGGCCCTCAGCCCCAGCAAGTCTAAAGCAGCCCTGGCAACCCGATTAAAATGGGGTCATGAGTTTGAGAACTGCTGAGCTAGAACATATCTTTTAGAAAGATGTCTAGTCTTGATTTAAAGGCTCCAAGTGATGGAAAATTTACCTACATCCCTTGGTGGTCTGTTACAATGGTTAATTACCATCCTTACTATTCAAAATTTTCATCTTATTTCCAATTTGATTGTTGCTGATTTTCGGCTTTTAGCCGTTGGGTCTTGCAACTCCTTTCTGCCAGATTGTATCAGTATCTAGTATTGGATCTCTTCTGCCTGTGAAGGTACTTTATAGAGACAGGGTGGGGGAGGTAATATCTCTTATTGGACCAACTTCTGTAGGTGAGACACACAAGCTTTCGGAAGCTGGGGGGTGGGGGTGGCAGTTGGGGGGCTTGTTAGTGGTTATATATAGATTGTTGTAATAAGCCATAAATCCAGTGTATATTACCATGTCTCTCTAATGTCCTGGGACCAACATGGCTACAACCACACTGCATACAAGGTACTTTATAGACTGTTATCAGGTCATCTCCTTAACCTTCATTTCTTTTCTATAAAATAGGTAGATTGAGCTCCCTACCGTTCTCATTTTAAGGCATGTTTTTCAGACTACAGATCATTCTTGTGGCTCTTCTGAACCTGACACATTTTCCAACATATTTTTTCTGAAGTGTGGACACCAGAACCAGACACACTATTCAGTGGTGGTCTCACACACACCATTTAGAGAGAGAATATCACCACTGTCTTACACTTGTTTGGTATTCTCTGCTAGCACATCTAGGTATTTTGTTAGCTCTTTTTGCCAAAGGATCTCACTAAGGGCTCATGTTCAGTTGATTATCTATAATGACCCTTAAGTCCTTTTCTGAGTCACTGCTTTCCAGTATGTAGTCGCTGATACTTTGAGTGAGACCTACATCCTTTGTTCCTAGATGTATTATCTTGCATTTGTCTCTATTAAAATACATTTTGTTTGTGCCCAACTCAACAACTGATTCAGATCTCTCTGTATCAGTGATCTGTCCTTGTAATTATTTACCACCCCACAGATGTTTGTGTCACCTGCACGCTTTATCGGCAATAAACCCATTGCTCTTACAGGGTTCTTTTCTCATTTCCAGAACTAGCTGTAGGCCAGTTTCATTTGTTCAGCCACATCTCATCCAGATAAAAAAGTAATAAGTATATTTGTTAACATACAGGCAGTTGAAAGTTTTTGAGAAGGAAATACTAAAAAAAATCCTCTATTAGGTGAATTTAGCAGTTTTTGTGCATGAAACTCAGGCTCTGTGTTAATGACATGCCACCTGCTTTTACTAGGCCATTGAAATGGAGCGTAGTAGAAAGAAAACCTGCTTGTGAGTAATCGCAGAACAGTGAGCCCCATTTTGCTTGCTACTACAGTGTGCTTACTTGGGATACAAAAGAATTATGGGGATCTTTGCTGGAGCTGTTAGTGTTTAGATGAGCAGTTGTGGGAGGCAATAACAAGGTAATGGGGACACTTCTGTTTGGTTTTCTGATTTTGTTATGATGGTGCTTCAAAATGCTTCTGTAGTTTGAGATGATCAAGCTTGTTTTCATGAAGAACCCAGACTCTGAACGGGGGGAGGGGCTCAATAATGCTAACTTGAGCTCCAGTGTCTAATAAAAAGGAGGTGGAGGTGTCACCGTTAACTAACAAGGTGGCATATTGGCGTTCATCGCTGGGATCTTTAATTTGGGCCGGGCAGCATCCGGCCCCTATTAGTTTTTTGACCTAACATAGTCCTCCCAATTTTTCCAGCCTAGCTGTTTGGCTATATTTTGCTACTCTTGGTCTGACTTTTTACGCAGGGCTTCTTTGGGGATTCCTTTGTTAAGAAGGAAGCCAAATCGTGCCTGTTCAGCTTTAGTTCACTCAGGATATTTTTGGGGATTAAACTGACTCTTTGGAGGGTCTTTTGGTGGCGAATCAACTGGGAGGACAACAGGCGGGGGCGGCAGTGACAACTTAATTTTACTAACTACTTCAAATAACGTTAAGATAGATCTGCGAACAGCCGCATGCAAGTGCAGCATGGCACCGGTGTCAGCGCCAGGGACAGCTTCTAATGCTAAATCAACTGCCTCTGCTGAGACAGGAATTTGGGTGGGATCAGTAACATGTATAAAGGGTGTGGCCACCAATTGCTGTTGAACAGTTAAATTAAGTGGGTTTTGTAGTGGATCCCACAGGGCTATGGAAGCTCCTGCGATTGCCCATATTAAATCGTGTGGAGTAACTAAGGCTCCCGGGGGGATATACAATCCTTTAAAACTGCCTTGCATTGCTAAAATGGCAGCTGCCGGGGTGGTAAGTGGCCAAATGCGATTATTTAATAAAGCATGACCAGGGAAGCCTCGTGCCCAATTGGCCGTTTTGGCTAAGATGCCAGCCTCCTCATGGTCCACCAATTCTACTCCGTGTTCTAAGGCTAGCCGCCCGACCCACACACCGCATCGGCTTTTCATTGTGTTTCCTTTAAAAACTCTTTAAGTTCGGCCTTAGTACGTGTTCGCAGTTCAGTAACCTGCATGGTGTTGCCTGTTTGTGCATCTATTTTAGTTTTAGTTATCGCAATAGGCAAAGCTTCTGCTACAGTTTCAGATTCAGTAAATTCTGGGGCTGTTGGCAGAGCTGGATACACAGGAGTTTTAGGAGCTTCATATGGGGGGTGGCAAAATTTTCTGAGAGGGACTTGGGGAGGGGAAGATAGGGATGGGCTCTACCTTTTCCGTCTTCTCCTCATTATCATCTTTAGGAGAGCCTGGGGCTGCCTGTTTAGCTGCAAACATTGTGCCCCCGTGGAGGACAGAGCACAGATCGAGGGCCTTGCATATCATGCTAAACAGGACGGTGGAAACATCCTCAGATTTATATTCATCGGGTCGCAATTTTTTGGTTTTCTTAATTAAATCTAATTCTTTTATCATCTGGCATAATAATCTGTGTGCCGGATCAGCAGGTATTACCCGAGGTGAGGGAATCAATTTGGAAACGGTACCTCCGGATTTTCTAACAATGCGGCTACACTCTCTCCAAAGCTGAGCGGGATCTGCAGCACCGAGGTTCTCCACAGTCTCCGTGCACTGAGGGGGTAGGGAACAATCGGCTGGCTGACACCTAAAGCTCGGGTGGCACCGAAGGAGGCATCCCATATCTGCCAGGGTTAATGGTACAGTATGGCCTTTTAGAGTTTTACCCGAGCCAAGGGAACAGATCCATTCTGTTTTTGGATCAGTCGAATTTTGGCTAGTAAAAAGGTGAAACTGCAAATGTTGGAACTGTTCAGTTTCATCATCTGCACGGTCTGCAGCGTGCCACGGGCATGGCCCAACTCCCTTGCATCCTGTTCGTGACGCCATGTGGATTGCCACGGGCATGCAGGGGTGAAAGAAAATGCAGGCCTGTTATTTACCAGGCTGCACGTGGCAATAGACTATATTGGTAAGGGATGCAAGGAGAGTATGGGTCACGATGCAAACTGCAGACACACACACACACACACACACACACACACACACACACACACACACACACACATATATTAATCAATTTAAAGTTTTATTGGGGATAATTACAAGGGGTAAGGGAGCAGCGTTTGATTAGCTAATAGAGTTAATGAAACTTAAAACACACAATGACTAAAATATCTACTAACAATATTTATAAACAAAGATGCAGCATTTAGTAATAACTGATACTTACAAATACAAACCAACGCATAACGACCGGCAAACGTAGACACTCTGTTTGAAACACGTGAGCTGAGAGAGAGGCTTCGAGGTGATCAGGCTCGGTTACGGGTGTACACAGGATACACAGGATTCGTTTTTCTTTCTCCTCTCCCTGCCTGCACATGGCAGGCAGGCCCATAAAGTACTAACTATGACATCATAGAAGTGTCATAGGGGGCGGGGCCCAAAACCTGTTTGTGTTCGTTTCTGATTGGCACAAGCAAAGTTTACACCAAGTAGGGGAGCAGGTGCCTCAAAGTCTGGCTTCGCCCCCAAACGGTGAGGAAATGCATATTGTTTTAGAATGCGTGCAACACTGAATGACAAAAGAAGAGGCCAGGGCAGTACCGGTCTGGGCAAGTTTTACAGGATGCAGACAGGAACTCATCTCAAGAATGAGCAGTTGTGGGAGGCAATAACAAGGTAATGGGGACACTTCTGTTTGGTTTTCTGATTTTGTTATGATAGTGCTTCAAAATGCTTCTGTAGTTTGAGATGATCAAGCTTGTTTTCATGAAGAACCCAGACTCTGAACGGGGGCAGGGATAGCTCAGTGGTTGGAGCATTGGCCTGCTAAACCCAGGGTTGTGAGTTCAATCCTTGAAGGGGCCACTTAGGGGCCTGGGGCAAAATCAGTACTTGGTCCTGCTAGTGAAGGTAGGGAACTGGACTCAATGACCTTTCAGGGTCCCTCCCAGTTCTATGAGATAGCTATAGCTCCATATTAAAAAAATAAAAAAAATGTTTACTCAAAACATGCATAAGACATTTTTGATAGTGAATATATTTGTAAAAAAAACAAACATCCCACCTGTACATTAACAATTTGTTTCCAAAAAAGGGTATCTTTACATGTCAATAACTCAGACAATGCAGAATTTCCATCTATATCGTATGTCCAGTCCCCTGAGAAAATGAGGTGCTTTGCCTATGTTGAAAAAATCTCATTTATTTTGTGGTGTTAACCATCGTAGATGTGTACAGAAATTCTCAAGATCTAGTATCAGAGGGGTAGCTGTGTTAGTCTGGATCTCTAAAAAGCAACAGAGAGTCCTGTGGCACCTTTAAGACTAACAGATGTGGGTATTCACCCACAAAAGCTTATGCTCCAATACATCTGTTCGTCTTAAAGGTGCCACAGGAGACTCTGTTGCTTTTCTCAAGATCTAGCAATTCTCAAGAAATTCTCTTTTGTCTTGCACTCTGGAAGCATGTGATTGTCAGATTAAACCAAAATACTAAATTTTATTATGAACAAGGACTTTTTCATCTGGAAATGAATGTAGGTAACATTGCAAGGTTTTGCCCTGAATTTCATTTACATTTGGGCTTTCTTTGCAACATTATTACACTAGATTTTCACAGTATGAGGGCACCTTTACAGCCTCAGAAGACACTAGTCACAAAATGTTGTCCGATTCGTATTGTGTAAGTTGGAATAAGTCTTCAGTCTGTGAGATTTTCAATTACCTGTTCAATGGATATGTTACCCTGGATTTCCAGTCCTTATTGCAGGGCTTAGCAACACCATTTTCATGACTGTATCTTGCAAAATGAGTTTGACAAGGTATCTTTTGGTCAAAATGTAGAAAGTGAAACTTTCAGAAAGGCGTCACATGGGACCAAGCGAGTGGCCATCCAAAATTGCAAATTCTGCAATTCAAAATGTCAGAGAAACCTTCTGTATTGGACGTCACTGAAAACCATCACAATGAGTTAGTGGCTCACGGGGTAGTTTGGGAAAGACTTTAATTTGGCGTAAGCATCTGACTTGCTACCATTCCACCTGATCTAAGATCGGGGGCACCAGTAATGGTCACATGGAAAGTGCCATACCAGGTTGTACCAATGGTCCAGCTAGTCCAGTGCTGTGTGATCAGTACTAGAAAGGTCACTGAGACCTATCCTCTTGTTTCCTTTAGCTGCTTCCCTCATTTTTTCATTGTAACTTCTATCTGTGCCTGGGGATTGTCTCTTCACCTTAAATTCTAGTGATATAAACCCTTGCAAGGTAACTGTGGTGTGTGGAGGAGGAGAACATAACTCTTGAGCCTGTGTACTTGGATATCAGATTGCAGAATATCTAGATGCTTGGCTTGTCTCTCCTTGGGTGAAACAATCTCACTTAAACAGTAGCGTAGCTGCGTTGTTGTTAAATAAAATCTATTTTAATGGTAGAATTTTAGAAAGCCCAGGAAAGTTACATCCATTTTGCTCATGCAGCATTTCTGCCCCTGAAAACTGTCTGTGTAATAACCTTTCTGAGCCTTGGCTTAAGAACAAAAGGGCTTGGCAGATAGAATAGTACATTGTCACCAGCTTCCGAATAACCGTTAATCACTTCTCGGGATGTTAGTCCAAATTTGTTGCTGAACTGTTGCTTTATGGTAGAGTTGTACTTATGGCTGTACTGAAGGCTCTGTTTTCAAATTGTGACTTTCTGCGTAAGCTACCTTTTGGGCTTCTGGAAATTCTTGCGGGTCTCAACTCTAAAGGAAATATATTAGGGGACAGCGTGTTTTTAAAAAAAAAAAACAGGGCGGGGGGGAGAGAGAGAGAAGCAAAACACCACTTTGTTCATCTGAGTTCTGAAAACATGCAAAATATTTTCATTTGTCAGGGAATTTTTCAGATGCTTTTGTTTTGCTTGGCAAATTAAACAGATTTTAAAGGGAGTGAGAGCATGCTTCACAGTTGGCATAAACCTGAGTTTCATCAAGGACTTGTGCCTCTGATGTGTCTGAAGAAATTTCTTTTAGAAATGAGAAGGCTATTGTCTTTCTCTATTGGCCAGGAGCCTGCTTTCTGTCAGAAGAAAGATGCATCAGGAAGAGTAAACTATGGAGGGAGAAATTCAGATGTTGCCAAGGATTTGGGGGCTGAGAAAGATACTTAATCAAAATACTTTATATTGATGTAAGCAGCTGGGTATATGATTCAGTGTCTAATTATTTAATGTGGAACAGTGTGTCTTTCTGTAATGTCAGATTGAGAGATCACTTGTAAAGCAAAGTGAACTTTATAATATGGTAATCACAGATGGGTTTAGTGTGTCTTGAGCAACTGTGGTCTGAAAACAAACAAAGGTTTGAATGCATGAAGAATAGGTTAGAAATAATATGAAAATATTCAAATGCAAATATATGAAGCAACAGGATGCCCCTACCTGAAATTTTGCATTCATGCTTTCTCAACAAGGATTTAGTAGAAATAGAGGGGCTTTCAGGAGTGCGATGACAATTGTTAGAGGTTGGAAAGCCTTCCTTGCAAAGAGAAATTGAAAAGATTGGGATTGATTAGAGAGGGAGAAGATAGAGGTATACAAAATAATGAATGGTCTACAACAGACACTTCTGATTAAAAAGTACTTTTTTACACAGACACATGATTACGCAGGGGCAGGGCTTCCGATTTTACATTTTAACTGATAAACACAAATAAAACTCCTTTGTTACAAAAGAAAAAGAAATCCGTGCGTAACCAATAAATACTGGGAAAACACTGGAAATGGTTACACGTATCTAAGGGCTTGTCTACATGGCGCAGTAATGTGCCCTACAGGGGTGTGATAATATGCATTACTCATTACCATATATGCAAAGACAAACATTTGAACCCTCTCCCCCATTTTTGGATATCTGCATACATTTCAAAAATTGCTACAAGTAAACCCTTAAAATAATATTAATAATCCCAGAAAAACGGAATACCTACCTAGTGAACTTGTTGCCATAAGGTATTTATATGTATGGTGAGAATATTCTGGTT
Source organism: Chrysemys picta bellii (assembly GCF_011386835.1). Taxonomy (NCBI): domain Eukaryota; kingdom Metazoa; phylum Chordata; order Testudines; family Emydidae; genus Chrysemys; species Chrysemys picta. The sequence continues at coordinate 947,460 of NC_088798.1, forward strand.
ACACTAGATGGGATGAAAGATGTATGTATCTCCATGTGCTGAGGCATAGGCCCAGTTGCTCACTGTCTGGGGATAGGAAGAAACTGGGATTCCCCGTGGGAAGGTTATTCAGGAATGGGCCATAGTAATGGGCTAGCTTTTTTGCACCTTTCTTGGAAGCATCTGGTACCGATGGTAATCAGACCGGGATTACTAGTCAAGATGGACCACTGGTCTGATCTGTCATCTCTAGATTTTATGTCCAGAAGGAATCATTAGATCATCTAGTCTGACCTATCACACAGGTCATAGAATTTCATTCTCTTACTCCTGTATTGAGGCCCAATAACTTGTGTTTGACTAAAGCATCTTCCAGAAAGGTATCCAGTCTTGGGTATGGCAATTACTATGTTCCTATACAGTGTTTTACATAAGAAGTGCTGAGCTACAAAAATACTTCTGGTCTTCTTATGAGTTAAAGGTCCTGCTTGTCGTCTGTCATTTCCTTGTGCTACATGTTGATCTTAACACATTTCCAACATGGGACTATATGTATTGCAGCAGGCATGGTACAAGTTTTGCACAAATGTTTCCACTCATTGTTTCAGTTACTTGTAACTTTCTGAAGCTTACACTTTTAGGTGAAAATTTCCCATCTTGGTCTTTGGCTAAAAGTAAAAGGTTTTGTTTGTTTGTTTGTTTTGAAAGTTTGAGCAAAAATGCTTTTGACCATTTTTGAGAATGAGGAGAATGGGGGAAAAACATTTGGCATGTTTATAGATTAAATAAAAAAAATCATGCAACATTATTAAAAATATTCCACTGCTGAAATGGCTGAGGTTAGAAAGTTGTAAATTTGACATGGAATAGCCCTCAGTGGAAGTGCCTTTCAATAGTCCAGTGAAAATGGAGTTTGACTTGACTTGACCAAGATATGACATGTTGAAAAATATACCATATAGAGAGATGCATAGTATATTTTGCACTAAGTTTTCTTGTGAAATCTTCAAACTCACTCAGCCAAAGGATGTCGTTCTTCGCTTGTGCATGACTAATTTAGCTGTATACTTGAAAATTTAGTTAAACTATGCAGTGAATGAAGCAAAGGTCTCCATAAGGTAAAAGTAACAGATGGGATTCACCACTCTACATCTTATCATCTGCATTGTGTCTGGGCATTCAGGTGATGTCTACTCAAATGGTTCCGTGTTATGAAATATTTCCCTGTATATGTATATAATTCCCATTGATAAAGGAACATTATGGTTACGCCGTAGGACACAAAAGTAATAAAATGTCTCCCCTGAAGCTGTCTGCTCAACCTTAACTCTGTCCCTTTGTGTGTGTATATAGGCTCACAACATAGTCTCTAATAATGTGAGTACATCATTTCTCACGATACTATACTATATAATATCATATGTTTTCTATAACCTTAGAGTTATATGCGTAGCATCTTGCAATATCTTTTTCTTTGTTGTAGGGGTCCAGAATGTGTTCAGTGGCTTGGACATTTTAATAAGTTCTTCTTTTGTATTTGATTTAGTCAATGAACACATGCTATTGAATTTCTTTTCAGCCAGCAGCACAGCCTTCTGTAGGGGGTCATGCATTTAGTGTGAAGCTCATTTAGTTTAAATTTGTGGCATTTAACTTCATCTGTAATATGTTGTGTTAGAACAGCTTACTGTACTTTTGAAGACATGAGGAACTCTATTTACTTGGCATACACAGAGCAGTATATCACACAATATTTCCTGTGTGTGTAAGGCTATATAAAAATCTGTATGACATTATATAAAGAGGATTAATGTGCTGGGACGGGTTCCATCTATCAAATACTGGCAAGAGCATCTTTGGACATCACCTGGCTAACCTGATAAAGAGAGCTTTAATCTAGGTCCTGGGGGGGCTGGTGAACAAAATCTTGCATCTTGAAGAAGTGAGGTTCTTACCCATGAAAGCATATGCTCCCAGTACTTCTGTTAGTCTTAAAGGTGCCACAGGACCCTCTGTTGCTTTTTACAGATTCAGACTAACACGGCTACCCCTCTGATACTATTAATGGAATGATGTCTGATTGGAAGGAGGCCTTGAGTGGGATTCCACAGGGATCTATTCTGGGTCCAGTGTTGTTTAACACTTTTCTTAATGACCTGAATGTAGATACAGAGCAAATTGATCAAGTTTGCAGATGGCACAAAGCTTTGGAGAATAGAGCTAAAATTCGGAGGATCTTGATAAACTGGAGGACGGGGCTATAGACAACTAAATCGAAATTCAACAAAGACAAATGTAAGATGCTACCCTTAGGGAAGAAAAACCTAATGCACAAGTACAGACTGGGGAAAAACTGGCTTGGCAACAGCACTGCCAAGAAGGATCTGAGAGTTGTACTGGATCACTGCGTCAAATTTTAGGTTGCATTAACAGAGGCATAGTATGCAAGTCATGGCATAGTACTGCTGTACTCAGCGCTGGTTAGGCCTCAGCTGGAGTAGTGTGTCCAATTTTGGTCACGGATGTAGAGAAACTGGAAAGTATCCATCTTTGTCCCTCACCTCTGATCAAAGGGATGGAATGCAAGCCATATGAATAAAGGCTGAAGGAACTGGGTATGTTTGGAAAAGAGTAGATTAAGGGGATCTGATAGCAGTCTTCAGATACTTGAAAGGCTGCCACAAAAAAGATGGAGAAAAGCTGTTCTCTTTTGCCACAGTGGGCAGGACAAGAGGCAAAGGATTCAAACTACAGCATAGCCAATTTAGAGTAAATCTCAGGAAAAACTTCCCAACTGTAAGAACAGTAGGACAGTGGAACAGACTGCCACGGGAGGTTGTGGAAGCTTTTTCACTGGAGGTTTTCAAAGAACATAAGAACAGCCATACTGAGTCAGACCAAAGGTCCATGAAGCCCAGTATCCTGTCCTCTGACAGTGGCCAACGCCAGGTGCCCCAAAGGGAATGAACAGACAGGTTATCATCAAGTGATCCATGTCCTGTCACCCAATCCCAGCTTCTGGTAAACAGAGGCTAGGGACACCATTCCTGCCCATCCTGGCTAATAGCCATTGATGGACCTGTCTTCCATGAATCTATCTAGCTCCCTTTTGAACCCTGTTATAGTATTGGCCTTCACAACACCCTCTGGCAAGGAGTTCCAGAGGTTGACAGTGCGTTGCGTGAAAAAATACTTTCTTGTGTTTGTTTTAAACCTGCTACCTATTAATTTCATTTGGTGGCCCCTTGTTCTTGTATTATGAGAAGGAGTAAATAACACTTCCTTATTTACTTTCTCTATACCACTCATGATTTTATAGACCTCTATCATATCCCCCCTTAGTTGCCTCTTTTCCAAGCTGAAAAGTCAGTCTTATTAATCTCTCCTCATACAGAAGCTGTTCCAATTCCAATATATCTTTTTTGAGATGGGGCAACAACATCTGCATGCGGTATTCAAGGTGTGGGCATACCATGGATTTATATAGAGGCAATATGATATTTTCTGTCTTATTATCTGTCCCTTTCTTGATGATTCCCAACATTGTTTGCTTTTTTGACTGCCGCTGCACATTGAGTGGATGATTTCATTAAACTATCTACAATGACTCCAAGATTCCTTTCTTGAGTGGTAACAGCTACTTTAGACCCCATCATTGTATATGTATAGTTAGGATTATGTTTTCCAGTGTGCATTACTTTGCATTTATCAACATTGAATTTCATCTGCCATTTTGTTGCCCGGTCACCCAGTTTTGTGAGATCCTTTTGTAGCTCTTCGCAGTCTGCCTGAGACTTAACTATCTTGAGTAGTTTTGTATCGTCTGCAAATTTTGCCACCACACTGTTTGTCCCCTTTTTCCAGATGGTTTATGAATACGTTAAATAGGACTGGGCCCAGTACAGATCCCTGGGGGACACCACTATTTACCTCTCTCCATTCTGAAAACTGACCATTTATTCCTATCCTTTGTTTCCTATCTTTTAACCAGTTACCAATCCATGAGAGAACCTTCCCTCTTATCCCGTGACTGCTTATTTTGCTTAGTGCCTTTGGTGAGGGAACATGTCAAAGGCTTTCTGAAAATCTAAATACACTATATCCACTGGATCTCCTTTGGCCGCATGCTTGTTTGACCCCCTCAAAGAATTCTAGTAGATTGGTGAGGCATGATTTACAAAAATCATGTTGACTATTTCCCAACAAATTACACCTCTACCCCGATATAACGTGGTAAAGCAGCGCTCGGGCGGGGGGGGGGGGGCTGCGCACTCCAGTGGATCAAAGCAAGTTCGATATAACGCAGTAAGATTTTTTTTGGCTCCCGAGGACAGCGTTATATCGGGGTAGAGATTTATGTTCATCTGTGTGTCTGACAAAAGGAGGCTGGATAGCCATCTGCCTTGGATAGTTTAGATGCAACAAATTCTGCATCTTGGCAGAGGGTTAAAGATGACCCTTGCAGTCCCTTCTAACCCTATGATTCTATGATATTGTAGTAAGATGATAGGAGTTTCCAGACTACATCAGACCAAAGGTCCATCTCGTCCAGTGTTCGGTCTCTGAAAGTAGCAGATAACCTACTCCTACATTAGATCTCCTTTTGATCTCTAATAATTAGAGATTGGGGTAAGCCCTAAAACAGGAGGTTTAATATCTCATCCACAAAATGTATAATTATTATTGATAACTTTGGATATTCTGTTTAAATTCCAATCCCTTTTTTAATATTGTTGGTCTCTGACTTCCTGTGGCAGAGTTCCATAATGTAATGACATATTTTGTGAAAAGGTATTTCCTAGAATTGGTTTTGAGTTTCCCATTTTTTAACTTAATCATAGAATATCAGGGTTGGAAGGGACCTCAGGAGGTCATCTAGTCCAACCCCCTGCTCAAAGCAGGAACAATGCCCAACTAAATCATCCTTAACTTAAGGTCCCCATCTGCCTATAGTGGGAGAAAAAGGGGCTTATTCACTTTGGATGCCTTTGTAGCCAAAAGCTATATTGATTTTAAAAGTCAAGAAATATTGAAAAGAAAGTCAATAAGATAAGCATTGTTCTTTTCCTTACATTAATTTTGCTCTTCACCCATTCAGCATCGTGGCTGCTTTAATTGTTGTTTGGTGAGATGGTCCCAGGTCTGTACTGTTGGAAGCTGCTGCATGGTTGACATCGAAAGGGCCCAACCAACTAATTGCTTGTAGTTTTACCTGTTTTCGCAGACTAGCCATGGGGTGTAGTCATCCTATTTCAGCTTTGTGTCAGATTTCACTTACTGGCTAAAAAAAAAAGTGGCATTCAAATCCACACAAGGTTCCTTTCCACTTTGTTTCATGTAAGTAACTGTTTACTAGTTAAAGTCTTAGGGCTTGTCTACACTTAGTGCCACAGCGGTACTGCTGTAGGGGTAAAGAAGACACTACCTACACTGATGGGAGAACTACTCCCATTGGAATAGGTGTCATAAGCACCGACTCCGTGGGTGCTCCAGGGCTGGAGTACTCACGGGGAAAAACAGTGGGTTCTCTGCACCCACTGGCGGGCTTGCCGATCCGCTCCTCCCCAGCGCCTCCTGCCTGCCACTGATCAGCTGTTCAAAGGTGGGCAGCAGTCGCTGGGAGGGAGAGGGAGGAGCGAGGGCAGGGTGCACTCGGTGGAGGAGGTGGGGATGGGGCCTTGGGGGAAGGGGTGGAGTGGGGGGGGAACCGGGGTCAAGCACCTCCAAGGAAATGAGAAAGTCTGCGCCTGTGATAGCTACCACCTCTTGGGGGGGTGTAGCACTGTCTACACTGGGGGTTAGCTCATATAAATGTTGCTTATGGGTGTGGATTTTCCATGCCCCTGAGCGACATAGTTATACTGACATAAGTGTGTAGTATGAATCAGGGCTTAGTGCAGGGGTCGGCAACCTTTCAGAAGTGGTGTGACGAGTCTTCATTTATTCACTCTGATTTAAGGTTTTGCGTGCCAGTAACAAATTTAATTGTTTTTAGAAGGTCTCTTTCTCTAAGTCTATAATATATAACTAAACTATTGTTGTATGTAAAGTAAGTAAGGTTTTTTAAATGTTTAAGACGCTTCATTTAAAATTAAATTAAAATGCAGAGCCCCCCGGACCGGTGGCCAGGACCCGGGCAGTGTGAGTGCCACTGAAAATCAGCTCGCGTGCCGCCTTCAGCATGCGTGCCATAGGTTGCCTACCCCGGCTTAGTGTATGCGTATCGTATATTCTTACATGCGATTCTGAAAGCTCTCTTAACTAGCCAGTGCAGATAAAAATGCACTTGTATTTCCTTGTAATAGGAAAGAAACACTTATAAAAAGCCAATAAAGATATTGTCTGCTCAGTGAGTTGCAGAGTCCTGCAAACTTCAACTGTTCTGTCAGGATGTTCTCTCCAGTCATTCTGTGGTTTTAAATAGTTAATTTTTTTTGAAAGAGTGAGAATGAAATCTGCAGCCTGTTATGAATAATAGAATATGGTAATATTACAGCGACATACACAGAAACTCTGCAGACTGACAGCACAGCTGCCAAGCGTTAGGTTTTTAAAATATGTACAATCTTTTGTCAACAGAATTAAGAACAGGAACATTACATGGTTTGTTTCTGCATGAGGGTATTTTCTAAGGAAATTTAATGATAAACTGTTCTGCATTTTGACCTTTTTAAATGTTCTGAGCTCTTGCATCTTCCAGAGAATTGGTGAGATTCCGAAATTTAGACGTGCAGAATCTTAATGGCTACTCTGACATTTTGCTAGACCTGGCTGGATACCTGTACTTGATTAGTTTTCTAATGTGCTTGCTCTGCCAAGCCTGGGACACTAGGATTCTATGTAGTTTAGTTTCCTTTAAAGTGATTGCACTGTAAACCTCTTTCCAATTAAAAGGTGATGCTATTCTGGTAATGGAAAGTTGTTTTATTTTTCCTGTCCCCTGATATGCACGCAAGTAGAAAGGCTGTAGGAAAGTGTTATCGCTGGGTTTTTTGTAGTTTGTTCTCTACTGCAGATCTCTATATACAGAAAAGTAAAAAATCTGTGTGGCTGGCTGGCTGATGGTGAATACGGATACAATGATACTTAGGCCATGTCTACACTAGCGACTTTAAAGTGGCACCGCTATACTGATGTGCTGTTGTAAGATCGCTTAGGTAGCTGCTCTATGCTGATGGGGGAGAGCTCTGCTGGCAACATAAGAAAACCACCTCAACGAGCAGTGGTAGCTGTCGGTAGGAGAAGCTCTTCTACTGACACAGCACTGTGCACACTGGCGCTTTTTTCGGTATAACTTAGGTCGTTCAGGGGTGTGGTTTTTTTCACATCCCTGAGCTAAGTTCCCTCTAAGTTGCACGGCCGTGCAGCAGGCTATCAAGGGCCGAGCAGGTGGGGAGAGGCGCCCCACCCCACCGGAGCTGCTGCGACTGGGGAGAGGCACCAAGCTGCTGGGGGGAGTTCTCTATCCTGGGGCAGCCTGCACCCCAAGCCTCTCATCCCTGGCCCCACCCCAGAGCCCACGGAGCCCTCACCTCCCACACCTCTGCCCCAGCCCTGAGCCCCCTCCTGCAGCTGCACCCCCAGCCAGAGCCCTCAATCCCCTGCCTTACCCCTAACGCCGCACCCCCAGCCAGAGCCCGCAGCCCAACCCTCTGCTCCAGCCCTGAGCTCCCTCCAACATGCCAAACCCCTCGGCTTCACCCCCCGCCACACATCACCTCCATATTGGTGCACATAACAAAATTCATTCCGCACATGGATGTAAACAGTCAGAGGGAACACTGCTTGAGTGACATACGTTTTGCCGACATAAGTGGTAGTGCAGACATGGCCTTACCTAGGGTGCAGAAGGTGCTTTTCTGATCCTAAAGGGTTTTTACTAGCTACTCTGTAACCTGGCTGAGGTACTGAATCTTGTTTAGACCATGGAAAAAAACTGCTGGAGTGTGGGAGTAAAGAATCTAGGATCACCTCTGGATCTAATCCTGATAGGGAGACAAACTCATACCCTCAGGCAAGCGAACTGATGTGCCATGACCTCTGTTACCCCACCTGTAGAGCAAGGAAATCAGCAGAGACTTCTGTGAAAATGACAGGGAGCTGAGCTTTCTTGAAGAAATAAATATAAAAATCATAATACAGAGGAAGTTTCCCTTCATCTTAACGGAAATGCAAGAGTTGACTACAGAATTGTGCTGTTAAATGCTAGAAATGGGTAACAGAGCTAATTCGAGATGCATGGGCTGGGGTGCAGGAAACCAGATACCCTTGGTCAGTGTTGAAGTGCTGCTTGCTGGTTCCCCCTCTCTAACCTGCAAAGAGAAAGACAAATGTTAGCAGTTCACTGATTGTCTCTGTGCTGGCAGCGGATCCCAGAACTGATTTATAGCACTTACTCAGCTTTCAGCAAGCAGCAAATGCATTGCTTAATTATTCATGGCAGATGTATTATTGCAGGAAATTAAGACATCAAGGAAACAAGTAAAAACTGTTACTGAGTAGAGCTATAAACAATGGGAGGCGGAAGGAGATGCAGAATGGTGCTACTGTGATGTTAGAGAGATGTCACACTTTCAGAAAGTAATTGGTTAAAATTCCCAGGTCCTTCAGCATGTAACTCACTGCATGTAATTAATAGCTTACAAGTGGTGTTTCATTTGTTAAATTTGTCATTTAAATTACCACATTTGTGAATGTGAAAACCCCTTATGTTGTCACCTTCAGCAGACAAGTTTGTATAAACAAACTTTTTCCTGCTGCTTATGTACACCTTCGGCTATCTTTAAAATACCTGGTGTTTAATTTGCAGAATTGGGTTAGGTCACCTGAGGAATTACTATGCCAAACACAGCAGCGGTTTCTTTAGGCTCTGGGCCAAATGCAGCATCCTAGTGCAAGATATTTACACTTAGTTTTGTCACAAGCCATTGTACCAGTACGGTCACACGTACAGTTCAACCCTTTAAATTGTTTGCTATCACTGACTGTGGTGTATAGGATAGGATACATCTTCATCACCTTGGCCTATGAATGACCTGTATCTGTAGGGATTTGCTGACAAGGAATCAGGCAACCTTGAGTTCCAAAAGTGTTGAAACCTGTTTGGTCCTTGGGTGCCATTGGAAGATCAGTCTTCTGCATGACTATACTTCCATCCTTTCTGTGTTAGATGAGGTTTCTCACTTGCAGTAGTTTCAAGGTTCTCTTAACTTTATGCCTTATAGATTTGATTGCCAATTTTTAATTGTACATTCTGTGCTTCTGAGTAAAAGTAAAGGGGAAGACAGTGGCTTTCTGCAAACACTTTGTCCTTATTTTTCCCCAGTCCTCATCACAAGGGAATTACTTCACTCTGTCTAAGAGAGTTGGTAAAGATGCCAACTCCAATTGGTACATAACCTCAGGCTTCCAGTTCTATAAGTAAGATGGTCATTTCAGTATGGCTGTCCCTGGACTATATCTCCATCCAGGCCGTATGCTGCGTTTGGTCAGGAATAAATTTCTGTTCTTACACTTCATTCTGTTGGCCCCAGCTATTAACTCTGAAAGGCAAAAGTCAACCTGCTGACTCTTCCTTTGGCATTAAAAAGATTTCTTTGACTTCTAAGCCCTTTCCTCTTCTCTTGGTTGCAAGATTAGAAAAGGTCTATTGGGATTAGCACCAATTTTCTATTGAAGTAAAGAAAATTTTTCTCTGTGTGTGGTCCTGGACTGAGCCTTGTAAAGATATTTTAATCTTGGAGAAATTTTCCTTGTTATTCATGGCCCTAAATAAGCGGTTTATTTTTCTAGTTGCATAAATCAGACACACTTGGTGCTAAGAGGCAGCTGAATAAATCATTTAGGTGTGTTTGAGCAAACCACCCCACCCCCCCTTTCCCAGACTAATGATGATAAAAATTATCCTCAAGTATCCTGTTGTATGTAGTTTTAAAACCGGCCTACAAATAAAGATCTGTTTGAAGTGACTCCAAAACCCTGTACTGTTACAAGAAATAACTGCATTAAAATTGAGTCCCAGAGTCTCTGCTTCAGACATTTCCAAATCTAGGAAAACAGAATAGAAAAAATTGACGAGTAGCTAGTCTAAAACATTAATATTGTTTTTCTGATGACGGAATTTTTCAGTAGCTGGTATAGGATCTTTCTATCAAGCCATCATTTAAAACATAACAGTAAATTTAAACTGTACAAACTCTACTTCTCTAATTCCCAAGTAATGTTATTCTGGTGAAAACCGATAATTTATAGCACTGAGCAATAGTTACATCATGGACTGTAGCAGTGCAGGCTCTCCTTTACATGGACCTCTGCCAGGGTGCCTCAGTTCCTGACATGGAACAATAGCAATGGGGGAGAGTTCATTTTCCATGGACCACTAAATCTTTGGCCTTCATGCCGCGACTCCTGAGGAGATGGCCAGTGGTGATGTATTAAACCCCCATCTGCTTGTAACTGAATCGAGGGCATTAAGAGAGACAAGTGGGTGAGGTAATATCTTTGACTGGACCAACTTCTGTTGGGGAGAGAGACAAGCTTTTGAGCTACACAGAGCTCTTCCTTAGGTGTAGAACTGAGGACATCAACTCATTTCATGTACAGCAGAGCAGCAAAAATCTATCATGTGGCTGTAATTTTTGGTCACGGCTGCCTAAGTTGCACTGGTTCCAGTGACCGATGGAAGATGTGATAAGTTACATATCCCATTACCAATCCCCTGCACTGCCTTCCAGTGGGAACTTAGTGGACTTGTGAAATAGCAAAGTGGGTGGAGTTGTTTCACAATGACCCTCTTGGATGATACAGCTTCCTTGACGGGAGTCATGAATGTGTATGTGGTTGTTAAATGAGATTCATTCATCAGATTCCAACTGCTCCACTTTGCTAGATGGGAACTCTGTGTAGACGCTGCCTCGTTTGTTTATTTTTAAATGCCTGGATTAGTTTAGTGTGAAACTGTTGAGAGAGATAATTTGCCCAAGGAGTTGATATATAGGTCATGGAATGAACACTAATCAGGCTCTTACACAGCCTACAGAAGAAACTGCTATATCCTTTCCCTTGCTGTGCCCTCCGTTAGCATGGAGGCTGAGTAGTCGGCTTTGACCGCAAAACACTCAGCCCTGAATGCAGATGGTGTTTTCCTCGCCCTTACAAAGAATAGGAGGACCTTCAGGTCAGAGGGTAATATCAGTGTCTGGATAACTAATGTTGCATTTGGTATGTGATAGGAGTTTTAATTTGGTCAGCCTTTTCCTTTACCACTGTGCATATCCATTTTTCAAAAAAAAACAATGACATCTCGCTAGCATGTGTTACCTGTTGGGATATCTTTCTTCATGGTAGCAGATTACTTCCTTGGTTTTGTCTACTGCTGTTTCTGGGGTTTTATATTGCATCTCCGCTCAGTGGCAAAACCAAAAATTGTTTACTAGAGAAATGTATAGGCAAGGCCTTTTTCATGTAATTATGTTCACGTTAACAAGAGTAATTAGAAAGATAAGTGGTTTGAGAACCAATTGATTAGATTTTGTGGGATTGGCAATGGTTGGGTGATATGGAGATACATGTATATAGAGTAGCAGATTTGAATGAAACCAAATTGTTTCCGAATGCTTTATAGTTGTGTGCATTTCCGTTGTAAGATCCATTTTTGTACAAATCTTTTCATATCCTGAGAAGATTCAGTACCTGTAAGAATGATGGAGAATGACCAAGATGTGAAATTATAGAATATTTTTTCTTACTCTCGCTTACATTTAGCAAACTCATCAGCTGATATAAGTTGCAACTGGATAATTTAATCAATTCCCATCATGGACATTACATGAGGCTATTTTGTCACTTATTTGGAAGATTATGAATAAGGCTGTGAGTTTGTCACGGAAGTCATGGATTCCGTGACCTCCGTGACTTCTGCAGCAGCCAGTGCACCTGGCCCGGGGACAGCTCAGGCGTCAATCACACCGGCTGCTGCTGTGGCAGTCTCGGGCTACTGCCTCCCCCCCGCCCCCCACTCCAACAGCAGCAGGAGTTTGGGTGTGAGAGGTGGCAGGGGGATTTTGGTACGGGATGGGGTGAGGCAGGCTCTGCGTGGCGCTTACCTCAGGGGGATCCCCAGAAGCGGCGACATCCCCCCTCGCTTAGCTCCCAGGCAGAGGCATGGCCAGGCAGCTCTGCACGCTGCCTACGCAGCTCCCATTGGCCACGGTTCCTGGCCAATGGGATCTGCAAAGCCAGCGCTTGAGTCAGGGGCAGCGCGCAGAGCTGCCTGACCACACCTCCACCTAGGAGCTGAGTGAGGCGGGTGTCCCTGCTTCTGGGGAGGTGTGGAGTCAGGTAGGGAGCCTGCTGGCCCTGCCAACCTCCCCTGCCCCCCAACACCAGCAGCGGTTCTGGGCCACGTGCCCCCGGGCTGCCACCCCAGCACCCGTGGGAACCCCCCCCCCCAAGATTTAGTCAGGGGTATATAGTACAAGTCATGGACAGGTCGTGGGCCATGAATTTTTGTTTACTAGCCTTAATTATGACTAATAAAAGTTCTTGAACCATTTTCAGTTTATGTATCTGCACCATAGAAAAGACGTTTCAGTCACTTTAATATTTGCCCTAGACTCACTGTCTGTGATATGGAGTTGAGCCATCCATTTATCCATTTGGTTGCCTTAACATGGTTGCTTATTTTCTGAAATAGCGCTATTAATATAATTATATTTTTTAAAATTACATTAAGAATGTTATAAAGGTTGCAAAGTCAAACACTTAAAAGTTAGAAAATACCAGAACGCAACCTTAATTCTGCATCCGTGTGTGTATGTATTATGATATAATCTTTAATTAGGTGATCGATCTCACACTGTTTTTTCCACAGGACCCCTGCCTCATTTGGCGCACAGGATGATCCTGTTTCAGAATTGATCAGGATCATGTAGTGAATGAAGTTGTTTTTTTGTAGGACCCCAGCTCAATTTGTTGCCGAAGTTGGAATTTGTATAGTGAACAAGACAGCAGATTGCAGGTAGAGAAAGCATGATCTCATGATAAATCCAGTTGAATATTACCTAGGAGAACAGGGTTCTGCAAACAATGGAGGTACTAGTGATCTTTTAAAGGGGGTAAAATAAAGTTGGAAGAATTTTTATAAGGGAAAGTGTTAGGTAACCTAAATATGAGTCTTTGCCACTCCCCCTATAATGTCATGGCAGAATTTATCACCCAGACAAAAATACACATTTTATCAGCCTATAGGAAGTCTCAAATTATTTCCTGTGAGAGATATTTTGGGAATGTCAGTGGTCAGGCTTGTATTGGAAATCCCTTTTAACAGAAACATAATGAAGTCACTGACTGCTTTGAGACTTGGTGAAAATGCTCAGAGGTCTAGGATAAACTCTGAATGTATGAAATTTTCAGGCTGAAAAACCATGAATGGGAGGAAATAGACAAATCTATACTGGAAGACCTCAAATATCTTTTCTCAAAACCTTTGCATATTTTTCCTTCCTCCTCCTTGCCCCCTAGCCCTTAACAGTTGATGCTCTTCAGCATTGTTTCAGTTCTTTTGGGCTATATACACTCATCCTCAAAACTTGTTTTAAGATTAAAACTATGAATAAACAGCTCTTCTGGGAGTGGAATTGGCATGCTCTATATTCCACTCCCAGTAAATTCTTTGGCAGGATATTTATGTTGAATTGTCTTCATTGCTTGATTATGACAAGATGTTTCTTTTGGTAGTGCTTGATTCATTAACCCCCACCAAGTGCTCAGCAGTGTACAGATCACAAAATGGAGACCGTATGTGTCCCCAATGTTTAGCTTCCATTCTAAAGGACAGGAAGCGCTGAGAGCCTGTTTTAATGTGTCGTCTATTAAAATGTGTAGCCACTTTGATTATTTTGTTTTAAATTAGGCTTTGTAACACTAAATTCAATATGAAAATGAAATCAAATTAATCAAACAATGATTCAAATTGAACAGAAATTCAACCAGCCCAGGAAGTGCATGGCAAAGTTTGGTAACATTTTAACATCTGTGTGAAATAAGTGAGAGGCAGAGATCATGTTAGAAGCTGGACGTGAATACTGAAGGAGCTCCATTTTTAACAAGTGGCTAATCTACCTGATCTCATCGGGTGAGTTGCAGATTCTTGCTTTAGCTCAGTAATTCTGGGCTGACAGCTGCAGGCAAGTGAAAATGAACAGGTCATTGATTATTTGGAGGGGAATCATAAAATGTGGTATTGAAGTGTGGGCACCATCTGGGCCTAGATAATGCAGATTTCAGTATCTGTATTTGTCCAGAATAGCAAAGACTTTTAAAGCAAAAAGTGCTTTAAAATAATGCAAACACAACCCTTTTAAGGAGGTGGCTGTCTGCCGAAATTCATGCTGTTCTGATAGTGCAGTGATGTTTTTTGTATAAGGAGCTTCAGTGACTAAAGCCTGACAGATGGCTACAGAGGGAACAGTACAAGCAGGGTGCTCCTATAAAACAAATGTCGCAATGCGAATGAGTGTGAGCTGTTTAAATAAAATATTTTTAAAATGTATTCAAAATTTTGGGCCACGTGTGTGCTGTGAAAATTTGAAATTTAGTATAAAGTAGTTGTTCTTTTCAGTCTGGTCTGAGCAGCTGCATTTCCTGGATGGCGATGAGCACATGGGTTTAGAGTGATATGAACTATGAGTTTTTTTCACTTCCTAAGAAGATTCTTGTGCACTAATTTTGGCTACCATGTTACTAGGGAGGTGTTTACAGTTTTGCGGGAGTACGGTGAAGATGATCAGTGCATTGGAGAGATAAAAGATTATCAGAGCATAGTCTGTCTTGGTCCAAGAAATGATTGAAAGCCCTATTCTGCCAACCTGCTGATGTGTAGTAGCATTTAACTTCATGAATTATCTCATTGGTTTCAGTGGAGTAACTTAGTAAGGGGCTACTCATCATTAATATGGGTGGCACAACTGGGCCCTAAAAGGCTTGGTGGATCAAAAACCTACAAGTATTGTTGGTCTGATGAAAAGATGTAAACTCCAAGGAGGGCAAGGAATAATTCAAGGGGCCATAACTAGAAGAGGATGGGAGGAAAGGTAAGAAAAGGCAAACATCATTTGGAGGTATTTATAACAAAACTTTATCCCCTTTAAATCTAAAATAAAGTTCTAAAGCATCTCCAGGTGGGATCCATACAGAGCTAAAGTGCATCAGAACCCCGATATGTTCTAGCCCACTCTAGGTTTGAGTTGATCATAAAAATATATGAAAATGTTTTAACTTGCTGGTTTTTAAACATTTAGAACATTAAAACTACTAAATTGATTTTCTTCAGAATTGGCTTTTTTTAAAGATCTCACATGACACTTTAAAACCAAACCAAGACTCTGAACACTATAATTAAAACGTTCTGTAGATAAAGGTGTAAAAGAAATTCCAGTTGTAATATACTGTATATTGTATTAACTGACAATTAATTATGGTACAAAGAGAAACCCTATTTTAACACAAAAGATCAAGGAAGCAGTGTTAAAAGTTAAGCTTCAGATCTTTTACCTCTGCCTTGCCTGACTTTTGAATGCTTGAGTTCTCTCACCATTAGCTTTGCATTAATGCTAGTTTTATGCATACGGCCTATTTCATTATATCCTATGGTCCAAACTGGGAATTTTGTTACTAGATTACTACAGTCTTGATGTATGCAAACCTGATTTTAATCCCTTATGACACATTATATTTTGTCTGCTGTATGCTAGCCTAAAATGCTGACAATCCGTCAGGGAGACTCATCTTTTTTTAAACAATTAAAGGACAATAAGAGCCTGTTTTACAAAGTATAATGAAGGACTTCCATAGCAGTGCATTTTAGTGAATTACTCATGATATTTCTGTGAGCTGCCCCACACAGAACCTATGAAACCAGATTCTCAGTCTCTTGGTATGACCTGTAGCTAGTGCTTCAAAGTCCTAGCAATCAGTGCCCATTACTGAGCACTGTGTTTTCAGTTCGACTGGTGATGTTCTTGTTCTAACTCCACAAATGAACTTGGATCAAAGAACTTTCTTGGGAAAACTTCTGTTTAAATGTATTGACTTGTTAAATCTAATCGCACAGATGTTTTCTCGGTCCCCATAGAAAACTCTTGCAGAAGTAAAACAAACTTGTAAGTACAGTAGCCTCTTAGAGAAGAAGAAAATGTAATCCTCTCCTCAGATAGTTCCTGTGAAAAGTCTAGCAGTATGTTCAAGAGGTATAAATGTTGCTGTTGCGTATTTGTGGATGGCTTTGCAAAGGTAAACTTTAAGTACCACTGCGGTGTTAATAGTTTTACTCTGTAACGCAGGGGTTTTACTCTGTAACGCAGGGGTTTCAGAAGCGGTGTGCTGAGTCTTCATTTATTCACTCTAATTTAAGGTTTCGCGTGCCAGTAATACATTTTAACATTTGTAGAAGGTCTCTTTCTCTAAGTCTATAATATATAACTAAACTATTGTTGTATGTAAAGTAAATAAGGTTTTTAAAATGTTTAAGAAGCTTCATTTAAAATTACATTAAAATGCAGAGCCCCCCGGACCAGTGGCCAGGACCTGGGCAGTGTGAGTGCCACTGCAAATCAACTCGCGTACTGCCTTCGGCACACGTGCCATAGGTTGCCTACCCCTGCTGTAACGAGATACAGCTCATTAATACTACCTCATTATCTGGCAGATGAATTGTGATTCCATGTACTGTATTTCCATCAAACTTTAAAGTGCGATTGTTTTGCTGTTACTGTGATAGGTGATCAAGGTTAAAGCTCTCTTGAACCCAGAAAAAGTCAGCGATTTCAGGCCTAGCAATTCTTTTCTCATCTCTGATGCTTTATATCATAAAGTTTGCATACTTTAATAATCCACTAGAATTTAGTGTAATCTGGAACACAGTTTGCACTTGGTGAATATGGGAGTTCCAGGGTGCTACTTTGAGCAAGAGGTCCAAGTAGATGCAGGGGTCATGCTTAGGGGTCTCTGCCTGAGTTTGAACTCTCACAGGCCCAGAGACATTAAACAGCAAAGAGATGAAAAATCTTCATGTTCGCTGTTTTTATTTCCCTCTTCCAGCATTCAGACTGATGGGAGGAGGCCTTCTGCACATACACCACTACCCCGATATAACGCTGTCCTCGAGAGCCAAAAAATCTTACCGCGTTATAGGTGAAACCGCGTTATATCGAACTTGCTTTGATCCGCTGGAGCATGCAGCTCCGCCCACCCCAGAACGCTGCTTTACCGCGTTATATCCGAATTCTTGTTACATCAGGTCGCGTTATATTGGGGTAGAGGTGTACTTCTTCATAGGCGGATCGGGCAATTAACAAAGCTTTTGTCTTCTAATGACCCACTTAATTGTTGATAGTCCTCCTGGATGGGCGGGGGAGGGGAAGAAGGGAGAATGATTCCTTTGCCTGGAGTCCGCTTGCAACTGAAAGATTAACAAATTTATTTCGGCATAACCTTTGGTGGGTAAAAAACACATTTCTTCAGATGCATGGAGGCCTTGCCTGGGATCACAAGTTCAGAGCAAGCACTTTCAAAGTTATAAAGCAAAACTTACATATTTCCCTATAGCGTGGAATACAGGCATTACAAGTGAGATTAATGCATGAAGCAATTTACAAGCATTTTACAGAGTTTAAACAGTGAATATTTTCTTATAAGACTAGTACCCATTTTAAACAAAACTAACATACAGGCAGGGTGGATTTGATTTAAATCAAATTGATTTAAATCACTAGTCAGGAAGACTCGATTTAATCATGGATTTCTACATAAAAGTGCATTCTTGTTGATTGTTATAACCTTAATACACGTTCTTTACAACTCAGAGATAGATGTAGATTTCATTTTTAGAAGGTACACACTATACATTTTTAAACAGTGATTTATTTTGAAAACTTTTCAGATTAGTTTTACAGCTATATCAGAAAATGAATGATTGTTTGGTTATTTCATTTACCAAAGGTAACTGAAGCAGATATTTACAAAGTCATTGGGAGGTGAACTATCTCCAATTTCAACAGATTAATCATTAATATTTGGAGTATTTTCTTGCCATGCTGTATTAAGAGGAGAACATCACCAGACAGACATGTAAATTGTTTTAACTAAAACAACATTATATATTCTGGATTTTTTTAAATTCAACAGCAAACGTATAATATTTTAGCAAAACAAACATACGAATTTTTGAATTTAGTTAAGCATTAAAGTTTTTTAAAATCAGGTTTTTGTTAAAATTGTTTTCAATTATAATAGTTAAATGAATTTAAAAAAAATCAACTATGTCAGCCAGGTCAACATGAGAAACTTAAAATATTGTCTTCTGCGGCTAACTCAGTCGTCTTCACCATCATTTTCCTGTTTGTTCATAATCTGGAAAAGAAAAACAAGCTTTCCTGCTTTTTCAGGTCCCAAATGATTTCTGTGGAACCGCATAAGATTGGGTCCCTAATCCATGAACTATTGGAACTCATTTACAAAACTTTTCTTAAACATTACATGAATATATTGTCTCATACTATAGAATTAGAATTTATAATCCCTATTCCATGATGAGAGATCTTTGAGCTATAATGTATCTTAATTCAAACTGTCTTTAGATAGGTTTTTTCCTCAAAAAGCATTTTATCAAAAAAATCTGATTTAATTAAAAAATCGATTTTTTTTATTTAAAAAGAATTGATTTTTATCCACCCTGCATACAGGTGAATTGGTTTGATTTCCAGCTATGAGTTCCTCAATTCTTAGTGAGTTCCTTTGGCCTTAGCCAGAGCTGGCATTTGGTTTATCAGCGTCACACGTTCAATAAAGGATAAATGTTGTTAAATTATAGACAAGCTTCTTGTGCTATTAGATTGTAACATAATATTAATTTTATCATTATTTCTCTCCTTATTTTCCCCATCCAGAAGCCAACATACTAATGAAAACAATCCCTGTTCCCCTCTGTTAATGTAATTGTACAAGCTACATTATGACAAAGGTAACTGAGCTAGAAGCAAGGAAAAACATCTTAAATCTGATTGCACAAAGAGGTTGCGTGGGAGGCTGCAGTCACTGTAAGGATTTTAGATGAATATATTATTATTATTTTTTAAATTACAAAAATGGTCTTAGAAGACAGTAGTTACAACCAAGAAGTTAGTAACAGTACTGTGGGAAATGGTTGGCATTTGGATCATTGTTCGCTGGACTAAGAGCTTTCAGAAGCAGGACAGTTTGAGAAAATAGCATTTTCTTGATTACATAACCCAGGTCAGTGAGACTCCATCTGACATCCGTTCACAGAGTACATTGGGCTGAAGGATAATAGACTGATAATGAAAGATATGCTTTCCTGACATCTCATGAGCAGCTTCAGGAAACAGATGCATTGAAGAATGCAAGAAGGCTAGCAAGTGTAGATCTGATGCATTTTGGTCTCTATCTCCTTTGCAGATAGAGGTCTTATCTCTTCTACTGTTTTAGTTGTCTTGCTTCTTGGTTGGATTTCTTTTTCCTTCTCTGCTTTTGTACTGTTTTCCTTTTTGGTGTCCTTATTGTGGCTTTTGTTTTTAGAAGGTGTTGGGGCTTGAACATAAGGTTATTTACTACATCATGTAACGTGCTGTAATAAGGAGCCGATTTCCCCTATTTGGGGTCTGCATTGTTTGTAGATGCACCTGTAACTAATCATGATTTCCATAAAAATAGAAAGTATGTATTTTTTAAAAATAGATATTATAGCAGTATCTATTTTAGTTTTTCTTATCTGGTGTTTCTTGTATAACTCTTTAGGTTCTCCTAATCAATTCATATCCTCATTATGCCTGGGAGGCTCATTCATTTGTGTTCCTGAGAGGGCCTCATATACACATCCCATAGGAATTCCTATAGGAATGCCAGGGGGCAGGTGGTATATAACGCCGATTGCACTCTTCATCTGTTTCATTGTAGAGTGGCTACCGATGGAATTGCTTGGCTCAACTATTGCTGTGCTGTCCTGGGGTCACCCTAACGTAAAGGCTTCATAAGGTCATTCTTGATCACCCAGCAGAGAGAGAGGAACGCCTCAGCACAGTTTAGTGTAGGCGTGTAATTCAGCACCTTTAAGTTAGAAAGTCTTAGAGGGGAATTTTTCAAAGAATTTATTTTGTGACATATTTGTCAGACACTTACACAACTGAGAAAGTACCGGTGGAGGTGGTGATTGTGCTGTTGGGAAGCAACTTCTTTCTTGCTTTAGCAAGTGCTTTCCTAGTGTTTTTTTCCTGCACATAGTTGTCAATCGTTATCATAGTAAGTTTCTTAGTTAGTGAGTAAGTTTAAGTTGGGGGGGTTCCCCCCCCCCGGCTAAGTTTTCCATGTCACCGGGGCATGCCGTGGCCCCAGGGGTTCAAGCCATGTGATAGGTGTGGTAAGCCTACGTCCAGAGGGGATCCGTACGCTGCTTGTCTGAAGGGCCTGGGAGAGGGACATTTTCAGGGCAAGTGTTGTATTTGCAGAGGCTTCAAGCCCAGAACCAAAAGAGAGGGAGACGATCAGCTGAAACTCCTTTAAATGGAGTCTGCTCAACCGGCACAAGAGGCAGACACCTTGGCACTGAGGAAGGACTCGCATACGCTCCCCGGCGCGGAAGGCTGACTCATCAGTGCAACGCCGATCACAGTCCCCAGTGCCACATAAGAAGAAAAAGGCGGAGAGGAGCTGTTCCACCGTCAGGAAGAGCACACAGGACACCAGTGTGGTGCGTCCCTAGCCGGGACACCTGAAGGCTGGTCCATCAGTCCTGACACCATTGACTCCGGCCTCGGGGGGAAGGTCTGTCGAGCCTGGTGACAGTGGACTCCCTGGTCCGGGAGGTGATGGAGGAGGACCTGGACCTTCCCTCCACACCAGATACTTTAAAGGCCATGTGGGACTTGATTGCCATGACGGCACAGTCCCCTACCTCGCATTCCCAGGCTCCGGTTCAGATGCAGACACCACTTCAGGCACTGACGACGACACCGTCTGCGGCACCGGTGGCGGCACCAGCTATCTGGCACTGGGGCAATCCCACCATGATGCGGCACTCCCCGGCACCCTGGTCAGGCTCGGACTATTTCTCTGAGTCAGAGATGGAGTCGTTCGTGTCCCGACACAGCCAGTACCACTCAAGATCCTGCCACTGGTCTCAGCACTGTAAAGTGGAGACCCCTCGGTACCGATGGTATCCTGGCCACCCCAATGTCAGGGCCTGGCACAAAGGCCCTTTTGGATGCCTTGGGCCGATCACCAGGGTGGTATCGCAATTTCACGTTAACCAGGGCATATTTCTACCGGTATTCTTTCCTAAACCTCATGTCAGCAACAGAGAGCAAGCACTCCATTCCCTGGACATCAGGCGTGTCCTAGCCTGCTACATTGAATGCACAAAGCAATTTTTTAAGTCACCACAGCTCTTTATTGCAGTTGCTGAAAGGATGAAAGGGCTTCCCATCTCGTCCCAGCACATCTTGTCGTGGATCACGTCCTGCATCAGAACGTGCTATGACCTGGTTAAGATCCCAGCCCTGGCATTGACGGCGCACTCCACAAGAGTGCAGGCTTCTTCCGCCGCATGCCTTCCACAGGTCCCTGTTCAGGACATATGTAAGGCAGCAACCTGGTCTTCTATCCACACCTTCACGTCGCACTAGGCCATCACCCAACAGGCGAGGGACAATGGAGGGCAGTACTTCATTCAGCACGTCGGTGAACTCCGACCCCTCCTCCATGGAAACTACTTGGGAGTCACCTATTGGAATGCCCATGAGCAAGCGCTCAAAGAAGAAAAAACAGTTACTTATCTCGTAACTGTTCTTTGAGTTCATGTCCATTCCAAATCCCACCCGCCTCCCCTCTGTTGGAGTATTCTGGCAAGAAGGAACTGAGCAGGCGGCGGGGTGGCAGGGAACTATATACACCGCCATGAAGGTGTGACTCCAGAGGGCTTCACAGCCGACCCGACAGGTACCGCTAGGGTAAAACCTTCTGACAGTCGTGCACACAGCACGCGCACACCTATTGGAATGGACATGAGCAACACATCTCAAAGAACAACAATTATGAGATGGTAAGTGTGACGAAGGGGGGTTTTATTCATCTTATGTTACATGTGAGTGTTACTGTCCTATACTAATACTCCGTGTACCTCCGTTTCTCTGCGTACTACACCAATATTTCAGTGGTGGGAATTAGGTGTGTGAGTTTTGCTGAGGCCCTCGGAGCAGGTGAGGCTGCCCAGCTATATGCACCTATGTAACCTGAGACCCAGGAGGGGGATGCGACCAGGTGACGCCTTTTCCCCGGGAAGCAGGACAAAGAGGAGCAGGAGGAGAAGTGTGGGGTGTCGGAGGTCAGGTCGTTGGAAGCTGCTCAGGGGACTGAAAGAGGGGGTGTCCTGGCCGTCTGGCCCAGGACTCCTCAAGATGGACTTGGCTGAAAGTTACTGATGTCTGTAATAGCAAGTTCTGTTCTACACTGTGTTCCTGTCGACTAATAAACCTTCCATTTTACGCTGGCTGAGAGTCACGTCTGACTGCGGAGTTGGGGTGCAGGGCCCACTGGCTTCCCCAGGAGCCCCGCCCGGGTGGGCTCGCTGCGGGAAGCACACAGGGAGGAAGGGGATGCTGAATGCTCCGAGGTCAGACCCAGGAAGGTGGAAGCTGGGTAAGCGTCTTGCCCTGGTGACAGTCTGCTCAGAGAGAAGAGGCTTCTCCAGAGTTCTGGCTGGCGTCGTGTGGAGCAGTTCCAGAGCATCGCCCGGTTGCTCCATGGTAGTAAGTAACTGCGTTTTCCCCTCTGTTGGAGAGCTGTTAGCCATGGTCACTGCGGAGTCTAGCAGCTGAAGCTCAGGCTGATGCACATTGTACCAATTAGGTGTGGGAGCTGATTATCGTTTTAGGGACAGAAGACCATCAACATTACACCTAATTATAAATGCGTTAGTTTAATCTCGTAATGTTTCCTATTTGACCTGTGCCGCTCTGATCCTTGGAGCCTATGTGATTGGTGTCATGGCATGCTGTCTTCCCTGAGTGGTGCTTTGTCTGCCTGGTCGTCTTGGCCGTGCTTTTCTATATCAGTCCTCTCTAACGCAGATTGAGGTAAATCCATTTAAAGTAAACAGATTAACACATTTTCCCATGTCTGACGTGAGAACTGAGAGTCTGTCATTTCCCTAAAAGCATTGCAAGCGACAGGTCCCAGATGCTGAGCTTCTCTGGGCCAGCTGCATTATTTACTTGACTGGATTGGTTTTACAGCTGGTGTCCGGCTGTTCTTTGTTATGTTTATCTGCAGTCTCTGGGGCTAATCAGATTAGAAGATAGCATTATCTTGCTAAAGATTGGATTCCCCTCTGAATCCAGGGGGCCTGGGCTTTTCTAGTCTTGATCATTGCTAAAAGGGGCCGTGCTTTGGGATGTCACTGAGAAATGGCCACTGTGCCTCAGGGGAATCCCAAACTCAAAGTTGTAAACTAGTCATTGCAACTTTCTACTATGACGTGTATATGTCCTACCTGAATCAGTGAAAAGCTTGAGGATAAGGTAAGATCAGTTCAAAGGAATTGCAGTTCGTATCATGGTCTCTATTACATGTTTCTCTAGAGGAGTTACCTCCCCTTTTTAAATCCTTGCACTATTTTTTCTTCAACCCAAGTCACCATTGTTTAATTGTGTAACTGTGGGTGGTTCACTTTTTCTATGGCAGACACACTAATATGTCCAGTCCATTTCTTTACCAAGCACTGTTCTGTGCTAAGGGTTGCTATTGGAATGGCAGTACGTATGTTAAAACTAAAGTCTGGTTTTACACATCCTGATAAAAGGTTTAATAAAGGCATTTCTGTTTAATCCCAGCCTATTTTTTTTTACACACACACCCTTGCCAAAGCAACATAAGGACACACACACAGCTACTCGTATTCCTCCATGACCTTTCAGGAAGAAGATGGGAACTTCATCTTTTTAAGAAATATGGGCTCAAACCTGCATGGAATGACTTGAAAGGCAGGCAGTAAGTGCCACACCAGAGGACCCTTTTGTAAGATCAAGGGCTGAAACAGTGAATATTTTGCTACTTTATTACTATTCTTACAGCACACAAAGTGCTTTACAGAAACAAACAGAAATCCATGATCCCTGCCCTGAGCAGTGTGAAATTTAAATTAAAACTCTCCATCTAAATTGATACCTATATGCGAGGCACTGTTCAAGAAATCCTAACTCGGTTCAGTCTACGAACTTTGCTATATACTCAGGAGAGAGCGTGAATACTCTTTGTATCGCGATGTGATACGTTGTGGAAAATCTTGGCTCTTCACATCCATCTTTGCCCTCCTGCACAGCCCAAAAGAGAATGGGGGGCTGTAAATGTCTATACGGAAATGTAGCACTTGTAACACAGAACTGGTAGCATCTCCCACGTGCACAGATAAAATGCAATCCCTGCCTGGAACAGAATATAGCCAAGGCAGCAAAACCTTTGTCCTTAGATAAGAACTATGCAGTTGACAGGTAAATGTCAAAAGAAAAAATGGTATGGTGTTTGAAATGTTAGCATCCATCTGGCACCAGATCTATAGGCTTACCTGCCATTCTCTCAGCTAATAAGAATACCTGTTTTATACAGGCAGGAGGACACAAGTCCAGTAAAACTACTTAATGACTAGTCTATGCAACTGAACAGGCTATGGTATTTCTGCATGCCAAGCATCTGTTACGCTAAGCAATAATCCTGGGAATTAAAAGGCTAAATTTCACAGCAAGCATAGATAAATTGCAATCCCACAGCAGCCTGCCTGGAAAAAATCTCATGCAAGCTAGCTAAACAGTGGCAACCTTTAGTCACTGATGCTGTTGATTAGGGTGCCCTGTGCAGGGAAGGAGCACAGAGAAACGCCTTTCCAACACACACATCATTTTTTTCTGAACTACCTCTCCAGGTCATTAAACGATTTTCTCAGGGAAGGGCTGCTGCATATATAGTCAGCACAAGAGCATATCATCATCACTGAAAACAGATTTATAACCAACAAAAAAAAAAATCTGACCCAAATCCACAGAAGTTCAGAAACACAAAGATCAGACCACCAGGTCCAAGAGTGACAGCTCTACAATAGTGATGTGCTAAAGGTGCAAATACTGAGAGATAATGGAACAGACATTAACGCACCTGCACCATGGAGTTCCTGTGGAAACTGAATGGTGAAATAACTGGAATAGTGAAATAAACATGCAGCCATATGCAGAACATGCACTCCACTTTGGGGGACGTGTCAGACATGAATGAATCCTTAAAGGGAGACACATACACCCACATAAGTCCTCACATCTCTCATTACAAGTCCTGTACCAAACCTGCTCATCAGAACCCTTTGGGAAAATCTGAGATTCAGCTGATTGGTGGAAAACATACCTAGGTTTCCACTAACACTGCTCAGAAAACACTACAATCCTCAGCAGGCACAACAGGCGGTTGGCAGAGCAAATGGTGTCTTGCTTTTCCTGGGTTTCACTGAGGCCCAGAATCTTTACTGACTTTTCTTGTAATTTAATTTATTCTGCATTTTTCATTGTAGTGAAAAATAAGAGCTTGTGAGTAAGGCTGGTCTCTGAATCCCTACACTCATTCTTGCCCAATGAAACTGCTCCTATGCAGTGTTTTTGTAGCTGTGTGAGTCTCAGGATATTAGAGACACAAGGTGGATGAAATGAGGAGAATATACTGGGTACTAAAAATCCCTTTAATCTAGCAGAGAAAGGCAGGAGCTAATGGCTGGATGATCTAATGGTCCCTGCTGGATTTAACATCTGTGAATATAAATATAGTGCTTATATAATTTAGCATTTAGTAAGATCAGTGGTTAATTCCCTTAATATCCTAGAGTCTAGACCCTGGTTTTGTAAATGGGTATTCCAGGTGCATAGTTACTCCTGCATGGAGCCCCATTGACTTCAGGTTAACTGCATTGTGTGTATATTAAAACAGAATTTTTTTAATATTAATATATGGAGATATACCTATCTCATAGTACTGGAAGGGACCTTGAAAGGTCATTGTGTCCAGCCCCCTGCCTTCACTAGCAGGACCAAGTACTGATTTTTGCCCCAGATCCCTAAGTGGCCCCCTCAAGGATTGAACTCTCAACCCTGGGTTTAGCAGGCCAATACTCAAACCACTGAGCTATCCCTCCCCCTCAAACAAATCTCATTTGTTACCTTTCAATTTCATTGAATGTTCCCTTACTCTTATGGTGGGGGAGGGTAAATAGGAGCACATGATCAAGCTGCCTATATGCAGTTTATTTTATATTTCTGTCATGTTCCTTCTCATTTCTCTCTGTTGTAAATTTTAGCATTCCCAGTCTTGTCAGTTTTTCCTCATATGGAAATCTCTCCAGGCTGCTAAACGTTCTCATTTCTTCTCTCTGACCCCTCCCTATGGCAGGGTGAGGGGTGTGTGTGTGTCGGGGGGAGGGCGACTAGCACTCTGTAAAGTGTGTCAGAGACACAAGGTGGGAGAGGTAATATCTTCTATTGGGCCAATTTCTGTTGGTGAGAGAGACAAGCTTTTGAGCTTACCCAGAGCTCTTCTTCTGGTCTGGGGAATGTACTCATAGGGTATGTCTACACTGCCATTCAAAACTCGGGGCTGGCTGGTCGGTGCCATGTGACTTGGGCTCCTGGTGCCATGGGACTATTCCGGCTTGGGCTGGAGCTCAGGCTCTAGGACCCTCTGAGGTGGAAGGTGGGGTGGCGAGTTATAGGGACCTGTGGTGCCCATGCTCCAGGAATATTCAGGGCCCAGGGGCCCAGCTCCACCAATGTTCAGGGCTGGTCTCTTCCCTCAGCCCTGCCTGCCACCCTCAGGCAATTTAAAAGGACCTGGGGGCCCCCAGCCACCGGCGGCGCAGCAGGGCTAAGGCGGCTTCCTGCCCATCCTCGCTCCACACCACTCCCGGAAGCAGCCTGCACATCCCTGTGCCCCCGGGATGGGTGGAAGTGTCTCGGCACGCTGTCCCTGCCCTGAGCACTGACTCCGCAGCTCCCATTGGCTGGGAACTGCTGCCAATGGGAGCTGCGGGGGCAGTGCCTGCAGGCAACGGCACACGGAGACTCCTCCCTCCCCCCCTTGCCTAGGAGTCGCTGCCAGAGGGGTGTGTGGGTCACTTTTGGGTGTGCTGCACCCCTCCCCCTCTCCCCCAGCCCAGAGCCCACACCCCAACTCCCTCCCGCACCCAACCCCCCTCCCAGAGCCTGCACCCCAAACGCCCTCCCAGAGCCTGCACCCCTCCCGCACCCCAAAACCCCTCCTGCACCCAAACTCCTTCCCAGAGCCTGCACCCCTCCCGCACCCAAACTCCCTCCCAGAGCCTTAGGGAGGTGTGGGGGCGGGGGCAGGGCTTGGACCCATTATACAGTCCTGCCGCCCCTGGTGGAAGGGTCCCAGAGTTTGGGCAGCAGGCTGAGCTCGAACATCGACACTACAATTAAACAGCCCTGTAGCCTGGCCCCACGAGCCCGAGTCAGCTGACACAGGCCAGCTGCGGGTGTCTAACTGCAGTGTAGACAGACCCAGGCCTGGTCTACTAAGGCAGCTTATGTTGACCTAAATCTGTAAGTGTCGACACTACAATGGTGCTCCAGCCAATGTAAGTTGCCCACTATACCGACTTAATAACTCCACCTCTGCAGAGGTGTAGCGGTTAGGGTGATGTAGTTAGGGTGATGCAGTGTCAGTGTAGACACCGTGTTACTTACATCGCCTGTTGGCTGTCAGCTCAGTGCAGGGCTTACAGAGGGAGCCTCCCTTCCTGCCCCAGAGCTAGGAGACGCTAGGCTCAGTTTCACAGCAGGGAGCCTACCAGCAGTGAAATTGACATTCTTGTCAATTTTACAGCTGCTATTACTTCACATTTCCGCTTGGGTTGTTAGCTCCTGGGCCCTCAGGCTCCAGCTGTGAGCCATGCCCTGGGCTAACAGCCGGAGCTGGGGAGGAAGTGGGAAAGAATAGCAGCTGTGAAACTTACAAGACTGTCAGTTTCACTGCTGGTAGGCTCCCTGCTGTGAAACTGAGCCCTAGGGGAGGGGAGGCTCTGGCTGTTAGCGCCACGTGGCTGTCAGTCCCCCCACAATGCCCTAGGTCAGTCAGTGCACGCACTCCTGGGGAGGATGCGCATCGCCTGCAGAGGTCAGGTGGTGTGGACACCAACAGCCAATTTAATTGCTGCGGTGGCTGTAGGTTGACCTAACTCAGTGGCTCTCAAAATTTTTTTGCACTGGTGAGCCCTTTCACATAGCAAGCCTCTGAGTGCGACCCCCCCCCCTAAATTAAAAACACATTTTTATATATTTAACACCATTATAAATGCTGGAGCAAAGCGGGGTTTTGGGTGGAGGTTGACAGCTCGCGTCCCCTCCCCCCCCCATGTAATAACCAAAGGGTCACAGCTGAAAACAAGGTGGAACAGATGGTTTAGCGTCAATAGTTAACACACATTTCAAGGGACCGTTCGAGGTGAAGTGGCCCATTAACACCTCTCCAGCCACGAGGGGGGTTGTTTAGTGGGTTCTAGATTGATGTAATAAGTAAGGTTATGTTTTAGTCATGGGTATTTTTAGTAAAAGTCAAGGACAGGTCATGGGCCCGTGAATTTTTGTTTATGGGCCGTCACCTGTCCGAGACTTTTACTAAAAATACCTGCCGTGACTAAAACTTTGGCAGGGCGCCATGGGGGCTGGAGGAGGTGGCCTGGGACTGTGCGGGGGGAGGCAGGACCCCTGCTGGTGCTGAGGGGGGGGCAGGCCACGTCACACAGCCTGGGACCCCTGCTATTGCTGGGGTGGGGGGTGTTGGCGGGGCTGGCAGGGGCTTCCTACCCGGCTCCGTGTCACTGCAGTTCCTAGGTGGCAGAGGGGCCAGGCCAGGAGCTCCGCCGCTCCCACCACAAGCACCAGCTGCTGCAGCCCCGATAGGCTGTGAACTGCGGCTAATGGGAGCTGTGGGGGTGGGGTCTGCAGGTCAGCGTGCGGCGTGGAGATCCCCCCGGTCCCTCTGCCGCTTAGGAACTGCAGGGCCATGCCTATGGGAGCCAGGGAGGCCCCCCCTGAGGTAATGCCCCTCCCGCCCACACACACTCTCCAACCCCCAGCACCAGCGGCTGCAGAAGTCACAGAGGTCACGGGAAGTCACGGAATCTGTGAACTCTGGGACAGACTCGCAGCCTTAGTTATAAGTCATAAATCTAGTGTCTCTATTCAGTCCATGATTTTTAGGTCTAACAAAGTTATGAATTTAAGCTCCCAGGTTCATTTCAGGAAGGTTTTGTGCAGGTTCCCTTTGAGGAAGAGGACTGAGAGGTCAGATATGGAGAGATTGCTTTGTGAAAAGTGTTTGCCCACAGTGTTACAATGTTTTTATTTTTTTATCATTTTTTGGTATGAGTTCAGAGTGTAGTGATTCTCATTTCAGTCACATAGTTGTTACTGGAACACTAGTGTACTGAATGAAGTACACCACATATTGTGATAGGCCTGGATCTTGAAAAGTGTGTTGTGTGCAGTGTTGATCATTCTAGCAGTGGAGAAATGTCTACAGGTTTTGCATTTGTTGTTCTGGCAGGCCTGGTGCTACTTTGAGTTGATGTGTCCTGGTCCGTGAGGAGCTTGCTTCCTATAATGTGCTTGGTGAGGTTGGGGGGTTATTTGAAGGCCGGAAGAGGAGGATTCAGGAAATATTTCTTTCAGGACATGCTCCCAACGATTATAGGTTGTAATTGTTTGATAATACCCTGTATTTGTTCCAGTGCAGGATGGTAGATGACGGCTAGGCGGGTGTGGTTGGAGAGAGTTTTATTTCTGTATTGAAGCAGGTTATCTTGGGGTATTTGGGTGGCCTATTCTATGATGCAATCTACTTTTCTGGGGGAGTGTCCTTGTTTGGTGAAGGCGGTTTTAAGCGTGTTAAGGTGTATATCATGGACTTTCTCCTTGGAGCATACTCTGATATCTGAATGCTTGGTTGTAGATAACAGATTTCTTGGTGTGCTTGGGGTAGTTACATGATCTGTGGCGGTAAACGTGGTGATCTGGGGGTTTCTTGTATATAGTTGTCTTTAGGGTTCCATTGTTGAAGCTGATCAAGGTGTTCAGGAAATTGATGCTAGTATGGGAGTGTTCTAGAGAGAGTTTAATGGATGGGTGATGCTCGTGGAAGTTGTGGTGGCTTTCTATGAGGGAGTTTAGGTCGTCTGTCCGGAGGATGAAAATATCATCGGTGTATCTCAGATATATCGTTGGTTTTGTGGTACGTTTGTCCAGGAATTAAGTATCAGAGGGGTAGCCGTGTTAGTCTGAATCTGTAAAAAGCAACAGAGGGTCCTGTGGCACCCTTAAGACTAACAGAAGTATTGGGAGCATAAGCTTTCGTGGGTAAGAACCTCACTTCTTCAGATGCAAGTCATGGAAATCTCCAGAGGCAGGTATAAATCAGTATGGAGATAACGAGGTTAGTTCAATCAGGGAGGGTGAGGTGCTCTGCTAGCAGTTGAGGTGTGAACACCAAGGGAGGAGAAACTGCTTCTGTAGTTGGATAGCCATTCACAGTCTTTGTTTAATCCTGATCTGATGGTGTCAAATTTGCAAATGAACTGGAGCTCAACAGTTTCTCTCTGGAGTCTGGTCCTGAAGTGTTTTTGCTGTAAGATGGCTACCTTTACATCTGCTATTGTGTGGCCAGGGAGGTTGAAGTGTTCTCCTACAGGTTTTTGTATATTGCCATTCCTGATATCTGACTTGTGTCCATTTATCCTCTTGTGTAGTGACTGTCCAGTTTGGCCAATGTACATAGCAGAGGGGCATTGCTGGCACATGATGGCATATATAATAACATTGGTGGACGTGCAGGTGAATGAGTCGGTAATGTTGTAGCTGATCTGGTTAGGTCCTGTGATGGTATTGCTGGTGTAGATGTTCAACAACACTGCCCACAGAAGTAGGGGTGCTGGTGGTGCTGCCGCACCCCCGGGCTTGACGTGATTTCCAGTTTGGTTCAGAGGCTCTCATCACCCCCACTATACAAATTGTTCCAGCACCCCTGCCTTCAGGGAGACTGTCTGTTATCTTATAAATCTTGGAGCAGGCAGCAATATCGTCATTGTGAGGGACAATGGTGTATAGAGAGGTGACATCAGTGGTGGCAAGGATGGTGTTTTGAGGGAAGTTTTTGATGATGCAGAGTTTCTTGAGGAAGTCAGTAGTATCGTTTGGGCGGTGAGTGGTTTGAGGATGGTTCTGTGGGTCCCGATATTCCTTCAGTATGTGTGCTGCGGCCAGATATGAGGGGTCTGCCTGAGTTCCCTTGTTTATGTGTTTTGGGAAGCATGTAGAAGGTCCCTGACATGGGTTCACAGGGGATGAGGTGGTAGAGTTTCTCTCGGAGCTGTTTGGGGAAGGATTTGATGATATCCTTAAACTCCCAGGTAAATTGTGGTGTGGGGTTTTCTGAGTTCTGTATACTAGGTGGCGACAGAGTTGTCAATTGGCCTCGTTAATATAATCATCATAGTTGAGCACTAGGAGGGCATCCCCTCTGTCTCCTGGTTTGATATCTAATCCAGATAGTATTTAACAAACACCCCCCAAATACCTGTATCAATAAGAGTTCCTCAGTGTGCATAATGGGCACCTGAACTACCCTGCCTGTGCTTGAATTAAGATTGTAAGCTTCTGAAAACAAGGATTGTGTCCTTTTTATTTTGTACTCTGCTCAGTATATGAAGAGTAATCACAAAATAATAGTGGTAATCTTGAGGAAATTCCACACTCCAGATATGGAAGGGTTAAGCTAATGCTGTTTTAAGAAAGGATGATAAATGCTTTAGAATTAAGATCCTAGGTAAAGAATTGAGTTCGTACTGAACATTTAAATATGTGGATTTAAAACTGTATTGTAAATACCAGGAAGCCATAACACGATTTCTTGTATTAAAGATTAATTTTTTCCTCTAGCAAAATAATCTCTTCTGTACATCAAAATTTTTACCTGCATAGTTTGCAGGTTTTAGCAGTGTGATGCTATGAATTCGTAAGTTGTTCCTATAGTTTTGTTGTGTGAAGCTGCAGCTGTCAAGCACACTGAATAATTGGGATTGCTCCTTAACTATGCAATAGTGTGTCCATGTCAGCAGGTAGATTCTGCAAGGAGGGGCACAGCATTCTTTGCAGTTCAATAAACAAGGACTTGCAACATGCCGTGACTTGCAGGCACCAGTCTGCTTTGCCTAACGTGTGCTTTCTGCAGCTGTCGTCATGCTCCCACTCTCTTGTGGACTGTTACCCTTCAAAAATGCTCAGAGCAGATACTAAAGATGTATACGTTAAAAGAACATTTTGCAATAGGATGGTTCTTATTCTTTGGTACTTCCATATACATACAGTGCACAGAATATGAGGCTTCCTGACCAGGTTAGAATGCAGGAACCCTGAGATCCTTGTTTTTTCCTTTTTCCCCACAAGATTTTGGATTCATTATGGATAGGGTGACCAGATGTCCTGATTTTATAGGGACAGTCCTAATTTTTGGGTCTTTTTCTTATATAGGCTCCTATTCGCTTCCACCCCCGTCCCGATTTTTCACATTTGCTGTCTAGTCACCCTAATTATGGAGCACAGCAGTTACAACTGGGGCCATAGTCAAATGTTTCTGCAATTTTGAAGTGAACCGGTCAAGGAGTTCTTGTATGGTGATCTAGAGAGAGGTCTTGAATGTTGTTCCAAAAGTCTGCTGATGTTTTTCTGCCACTTTGTGGAGGAAAAAAGAAATAAACCCATTGTTACCCTGCCTGAGATCTAGTGCCCTCTCCTTGATGTAGATATCAGAGCATAACCTGATAGTTAGGGAAGCTTGTCTGTGCGGGGGGAAAAAGATCATTCTTTTCCAGGCGATTGTCCACATGGATTCCACTTCTGCCTACATGTTCCTCATGCATGTGTGATTGGATTCTTTTGGCCAATAGTATCTTAGGAGGATGCAGAAGGTGAGAGATGCTCATCTTAAATTTTTTACTGGAGCTCTTTATGAGAACCACCTCAGAATTGTAGACAAACGGGTCTACCTGTTGTGAACAGGCTTCTTCCATAGTGCTCCTCGGAGCTGGACCTCTACTCCAAGAAGAACCAAAACCTTCATCAACTGAGACCAGCAGAGCAGCTACCACCAGTTCCTCTTCCAATCTCCATTCCAATCTCCCCCTCCCCTCCCCTACACATCAGAGCTGTGTGCGTGGAGCTCAGGACTGGAATAGCAGGGCAATTTATTAAAAATCACCACAATTGGTCAGGATTTGGGCTTAGATCTTCCAAAAGGAAAGATGGTCTTGTGGTAAAGGCACTGGCCTGGGGCTCAGGAGAGATCTGGTTTCCGTTCTTGCTTTGCTGCAGACTTCGTGTATGAACATAAGCAAGTCAGTCTCTATGCCTCAGTTTCCTCTCTGTAAAGTGGGGACAGTAGCTCTGCCCTGACTCACAGGGATGTGTCAGGAGAAATACATTAATACATTACTGATGAAGAGAACAGGTCACTGATTCAGAGCGATCTGGATCTCTTGGTAAATTGGGCACAAGAAGACAATATGCATTTTAATACGGCTAAATGTAAATGTTCACATCTAGGAACAAAGAATGTCGGCCATACTTACAGAATGGGGGTCTTTATCCCGGGAAGCAGTGACTCTGAAAAAGATTTGGAGATTGTGGTGGATAATAAGCTGAACATGAGCTCCCAGTGTGAGGCTGTGGCCAAAAGAACTAATGGGATCTTGGGATGCATAAACAGGAAAATCTTGAGTAGGAGCCAGAGAGGTTATTTTTCTTCTGTATCTGAGACTGGTGCATCCACATCTGGAATGCTGTGTCCAGTTCTGGTGTCCACAATTCAAGAAGGATGTTGATAAATTAGGGAGGGTTCAGATAAGAGCCACGAGAATGATTAAAGGATTCGAAAACCTGCCTTCTATTGATTGAGTTCTGAGTCTATCTATTTAGCTTAACAAAGAAGTTACGGGGTCACTTGTTTACAGTCTAGAAGTATCTACACGGGGAACAAATGTTTAATAGTGGGCTCGTTAATGTAGCAGAGAAAGGTTTAGTATGATCCAATGGACGGAAGTTGAAGATAGACAAATTCAGATTGAAAATAAGGCAGACATTTTTGACAGTGAGTGTAATTAACCATTGGAACAATTTACCAAGGGTCAAGGTGGATTCTCCATAACTGAAA
The DNA here is from genome assembly GCF_011386835.1 of Chrysemys picta bellii. NCBI lineage: Eukaryota > Metazoa > Chordata > Testudines > Emydidae > Chrysemys > Chrysemys picta. The sequence continues at coordinate 981,759 of NC_088798.1, forward strand.
ATGTTTAACTCAAGATTGGATATTTTTCTGAAAACTCTGCTCTAGGAATTATTTTGGGGCAGTTCTCTGACCTGTGTTATACCAGAGGTCAGACTAGATATTCACAATGGTCTGTTCTGGCCTTGGAATGTATGAATTAAAGAGTATAAGACACCCAGATGCTGCAGTGATTGGGGTCTAGAGGTACCTATGGTTGAGTGCTTAAAAAGGTGGTTACAGCTGTAGAGGTATTACCTGTAGAGGTGCATTCGCCACTTTCAGTATAAGTTATATCATTTGAACTAGAAATGCTTCTAAAACTAGAATTAACTTTTAAAATGTGCTCGCTGAAGGTAGAAAGAGTGATTTAAACTTGAATATTTTAGTAATTAATTTTCCAACTCTCCAGTTAAAGATTTTTGACCCAAACACAAAAAAAGACATGAGATTATCAAAAGCATTATACCTTATAGTTGCCATGTTGTAGCGTTCTTGGGTCTGTATTTGAGAACAGCAGCCTTTATGCACTAACTGTCTGAGTGAGCTCCACTACCCTCCTGCCCGGGAGGAGTCCATTAACAGTGTGCTTGGTTGCAAGCCAGCCCATCAGTGTCTAATGGAATTACGTGCAATGTAGATATACTCAAAAACCACAGTGGGCAAATAACCGACATGGATGCCTGTAAATATAGTGTGGGCATCACTAATATTGTTGTGTGTAATTTATTTCATGAAGCTCACTTATTCATAGGTGAAGCACCAAATCAGCAAAACAGAAGTGGATGGTAATGTTGTTGTTAATGATTGCAGCAGTCTGAAAGATGAATCCTGCCTGCTGCTGCAGGGTGGCCTTTGACTTCACAGTGCACTGGATGAGGATGTCTCACAACTGGAATCTTAAATACGTTCTCCTTAAATATGGGTTGATGCTACTATGTGAATACAAGAATTTTTAAAACTGTCCCTGGTGTATAGGCTGCATTTCACTAGTTAATGGGGCTTAGAGTCCCTCCATCCTCCAATACGTAAAAGTTGGGTGGTCTCATAATGAGACATGCATAACACAAAAGGAAAAGCTGGGACGTTTGAAATAATGTGGGACTGAAGTCTGTAATGTTGTATTTTCTCTAACCTTAAAATCCTGCACCAGCCTGTGTCATCAATAATAAATAGCAGGAGAATGTCTGTCTGACGTAAATTTGAATCTAAAATGATGAGTGGTCCAGTGAGTGAATGCCAGCACATTACAAATCATTTTGTGGGCCATCATTTTAAACTGGAAGTGTTGGGAGCTTAGGAAGCCATTTCCTTGCTGTAAATAAGGCTTGTTTCCCCAGTTTAAATTTGTGTTTTGTTACCTTAGGATCATTTTTAAAAAGACTGAGAAAATGCATGTTGAAATACTATTATGCCAGCTGAAGTGTATATGTTTGTACATTAACTGTACGTCATCCTGACATGGTCACAAAATGCATGTCCCCTCTGAGACCTCTGGCTGGTAAGCAGACATGCTCCACAGTCACAGTGAAAATGGAGACTTGGACGTGCGCTTGGAGTTATAAAGCGCAAGTGAAGGTGTTTTTAAACCGTTTCAAATGCCCCATGTCATTTTCTCTTTGACAAGCTCCAGGGTTCTCCTGGTGTTCAGTTATTGCAGGGGTGGGCAAGCTATGACCCACGGGATGGATCCAGCCCATCGGGGCTTTGGATCCGGCCCGCGGCATTGCCACCCCTGTGGCCCAGCAGGCCTTGTGCCGCTCCCAGAAACGGCCGACAGACACCACGTCCCTGCAGCCCCTGGGGGAGGGGGGATTAATGGGTTCCGCGCACTGCCCTTGCCCGTGGGTACTTCCCCCAAAGCTCCCATTGGCCGGGAACGGGGAACTGCGGCCAATGGGAGCTTCGGGGGAGGTATCCACAGGCCAGGGCAGCGCCCGGAACCCTCTGCCCCCACTCCTCCAGAGGCCGCAGGGACATGGTGCTGCCGCTTCCGGGAGCGGCACAGGGCCAGGGCAGGCAGGGAGCCTGCCCTGGCCCCAGTGCGCGCCGCTGCCACCCCAGGGCTGCTCCAGGTAAGCGGCACCGGGCCGGAGCCCGAAACTAGTGTGTATGTGTATTGACTTGAATTAGATCAGGAAGGTTCCCATCTCTTTGTCTCAACTTTTCACCACATGGAAAATCAGATTCAAATTCTAGTTTAGGTCTGTAATGCAGTGTACTGGGTTGTGAGCGCGGCTCCCAGCTCTGGTGCACTGTCTACACTGGTGCTTTACAGCGCTGAAACTTGCTGCGCTCAGGAGGGTGTTTTTTCACACCCCTAAGCGAGAAAGTTGCAGCGCTGTAAATTGCCAGTGTAGACAAGCCCTAAGTAATGAGTTGGCTAGTGGCTGGCTATTCCCAGATAGACAGTGGTCCAAAAAACAAACCTACCACAGAGTTGGTACCTGCTGTTGTAGTTTTTGGATTCTCTTCAGTAGCAGGAGAATGCTGCATAGCAGGGCAGAGCATCACCATCAGAGCTGTGTGTGTGGAGCTCAGGACTGGAATAGCAGGGCAACCTGGCATGCCAAAGTTGAGCTATTAGTGGGTTAATTTCATGATCATCTGAATCACACCTCCCCATTTACAATTTTGAAAAACATTTTTTAATTGGAAATATGTCTAGTCAAATATTGGTTAGACATCTGGGTTAGTCAATATTAATCTATAGGTGACATCACTTCCATGGATCATGACTTTTGGACATGCTCTGAGATGCAAACTTTGACAATGATAGTACCTGGCCAGATGCACACATGGCTTGCTGACCATACTCTAAGGGGCTGAGATGGTTTCTGTGAAAGAGGAGATGACTTCTTATTTTTTTCTACTGGCTGTCAAACCTAGAGCAAGCTTTTCTTTCAACTGGGGTTTTCCATGTTGATGTAAAGGCTGTTTTAATTTCATCCTCTCCAGACTTCTAAAACGTTTGCTGAAGTGGATGATATTGACTTAACATCGGGATGTAAATTGTACGGGAATCCTTCTCCCACCCTCCCAGACCTAGGCTGATTTGGACCTTCTGTGTTTGGGACTGGGATGCTTATTCCTTGACTGGTAGGCTGTACTCCTAGCTCAGTTCTTGCGCTAGGTTAGAAAGCATTAGCTCAAACGCCTCCTACTTGATAGCGCTTAAGTGCAGTCTTTTGACCTTACCACCTCAGTGATGTCTGCTTCAGTTGTTACCATGCCTAGATGTGTTCATGTAGTGATACAGATATTGTTAGAGGAGTTGGAAAAAAAAACCTCTTGACATTGAAGAAGGGCCTTTCTTGGACAGGTTCAGTCCCTTCGGGCATAGGTGTTGGAAGTAGGGGTGCTGGTGGTGCTGCCGCACCCCCAGGCTTGACGTGGTTTCCAGTTTGGTTCAGAGGCTCTCAGCACCCCCACTATACAAATTGTTCCAGCACCCCTGCCTTCAGGGAGACTGTCATGGAGTGTGTGCTTGGCATCATTATCCTCTTCAGTGCCAGCATCACTACCACCCAGTGGGCTATCTTGATTATCACTTCAAAAGTTTTTTTCTCTTACTTAATTGGCCTCTCAGAGTTGGTAAGACAACTCCCACCTGTTCATGCTCTCTGTATGTGTGTATATATATATCTCCTCAATATATGTTTCACTCTATGTGCATCCGAAGAAGTGGGCTGTAGTCCACGAAAGCTTATGCTCAAATAAATGTGTTAGTCTCTAAGGTGCCACAAGTACTCCTGTTCTTTTTGCGGATACAGACTAACACGGCTGCTACTCTGAAATGAAGATTAGGATTCACCAGTCAGAAGCACGTGAGGATAATTTACTGGGCTCCTCAATGCTCCCTTCGCTCCTAAAAACCTATAAATCCATGAAACATACAGTTGAGGAAATGGCCATTCTTCAGTATCTCTAAGAACTCTGAGGACTCTCTCTGCTGCAGGAAAGTTCTTAAAGTTCTTTGAAACCCCCCTTTCTTGAGGCAAAATCCAAGCGTGTCTGTGTGTGAGTGAGTGAGAGTGTAAGAGAATTTTTGTGAGGTGCCTAACCACATTCTGAAACTTTACACTGTAGTAACTATTTAAATGTATGTACATGATTTTTTGTTTGTCTGCAGGCACGGTTTGTGGACTCTGAATGTGAAAGTAGTTTCTACAAATAGGGAGAAATGACTTGTATAATGGGAATGCCAGAGTGCATTCATCATTAAGCAGGATGCTTTCTGCCTCACCAGGTAGATGAGGCAAAGGTCCAATTCACTGCTAGGGGAAGGACAGAACAATATAATTAAAATGAAATGCAGTTTCCCTAGCAAAAGGCCTTTTTAGGAGTCAGGGAATTTGTTCACTATTCTATGATTGCTTACAATGGATTTTAATGGAGTTGGGAGTCAGAGTAAAGGTCCTATATTTACAAAATAAGGCTACATTCACGTTTTAATTCTTAAAACCAGGAAAAACCTGAGCCTGGCAAGGCCCTTTGAACTACTGATTCAAGAACTAGCTGCTTGCAAAGAGGGATTAAAACCTTTTAATCCCTTTGTGCAAAAGAATATTGTGTTTAATGTGGCAGGCATGCTCACTAAATTAATTTTCAAGCACGAGATTCTAGTCCTGCTTGTTCTTGCTCTGCCTTTGTTTCCTAGCTCTGCATACGCTAGGGGCCCTTTGCACTTTTCAGTACAAAGTAAAACTTTGAAGTTTTGAAGAAAGTTGCAAATAATAAACTGTAGATTAGGAGAAAAATCACAAAAGTGACTAGGAGCAGCCACAGCTGTGCAGACTGCCTGAGGCAATGCTGTAATTACTGAGTTGCTAATGCCCAGCAACCAGTACTGCTAATCTCCTGCCCATTGTATGCAATCTATGAAGATAGAAAAGGCTATATTTAGACATAAGGTAAATTTATTTAGGTAAACAGTTGAAAGCTCTCAAAAGAATGTTGTGTAAATAATAATAAATAGGAAGCAACCTCCTAATCCTATCCCGAGTCCAAATGGGTTTATAAACACAGAGGCTGAAGCGTTTATTAGCCAAGGGGATGTATATTACTAAGCTAACAGGAAGTGCCCCCAAGCTGTAATTGAAGTTTTGGGTCAGTTTTCAAATTTTAAGCAAAAATAAAACTGGAAAGCTGTAGCCTGGGTTGTGGAGGTGCTGTGAGGTGCATGGTTTGGAAATTGCAAACTGTTCGTTGCTTCTTCATGCCACCTTCTCCTTTTCTTCCTCCCCTTACCTCTTATTTTGTGCACATGCACATCCTTTCACGTCTCCCCAGAATACAGTTCATATTCGATTGTGCTTCAAGACTGACTCCAGTTGGGCAGTCCCGGACTCTTCCAGTGTAGCTAGCAATGGGAACATAAAGATCAGGTTTTTTTCTGGGTGCAAGAGCCTCGCTGTGATTGAAGGAGCTCAAAGGGAAGTTGGGGGGGAGGGGAAGTGAAGATTTTTTTTTCAGTTTCTATAACAGTCTTTCTTTTTAAAAATGTCACCATTGAGCAGTTTGAGCCCCATTTTCTTATCTTTTGTAATCCTTCTGCCCGGGTTCAGTATCTAGGGGTTCCGTTTCAATAACACAATGCAAAACCGTTTTGAGCCTCCACCCAGTGACCAGGGACAATTACATACCACCCCCCCGGGGCATGAGCTGCTCCACCAGCCGTCCCATGAGCTGATCCGCCATATATCTTCAGGGCCCCCCACTACTTAACACAGCACTCAGTGATTTCAGCTCTTTAGTGAATTCAGCTTGTAGTAGGGGGAGCCCCAGTGCTAGTGCACCATTGGCCCAAGGTGAATTCAGCTCAGCAGCCTGTAACTAGACTCCTAATAGAATCAAGATTAGCTCTGATATTCTACAGTAGGGAGAGAGAGAGAGAGAAGGAGGTGTAATTGGTGCCTCAGGCCCTCAAAAGGGGCCCATGCCATCAGGTACAAACATCTGTCCCCAACCTCTCTCTATTCACTGGGAATTGGAACCCATGTCCCTTGTCTAGCGAGTGCTACTTAGTTGATGGCGAGTCCCTCCATCATAAAATGCCAAGTACAGTTCTACTGCTCTTGATTCACATAATCAGGGTAACAACACTTTATTCTTCCTGCCCCAATAACAGAGAAACTGGGGAATCCCACAGCAGTCAAAGTGACCATTTGGGCTGCCGTGGGCTCAGGCTAGGCGGGGTGGGTGTGCCTATGCAAACAAGATCAGCCTCTGAAGTTCTTTTCCCCAACTCGCCATAATTCACCACCAGATGTCAGGGTAGAGCTCATCCTGACTCTGCTTACACTTTTGACATGATTTCAGAGTAGAGAAAGCGCCATGTTCACGGTAGGTAGTTGTTGAGGAGTATCCACACAGTGAATGTGCACCTTCCCACCCACAACTCCCCAGAGTGCATGGAATTGCATAGGAGAGAAACTGCAGTTTCATCAGCCTTGCAAAATTGTGATGACAGATTACCACCCTTCCCATTACATCTGCTCATCCACTCTTGTCAGGCTGAGGCGGATCAGACTGAACCTCCCCCCCTCCCCCCGGAAATTTTACCTGCCCATCAAAATTATCATTAGCCCCAGGTGAATAGGCAAGTGGAGTTTTTCAAAGTTGCTGACTAAGCCCTGGTCTATACCTAAAACTTAGGTTGTGACCAAGCTAAGTTGCTGACAAGTGTGAAAAAATTCAATGCCCTGAGAGACATATATAACTTTAGTACCCTCATGGCCACAACGGAGTCTGCTCTGCAGGCAGCTCCATCAAGAGAAGGCACACACAGGAACGCAGTAGGGAAAGTCCCTTTCACCCCGGGGGTACCTGTTCAAAACTCCCAGAGTGAACGAATGAACTCTCTCTCTCTGGAAGAATACAATGAATAAAGGAAAGAGAAATATTTATTCACAGAGGGATGAAAGGAGAAAATCAATAGGGCGAAAAATAGGGACAGCAGTAACACAGGGTTGTATTCAACTCAAGGCTCCACAGGCCCAGTGGTAGCACAGACTGAAAGGGCAGACACTGAGCAATCATAGGACTGGAAGGGACCTCTAATACAGCCCAGAATGAGGTTTGCTTTTTTTGCAACAGTGTTACACCATTGACTCATATTTAGCTTGTGATCCACTATGACCCCCAGATCCCTTTCCACAGTTCTTCCTAGGCAGTCATTGCCCATTTTGTATGTGTGCAACTGATTGTTCCTTCCTAAGTGGAGTACTTTGCATTTGTCCTTATTGAATTTCATCCTATTTACGTCAGACCATTTCTCCAGTTTGTCCAGATCATTTTGAATGTTAATCCTATCCTCCAAAGCACTTGAACCCCTCCCAGCTTGGTATCGTCCACAGACTTTTCAAGTGTACTCTCTATGCCATTTATAAGTGTACTCTTTATAAGTGTACTCTCTATGCCATGTATCTGCACACAGAGTTCAGGAGTCCTGGGCAGAGTTCCAATTCAGCGATGAGTCTTGGGTGCTCCTGGTTGTCTTTGGCACCAGTAAACTTTCCCCAACAAACCCCTCTGGTGCCCTCTTCTGCCGCTCTCTGAAAAGCCACACAGAGCAACCACCTCCCCACTTAACTAGCTAACAGGCTCCCTCCTTATTCCCAATGCAACGTCACAAGCCCCAGTACTCGCGACCCCATATAGCTCTGGGCAGCAGTGATACTGGGTCCTACTCTGGTTTGTCCTCCTTGGGAGATTTTTCACTGGCACAGTGGTCCTCCTGGCGCCTGTCCTGGGATGTCCCCGATCTGTCCTTCCCAGGCTTCATGCAAGTTCTTGGCTCTTTCACTCTGTGCCGGTCTGCTTGCTGCAGCCCTTGTGTCTGGAGCTCCAGACACACACGCACTGTCGCTCTCCTGTCCCCATCCCCTCTGCTTCTCCTCCCCCCACAGCACTTCCCCCAGGACCAATCAGCTTTTCCCTGCTCAGGAATAAATATTTAAAGGGGCCATGTTCTCTAAACCCCAGAGGGGTTACACATAGTTAAACCGACCTAAGCCCTGGTATACACACCACTAGGTCAACGAAGAAGAATCCTTCTGTCAACCTACCTACCATGTCTCTACTACAGCGAGAGAAAAACCCCTTCCATTGCTGTAGCTGTGTCACTGTAGTGTAGCCCTACAGCGGGACTGGCATTCCGTGCTCCCGCAGGACCTGCTGCCATAATAGCAGGAGTGGGCAAAATGTACTTTGTTGCGAGCAGGATTGGGTGGACAAAAAAACCAGACAGTGGGAATTTGTGGGAAAACACTTAATCTCTCCTCAGTTTACCACATAAAAATTGTGTCTGAATTCCATTTATATATATGAAAATATATTAACCGACCATAGTTGTTTTTTGTTTTGTTTTAGCAGCATGGGGGCATCTCTCTCCCATGCGGGATTTGCAGGATCTAAGGTTTTTGAGGGTGAGAATGAGATAAAAATGCAAGAAACAATACTGGAGAAGGTGGGAGCAGGAATAATTATTTATTCCGTCATCAATGTACCGTGATGGTTTTCATACAAATAAACAAGGACAGGTGGCTAATCAGAAATGGATTTATGCCAGTAGTATTATATTGATGCTTTAATAAAAGAGGGAATTTTTTAAATAGTCATTGTAGGTGCTTTCTTTTAAAGGAGAATTACTGTTTCTGTCAGATTTTATATCATAGTGGACTCTCTATCACTGACCATTTTTAAATTAAGATTGGATGTTTTTTGAAAATATATGCTCAGAATTATTTTGGGACGTTCTATGGCCTGTTATACAGGAAGTCAGACTAGATGATCACAGTGTTCCCTTCTGGCTTTTGAATCTATGAACCTTTAAACCATATATCAAATCAGTACAAAATCAAATCACTTCAAGGAATGCCAGTGAAAGTTTCAACGTTTCTGTGCCACTGGGTGCCTGTGAGCTCTTAGAGGCAGCCATGCTTCTGTGAAAGGGCCCCATATTGGGTAAGTGGAGCTGTGGAAGGAGAACGGGTAGAAAGTAGCCTCATCATTTTGGTGAGAGTGGAGACAGTGATTACAGAAGAGTGTGGGTCTGAGGCATTTGTGTACCAGTAAAACGACATTTACGCTAATAGTGGGCATGTCCCCTCTCTCTGACTGAAGTGTGTTATACATAAACAAACATAAGCACTCTTGCCATTGAAATCAACACTTATATGTAGTGTAGTTGTAGCGGTGTCGGTCCCAGGATAGTAGAGAGACAAGGTGGGTGAGGTAATCTCTTTTATTGGACCAAATTCTGCTGATGAGAGACAAGCTTTCGAGCCGCACTGAGCTGGTTCTTAGTTCATCATGTTTTCTGTCAGTCCTGTGACAGACCCAGACCGGTGGGGTATAGGAGTCTGGTAGAGGGCAAATATTCTGGTCACTGGATGAGTAGTTTTCTGTTCCCTGAGTGACCAGAGCAGGGGCTGCTCTAGAGTAATCAGGAACCTGCTAGAACCAGTTAAGGCAGGCAGGCTAATTAGGACACATGGAGCCAATTAAGAAGAAGCTGCTAGAATCAATTAAGGCAGGCTAATCAGGGCACCTGGGTTTTAAAAGGAGCTCACTTCAGTTTGTGGTGTGAGTGTGAGGAGCCGGGAGCAAGAGGCGCAAGGAGCTGAGAGTGAGAGGGTGAGGGGTGTGCTGCTGGAGGACTGAGGAGCACAAGTGTTATCAGACACCAGGAGGAAGGTGTTGGGAGGAGGCCATGGGGAAGTAGCCGAGGGAGTTGTAGCTGTCATGCAGCTGTTACAGGAGGCACTATAGACAGCTGCAGTCCACAGGGCCCTGGGCTGGAACCCGGAGTAGAGTTTCCCCAAAACCTCCCAATTCACCTGGACTGTGGGTTCTTCCAGAGGGGAAGGTCTCTGGGCTGTTCCCCAACCCACATGGCGAATCTCTGAGGCAAGAAAATCTGCCAATAAGCGCAGGACCCACCAAGATAGAGGAGGAACTTTGTCACAGTTCATAGACAAAACAGCAGCCTCCACCGACTGACCAAGTGTTACTATTTTTCATTGAACAGTGTTGATTTTTTGTTGTTAAATAAACGGGTGCAGGATTGTATGATTCTGAAAATTTTAAAAAACATTGAAGATTTGCTTGAGCATGTTAAAGGTCTGGTACTGAAATGAATTCTTTATCAGTTATTCACTTCACTTTATGTGTATTTGTGTAAATATCGACACTTGGGAACTTAGAAAAAGCAGGAGAAATGCCAGGTAAAGAAAAAAGCATCTTATTTTGAGACATTGATTGCAGATTTGATTACCGTGGACAAATGCCGTTCAAATTGGAAAAAACACGGTCATTAAAATTGAACTGAAATACCAGAACAGTTTATACTAGCTATTGGGCATGTTGTAGACATGAAAGCCTAAGTCACATTAAGACTACAATTAGACTAGTGTAATACAGAGCTAGCTTTAGGTAACCTTTTATGCTTCAATACAAACTGAGTACTGTAGCACACTTTGGTTACCATGTTGTGAAAATGGGGTGTGTGTAGATTACAAAAGAATGGGCCATCACCGTTCAGTTAAAAAAGGAATGAACACCCCCCCACACACACACAAGTGTCTTCATCAAAGCCAAATAAACTTTCTACAGAGCACATAGAAAATGAACTAACAGCACGATCACTGATACCAGCTGATATCAGTAACCCATTATCATAAGAACATAAGAATGGCTATACTGGGTCAGACCAAAAGTCCATCTAGCTCAGAATCCTGTCTTCTGACAGTGGCCAATGCCAGGTGCCCCAGAGGGAATGAACAGAACAGGTAATCATCAAGTGATCCATCCCATCACCCATTCCCAGCTTCTGGCAAACAGAGGCTAGGGACACCATCCCTGTCCATCCTGGCAAATAATCACAGACAAATAATTGCAAACGGTTAGTATATCAGCTATATTAAAAGGACTTAGCAGGATCTTTCATACTTTAAAATTACAAATTAATTGAGATCACAACCTTTGAATCAAAAGACATTCAGTCAGATAGTATTCCAACTATGACGACTCAAAATATCCAACTTACAATAATGGTCACAAAGGGGGATAAATGTGCTAATTGAGGAATCATGGTTCAACAGTGGAATAAATCTGGGAGGACCAATCCTTCATACATATTTATGTGAAAGGTGATACAGGATGAAAATTGTGGTATTCTTTTTTCGTGTGTAGTACGCACAGCCTCTGTTCATTGCCATTCTAGGACCAACCATGCACAGAGTAAAGCTGTTGTCTGCCTAAGGTACTTGTGTGGTCCCCATTTCTGTGGTATCTGAGCACCACCTCATCCCTTAAGGTATTTGTCCTTTCAGCACTCCTGTGAGGAAAGGAAGTATGAGTTACAGATAGGGACGTGCAGCATAGTGACTTGGAGTCTGTGGCAGAGTAGGGAATTGAACCTGGGTCTTCTAAATCCCAGGCTATAGGGCTAACCACTTGACCATCCTTCCTGTCTCATTCAGTCTCCCCATTGACTTAATGCAAGCTATTCACATTGGTAATGCTACCCAATGCATACATTTTTGCAGATTGGAGGGGGTTATTTAATCTCATCCATTACATATTTTTTCTCAAAAAGAGTGTAAATTATAATCTCAGTTTAATCCAAGTGGTGACAACCTTCATATAAAATGCCAGCTCCCTCTGTGTGAAGTCTGTTGATTGTGGCTGGTCCTCTGTTTTGTTTAGAAACATGGTCAGTCTCCATAACCTGTAGAATTATGATAGAATGATTTTCTCTTTTTTACCAGGTGAATGAATATTCAGCCATCTAATTACAGAGCTGTGTTTAATAATTCATTTTTTTCATAGACCTTGGTGGTCTCCCCGACTTAAAACAATCCCTGAGAATGGAAGGAATGGTATGATTCTCAGAATACATTAACTTTTTTTTTGTTATAAACTTTGATTCAGATACAAAATGTTGAAAAGCATCAGGATTTGATTTGCATCTAAAAAGGTATAAAAAGGAAACTTCTAGCTATGTTTGTTTTGAAATAAATCCATAGGATAAATATTAGCCTGTTCCAGCAAGTCTATAAATCTATTTGTATAGGCATGTCTCAAGCGAGAGCTCCTTGTCATACCCTGGACATTACAAAGTTAGTAGGAAGAGAGTGTTCCTTATATAACCAGTGCAGAGTAAACCTGTAACCAGGATCTGCATCTGGGGGGTATGCACATGCCTCAGCACCCAATGTGAAGGCTGATTGACCAGATGAGTCAGGTGACCAAGGGTAACAACTAACAGCTCAATGGTAGTGTTTCCTATAAGAGAGAGCCTGCTCAGTCAAATGGGAGATGCCGGGGGTCAGGGAACGGACCTGTGAGAGGGGCTCTGTGCACAAGTCAGGGGAAGGTTGGGTAGGAGATACCCTCAGAGAGCAGGGGTTGAATCCTTCACAGAGGGCGGCTGTAGGAAAGACCCAGAGCATGTCCTAGGTTTCAGGCAGGTACTTATAGAGTCTACAGAAGATGCGTTGAGTTGAGGTGACATTCATAACTTTGTTAGACACTAAAAATTATAGCGTGAATAGAGACACTGGTTTTATGGCTTATTACAGCAATCTGTAACCCACAAATCTCCTCCTCACCATGACTGGAGGAGTGTTAATGGGCCCCTTCACCTTGAATGGTCCATAGAAATGTGTTAACAACTTATGCTAAACAATCTGTTCTACCTTGTATTTAGCTGTGATACTCTGAGTATGTTTCCCAGACCTGAAGAAGAGCTTTGTGTAAGCTCAAAAGCTTGTGTCTCTCACCAACAGAAGTTGGTCCAATAAAAGATATCACCTCACCCACCTTGTCTCTCTAGTATCCTGGGACCAACATGGCTACAACATTGCATAGACTGAACTGTTTCAGGTTTCAGAGTGGTAGCCGTGTTAGTCTGTATCCGCAAAACCAACGAGGAGTCTCTAAGGTGCCACAAGGGCTCCTCGTTGGTTGAACTGTTTCAGTAAATAAAGAAACCGCTGAAGAGAGGGAGGGTGTGTGTGTGTGTGGCTGGTGAGTAGGCCTCCTGACTCACAAAGTTTGTTGTACATGATGTCCAGGTCCCATGAACAGCACAGGACAATAGTGTATTTATAGTCCCACTTCATAGCTAATGAATTGCGTCTCGGGAAGGCTGTGCTGCTAATTCTTCAATGTGCCGGAATGAATCTCCCTCCTGCCTCCCTGCCAGTGTCTGTAGGAGTCCTTCCTCAGCCCCATTGCACCTTATAAGATCCACAGGGACAGTTGGCTAATGTACATTTCAAACTCCATTAGGTAGTGCTCATGTACACCTGGCTTTCTCCAGCATCATTCTCATAGATCTCTTCAAGTTTGAGGAAGAGATCCTTTCTCCTGGGCACCTGAGCACCCTTCCTGAGCCCTTAAAGTCTGCCAGAGTCCACCTGACTGCTCCTGGGTGTCCCTACTGATTTGTACCAAAATAGTGGTGTAGACTCTTCTGTGACTAGGAAACTAAATTAGCCCTCTTTGACAGCAAATCCTTCCTTGGCTGTGTACGTTACAAGCTTTAGCCAAAAATCTGAGTATGCTCAGTGAGTAACTATCCAACACTATTAACTGTGAAATAAAAATCCCTTTGGAACGGAAGAGAGTGCTGCGTTCAGAGAGGGCTATCAGCATGCAGAGTGTCACCCTTCCGCTTTACCTGGAGCACAGCCTTTTTTTTTTTTTTTTTAATGTTGCAATGTTTCTTTATAGTGAGAAAAGTGTCATTTTCACTCTTCGTACTCACATGCTGAACTGTTTCCCCTTCAATTTTCTGGAATAATTCACTTTTAGGCAAAGCCCTAGCATGGAAAATGTAATAAAGTTGTAAGTAAATAGAAATAGTTAAGTAGCATTAACTGTAGCAGTTGCTGCCATTCCCACTATAGACGAGAAAACGTTATTTGGGTGAAGAGTGGAATAAGAGTTGCTTTAAGGGTGTGGGTTGAGCACCTTCTGGAGATCTGTCACTTTGAATAATGAGCCCATAGAGGGAAACAGATACTCTTCTAGAGATCTTCAGTGTTGCACTGGTGGTGAGTGAGGTCAGGCTGTGATGGGCATTCAGCCATCCTATACCACTCCCTTCAGTCACTTAGAACATTCCCAGAAGTTTCTCTCTCAGGCTGAAATTTCGCAAGCTTGGTCTCATTCCAAAGCTAAATCTTTCTGAGAACGTTTGAGTAAAATCTGTTTAACTATTCCTGGACCCTGAGCATGAAAGTGCATATTGTTCCCTTGAAAAAATATTTTATTTTTCACATTTGCAATTTGTCCGCCCCCTATCCGCCTCCTCCCACTTTCCACTTCCTGGTCTGCCCCCCTCAGAACTCCCAACCCATCCAACCCCCTCTCCCCCCCGCTCCTTGTCCCCTGTTGGCCCCCTCCCAGGACCCCACCCTCTATCCAATCCCCCCACTCCCTGTCCCGTGACTGCCCCAACCCTTATTCACACCTCTCACCCCCGACAGGCCCCCCGGGACTCCCACGTCTATCCAACCCCTCCTGTTCCCTTGCCCCATCCAACCGCCCCCTGCTCCCTGTCCCCTTCCTGCCCCATATCCAACCCCCCTGTCCCGGCCCCCTTACCATGCCACTCAGAGCAGAATGTCTGGCAGCGGCGCCTCCCGGTCAGAGCCTGACATACTGCCGCGCTGCCTGCATGAGCACGCAGCCCCGCCACCCAGAGCGCTGCCCGCCCTGCGGCGTTGCTGTGGGGAGGGGGTCAGCGGGGGGGAGCGGGGGCTAGCTGCCTGGCCAGGAGCTCAGGGGCCGGGCAGGATGGTCCTGTGGGCTGGATGTGGCCCATGGCCCGTAGTTTTCCCACCCCTGCCATAGGGACTAGTCACTTTGCCCAATTTAAAGTGGGGGAGGGAAGAATTGTGTGTGATTAAAAAAAATTGCATGTTGAGTATTTGCAGTATACAGTTTTCTTGCTGTGTCTCCAGTGGCTACCCGGAGAGAGAGACATTGAAAACAGGATTAACAAACAGGTTAAATGGATTGCTCAGGCCTTTCCCTGGTCCATCCCTGCTTCTTGTCCCTCTCCCCTTAACATATTTTAGTGGTTGAACTCTAATCTGCTTACTCTGGAAAGAAGTCAGTCAGACACCTTTTACTCAGTGATACCGTGACTGAGGACCTGTGGACTATGACCTTTTCGTTAATTGTCACTAAGACTATGCTATTTTCATGGAGGTTGCGAATGTCATGGAATCTGTGACTTCCAGCCACCTCCATGATTTCAACCTGCAGCGGCCCGGACCGCCGAGCAGGCCCCCGCAGCTGCCTAGCTGCTGTGAGCGGTGTGGGGACCCCTGCAGCTGAGTTCCCCATTTTGTCATTGATATTTTTAGCAAAAGTCAGGGACAGGTTACGGGCTTCCGTGAATTTTTCTTTATTGTCCATGACCTGTCCCCGACTTTTGCTAAAAATATCTGTGACAAAATCTTAGCCTTAATCGTCACTGACATAAGTTTCAAGAGTTGTTGACATACCCCTAATCCCTGGATGTGGTCAGAAGGCCAGGACACAAGATCTGAGTCTTGGTGGTTTGTAGTGTGACATGCCCCGGGGTACAACCTGGACTGTGGAATTGCTCTGCCCCCTTAACTCGCTAGCTCAGGGTGTCTCTCTCACTGTAACTCTCTTGTTTACATCTCTCCTGCTAGTGAATGGCCCAGATGGTCGCTTAACACCTGGCTGGATGTTGGTCACTCCTTTGTTGACACTGAAGAGTTAGTCTGTGGGCGTTTCCTAGACTCACAACATGGTTCAGTATCAAACAGAGCAAAATTTCTTAACTTCATATACAGTGATGATGCACACGTTTTGACAGGATAATGATACTCAACAAATTATAACTTTTCAAATGACACCTCACAAGGCATACTTTGTACAAAGCATGTCCTACCCATAAGCAAGTGGTGAATATGGGGGTACGGGTGTTATTTGGAGGTATAGTGGTCACACATATCCCTATCCCTATATGTGGTCAGGTGGCCAGGACATGAAATCTGAGTCTTTGTTGTTTGTATAATCTTAACTCAGAATTTCCTGGCTTCCAAACTTCAGGGGTTTTTTCTTCTTCTTTAGGACACTCAGAATTAATTAATTATGTTTTTTATTGTCTCAAAATGTGTTGTGTGGAATTTGTTTTATATACAGATATACCTTTGTAACCAATACACTCCCTGTGCATTTAGGTGGTTGCCAGAAAGTGGTGTTGCTTAATGAAATGTGTAGGGAATGAGAGAGTCATTCCAATGGTGTAAATGCAAGCTGAACAAGGCTATGAATTTTCCAGGTTTTATTCCTGTGCAAGTCCAATTTCCCCTTGTTCCTTTTTTAAAAATTTTATTTTGTGTGTTTAAAAAAATCAATAAGTTCTCAGCATGCACAGTCTGGGGAACAGGTATATAATGCGATATATGTTTGAACTGTGTTCTTCAAGGACAGAAGTTTTGGATTCTGTTGTATTTGTCATTTAATAAATTTACACTAGTTTACTAGCATCACAAAGTAAATAACAACATCAAAAGAACAAATCAACTGCAGAAATTCAATACAAGACAAATCAGCTCAACACCCGGCATTTCAAACCAGTCAATCACACCACAATCAACATGAACAGTAAATCAGTATTTCACTGGGGGAGATGGTAGAGGGGAATAAATACAAATATATATGAATATAAATTAAGTAGAAGTAGATGTGATTACAGATAAGTAAACATGTGGAATCAATGTAAGTCAGGCAACCACAACTAATAATTACTTGTCTTTAGTGTCAGGACTCTGCGTCTCTGCTGCAGACACGACAAGGAGCCATAAAATTTCAGTGTCTTAGGTGTCTACACTAGAAGCGCTACAGTGGCGCACAGACACAGCATCTGGTGAAGACGCTATGTGCCAACGGGAGAGAGCTCTCCTGTTGGCATAATAAAACCACCGCCTCTCCCGCCAACATAGCGCTATCCGCATCGGCCAGCCGGTCAGTGTAACTTATATCACTTGTGGGTGCGCCACAAAAGTTATACTGACATTACCTGTAGTGTAGACAAGCCCTTAGAAATCATTCTCTGGAAGCCTAACCCTGTCTCGTTTCTGCTCATTTCTATGGTTGGGTCAGGTTTGTCTTGCTTTTTTCAGTTCACGTGTTTTTTGGGGAAAGGACCGTGTATACCTGTAGGCCCTGTTCCTCTTTGTGACTTTTGGATGCTGCTGCAGAACAAACGAACAATAATAATGGTGGGCCACACTTGCTCCTTAGTCAGTAAGCCCTCATCTCCTGTGAGGTGCGTTTTTGATCCATGAATATGTAACAGCTTGTTTCCTGTATGGTTGGGCCAATCAGCTCTCTGCCACTGGGTTGAATAGCACAAGTTTCAAGTTCATAGAATCATAGAATAGAATCACAGAATACCAGGGTTGGAAGGGACCTCAGGATGTATCTAGTCCCACCCCCTGCTCAAAGCAGGACCAATCCCCAACTAAATCATCCCAACCAGGGCTTCGTCAAGCTGGGCCTTAAAAACCTCTAAGGATGGAGATTCCACCACCTCCCTAGGGAACCCATTCCAGTGCTTCACCACCCTCCTAGTGAAATAGTGTTTCCTAATATCCAACCTAGACCTCCCCCACTGCAACTTGAGACCATTTTGTTCCTTGTTCTGTCGTCTGCCACCACTGAGAACAGCCAAGCTCCATCCTCTTTGGAACCCCCCTTCAGGTAGTTGAAGGCTGCTATCAAATCCCCCCTCACTCTTCTCTTCTCTTCTGCAGACTAAATAACCCCAGTTCCCTCAGCCTCTCCTCATAAGTCATGTGCCCCAGCTCCCTAATCATTTTTGTTGCCCTCCGCTGGACTGTCTCCAATTTGTCCACATCCCTTCTGTAGTGGGGGGACCAAAACTGGACACAATATTCCTCACCAGTGTCGAATAGAGGGGAATAATCACTTCTCTCGATCTGCTGGCCATGCTCCTACTAATGCAGCCCAATACGCCGTTGGCCTTCTTGGCAGCAAGGGCACACTGCTGACTCATATCCAGCTTCTCATCCACTGTAATCCCCAGGTCCTCTTCTGTGTATGAGTGTATGTTGCCAGACTTGAAAGGCTCCCCCACTGCACTAGGCTCTGTTGTTTGCTGTCATCTACGAACTTCGTAGTTCACATTTCAACAGCCTCTAGTTACCACTGTTGTACAGTGTCGTTGTAATGATATCCGTCCCAGGCTATGAGAGAGAAAAGGTGGGTGAGGTAATATCTTTTATTGGACCAACTTCTGTTGGTGAGAGAGCCATCTCTCACCAACAGAAATTGGTCCAATAAAAGATATTACCTCACCCACCTTGTGTCTCTAGTTACAGTGGTTGGGCATCTCTCTCCCTTTGGCATTGATGGTTCCACTGACTGCGTGGCGAGATGAGTCACCTCTCCTCTGACGCTTGTTTTACTCCATTTGATTCCCCAGGCCTCTGCAGATCCCTTTTACAGATTCTTTACGAGATTGCTGATTCAGGTACCTGGGTAATCCAGGTGTCTGGTGAGGAGATGACTGCATGTTTCTGAATCAGGCTAGAATATGGCCTCGTCTCATGCTCGCAAAGGCTTTGCCATCGTCCTTGCTAATGGCATTGGCCTATTGAAAAATATTGTATATCCTTTCCTTCTAGATCCAGGGCAGTTCCCCGACCCATGGTAATCAGGTATTACCTGAGTGCACAGTAGTTACTGACAAGCAAGTTGTGTTGATCCCAAGCAAATAAAGGGGAGTAGCACATTGTGTTGCATATAGAATGTGGGTGGCATTGCCCTTGGCCTGCTGCTGCTTCTCTAGGCCCTTGGCGGGGGGAAGCAGAGAACAGGCTTTGGTCCTCTGTGACTTTGTCTAGACTAGCATTAGAAGTTGTGTAGTTAGATGGTGCTCGCTGGTTTGAGCTGACTCGCACTCTGCTCAAGCCAGGGCGGGTTGTTTCCATGTGCTAACTGGTTGATCTTAAGTCTAGGGAGAGACTAGGATTTAACGTGACCAGTTAGCACATGGTAAAATAGAAAGAGAATTTTGGGTTTAGGTGGGGATAGGGTCTCAGTTTTCAACCCAGCCAATGAAAAAATTCTCTTCAGATGTTCTGGCACTGGGGGGGGGGGGGAAGAGGGAATGGGTTTGTGTATTAAAATTTGACTAATTCTTAACAATAAGTATATGGAGCCAGTGCAGTACTCAGGTTAGACGTGCTGTGACTGTTTCAGCCAGCCCTTCACAAATTATTCGGCAGGTCGCTCAACGGAAGACTTCTCCTACAACGCCAGAAGAGCCCCCCGGATTTTTCTGTTGTTTGTTAGCAGGGAAGGAGAAGGCAGGGAGATGGTTTTTCCCTTCTTTTTGCACAGCTACTGAGCTTCACAGGAGGAAGGTTCCCTCCTCTTCCTCATCCCCCCCCCCCCCCCCCCCCCCCCCCCCCAAGCTGCTCCTGAGCTCTGCAGGAGAGTGGTTCCCTCCCTAACCACCTGTGATTTTTTTAACTCAAGTGGTGATAGGAATCATCATGGGCTGGTTTTAACTGTGTGTGTCTGTGAGTTGGTGAGTGGGAGAGAGGTTTTATTGTTTTATAGAAATGACAGCATGTGTGCCTCACACTCCTAACCAGGCAAAGCATATAACGCTTGCCAAAATACCTACCTGACCAAGAGCTGCAGTATTCTGTGGGACTGAATCTGTCTAAGAAAAATATGAACACTATGTTCAAATCAAATCACTAATTATATCGAGCTGGAGCAGAGTCATATACGCTCGGAAAACAAGGCCATATTTCACGAAAGGTCTTCTATTGATCACTAAATTTCTACGTTTTTGGAGTCGCTCAGGCCTGAATGTCCCTTTGGTTTCTCTGCTCACTCCCAGTTTTAGTTAAGTCTTTTACCGGTCACATGCCAGGCTGGACAGATGTAGGGATCCTTGGATCTTTAGGTCGATCGGAACCTATGTTTGAATTAAAGACTCAATTGTGCATTGATTTTGACTAGATTCTGAAAGTTCTCAGGTGCAGCATGCGCTCAGTAAACCTCAACGTCTCAGCTGTTCTGTAATTTCCAGTGACATGATCACATTATTCACCTGCAAAATTTTATATTTACAAAATGAACAGGTTTTAAATTAGAGCAGAAAAACCTGTCCCAGTGTCATCTGCCTGAGTCAGTGTGAGTGGGAGTCTGCATTGCCTTCATTTCCATGCAACCAGATGAACTATTTTATTTAAGAAAAAAATGTTTCTGAGCTGAAACCGTGCTTATGCTGCAGTCTACACTGAATTGGTATGAGTAAAGTCATTAAAATTGGGTTTTAAAGTAGTGACACTGGTGGTCCTATAACTTGGGATAACATGGTACCCAGTTTCTTTACTGATGTATCCCTTGGTTATCTGAGGTGGCTCACCGCTGATGGTGTGGTTTTCTTCCAGGCAAGCCAAGCTTTATGAAAGCTCCCGAAGATCAGATTGGGATTTCTGGAGGAGTGGCCTCGTTTGTGTGCCAGGCAACAGGAGAGCCCAAGCCTCGCATCACATGGATGAAGAAGGGGAAGAAGGTCAGCTCCCAGCGTTTTGAGGTAACTACAGAGATCTGGAACCAAATCTATTCCTTGCAGATCTTAGCTTCACAGTAACCAGTGTCAGAGCCTGAGTTTCTGTCAGTTGCTATAGGAGAAGAGGCTGAGAACTGCTGCAAGGGAAAATTTCCCTTCCTTCAGTGAGCCCTGCCTTAGGTCAGACATTGCCATGGGGAGCCAGAATTTGACTAAACATACCGAATGCCTGTTCTGGTCTAGCCTCAGTTACCCCAGAACCAGTAGCAGCCACTAACTAAGAAGTCAGAGCTAGGTCATAACAAACAGTAGATTTATGTAGGATTTTTGTGTGTTCGAGTGGGGGAGGGGAGCGGGCATGGAAGCCTGCTTAGCCTTTCAGCACCAAGCAGACCGAAATGGGGTGCCCAAGCTCTAGCAGGAAGCTTTCCGGACAGCACTGCTGCCATCTCTGGGTCTGATTTAGATTAGAATAGGAATAGGGGGGAGAGGCCAAAGGCAGAATCTGAATTTTCTTTAGAGTAACAGGGATGGGGCAAACAGGGCTTCCCACCCTACATTGTGTTAAGATTTTTAATGGGAAAAGCAATTTGAGTTCCTCTCCCCACCTCTCCTCCTATCTTCCCTTTGGGTCATGCCCTTTTTCCCCCTCCACTCTTGGGAATCTAACCCTTCCTCTGTGTTTCCATCTCTTTGATGGTTTTGCTTTTCTTATTGGAGCAGCCTCCTCTGACCCATCTGCCACTTCCTGGCACCTGAAGTGGGTTTTCTTGTGTCCGTTTTCTACCTTGGGCACAGGAGACTTCTCACCAGTGACTTTTCTCACCCTACTTATCTTTCACCTTCTGCCTGTTTCTCTTGTTTCCTGCCACTTCTTTCATCTCCAGTGGTTTCTGCTGACCACTCCTGTCAGTTTTTTCTTCTTTATCCTTTGGATGTGTAGCATTAAGAGTTTTTCACGGGACACAGCACTGCATGCAGGAGAGGGGGTCGCACAGTGTCTGGGCTTGAAGCAGGTCGTCCTAGTGCTCAGCATTGCTGAGTCACTTCATATGTGACCTGAGTGATAACCTGATGAGGTGAGGTCTGTGCCCCTAAGGCGTAGCCCTGCCTCCTTTATTACCACAAACATAGTTCAGTTTTCCATGTGTCCGTTGTTTTGCTCCTTTCAGTAATTGAAACAGGATAAGTCTAAAGTTAACTGTGGCCTGAGGCTGTGGCTTTGCAACCTGCCATTAAAGAGTAGTTTATAACGGTCCTGTAGCATAGCAAGTTCCCCTCTTCTCTGCCATGTAGAAGAGTTGGAGTAATACTTCTCCCACCTTCGCATGATGGAAAGATGAGTGACTGCTGATTATACTAGGAAAGGAACTGTAATTATGTCACTGTTGATTGTGCCACTGTTGTGAAGGGCCCGATTCTAGAAGGTACCAAGCATCCTCAGCTACTATTGAAGTCCGTGATTGCTGAAGTGGCTCAGCATATTGTCCCGCACTTATCGATATTTCTCTTCTAATCCACAGGATCTTAGAGCACTGTTCTTTTATATTTTATCAGGGTTAAAGTTGGCAATAAAATCCATCAGTGTGATTAGTAAAATCCCCAGTGTAAATATGGTCCAGATGTTTTAAGTCAGAGGATCCACATCTGTATTAGCGGGTTGATATTTTTTCAAGTTTTAATTGTTTCATAAAGAACAGCATTGGATCTCCTTTTGTTCCGGGACTCCTCAAAGGGCAAGTATATTCCTAATCCTGAAGTTTCTTGCTTCACTGGATAAGGAACGTCTCTTTTGTCAGGTGGTATATTTGTATTTATGGATTCTATTCCTGAATTCATTCTCACTTTCAGTCTCCATTTCAGTAGGAGCCAATAAAAAACTCTTTTCTTTTCCTTGTCCAGGTTATTGAGTTTGATGATGGGTCAGGATCAGTTCTCCGGATTCAACCCCTGCGTGTTCATCGAGATGAAGCAATCTATGAGTGCACCGCAACCAACAGTGTTGGGGAGATAAACACCAGTGCCAAATTAACAGTGTTAGAAGGTAGGTGAGAATCTCTCATGTTGGCAGAGTGGCTGATGGTATGTTTTCTGGCTTTGATATCTACAGGTTTTCTTAGTGACTCCAGATAATACTGAGGTATTCTGGATTAGTTCTGGAATGCCGTAGGCCTCCAGTATTAGTGGCCATCGTTTCCTTCAATGACAGAAGTCTTTGTCTGTTAATGTTTATGAGCAGGAAGGAGCTGTAGATTGTGAGCTTCGCTTTGAAGTGCATCTGTGCCATGCCCACTACCAGCTTTTGGGATCTAGCCAGACACACACCTTTATGGTCTTTCTCGTCTGTCCTACAGTGCCCCTCTCCATGGTATCTAAGAACCTGCACTTTGAAATGTGAAAAACTTAATCTATATTTCTACCCCATCTGGACTAAATTGCCAGTTTGTTGTGTATGGGTTTGCAAGTTGCTCTTCAGCTTTTGCAGCTGGTGTGGAATTTAGCTGTTTTTACTTTTTGTTGTAGTAATAACTTTCAATTCTGTTTCCTCTCTTTACGGAGGACTGGAGTGGCTACATAAAGCAGTACGCTTGATATAAAGATCTTGATACTTGCCTGCAGTATAATATGACTTTTATTTTAGTTCTTGTGCCGGTCCTGCTTTTAAATGGTTTTTGTCTGTATTTCGTATAAAGGGACAGTGTCTTTAGATACCATTGTTTTTTTCCATGTAATTGTAATAATTATTGTCCACTTTTGTCTAAGATAAAGTTACTTATTTTACTATACATGGATATGATAGTATTTGTTTATATAGGGACTCTGTAAATTGCCCTGAGGTGCTCAAATGCAGGACTTCCTCCAAGTGGAATTTTTATTTGCATTCGATATCTCTGATAAAAGAGGAAGGGCTGTTTTCCAACAGAAGATGAAGCAGAATACTTGGTATGGATAAACTATTGAATAATCCTACAGTGAAGAGGGCTTAACTGTACTATGAGAACTAAACCACAACATTTGGCTGAAGTTCCTGGTTTTGTTTGTTGGTGCCAGACTTAGCAAAGAGGAAGGACGCTCCAGTGGATAGGGCACTAGCCAGAGGCTTGGGAAACTGTTCAGTTCTTTGCTCCACTGCATACTTCCCATGAAGTAACTCACACAGTTTCAGGCCTCCATTCCCCATCTGCCTACCTCCGCTCTAGAGGAAGCACCAAGCCCATGGTGGGCGTTACCACAGTGTAAAAAAGTAAATGTGTGCTGTTGGCTGCAATTAAGCAGGGAATTTCATCCCCAAAGGCAAATATTGATGAAAGTTCTGAGGGAGTGGAAATGGAGTTTAAAATGGAACGTCTCTTTCAACCCGGTATGTGCTGGTTTGTTGGGTGCATGCACACCCAGGGGGACCAGGGAATCTCCCACTCACATTCCTTGGGGCTGAGGGAGAAGATGAGCTCCGTTCGTTCAAATATGGTACACAGCTAATTAGACGTGGACACAATGACTTACACTTTTTTCTCCTTTGAGGATTTTTACAGATAAGTTCTTATTTTTTTAGCCAAATCTTTGCCCTTCTATTCTCGATGCCCCTGTTTGTTGTGCCCATTTCCACATTGCACCTGATGGCTGCTATGCATGAGCATGGGGGTTTGTGACGCTTCTCCTGCGTTGTGGCTATACCTGAAACCACGTCTCTCTTTGCTCAGGTACTGTCAGCGTGTGTACGAGGCCTGGCCAGCTGATCCTGCAGAGCGCCCTCCAGCACTCACATCTCAGGGAATATTTTTTGGCCCAGGCTCCCCTTTCTCTTGCTTTTCTTCCTCAACAAGAATTCCACCAAGCTGTTTGGAAATGGAACATGATTTGTGTGAGGCAAATGAGAAAATTAAATAGGAGGGTGAAATGCTCAGGCAACTTAGTGGGGTTTGGCTTTTCTCACTGATAGCAAGGTTAACATAATTTTTGTAATTGCTGTCAGGTGGAAATTGAAATAGTGCAGACCTGCTGTCTTTCAAGAGCTTGCTTGACTAGTGCAGAGATCCCAGGTGCACGGCAGAGCTCTGCTGATCACAGACATTCTCAGGGGTACATGCTGCTAAAGACACAGCACGTATTGATTTTACATTACAACCTTTTGAATTCTTATCCACAATTTGATCTTTAGGACACAGACCTTAGCATTGAAGCCAGAAGTTCACAACACTCAGGGTTTAGCTGACTTCTCTGTTGTCCTCATTGCAGACTAATCTGGAGCTTTATTTGATTTAGCTTTCTGCTGGGTTTTGTGCATCAGTGGCACATTGTCTTTTCTGATTGCTAACTTACTCTATTCAGAGACAAGCTGGAGTCTCATCTCTTCCTGTAGGAGCCAGGAGCTCAAACATGTGAATGTTCTGGAACAGTTTGATTCCCTGCTACATCCTTAATCTGCTGCTTCCATCTCCCTATTTTTTTCTGTCTAACTTCAAATCCAGTTTGTGAGCAGAGCTGCATATACTTAGTGTAATTGAAAATTATTTCTCCTGTTGATAGCGGGTGAGGTAGACATGCGAACACCTCCTCTTCTCTTTTTCTCCTGGGCAGCTGATAAGCTGAATTATGTATGAGTCATATTGAACATTTCTGTCTTTTTCAATTATGACCTGGAGCAGCATACAAGTACACTCTTGCATGCCTAGCAGCAGGGTGAAAGCAAAGCAAACAGGGGAGGGTTCGAATCAATAAATTGACACACATTCCCAAGGAAACCTTCAGGGATAGTTAGTGGGTACTCCATGTAACAAATTAATAAATATATTATCCAGTTGTAGTGTGCAGGATTACGTCTAGCATTATAGAGCTTTTTAAGTAGGGCGATTATATGAAATGTAAATCGAAGGATGAGCAGTGTGGCAAGAATTTGGCAATATTTCCTACCCTGAACAACCTGATTACAGGAGTCTCCACTTAGTGCTCTTTAACAAAATGCCTTGCATCTTCAGCTTCGTCGCTATATTAAGAAAGGCAGAGGTAATTATGTTCTCCACTGGTCTCTCGTAATCTGCATTCTGTCAGTATTAATTTGCAAATTCCAATTGGCAGGCATAGGGAAAAAGTAGCGCAGGATCTTTCACCAGGGTTTACCATCACCTGGCCAGTGTAGTGAGCTCGCTCAGCTGAGAAGTACTGTGCTTTCTCCCAAGAATTTGGAACATAGGCGTCGTTACACTGCAGTTTGTAGCCTGAATAAACAGTGGTGAGAAATGATCTGAACCTCGGTGAACCTTGATGCTCTGTGAACAGACTTTTCAGCCCTCTGCTGCCCAGAGCATGTTGTGTCATATCAAGGCAACATTGAAGAAATACATTTAGAGCTTAATTCTCCTTGTTTTAAGTTTAATGAATGCTAAAATATTATCTCTAACTTCCATTTCCAGCATTCGTTTACAGAAATCCCTCAGGCCTTGTATCCTAAACTTATTATCTGCTACGTAACTGAGCTTGTTTTGAGCCCCAGTGCATTCATCTTTGGTGTGCTGCCAAACTCTGCCATGGAGTAGCTCCTCTTGAGGAGAAGCAAAATAGCAACAGAGGGACTACGTACACAGTAGGCTTTAGTTTCAATTAATCCACTAGGTTAGTTTCACTTGATGGACTTTCCCTGCCAGAAGTCAGGGAAGTTCTGGTGCATTTTAATGGAGCCCCAGAATCTAGTAAAACTCCAGACTACATTGTATCGGGGTGGGAAGCACCTCCTTCTGATTGTGGTTCACTGATTACTGAACCATGTCATGAGCTTAATTTCTTTCACCATCTGCTGGCTCCTTCCCAGTTCCTGGAGTTACCCAGTTTGAAACACTGCAGATGATAAACATTTGACAGTTGCAAATGATTTCTGCAGAGAGCTGGATCTCCAAAGGCCTGAAACAATATGTCCTGTTGTAAACACTCATCTAACAGCGTTTTCAGCATTGCAGTGGTAAACAAAAGTTAGCTGTGTTTAATCCTTGTCTATGCTTGGTTAGTTACAAAAGGATCAGTTGGAACATCCCCTTTGGGCTAATGTTTGTCTCATTTTCTTTTACATCTTCTTGCCAAGAAAAAATGTGCCAATAACAGTTATAAAATTAGATGGATTATGGAGGAGAGTTTGGTTTGGTTTAGATGCAGTATGTCTGTACGCAAAGTTGAATGCTGCAACCCCAAATGTACACTGTAGCTCATCTTACGAGGGATGAAATGTTCCCTTTCTGTAGAAGAAGATGAGATTAGAAATGTCTTGTCCATCCTCCTGGCCAATACACGACTGTTCTCCCCTGTATTTGCTCAAGGAGTCTAGTTTTATATGGCCTAAGAAATAAGTCTTCTATACTCTCCCTTGGGAGACTGTGCCACAAATTCAAATCCCAATGTTCTTTTTCACTGAAGTTGGTCTAACTGTCTAGAAGAGACTGATGTGATATTGGGTTAAATGCCCTCTGTAAACATTGCATTCCAGAGTGCTGCAGTACAGAGAGTCTCTGCATGCTTTGCTGCATTGGGAAACTTCCTAAGAGCACTGTGACATGGATAGGAACAGAGCTGCCTAGAAGGATTTTTTGCCTTAGCTGGTGGTGTACCATGTTTTTAACAAAAGTTAAAATTAAGCCAATTATTTGTGGATGAGCGATGTGTGATGCTCTACCCTGGCCTGCTGGAGAGCCGCGTTCACTGTTCAGTCTCAAGCCCCCTGGTGGCAAGGTGCACGTTCTACTCATGAGGAAAGAATGCCTTGCACTGCTCAACAGCAGATACCCGTATATTGCTCTGACAGGCAGACTTAGCAGCCATGTTGACTACCTCAAAGTCTTGTTCATTTCTCAGCTGTTAAGGTGGTGACTGCAAAATGAGATCTTGGGGGGGGGGGGGGGGGAATAGGAGGTTTCTTGAGGTTCTGACTCCCCGAGAATCATAGGGGTAGAGATGAGCATTAAGGACTTAACTTTAACTAGGGCCAAGAGTATTCACAATCACTGTTTAACTCACCTTGTATTGCCTGGGTAATAGCAGTTGTTTCATCATTGTATCCTGTGTGCTGCTAATATCTAGACACGCCAGGGTATCCTGTGGTGCAGCTGTTCTATCTTTGATACCTACAAATCACCCATCACCTCAGAATCTAGGTGCTGAATTCTAAATTTCCGTACTTATGTCAGATTAAACGAGAAATGTAGCATTACTTTAATGTTGTTTTCTAATTTAGTTAAAGAGAGTGGCTTTCCTGGCTGCAAATGAGGCAATTGAGAAGTAATTTTGTCAGCCAAAGACCATAAGAACGGGCACACTGGGTCAGACCAATGGTCCCTCTAGCCCAGAATCCTGTCTGCTGACAGCAGCCAATGCCAGGCGCTTAGGAGGAAATGAACAGAGCAGGGCAATTATTGAGTGATCCATTCCCTGTCCTCCACTCCCAGCTTCTGGCAGTCGGAGACTAGGGACACCCAGAGTACGGGGTTGTGTCCCTGAGCATCCTGGCTTATAGCCATTGATGGACCCATCCTCCAGGAACTTGTATAATTCTTTTTAAAGTTGCTGCCTAGTAATTTATTGGGTTTGCATGTTATATGAAGGGATGCAACACTTCCATATTCACTTTCTCCACAGCATTCGCATTTTATAGACCGCTGTCATATTCTCTCGTTAGCTGTCTCTTTTCTAAGCTGAGCAGTTCCAGGCGTTTTAATCTCTCCTCATATAGAAGCTGTTCCATAGCTCTAATAATTTTTGTTGCCCTTCTCTCTACTTTTTTTCAATTCTAATATTTTTTTTGAGATGAGGTGACCAGAACTACAGTATTCAAGGTGTGGCGGTATTGTGGATTTATATAGTATTATGATATTTTCTCTGTACCTAATGGTTCATAACATTCTGTTTTTTTTGACTGCACATTGAGCAGATGTTTTTGGAAAACTAACCACGATGACTTCAAGATCTCTTTCTTGAGTGGTAACAGTTGATTTTGACCCCATCAGTTTGTATGTATAATCAGGATTATGTTTTCCGATGTGCATTACTTTGCATTTATCAACATTGAATTTCATCTGCCATTTTGTTGCCCAGTCACCCTGTTTATTGAAATATCAGTAATTCTTCGCAGTCAGCTTTGAACTTAACTTTCCTGAGCAATTTTGTATCATCTGCATATTTTGCCAAATCACTGTTTACCGCTTTTTCCAGCTCATTTATGAATATGTTGAACAGCGCTGGTCCCAGAGCAGATCCTACCTTTCTCCATTGTGAAAACTGACCACTTATTCCTACCCTTTGTTTCCTATCTTATAACCAGTTACTGATCCTTGAGTGGACCTTCCTCTGATCCCATGGCTCCTTATTTAGCTTAAGAACTTTTAGTAAGGGACCTTGTCAGGCTTTCTGAATGTCCACGTACACTATATCCCTGGATCACCCTGTCCACATGTTTGCTGACACCCTCAAAGCATCCTAATAGATTGGTGAGGCATGATTTCCCTCTACAAAAGACATGTCGACTCTTCACCAACAAATCATGTTCATCTGTGTCCGACAATTCTGTTCTTTACTATGTTTTCAACCAATTTGCCTAGTAGTGAAGTTAGGCTTACCGGTGATCCTCACCTCTGGAGCCTTTGTAAAAAAAAAATCAGTGTTACATTAGCTATCCTCCAGTCATCTGGTACAGAAGTTGATTTAAGCAATGGGTTACATACCACAGTTCTTCAATTTTGTATTTGAGTTCCTTCAGAACTCTTGGGTGAATACCATCTGGTACTGTTGATTTATTACTGGTTAGTTCATCAATTTGTTCTAAAACCTCTTCTGTTGACAATGCAATCTGGGACAGTTCCTCAGATTTGTCACCTAAAAAGAATGGCACAGGTGTGGTAATCTTCCTCACATCCTCTGCAGTGACGACCGATGCAAAGAATTCATTTAGCCTCACTACAGTGGCCTTGTCTTCCTTGAGTGCTCCTTTAGCACCTCGATCGTTCGGTGTCCCCACTGATTCTTTGGCAGGCTTCCTGCTTCTAATGTACTTAAATTTATTTTTTGCTGTTAGTTTAGTTTAGAAAGCTTAGTGTTGTCAATCTCTTCTCCAAACAGGAGAATCAGCAGATCTGTAGAACTTATTAGACCCAAATACCATTATTTCCATCTCTCATCTCTGTTTAAATGTTTAACTAATGATACATGACCATATAATGTATCCACAATGACCAACTCCATCAGAAGACTGGCATGCACTGACATTATCAGTCAGGTTCATTCCACTAAGTTTATGAAGCAAGAAATACATCCTTTGAAAAGTTTTGAATGGAATCTCACATAACCAATACAGAGTGGAACCCTTGGAAATTGTACCCTGATGTGAAAACCTCCCAAATCAGATCTCCTGAGATTGGGTCAGGAGTGGTTCAGAGAGTTGTCATATCCTGCCTGGCATTCTTGTGGCTTCAATGGTCTTGAAACACTTGAAAACAGTACCTGATGCTGGAAAAGTGTAAGGTCTGGATAGAATTCTGCCAGGTAGAAGTGAGAAAATTATAAATGGCAAACAGAAGAGACAGCAAAATATATACTTCCTTGCTACCCGATTCTTGCAATAAGAACTTTTACCTAGAATGGGGATACATACTACAATCAAGCATATACCAAATAGTTTTCAAAATCCAAAGTACTAAAAATGTGGTTCCATTCTGAAAAGTACCTATAAAAATTCACCATCTTAATCGATTTGTTCTTTTTGTGTATTTAGAGGTATTATAAACCCTGACTTTAGTGACAAATCATTTCTAGCTATTTTTTAAACTCTCATTATCCTGCTATGCCAACACAGATAATAGAGTGTGGCGTGGATTACGAATATTCCTATTTCAACAGAATTGTTGACTGTGTTCCACAAATGACATCTAGGAATATGTGGATGAGATCTGAATCATACAAGGGATCCTTTTTATTGTGACACTGTGTTCTCGTTTATATAAATGTCCAATTTTTTTTTAATCTTTCTAAAGTCTTGGTGTCAATATCATCATTTGGTAGAGAATTCTAGAGCCTAATTCTACATTGTTTGTAGGCAGAAAGTGTATTTTTATTTATTTTTATTATATTTAAATATTCTGCCTTTGTTTCATTATATGTCATCTTGTTCTGGTGGTCTAGGAAATACAAATGAGAGTGGTAATTGTATCTTTGGTATACCGTTTAGTTGCTATACGTTTATCAGGTATCTTCTCTAAAGTAATTAGTTCCTATCTTTTCTCTCTCGCCTCCTATGGACATTTTTTGGTATTTTGTACCATTCTTTTGTCATACCTGAACCTCCTTTATTTATGCAAAATACTTTTTGAGACAAGGTAACCAAATCTGAACACATTATTTCAGATAAGGGCATACCATTGATTTATATAATAGCAATATAAAATTTCCAGTATTCTTCATCCTATTCCTTTTGCATGCTAGCATTGCCCCCCCCCCCTTTTTTTTTTTTTTTCTTGACAACTGCTGCACTTTGAGCAGAGGTCTTAATTGAACAAGTACAGAGAAGGGCTACTAGGATGATCCGAGGAATGGAAAGCCTGTCTTATGAAAGGAGACTCAAAGAGCTCGGCTTGTTTAGCCTAACCAAAAGAAGGCTATGGGGAGATATTATTGCTCTCTATAAATATATCAGAGGGGTAAATAATGAGAGTGAGAGGAATTATTTAAGCTCAGTACCAATGTGTACGCAAGAACAAATGGATATAAACTGGCCATCAGGAAGTTTAGACTTGAAATTAGACGAAGGTTTCTAACCATCAGAGGAGTGAAGTTCTGGAACAGCCTTCCAAGGGGGAGTAGTGGGGGAAAAGACATATCTGGCTTCAAGACTAAGCTTGATAAGTTTATGGAGGGGATGGGATGATGGGATAGCCTAATTTTGGCAATTAATTGATCTTTGATTATTAGCGGTAAATCTGCCCAATGGCTTGTGATGGGATGTTAGATGGGGTGGGATCTGAGTTACTACAGAGAATGCTTTCCTGGGTGCTGGCTGGTGAGTCTTGCCCACATGCTCAGGGTTTAGCTGATTGCCCTATTTGGGGTCGGGAAGGAATTTTCCTCCAGGGCAGATAGGCAGAGGCCCTGGGGGTTTTTCGCCTTCCTCTGCAGCGTGGGGCACGGGTCACTTGCTGGAGGATTCTCTGCACCTTGAAGTCTTTAAACCCCGATTTGAGGACTTCAGTAGCTCAGACATAGGTTAGGGGTTTGTTACAGGAGTGGGTGGGTGAGATTCTGTGGCTGGCGTTGTGCAGGAGGTCGGACTAGACAATCATAATGGTCCCTTCTGACCTTAAAGTCGATGAGTCTATGAACTAGCTACAGGGATGCCTGAGTGATTGCCAGAAGCTGGGAATGGGCGACAGGGGCTGGATCACTTGATGATTCCCTGTTCTGTTCATTCCCTCTGGGGCACCTGGCATTGGCCACAGTCGGCAGACAGGAGACTGGCCTAGATGGACCTTTGGTCTGACCCAGTATGGCCGTTCTTATGTTCTTATTAACTTTAGTGGTTACAGCGAATTTAGAACTCAGTAAATTGTATCTATAGCTCAAATTATTCCTCCGAGCGTACACTGCCTTGCACTTGTCTATGTGGAATTTCATCTGCCATTGTGTTGCCCATTCACTGTGCTTTGTTAGGCCCCCCTGAAGTCCCTCAGTCATCTTTACTGTTCACACTAGGCTAACTAATTTTGTGTCCTCTCCAAACATTGCCTCATCACTACTCATCCCTTTTTCCAGGTCATTAATAAAGCTACTAAACTATGCCGGGCCTCATGTAGAAACTTGTGGCACCTCCTGATATTTTTTGCCATGATGAAAATTGTTCATTTAGTCCTTTATTTTATTTTCTGTCTCTTAGCCAGTTTCTGATTCATGGCAGTACCTTGCTTTGTCAAGAACAAATCGTGTCAAACCAACCTGATAGCTTTCTTTGACAGGGTAACAAGCTTTGTGGCTACGGCGGAAGTGATAGACATGATATATTTGGACTTTAGTAAAGCTTTTGATATTGTCTCACATGACCTTCTCATAAACAAAGTAGGGAAATGCAACCTGGATGGACCTACTATAAGGTGGGTGCATAACTGGTTGGAAAAACATTCCCAGAGAGTATTATCAGTGGTTCACAGTCATGCTGGAAGGGCATAATGAGTGGGGTCCCGCAGGGATCAGTTCTGGGTCTGGTTCTGTTCAATATCTTCATCAATGCTTTAGATAATGGCAGAGAGTACACTTATAAAGTTTGCAGATGATACCAAACTGGGTGGCGTTGAAAGTGCTTTGGAGAATAGGACTATAATTCAAAATGATCTGGACAAACTGGAGAAATGGTCTGAAGTAAATAGGATGAAATTCAATAAGGACAAATGCAAAGTACTCCACTTAGGAAGGAACAATCAGTTGCACACATTCAAAATGGGAAATGACTGCCTAGGAAGGAGCACTGCGGAAAGGGACCTGGGGGTCATAGTGGACCACAAGCTAAATCTGTGTCAACAAACCTCATTCTGGGATGTATTAGCAGGAGTGTTGTAAGCAAGACACGAGAAGTAATTCTTCTGCTCTACTCCGCGCTGATTAGGCTTCAACCGGAGTATTGTGTTCAGTGCTGGGCACCACATTTCAGGAAAGATGTGAACAAAATGGAGAAAGTCCAGCGAAGAGCAACAAAAATGATTAAAGGTCTAGGAAAGATTGAAAAAATTGGGTTTGTTTCATCTGAAAAAGAGAAGACTGAGAGGAGACATAACAGTTTTCAAGTACATAAAAGGTTCTTACAAGGAAGAAGAATAATTGTTCTTCTTAACCCCTGAGGATAAGACAAGAAGCAATGGCCTTAAATTGCAGCAAGGGAGGTTTAGGGTGGACATTAGGAAAAATCTTCCTAACTGTCAGGGTGGTTAAGCACTGGAATAAATTGCCTAGAGAGGTTGTGGAATCTCCATCATTGGAGATTTTTAAGAGCAGGTTAGCTAAACATCTGTCAGGGATGGTCTAGATCAGGTGTGGGCAAACTTTTTGGCCCAAGGGCCACATCTGCGAATAGAAATTGTATGGTGGGCCATGAATGTTCACGAAATTGGGGTTGGGGTGCGGGAGGAGGTGAGGGCTCTGGTTGGGGGTGCAGGCTTTGGGGTGAGGCTGGAGATGAGGAGTTTGGGGTATAGGAGGGTGCTCTGGGCTGGGACCAATGCATCAGGATTGGAGGGCATTGGGGTTTGGAAGGCAGGATGGGGATCAGGACTGGGGCAAGAGTCCGGGAAGGGGTGCAGGTTCTGGCTGCGGGTGTAGGCTCTGGGGTGGGGCTGGGGATGAGAGGTTTGGGGTGCCGGAGGGCGGTCCAGGGATCGAGGGGTTTGGAGAGTGGGAGGGGGATCAGGGCTGGGGCAGGGGGTTGCAGTGCGGGGGGGGGGGGAGTGGGGGTGGTTCAGGGGTGCAGGCTCCAAGCAGCACTTACCTCAAGCGGCTCCCAGAAGCAGCAGCGTGTCCCTTCTCCAGCTCCTACGCGGAGGCGCAGCCAGGCAGCTCTGCACACTGTCCCGTCCACAGGCACCACCCCTGCAGCTCCCATTGGAGTGCCAGAGGGGGCCATTGGAGCGTGTAGAAGCCAGAGCGGGGCCATGCCGCGGCTTCCAGGAGCTGCGTGGAGTGGCCCCCGACCCTGTGCCCCGCCTGGAGCACCAGAGCAGGGACGAGCTGTGTGGTGTGGCCCCGACCCTGTGCCCCGCGTGGAGCACCAGAGCAGGGACGAGCTGTGTGGTGTGGCCCCCGACGCAGCACCCTGGCTGGAGCACCAGAGCAGGGACGAGCTGTGTGGTGTGGCCCCGACCCTGTGCCCCTCCTGGAGCACCAGAGCAGGGACGAGCTGTGTGGTGTGGCCCCGACCCTGTGCCCCGCCTGGAGCACCAGAGCAGGGACGAGCTGTGTGGTGTGGCCCCCGACGCAGCACCCTGGCTGGAGTGCCAGAGTGGGGCCAAGCTGCGTGGTGCAGCGCCGGAGCGGGAGCTCGCGGCCGGCTTAAAGCGGCTCGGCCAGCTGGCCATAGTTTGCCCACCCCTGGTCTAGATAATACTCATGCCATGAGTGCAAGGGACTGGATTAAATGACCTCTCGAGGTCCTTTCCAGTCCTATGATTCTCATCCCATGAATAGTCTTTTATGAGGGTTTTTGACAAAGTCCAAATAAATTATGTTGACCAGTTCTCCTTTAGCTGCTATTTTATGGAAATATTCAAAGCATTCTAATAGGTTAGTGAGGCTTGATTTTCCTTGGCAGAAGCCATACTGGTTAGACCCTATCACATCATGACATCCTGTTGAAGAAGTAGGGCTGGTTAGTCCCTAGCTATCTGAGGGAAGTTGAGAGACAAGGTGGGGGAGGGGATGTCTTTTATTGGACCGACTTCTGTTGGTGAGAGAGACGAGCTTTCGAGCCACACAGAGCTGAAGGAGAGCTAACTGGGGCTCAAACGCTGGTCTCTCACCAATAGAAGTTGGTCCAGTAAAAGCTATCACCTCCCCCACCTTGTCTCTCTAATAGCCTGGGACCGACACAGCTACAACTGACCTGCATACAACAATGAGGGAAGTTACACACACATTGGGGGCATAGTGGAAGACCATGGGATTGCATGGGTATCACTGTGGCCTGGTTTGGTCTGCAGATCATTTGCTGGTGATAATATGTGAGGCAAAATCCAGCTTGACTCCCAGATCACAGATTGAGTTTGGAGGGCTGGCAACTATTCAAAATATTTTATTTGTGAACTGTGTGCACATTTGATCTGGAAGCCATTCAAAGAAAATAGACCTGGAACCCCATAATTCTGTTTTACAGTTGCTTTCTAAGCATAAGATGCACTTGAATGGAGATTGAGTTAATTCTATTAGAAAAGAGACACAGATCTAATTAATTTGTAACTTTGGAAGACTTGAGTAGTTGCATCCATAAACACTACTCATATGAAAAGAAGACAAACATCCCATACATTTCAGCTCTACTAGTGCCCCTCAGAAGTTAAAGAATAACAGTTCCTTACTTACCATATATTTCAAGCTCAAAAGGCCTTTCTTACTGCTGGATCTACTTCAAGATAGCCCATTCTGAGAGCTTACATGGAGAAGCATAGCAACCTATTACTGACAGCTGTGTTCTCTTTAGTGCAACCCTGCTTGATATCTTCTGCTGACTGATAAAGTTAGTCATGATGTGTGTGTAGAGCTATAGAATAGTCTCCCAAGAGAGTTCGAAGAACCCATCACATGGATCTTTGGAAACAAAACTGGAAAAATCTCCTGAAAATGTCATAGGGAGCAAGCCAGCATTAAAGTAATTGTGGCATGTATGTTGTCATTTACTAGTTTATTACAAGGTAACTTGTGTGTACACACGCTCTGTCTCTCATATATAGATAGAAATGGAAACAGCACCACAGTGATCTTCAGTAACTCCCTATGCAGAAATGAGGGAAGCACATGTCCAGTCAGTAAAAATTGAGAGTAAGTTGTTCCATGGGAAACAGTCCGCAGAGAGAACAAAGCATTATATAGTACCCATCCAGTTGCAGAGAATTCAGTGCAAACACCTACACAACATCATTAAACCTTATGCTTATGAGAAGCTTCTTACATAACCCTCTCTGGTTAGAGATCCACCTTTTTTTCTCTACTTTCCCACTAAAAATCACAGCCCCAAATAAACCATCCTCAAGATGGGAACCTGTATCCTAATGAGACACCCAGCAAACTGTAAGTTTGAAACGACATAGTGTGTTAATGAACTCAGATAGCTGAAGCAACCACAGCGCTTCAAAAACCAGACCTCCATGCTGGGAGAAGTATGATAAAGGAATTTCTCATTCATATCTCACCTACAATACGTGCAGAAGAGGAAATTTCATTTATACTTTTCCCATTCCTTCCCCTCTTCAAGAAGACGTATAATCAGACCATTATTATCGATTGACCACCTCTTGATCCCAGCCTGAGGCATTGACAGTACAAAATGAAGTTGGCTTGCAACAAAGACCTGCCAATAGTGATTATTTTAACAGTTGGTTTCAATCCATTGAGCTCAGACACAAGGCTCAGCTCCTACTTTTTCTTGTGTCTTTTGTCTTTTTTTTAATACTGTTTGGAGTAGGGGAGAGTGTATGGTTAAGGCACCTGTTGAAATATAGTACCAGTTACTGATCAGGAAAAACCATTCAGCCCAGTCTCCCAGGAAGTTGGTGAGAGATTACAGATAAATAGCATTGCCTCAAGAAGTCATCATGTTGTTGTTAATTCATTAATTGTACTCTGTTTTTGCACCTAGCACAATTGGTGCACTGAGGGTTCAAATATTTGCCCTCCGTAGGCTCTTTCAGAAGCTCACCTGAATATTAATCTCTCATTAATCTTACGGTACTCAGACAGCTTCTTCCCCATAGCAGTTGCAAACTGTTGATTGTCTTCTGTGAAATTTCCAAGTCTAATAATACAGCAGTCATTCTTATTGGTACCTCTCACCTGCTCAGTTTCCTTCTGCTTAGAGCTCCAGAGCTGTTTAAAAAATCCTTTCTCCCAAAGAAAACCAGCGAGTGTGAAGGATGATAAAAGCTCTCTTTTCAAGATTGTCTCTCCAGGATGGATGATGCCAGGGGGAAAAACTGCACTGTGTTCATCTGGCATGCTAATCCTTTGCTCTGTTGCGTCAGTCCCTTTATCGCAGGGATCCGGCCCAAATGAAATCTCTCCAAATTCTAGATCTGAGAGTTCAATGGAGACATGCAAATGCTGATTTAGAGTTGTAACTTCATGCAGTTATATCCCAAAACTTACAAAATGATCTTTTCTTGCCTGGTGGGGATGACTGGAAGCGTTTAAACTGTGGAGTATTTCCCCCAACTTAGAATCCAAAGCCTTGCTTTTTTCTTCACAAATCCACAATTTGTATATCACCGTTACCAGCCAAGCAAGGTTAAAATTAATCTTTCTATGTCTCTGATTTTAATAGGTTTCAGAGTAGCAGCCGTGTTAGTCTATGCTCTAATAAATTTGTTAGTCTCTAAGGTGCCACAAGTACTCCTGTTCTGATTTTAATAGTACCTTTGTCATC
Organism: Chrysemys picta bellii; assembly: GCF_011386835.1. NCBI lineage: Eukaryota > Metazoa > Chordata > Testudines > Emydidae > Chrysemys > Chrysemys picta. Next base: position 1,019,486 of record NC_088798.1, read on the forward strand.
CTCACTGGCCACCTTGGAGAGGAAAGAAGGGTAGTGAAAGTATTGATGATAAGTTGAGGAAAATATTGTTGGCTAGTGATGTTAAATAGTGTTGTGGGGAAAGGTATATGTCTGGAGGATGCATGGCCCAGGATCAGAGAATATTCAATATAGAGAACAAGAGCAAAGGAGAAAAAGGCGGAGTCTGTGGAAGAGTGAGGGAGATATCCTCCCACTTTGTGATTCACAACTTCTCACGGCCTGGACATGCACAGCACAGCAGCTTGTGACTACACCATCTTAAACAGAAAACACTCCAGGCAATGCCAAGAGATTGCTCTCTGTTCCAGGAGTGCGGAAAGAGCGTGGCACAATCTGTCAGTAGCTAATGCATGGTAACCATCCAGAATCTCTGGAGCATGCCACATACATGGAGAAGATTTCATGTTGGCCTCAACCAGATGTTTCTTCATTTTAGAAGTGAGAAGATAAGGGAGATGCTTTCTTGATTCACACACCCATCTTCAAAGATACATTGGTCTCTTTTTTCCCAATGGGCAAGGCAGACTAGCACCAGGTAGAGTCTTGCTGTGAACATTTTCAAGTGAATGTCTTCACTGGCATTACAGGGGCAGTTAGAGTCACAAATGAGCTTGTTGTCAACACTCATCGGATGCTAATGAGGGAAAAATCCCTCTCAAGCTGGCTGTGTGGGTACAGACTATGGGGATCCACAGTGCCTTTGCCACTTCCTGCATCCTGTCCTTCGCAGGAAAGCTATTGGGTACCCCGGTCTTCGTATACTGACTGTGTCCAATAAAGTAGCACACAGAGGGCCTAGTGACTCGATTGGTTCAAATTTATCTGCAGGAGCAATGATATCTCATGAAAAATTCTCTGCTGACAGGTTAACGAGAGTCCACCTGATTAGTAAGGAACGTAATTGTTACATTGCAGCTTCCCTCCTTCATGTGCTTGTTATTGAAAACTTTGTAACTGATCAGAGGACTAATGCCAAGGCTCAGATGCAGTAAAACTGAACTTTTGCCTTCAGAGTGTGTCTTTCACAAAGAAGAGAGAGAAGGATGCAGAAGGATTCTTGTCTTTACTAATCAGACACTAAAAGTGATGGAAGTGTAAAAAGAGAGAGAGAGAGAGCGCTGTTGCCTCAGGCATGAATTTTACAAACGTTAGTTTGTTGTTCAGTTTGGCTCATTGATCCTATCGCAATTGATGATTCATTAAGTTGTGACTACTGTAGCAATTACAATGTGCAGATGAATCTGAACTGCACAACTGGGTGATCCCAACGTGTTCATTATTTAAAAAATACTCTGTAGCTGGCCATCCAGTACATTCCAAGTACCATTTGATATTATCGAGTCATTTGCTGTGGATGGCAGAGACATGGCCTTTTTATTCCTGTGATACTACTTGGTCTCTTTTTTTCCACATTTCAAACAGTGGGATTTGGTTGCCAGTGCAGCCTTTATCCTTTCAGGAAGGAAAATCATAGGGCTTGTAACTCCTTTCCTATGCTACCTGAATTTTCATCTGTAGCTTATCTTCTCTGTGTCTTTGCCTGTAGGGAGAGAGAGGCTTCTTTCCATCACTGAGTCATGTAAAGTGTGATAGGTTCATAGAGGTGACCTTCTGGACTCTTGGTATTAAGATTTAAATGATTGTCATAGCTTTAGGTAATAACATAATGATAACGACTCACATTATGCAGCACCTTTTGTCTCCAAGAATTCCAGAACACTTTACAAACTGTCAAAGCAGCCGCCTTGGAGTTGAAAAGAGGCAACTGGTTCACTTAAGAATGTCCAGACTGGGTCAGAACAATGGTCCATCTAGCCCAGTCTCCTGTCTGCTGACAGTAGCCAATGCCAGGTGCCCAGAGGGAATGAACAGAACAGGGAATCATCAAGTGATCCATCCCCTGTCACCCATTCCCAGCTTCTGGCAAACAGAGGGTAGGGACACCATCCCTGCCCATCCTGGCTAATAGCCATTGATGGACTTACCCTCCGTGAATTTATCTAGTGCTTTTTGAACCCTGTTATAGTCTTGGCCTTCACAACATCCCCTGGCAATGAGTTCCATACGTTCACTGTGCGAAGAAGTACTTCCTTTTGTTTGTTTTAAACCTGCTGCCTGTTAATTTCACCTAAAAAGAATGGCTCAGGTTTGGGAATCTCCCTCATGTCCTCAGCCATGAAGACCGATGCAAAGAATTAATTTAGTTTCTCTGCAATGGCCTTATTGTCCTTGAGTGCTGCTTTAGCATCTCGATCGTCCAGTGGCCCCATTGGTTGTTTAAACAGGCTTCCTGCTTCTGATGTATTTAATTTTTTTGCTGTTACTTTTTGAGTCTTTGGCTAGGTGTTCTTCAGATTCTTTTTTGGCCTCCCTAATTATATTTTTACACTTGACTTGCCAGAGTTTTTTGCTCCTTTCTATTTTCCTAAATAGGATTTAGCTTCCACTTTTTAGAGGATGCCTTTTTGCCTCTCACTGCTTCTTTTACTTTGTTTAGCTCGGTGGCACTTTTCTGGTTCTCTTACTATGTTTTTTAATTTGGGGTATACATTTATGTTGAGGCTCTATTATTGTGTCTTTAAAAAGTTTCCAGGCAGCTTGAAGGGATTTCACTTTTGGCTCTGTACCATTTAATTTCTGTTTAACTAACTTCCTCCCTTTTATGTAGCACCCCTTTCTGAAATTAAATGCTATTGTGATGGGCTGCTGTGGTGTCTCCCCGCGGATGTTAAATTTTATTATGTTATGGTCACTGTTACCAACTGGTCAGGAGCACCGCCAGCTTTTCTGTCGCCCTAGGCGGCGGAAGGTCCCGTCCCGAAATGCTGCCCCCCACAGAGGCGGCGGAAGGTCCTGCCGCCAAAATACCGCTGCAGTTGCCGCCCCCCAAATTGTAGTGCCCTAGGCAACCGCCTAGGTCGCCTAATGGGTTGTGCCGGCCCTGCAACTGGTTCATATATTCACCTCTTAGACCAGATCCTGTGCTCCACTTAGGACTAAATCAAGACTTGCCTCTTCCCTGGTGGGTTCCAGGACTAGCTGCTCCATGAAGCAGTCATTAATGGTGTCAAGAAACTTTATCTCTGCATCCCGTCCTGAGGTGACAGGTACCCAGTCAATATGGGGATAGTTGAAATCCCCCGTTATTATTGAGTTTTTTATTTTAATAGCCTCTCTAATCTCCCTGATGATTTCACAGTCGCTATTACCATCCTGGTCAGATGGTCGGTAAGATATCCCTACTGCTATATTCTTATTATTCAAGCATGGAATTACTATCCATAAAGTTTCTATGGTACGGTTTAGTACATTTAAGATTCTTGCAGAAAGCAGCAACACTACTCCATAGTTTGATAGTTAGTGCGCACCCCACCCTTTCTTACTTCAGATCTCTCTTTGGGCTAGTCTTCACTAGAAAACTGCACTGAGTTAGAATTCCACCCTGAAGAGTTGCATCTGCTAACACCATGCTGAGCACGACTTTTCAGACAACATAGACAGGGACAAGTCAAGTCCAGTAATGTGCCAGCTGGTCATGGGTAAATGCTGGTCATACGACTACTAAATCGTGGTCAGTATTGCGTTAGTTAACGCAACTCTTGGTGATCATGTTAGAAATGATACTAATAGGATGAAGGGAGGCGCTTTGAAGTACATGTCGTCTCTGTAACATCTCGCACTATTGAGACATCCGCTATCAGGTTGTGAAGTTGGTCTGCAGCCTTCGGCTCCTTTGTGATCTCATCTTCCCTCCTCTGGCTCCAGGCAACAACTACTCTCTGCTCTGCACTGCGGCTCCTGGCTGCTCCCTGCAGCCCTTCTCTGACTGGCTGTGTCCCACACAGCCTCTCGAGGCTACTTGGAAGCCTCACTTCCACTGCTCCTGTATGGGACGGGGTGTAGTAGGATGCTGAGGCCTCAAAGGGCCTGGTACACCCCGCCACAGATGCCTAAAAATTATCAATACCAAAGTAAAAACAAGGATTTTGTAATAAATTACTTTGGGATTGTAGCTAATTATGTTATTTGATGTCTGTTGGATAATAATGGGCATACCATTTGCGGATGGATTGCAGTAATTTCTGGCTGGATGCTGCTGTCTTAACCAGTGCCTCATTAGAACTCTTTTGGCATAATAAACGATGCCGATAATCAGTGCCACTGAACGGCTTCATTTTTGCCGATGTTGGAGATCAACCTGCAGCTCTCCTTTCATTTATAGTAATCTGTAATATTAAAAAAATCCAGTGTCCTGTTCTGAGCAGTAACTGATCACACAGTATTGTCAGTCGAGGGCCACTATTTAACTTTGTGGGGTTTGCGTGTTTGACATCTCTGTGTTAAAGAATAGTTAAAAAACATTGATTTTTAACATTCTCTCAAATAGATTATCTGTAGAATTGTCCCAGGCTTGTCATGTTTGGTACCATTGTGTTTGTGAAAGAAAGGGCTTTTGAATGATCCCCAACTTGACCCATTTCCAATGACATTGCATTAACAACATTTCCTTGAACTGCAGGACCTGGAGTTGAGAGCTGGGGGATAGGGAGCTCCTGACCCCTCTGCCAAGGCCAGAGGGTGACACCACTGCATTTATGATTCTGTAGATTTTTATTAATCAGTCATTAACTTGCCCCTTGAAATTACACATGCTGTCAGACTATAAGTAACATCCATGTTGGTGCAAGAAGGAACTGGAGCTGAGTCAATATTTCATAGTGAAAGTTGATTCTTTTGCCCGTCTCGAATTAATATTTTTACATGTGTCCTCCTTGCTATGTGCAGAGTCGTATATTCAATGACTATTAAAAATATTAAAAAGATGGGGCACTAAAAAGAAAAGCACTAAGTGTTAAACAGATCTGTCTGGAACATAAGTTCAGTCACAAAACTTGACAGCTCATCTTCTCCACTTTCCTAACAACTGTGTCACTAATACTCACTGAAGCACAGAATCAAAATGCCTTCTCTTATCACTTAACCTTTTATTTTATGGTATATAATTAAAAAAAAATGCAAGCAGCAATGTACATTAGATCTATGCTGCTATTCTAAGACTGACAAGTGGTGGTTTTCTGTAGCTGAAAAATGAATTGCAAAATCTGAACAACATATAGTGAGTGATTCATTATCTTATGCCAGTTGTTTATCCAGACATGAAGCACCAGGTTTCATGGAAACTGGACCTCAGTGCCAAATAAAATAAAGTTGTCCTCTTGTCACGTTAACTGCTGGTCTTAGAGTCTAAGACGTAGAGCTATTGGGGAAAAGGTGGTAGTCCGGCCTAGCCAAATATCCGTGTGCCTGATCCACCATCAGGAGCCACCCCAAGCTCCATAGCTGTGCTAGTAAGAACGTTTCCATAGTGCTACCTGCCAATATGAGGCTTTCCGCTTTTTAAAGGTTATTTTGACATTTATTGTAGTAAACTTTTTTTTTTATCTGAAAGTTGTAGGTGATAGATGTATCTGAAAGTCTGATCTTTGGAGAGGAGACTGCATGGTTAAGTGCAGGCTTGAATTGCGCTATGGCTGAATTAAACAAAACAAAGTCTTAGGTTTTAACCTCTGGGCTAGTTTTAAACATGGGAAACATGATGAGGAGAACAGTAATAAATGTGGCTTCTAGTTAGGCAGCTGTTCCTGTCTTTTCTCTGAGTACTAGCTAAGTTAGCAAATTTGAAGATAATTTAGTGTTTGTTTAAAATCAAGGACTAACTTTTGTCTGTTCACATTTTTTATTTTCAGTCCACTGGCCAACTGTCGTAGCTGACTTCCCTCTGTACTAAAAGAGCAAAAGCAGAGGCCACATAACATATTTGGGTTTTTAGAAATCCATACTATCTTTTTAAAGGAAAGCTGTCCCCAATATTTTGATGCTGATGTTTTTCAAGGAGGGAAGGTTTCATTTGTTTCAGTATGTTTGGTCTTATCACCTCTTTTGTGTTCAGCCAATGTTCAGCCTTTTTGTGTATGAAAGGATGCTTTCTGAGTGTTTTATCTCTTTTGATATATAAAGTAATGAAAAAGTGCCCACCATGAGCTCTGACTTTCTTCCCCAACAGAGTGACAGCTGCTCCTTCTTACATTTGGCAAACCCTGTGAACAGAAAATACTTTTGTTAAATGTAACACAAAACTCTTAGTCTGAAGGCATCTGTGCCATTTATGTCTGTCACCTAATATGCTAATCACTGCAGTATATCAAGGTGCTACAGATATAATTAAGAGTTACATTACATCTGTCCCTCACTTGACTGAGTGCTCCTCCCATTTTAATCCTCCTCCTCTCTTGGGACCCACTTGGTAGCTGTCTTGCAGGCATGCTGGGCTATTCTGCTACTTTGAGGCAAGAAAGGCCTGCTTAAAAAGGTGAGCCTTGCACTGTCTTGGGAGTGGTGATACTCTGACTCACCTCAGTTTCCTGGACAGCTGTTGGGACGAGGGAACCAGCAATGGATATGCATTGTTTGTCTCAGGGTATGGTTCGTTTACACTGAGGTAGCACCTAAGGTCCCTAATCATGGAGCCTCTTGCAGAACCCGACTGTGGTAGGTGCTGTGCAAATGTGGAATAAAAAGATTGTCTCTGCCCCCCTCCCCCGCAGCTTACAATTTAAGTCTAAGACAAGAGACAGTAGGTGGATACAACAGATAGATCTGAGGAGCATAAGTTACATTGAGATGAAAGTGGTCAGCCTGAAAGCAGTGGTCAGAGCACAACCACTGCCTCGCCATTGGTGAGATTTCTGTAGGCATCACAGGAGAGGAGAGTTTTAAGGAGGATAGTGAGGGGCACCAGGGGAGAAGGTGCAGATGTGCTTACAGGTGATTGAAGCATCATTGGTAGTGCAGAGGTGGGGGCTCAGTGTGTCCATGGTTTGTGACAGATGTTAGGTCAGGTGGGATAGGCCACAAAGGTCCTTAAAAGGGAAGACAAATAATTTGGGTTTGATGCAGTGGAGGGATGCAGAGAGAAGGGTGGCTGAGATGAAGTGACCATCCAGGAAAATGATCTTTATAGCAGTGATTTGAATGGGTATAATTGGAGCAAGATAGAATTGGTGAAGATTGGAAAAGAAGAGGGTGCAGTAGTTAGGATGTGAAATGGTGAAGGCTTGGAAGAGAGTTTTGGCTGAGTGGACAGAGGAAAGGTCAGTTTTTAGAGCTGTTGTTCAGGAAGAATTTGCAAGATTTATACACAGTCTGGATGTGAGCACCTAGAGAGAGGTCTCATTTGAAGATGATGCCCAGGTTACAGGCCCGAGTAATAAGCAGAATTGTGTTCTCCACTGTGATTGTGAAAGGAAGCTGTGAGGTAGGATTCTTGGTGGGGGTTAGAAGCTCTTTTATCCATGTTGAGTTTAAACTGATGACTGGACATCCACAAGGAGATGTCAGAAAGAGAGGCTGAGATTTTAGTTCGGGTGGAAGGAGATACTGAGATAGTATGGTTATTGACACCAGTATAAATGCCTCTGTTGATATCTAGATCATTAGCAAATGAAAGGCATTTATTTTAGCCGACAAATGGTTCATAAGCATTGTTTCACCCCTCTTTATACAATTTAGTTAGAGCACTGGGCTCATTTCAAGACTATAACAGGGTTAAAAAAAATCTAGATAAGTTCATGGAGGATACATCCATCAATGATTATTAGCAAGGATGGGCAGGGATGGTGTCCCTAGCCTCTGTTTGTTAGAAGCATCTGTTGTCAGTAGCCACCGGTGTGGTCTCTGCTCTTGTTCGATGATGAGAACAGTTGGCTGCGTGTGTGTGTTCCCTCCGTGTGCAGCCCCAGCTCTGCGCAGATCGCTGACACAGCAAACCCCGAGAGAACCCCCAAAGACACAGACTCTAGTAAGATACGAAGGAACCCGGGCCAGGTTTATTGTCAAACAAAGCACAGGAGTAGTTTCCTGTAGACTCTACAAGACATACTACGAATTTGTGCCCCCTGGCAATGGACCGGCTCAGTCAGTGGCGGGACTTTCCACTGCCCCCTAAGCCAGACAAAGATGTGCACTCCGGGACCTACTTTTATACAGTTACAGGACAGATTACTCATCCCTATTGACATATTGAGGTACAGCCCCTTGACTCATTAGGGTGCTGTCTCCCCCTTTGATCATGTGGTTTCAAACAAACAGATCTATCCATCATGCTGTCCTTTTGACCCTGCCTTTAAGATGCATCTGCTTGTTCCTTGTTATCTCTGTGGAGTGTCCTCGTATCGGGATGTCCCGGTGCCATCTTGGCACAAGTTCCTCTTTTTAGCACTTATATGTGAATGCGTCTGCTTCTAACAAGCCTCTTCTCGCCAACTTCTGTGAGCGGGGCCTGCCTCTGGCTCACAGCCCAGCTTTTGCTTAGCAATGCCTGGAAGTACTTTGGTTCAGGCTTCAGGCCTCAGACTGGGCCTCTGACACAAGAGTTTATGTTTCTGGGCCTCATCTTACTACAGCATTGAATGGGTGACAGGCCCCTTGATGAGTCCCTGTTATGTTCATTCCCCCTGGGGCACCTGCCATTGGCCACTGTTGGAAGACAGGATACAGGTGTAGATGAACCATTGGTCTGAGCCAGTATGGCCGTTCTTATGATTTTGGCATCAAGTTTTAGGGATGCTTATTTGGGTAGCTTCCAGTTCTTCCTTGAGTGCTGCTCACGTCCATTCCAATTAGGTGCGCGCCGCGTGCATGATGGTCGGGTTTTTCCCCTACCGGTACCCGTCGGGTCAGCAGTGGAGCCCCCTGCAGTGGGGCCTTTATGGCGGTGTAAATAGGTCCTTGCTGACCCGCTGCCTGCTCAGTTCCTTCTTACTGCCAGTGACAGTTGTTGGAGCAGCTCGGTCTTGCATATGGCAAGTGCCTACTTAGTGGTCTTTCTTCGAATAGTTGTTGTAAATAGGTTTCAGAGTAGCAGCCGCGTTAGTCTGTATCCACAAAAAGAACAGGAGTACTTGTGGCACCTCAGAGACTAACAAATTTATTAGAGTATAAGCTTTCATGGACTGCATCCGAAGAAGTGGGCTGTAGTCCACGAAAGCTTATGCTCTAATAAATTTGTTAGTCTCTAAGGTGCCACAAGTACTCCTGTTCTTTTTGTTGTAAATAGTTACCCATTGGCGTTAATCAGTTGACTAGTACTTAGCTGGGGGATCTTCCCCAATTCCTTTTCCCCCAGACCGGGGCATGCCTCGGTCCCAGGGCTTTACGCCCTGTGAGAAGTGCCTGAAGCCTGTGCCACGTGGCGATCCGCACAACTCCTGCCTCGGGTAGGATCATCAGACAGATACACCTCTACCCAGGGCCGGCTACAGGCACCAACTTGGCAAGCAGGTGCTTGGGGCGGCCACTCCGGAGAGGGGCGGCACATCCAGCTATTCGGTGGCAATTCGGCGGATGGTTCCTTACTCCCGCTCGGAGTGAAGGACCTTCTGCCGAATTGCCGCCGCAGATCGCGATCTTTTTTTTTTAACTGCTTGGGGGCGGCCAAAACCCTGGAGCCGGCCCTGCCTCTACCCCGATATAACGCTGTCCTCGGGAACCAAAAAATCTTACCGCGTTATAGGTGAAACCGCGTTATATCGAACTTGCTTTGATCCGCCAGCGCGTGCAGCCCCTCCCCCACGGAGCGCTGCTTTACCGCATTATATCCGAATTCGTGTTATATCGGGGTAGAGGTGTAGGTGCAAGATTTGCAGGGGTTTTAAGCCCAGAACAAAGAAGGGGAGAGAGAGACTCCTCTGAAGTTCCTCCTAACGGAATCTGCACTTCATCCACAGCTGGAGCTGGCACCGGCAACCTCGGTGCTTAGCGCACTGGTATCGGTGTGGGAGCCCTCAGCACCAAGAAAGGACTCAGGTAAGGCTCATTGGCACTGCTCTGCCTTGGTCTGCGTCCAAGTACTCCTCTGAGTCAGTACTCCTACACCTCCAGGCGGAGCCAGTACCACTCTAGATCCCGGCACCGCTGCCGGCACCGCTTGAGAAGCAATGTACCCCAGCTAGCACCAATGCTGTCATGGCCTACCCAGTGGCAGGGGCCGGTGCAGTGGCCCGTCTGGACCCTATTGGCCTACCAGGCCCAGGGGCCGGGTTCGAGGGTGACTTCAGTGGCTATTGGACACCACGAGACCCTATCAGCCACATCGGTCTCAAGGGATCCAGAAGTGCAGGCTGCGTCCCGAGAGGAAGGCCTGGGGCAATCCGACCCTCAGACGGGAGCTGTTATCCCCCCACCCTCGGTGCAAGGAAGGGCACCTATAGCGGATGCACCTGAAACTGCCCCGGTGACCACCAGGGAACCGGAAGGGGAAGAGGACCTAATCCCTTCCCAGGCATCTTCCTCCTCCTTGCCTGACGAGGCAGTAGCAGGGACGACCACCTCTCTACCAGCAATGGACTCCAGGGCCCATCAGGACCTCCTTCACCAGGTGCAGAAAAACTTGAACCTACAGGCAGAGGAGGTCACAGAGGTTTCAGACCCAATGGTTGATATCCTGGCTCCTGAGGGGGCCCTCTAGGGTGGCCCTCCTTCTTATTAAAACTATTTTAAATACAACTAAGGGGCTCTGGCGCAGACTCCGGCCTCTATCCCACCAACAGCTAGAGGGTAGAATGCCAGTCTTTTGTTCCACAGAAGGGGTATGAGCACCTCTTCACCCATCCCCAGCTGGGCACATTGGTGGTGGACGCCACCAATCACAAGGAGTGGCAAGGACAGCCGGGTCCTACTCCGAAGGCCAGGGAGGCCAAGAAGTTGGACCTCATCAGTCGCAAGGTGTATTCAACCGGGGGGCTCCAGCTTCACATTGCCAATCAGCATGGGGTGCTTAGCCGGTACGCTTACAACGCCTGGGCCTTCCTGTCCAAGTTCCAGGAGTTGTTGCCCACAGACCTGTTTGGAGTTCACCACGATACTCGAGGAGGGTCAGGTGGTGATCTGGACCTCCCTCCAAGCAGCCCTGGGCTCTTCGGACTCGGCTACGAGGACTATAGCCACTGTGATTACTATGCACAGAAGCTCATGGCTTCAGGTGTCGGGCCTTCCAGCAGAGGTCCAGAATACCATCCAGAACCTCCCCTTCGACTGTGCTGGTCTTTTTGCAGAGCAGATGGACTCGCGGCTGCACAGTCTGAAGGATTCTAGGGCATCTCGTAAGTCCCTGGGAATCCACGCTCCTGCTCCGCAGAGGAAGCTTTTCAACCCCCCAGCCTCCCCAGCGCTGCTACTCGGGGAGCACGAGGCAGGACTTCAATAGAAGGAGGGGTAGGAACAACAGGAGGCGGCCATCGCGATCCTCCTCTGACCAGGGCCACGGTTCGTCCAAACAGCCTCCAGGCCCTAAGCCTAATTTTTGAAGGTGTGCCTGAGGGAGGAGCACCAGCCCATCTCCCGGATCCTTTTCCCCTCTTTGTGAACCGTCTTTCCCACTTCTGCTGTGCCTGGGCCCAGATTACCTGAGATCGCTGGGTACTGAGCACAGAGAGGTGGGATATTCTATCCAATTCTGTTCCGTCCTGCCCTCCCATCCCCCTTCCCCATCGCTTTTCAAGGACCCCTTTCACAAGCAACTCCTTTTAGAGGAGGTTCCTCAGGAGTTCTTGGGAAAAGGGTTCTACCCCTGATACTTCTTCATCCCCAAGGCCAAGGGTGGCTCAGACCTATCCTAGATCTGCGAGACCTCAACATATTCATAAAGAAAGCAAAGTTTCGCATGGTCTCCCTGGCCTCCATCATTCCTTCCCTGGATCCACGAGACTGGTACGCCGCTGTCGACTTGAAGGATGCGTACGTCCACATCTCCATCATCCTGGCCCACAGATGATTTTTCCGGTTTGTGGTCAACGCCCAGCACTACCAGTTCAAGGTGGTCCCATTGGAGCTCTCGGCAGCCCCTCGGGTATTCACAGAGTGTATGGCTGTTGTGGTGGCCTTCCTCCGCAAACATCAGAGCCAAGTCTTCCTGTACCTGGCTGACTGCTCATCAAGGCCAGGTCGCAAGCACAAGTGGAAGAGCACCTGGACCTCAGTTGTGCTACCATTCTCAGGAACATGCCCAAGTCCACACTGACCCCAACGCAGAAGATAGAATTCATTGGGGCTCTTCTGGACTCCACACAAGCCAGGGCATCCCTGCCCGAGGCCCGCTTCCAAGCTGTCAGGGACATTATTGAGAACCTCTGCCAATTCCCCACAATCACTGCCAGAAACTGCATGAAATTGCTGGGGCATGTGGCGGCCTGCACTTATGTGGTCCAGCATGCCAGGTTGCATCTCCGTTCCCTACAAATATCGTTGGCGCAGGTATACAAGCTCAGTTGGCTTGGGAGTCACCTGATTGGAATGGACATGAGCAAGCACTTGAAGAAGAGAAAACTGTTACCTGCCTCTTGTAACTGTTGTTCTTTGAGATGTGTTGCTCATGTCCATTCCAAATCCCGCCCGCCTCCCCTCTGTCGGAGTATTCCGGCAAGAAGGAACTGAGCAGGCAGTGGGTTGGCAGGGACTATATACATCATCATAAAGGAGCCACTCCAGGGGGCTCCACAGCCAACCAGCTGGGTACCACTAGGGGAAAAACCTTCCGACAATGGTACACGCGGCACTCGCACACCTAATTGGGGTGGACATGAGCAGCACCTCTCGAAGAACAACAGTTACGAGAGGTCGGTAACCGTTTTTGTTCAATCTGTCAGTTGACAAGTCGGTCTCCTCGGGAGGGAGAGCTATTGGCCGTTTTACTGTCGATGACTTGTGAGATGAGAACAAATGAGGCCTTTCTCCTGGAGTCCAGTGGGTCAAACTGCTGAAGTATGGTTGACTGGGATTGGCAAGACAACTCGGTGTTCATTCTTCATAATGTATTAGTCCGTTTTAGCTGAACAGAGATTGAAATGTCATTTATTTGTAATGCAGGCTGATATCTCTACATTCTAGACCCTGCACTATGTGGTTAGCTGGCAAGATACCCTCCCCCAGACAAACTCCTTGGAAAGATGATGCCAATTGTTGAATGGCGGGGGAAGCTAGTGAATGTTCTGTTTTATCATAAAAACAACAAGGAATCTGGTGGCACCTTAAAGACTAACAGATCTATTTGGGCAGAAGCTTTCATGGGTAAAAAACCCACTTCTCCATGCATCTGAAGCTTATGTCCAAATAAATCTGTTGTTTTTTTGGATACAGACTAACACGGCTACCCGGATACCTGTTTTATCATATTCTAGAAGCATGGGGAACAGCCAAAGTGTGTTACCTCAAACTTTAATGAAGGCTGAGCAGCTCCAAGGACCGATGGGAAAAATGTCTGATCTAATCTAGATCTCCTTCTAAAGTTCTGCTTACCAGGTATCTGCACAGAAACTCAGGCTTCCTGGCACTGACAGTCCCACAAAGATGGTAACACTTCAAGTACACAGGTGATAGCCATACAGTTCTACTTACATGGTCTGGCTACAGTAATTATTTTACATCACATAGGTTTATGACCCCAGATACTCTCATTTTTCCGTGTATCAAGGCCAGCTAAAGAGCATTTCCATGGGGCTATTCATCCCTTTCTCTGGATTCTGCTCTATGTGCTTGAGACACACAAAGCATTAAATAGTGAATAAAGCTTAGAGAAATAGAAGTATGATCATTTGAATACTAACTTTTTCAGCTGAATAAGACACCAGCTACTAGGGAAACAAGTGGCAGCTCTAAATTCTTTTCTTGAGTAATAATTGAAGCCATTAGCACAATCATTTTCACTAGTTAATAGTAGGCAAACTCCTGAAATGTTGTGGAGTGAATCACTTATGACTGGCTTTACAGTTGGTGTAATCTGACATTTATATTCAGTTGTAAATACGGAAAATGGTAATGAAATGTGAAAAATGTGATGTGTCATAAAAGATACAGCCTCCTCATTACATTTATTATATGTTTCTGAGATACCCAGCAAACGGAATGAAAGTGGGACTGGTTGCCTTGCAGCATAGTTAAGACATTTTCTGAAAGATTTGCAAATAAGAGGCTGAAATGTAAACCAGACTTTTGTTATCTGTAGATTTGAGATGGTCAAACATCAACATAATTATCAGGTGGACCAGTTCTGCTTGAGTGCCCATTGCCTGCAATTGACTACGCATCTGTTGGCTGTGAGCTGCTGGTTTCCACGGAAACTGCATGTACCACTACCTGTGAATAATTGAGAATGACAGCTGTAATGAGGGAATTTGGGGCAAATTGTGTAAATATTCGTAACCAGATTACACTGATAAAATATTTTCACAGCAGATAAAGACATAACTTCCAGGCTTAAGGAGATCAAACTGAAGAGGAGCAGGAGAGGGTCCATCTGTGTGAAATCCAAGGGAAGAGTGGTTTAAAACCTGTAACAAATTCCCACAGTTTCAGAGCTGTGTTTGAGAAAGTTGGATTCTGTGTGCCACCTCAAGGGCCTGAAATCCTTTGTAGTTTTGTTCCTGGGGGCAGGTAATTGGAATGCAGGAGCTCTGAATATGTAACTACTCTATGGGCCAGGAAGGAACAGTCTAGGATGCAGCTGCCTCATTCTCTCCATACTTTGGGGGTACACATGCACACACGTGCATGCCCATACCAGGGAGCTTGGAATAAAACAGCTGAATAATAACAACCAGACCCTTTATCCTTTACATCTTTCATTGATTTAAAAAAAATAGACTCCGGTGTTTTACTATTCTGAGCACGCCTGTGTTCTGCAGTGTGATCTGCATCAGCCAAAGCAGAGGCTACACTAGCTATTCCGTGTGTGTGTGAGCTGGTTGTAACAGAATCCGGTGTGATTGCTGCTCAGATTCTGTAGACTTGTATTTATGTTGGGTTGAAATGACCTGAAGCATTTCCATTGCCTGTCTTTGGGGGTATTGTCTCTTGCACTGAGCTTGCCGAAGAAACATGCAGTCATGTCAGCGAGGAGATTTGTATTCTGTACTAGCCTAAGGTAAAAAAACAAAACAGTGACTATTTTGTGTGCCACAACCACGGAGAAGGTTTGGACTGGGACAGCCTAGTTAATGCTGTACAAAATTAACTTTTCCTTTGAAACTTGATTTTCGTTTTTGCTAGCAGCCGTTTCTCCCCCGGGTAAAGCTGCAGTGCACACCCATGCAGGTGTGTGTCTGTCAAAGCCAAGGGCTGGAGTGACCTGCAGGAAGAGATGTCGCCTTTTCTTGGGAAGCGTGTCCAACGTCAGCTCTGCTGCACTCTTCTATTCCTGATCCCCTCCGTGCAGCCATCGTTATGGCTGCGGTTTGGGGGGAAAGACTGATCGATGAAACCGTTTTCTCCCTTGAAACAGGGAACTTTTAAAAACTTCAAATCTTGACTGTTGCTAGGTTACTTGATTGGATAAATTTAAAAAGCCTTGACTATGCCTTTCTGAACAGGGTAAGACTTCCATTTGCTATTGAAGGTCTGTTGTGACATGAGGCGGTCGCCCAGGGTAAGCATCTTTGCAAACCAGCTAGGCTGAGGATCTGTTGTAGTTCTGACTTGAGAGATGGAACTTGTCATAAACTGCCTCTGTGCTGAAGCTGTTCATTGATTTGGGGGCAGATAGCTGTAATGAGCTTTCATTGCACCCAATCAATGCCAGGAGTGAATGGGGGATATACTGGCAGGGCCTGGTCGAAAAGGAATTCGTTTCCACTTCTTATAGTAAGTGATACACAAACATCCAGCAACCATAATTTTGCATTAAAAAGTGAGACGTCTCGGAGGATTTCCATTCTGGTGTGTAAAACAAGGTCCCTTTCAACTTTGTAGGGCTGTTTTTGTTTTCACAAAGAACTCTCTGCTGTTGACTGACATGAGCTTGTCAAATTTTATAATAAAGGAGGTTTAAATGGAAAGAAATACACTCGTTTGAATCCCAGTCCGTTCAGGATGCCAGAGCCTTTTCAAAGTGAAATGTGTAACACAGGCTTGAATGGTTGAGTGACTTCCATCTGCTTCAGAATCTCTCAAAGATAATCAAGAATGATGAAAATTGTTTCTTCATTTTTGGCCTCTAACCAACCTGTTAGCCTTGTGTCTATAAAACAAGGGAAGTCTCCGGACTGGACATAAATTCTAATGATGTTATAGATCACAACTCTTTTGTCAATATTTGACGTAGGAAGGGTTTATATAGTTATGGCTTATGTTCATAGTGTTCATAAGGAAAAATCCATAGCCACAAGACATACTAAATAGACAGACCCCTAAGGGTAGTTACAAATCTTACTCTGCCACTTCATGCAGCAAGTGACACCCTGGGGGAGAATAAGAGGCAGAAGATCCCCAGATTGCAGTCAGCACCCACAGAGGAGGGTTAATTCCCAGGGCTGGTCTCTTTCTAACAAACCGAGGGACTCTCCTTGTCTAGCATATCAACCATGCTGTGTTAGTGTCATGACTAAGAATGCCCAGTCTTCTCGGTTCAGCTCAGTTGCTGCCGGCTTTGCCATCTTGTTGAATGTGTGTTAGATTCCAGCAGTTGGTGGCCCTGGCTAACTTAGTCTGTCTTATCTAATGATGCTGCAAGACCAATTATGTCGCCTGTGATCACCAGGTGACAGCACTGATGTTTATACACCCAGCTCTAGATAACTGTCATCTCCTTCAGTTATCATTTCAGTGGCTGCAGCCTCTGTCTGACACTCTTTCTCTCGTCCCTGGAAGTCTTAGTATCGTAACTCGGCAGAGCTCTGCAGTAGGGAATATACAAGACAATAAAAGGAGGGTTATTGGGGTCTAAACCTTCTGTCCTGCAGAGAAGAAGTTAAAGATTAGCAACCTGCTGAGAGAAACTGTTTGCTTGGGACAGGTATAGAGGAGACTAAATAGCAGGAGCAGAATTGGCTGGTGAGGGGAAAAGCATCAAATATACTTGGCTAGTTTGAGCAGTCTCTTGAGTTGCTGAACTACTAATGCACTTGATACTGCAGAACTGGAATAAATAAACACACATTATGTCAATCAGTCCTTTTAATTATTCTTCACAACAAACCTAGTAATCATATGCAGGACAAATCACCTGACTCTTACTTTGTCCAGAAGGAGAGGATAATGCACTATAAAGTTGTATCCTGTGTCCTTCAGAGAGAGACCTGCAGCCAGAGCACCCCACTCGCTACATGATATTTGGAATATGTCATGCGCTACATGATTTAAGACAGTACTTTGGGACAACTGGCCATCTCTCCAGAAATTCTTTCCTCCACTGTTGGCTGCTGAGTCTTCAAGGAACTCTGTATAGAAGTCTTGCCCTAGATTAAACTAGTGTGTTAACATGAGGAAAAATTGGCCTGTCTGCAACACCTTGTTCATCGGCAATACTGAAAGGAAGGCTCATCATAGAATGTCAGGGTTGGAAGGGACCTCAGGAGGTCATCTAGTCCAACCCGCTGCTCAAAGCAGGACCAATCCCCAGGCAGATTTTTGCCCCAGATCCTTAAATGGCCCCCTCAAGGATTGAATTTACAACCCTGGGTTTAGCAGGCCAATGCTCAAACCACTGAGCTATCCCTCCCCCATCTGTGGAAGGAACTGAATAGGGCGTCCTTGATTAAAACAGGAAAGGCTGTGTTGAGGCTCGGGCTGCTGCTGCTGCTTATTGGTAGTTTTTGACACATGGGTGGGTGTGTATCTGTGTGTGTGGTCCATCTGTTTTAAAGCTTTCTGTCTTTGACTGTGCATTTTAGAATAATCTACCTTCTCGGAGGCACATTTGGTGTGGTGGGGAGTTGGGTTGCTGGAAGTTTGTGCCAGGTGTTGCTGGAAGTGGGGAAGATTTGAATCTAATGATTCACATTTAGGATCTTGCTCACTCGGTGGCCTGCCTGGGATAATTAGTTTGTAGTGACCACACAGACATTTTATGAAGTAGTCTGCATGCCAAAGGCCAGACAGAAGACTGAAGTGGTGAACTTCTAGCATTGCATTGTGTGCATGTGGGGTTCACCTGAACAGAGGTGACCATTGCTGCTGTCCTAGAGCCAGTTAAACATAGGGGCAAAGCAGGAGAGGATATTGGTTTGCTGTTTAATCTCCTCTCCCTCCCTTTGCTTCGCTTCCCATAATAGCATCTTTTCATCGCAATCATAGTAATCTGTGACCTCCCAGGGTCTGGCTCTGTGTTGGCAACCTTCTAGTGAACCATGCATTGGTTATTATCATGGTTTCACTGGCTGATGTAGACAGGATCCATGTTACTGTGGTATGGTGCATTCAACACAACTGTGTGTGTTTTGTCCTGTTACAAGGAAACACCACTGTTGAGCATTTCCCTACCAGTTTTCCAGTCCGTGTTCTAATCTAGGCTATGGGAGCTTGTGTTCTTTGATCTACTGCATCACATCTGCCTGAAAGGATTAGCAGAAAGCTCCCACCTCAGCAGCTTATGGTTGTCATATACTGACACCTGTATTTTGGCAGTTGCAAGCTAAGCCCGTACACTTAAACAAATAAACGAGCTGTGTTCTACATGGATAAAATTGTAGGATGAACCTTGCTTTAATTAGAGATGGTGAAACTCCTCAACACTCCTGCTGTTTGCTATCATAAACATATTGCGTATGCTTGCAGCACAATGAAAAGGAAAGGCTTAGAGGGGCAGGTGTTGTTTTTAAAGCAACAAATCAAGCTCAAGATAATTGAAAAAGCCACAGTTATTTTCAGAGCAGGTGGATAATACAGAAGGGTTTGAGGGAAATGTGGCTGCCAGACATCTGCTGTAAAATTAATAGACATTACAAGATAGAGTCATAGAGTTTAAGGCCAGAAGGTGCCACCAGAAAATCTAGTCTGACCTCCTGTATATCATAGGCCACCAACCCCACCCAGCACTTGCTCACTAAACCCAACAACCGAAATTAAACCCAAGTATTAGAACTCGCAGGAGACAAGACTATTATGTACTACAGACAGAGGACAGAAGGGACTGAGGTGCACCAGTGCCCGAGGCCCCTGCAATGGCAGGTGAATGACTAAGTGAAATATACCCGAGAATCGTGGCAAGCGACCCACATCTACACTCCGTAGAGGAAGGCAAAAACCCCACAAGGTGACTGTCAATCTGACATGGGGGAAATGCCTTCCTGACCCCATCAGTTAGACCCTGAGCATATGAGCAAGAATCAGCCAGCCAAGCACCTGAGAGACAGAATGCTTGGTGTCATCTCAGAGCCCTGTCCCACCCTGTCCAATGTCCCATCTAATACACTTAGAGGGGATCCCTTCCTGATCCCTATAGGTGGCTGGCTGAAGATCTGAAGCATGAGCTTTTACGAATGTAAGACATAAACTGGAAGTGAGTCCCAGGGCTGCTGAGCCCTGCCCCTATCATCACAGACCGCCCATCATAGAATCGTAGGACAGGAAGGGACCTCGAGAGGTTTCTAGTCCAGTCCCCTGCACTCACGGCAGGACTAAGTATTATCTAGACCATCCATGACAGGTGTTTGGAGATTTTTAAGAGGAAGTTAAACAATGATGGAGATTCTGCAACCTCTCTAGGCAATTTATTCCAGTGCTTAACCACCCTGACAGGAATTTTTTCCTAATGTCCAACCTAAACTGCTCTGGCTGTAAATCCATTGCTTCTAGTCCTATCCTCAGAGGTTAAGAAGAATGATTTTTCTCCCTCCTCCTTGTAACAACCTTTTATGTACTTGAAAACTGTTATCGTGTCCCCTCTGTCTTCTCTTCTCCAGACTAAACAAACCCAATTTTTTCAATCTTCCCTCATAGGTCATGTTTTCTAGACCTTTAATCATTTTTGTTGCTCGTCTCTGAACTTTCTCCATTTTGTCCACATCTTTCTTGAAATGTGGCCCCCAGAACTGGACACAATACTCCAGTTGAAGCCTAATCAGCACAGAGTAGAGCGGAAGAATTATTTCTCATGTCTTGCTTACAACACTCCTGCTAGTACATCCCAGAATGATGTTTGCTTTTTTTGCAACAGAGTTACACTGTTGACTCATATTTAGCTTGTGGTCCACTCTGACCCCCAGATCCCTTTCCACAGTACTCCTTCCTAGGCAGTCATTTCCCATTTTATGTATGTGCAACTGATTGTACCTTCCTAAATGAAGTACTTTGCATTTGTCCTTATTGAATTTCATCCTATTTACTTCAGACCATTTCTCCAGTTTGTCCAGATCATTTTGAATTATAATCCTGTCCTCCAAAGCACTTACAACCCCTCCCAGCTTGATATCCGCAAACTTTATAAGTGTACTCTCTATGCCATTATCTAAATCATTGATGAAGATATTGAACAGAACCGGATCTAGAACTGATCCCTGCGGGACCCCACTCGTTATGCCCGTCCAGAATGACTGTGAACCACTGATAACTACTCTCTGGGAGCAGTTTTCCAACCAGTTATGCACCCACCTTATAGTAGGTCCATCTAGGTTGCTTTTCCCTAGTTTGTTCATGAGAAGGTCATGTGAGACAGTATCAGAAGCTTTACTAAAGTCAAGCTATACCATGTCTACCGCTTCCCCGCCATTCACAAGGCATGTTACCCTATCAAAGATAGCTATCAGGTTGGTTTGACAAGATTTGTTCCTGACAAATCCATGCTGACGGTTACTTATCACCTTATTATCTTCTAGACGTTTGCAAATTGATTGCTTAATTGTTTGCTCCATTATCTTTCCAGGTACAGAAATTAAGCTGACTGGCCTGTAATTCCCCGGGTTGTCCTTATTTCCCTTTTTATAGATGGGCACTGAATTTGCCTTTTTCCAGTCTTCTGGAATCTCTCCCGTCTTCCATGACTTTTCAGAGATAATTGCTAATGGCTCAGTTATCTCCTCAGTCAGCTCCTTGACTATTCTAGGCTGCATTTCATCAGGCCCTGGTGACTTGAAGACATCTAACTTGTCTAAGTAATTTTAACATGTTCTTGCCCTATTTTAGCCTCTGATCCTACCTCATTTTCACTGGCATTCACTATGTTAGATGTCTAATCACCACCAATCTGTTTGGTGAAAACCGAAACAAAGAAGTCATTAAGCACCTCTGCGATTTCCACATTTTCTGTTATTGTTTTTCCCCCCTCATTGAGTAATGGGCCTACCCTGTCCTTGGTTTTCCTCTTGCTTCTAATATTTGTAGAATGTTTTCTTGTTACCATTTGTCTCTAGCTAGTTTTGATCTACTTTTGTGTCTTAGCCTTTCTAATTTTGTCCCTACATACTTGTCATTTGTTTATATTCATCCTTTGTAAATTGACCTAGTTTCCACTTTTTGTAGGATTCTTTTTTTATTTTTAGATCATTGACAATCTCCTGGTGAAGCCAGGGTGGTCTCTTGCCTTACTTGCTATCTTTCATCCCCACAGTGAGATAGTTTGCTCTTGTGCCCTTAATAATGTCTCTTTGAAAAACTGTCAACTGTCTTCAATTGTTTTTCCCCTTAGACTTGCTTCCCATGGGATCTTATCTACCAACTCCCTGAGTTTGCTAACGTCTGCCTTCTTGAAATCCATTGTTTTTATTTTGCTGTTCTCCCTCCTACCATTCCTTAGAATCATGAACTCTATCATTTCATGATCACTTTCAAATTTTCAACCAGTTCCTCCCTAATTGTCAAAATCAAATCTAGAACAACCTCTCCCCTAGTAGCTGTCTCCACCTTCTGAAATAAAAAATGGTCTCCAATACATTCCAAGAACTTGATGGATAATCTGTGTCCTTCTGTGTTATTTTCCCAACAGATGTCTGAGTAGTTGAAGTCCCCCATCACCACCAAGTCCTGTGCTTTGGATGATTTTATAGTTGTTTAAAAAAAGCCTCATCCACCTCTTCTTCCTGGTTAGGTGGTCTGTAGTAGACCACTACCATGACATCACCCTTGTTTTTTACTCCTTTTATCCTTACCCAGAGACTTTCTACAAGTCTGTCTCTCCTATTTCCATCTCAACCTCAGTCCAAGTTTATACATTTTAAATATATAAGGCAATACCTCCTCCCTTTTTTCCTTGTGTGTCCTTCTTGAGCAAGCTGTACCCTTCTGTAAAACAATAATCCAGTCATGTATATTATCCCACCAAGTCTCTGTGATGCCGATTATGTCATAGTTGTATTTATTTACTAGCATTTCGAGTTCTTCTGCTTATTCCCCATACTTCTCATATTCATATACAAACATCTAAGATACTGATTTGATTCTCACCCAGTTCTGTCTTCTCTCCCTTATCCCTGCTCTAACAGCCCATGCTCCCCCCAAATTCCAACCCTTTTCCCAATTCTTCATGTTTTTGACATAAAGTCACACTCCTGAATTTGCCCAGCTCTCTTTCAAAATTAATTAAGTTGTTTGGCCCCACAATTCGTATTGGGAGGCTGCTCCAGAACCTCATTCCTCTGATAGCTAGAAACCTTCTTCTAATTTCCAGCCTGAATTTGTTCGTGGAATGTTTATACCCATTTAGTCTTTTGCCCGAACTGTCCTTTAGCTTAAGTAGCTCTTCACTCTCCATGGTGTTTACCCCCTGATATATTTATAGAGACCAATCGTATCCCTTCTCAGCCTTCTTTCTGCCAGGCCACAGAAGCCAAGCTATTCCAATCTCCTGTTATAAGATTGGCTCTCCCATTCCCTTGATTAGCCTCGTAGCCCTTCTCTGCACCTGTTCCAGTTTAAATTCATTTTTCTTGAAAATGGGTGACCAGAATAGTACAGTGTGTTCCAAATGAGGTCTTACCAGTGCCTTGTACAATGGCATTAATACTTCTCTCTCTCTCTCTGACGGCAGTGCCTCGCCCTGATAATCCTAAAGTTGCATTTGTCTGTTTCACAGTTACATCACACTCGTGGCTTATTGTCATTCTGTGATCAGCCCACACACTCTGGACTCGCATCCTCCTCTTCTGCTTCCAACTGATGAGACCCCCAGATTGTAGATGAAATTCTTAAGTGCATGACCTTGCGCTTTGTCCTATTGAATGTCCTCTCTTTTCTGCCACTCCAGTCGTCAGTCACCCAGATCATCCTGTGTAATAGTCCGATCCTCCTCTGTGTCGACCATGCCACCCAATTTTGTATCATGAGCAAATTTCATTAGCACCCTCCTACTTTTTTGTGCCAGTGTCATTAATAATATTGAATACTTGGTCCCAAGCCTGGTCCTTGAGGCTCTCCACTAAGAACCTCTCTCCAATCTGATAATTCACCTTTCAGACCAACCTGTTGCCTTCTCTGCTTTTAGCCAGTTCCTTATCTACCTTACAATTCACTATTTCTTTGAGTAGTGTCCCTATGTGTGTCTGCGCCCCAGTGCCATCCTCGGTTCCTTCTCAACTGCCCTTGGCCTGAGACGAAGTGAGTAGCAGTCCAGTTTACTTACCTCTTTGTATATGTGATAGTGTTTAGTTTATAGCTACTTTTAGAGTTTCTGTTCCTTTTTGTAGTACTTCTAGAGCTTCCATTCAATTCTTTAAAAAAAAAAAAAGTTCTTTTGACCCATTTTCCTGCCTTTTGTATGGGATCCCCCCTGTAGGGACATGCCCAGTTCCCCCAGTTTCAAAAATCTGCCTCTCATGAAAGGAGGCAATTCCTGTGATGGACAGACACACTGTGTCTGGTACCTCGGAGAAGCACTTATTCCACAGAAGTGCAGTTTCTGCCTACAGCTGAAAGCTTGATCCTGAAAGATCTGGGAGCTAAAGCTGAAACTCCCCCTCATGGAGGGTGCCCTTAAACCAGCGTCAGACCCAGGTCCTGAGTCCTCTCGAGGACGAAGATCGTCCCCGGAGCCGTCAAACTCCAGCAAGGGCCAATCTCAGCAGTAGATTAACTCCCGTCACAAAGCCTCTAGAAAAAGAGGGGGCTCTGCGATAGAGAAGGAACTGAGGGTGGTTCACCCCCGCAGGGCTAAGTAGCGTTGAGGCAGAACACGAGGGAAGGAGGGTGCATGTCCTATTAGAGGCACAGGAGCGCAGACTCACATACAGTGGAGCATCCATAGGGGGACACATCTCGAAGAACCATCATTACTGCACAGGGTGAGTAACTTCCTCTTCTCTAATTTAACTAATAATTTCCGGTGTGGTGCCATGTCAAATGCTTTACTGAAGTCCAAGTATATTAGATCTACTGCATTTCCCTTATCTAAAAAATCACTTATTTTCTCAAAGAAGGACATCAGAATCACATCAAGCTGTTCCAACACTGAGGAAAGAGAAGAAGAGCCACAGGAGGTCAGTGTGGCTTCACAAGGAGTTTTGTAGCTATCTAAGAACCAGAAGGATCCATACAGAAAATGGATGGAAGGTCATGTCTCCAAGGAAGTACATGGGAATAGTGCGAGCGTGTAGGGACAAAATCAGAAAAGCCAAGGCAAAGAACAAGTTACGGTTGGCAAGAAGTGCTAGAGATAACAGGAAGGGGTTCTTCAAATATGTCAGACAAAAAAGAAAGATCAAGGATGGTATAGGGCCGTTGCTCAATGGAGAAAGTGATCTGGTAACAGAAGATGATAGGAAGGCAGAGGTGCTCAATGCCTATTTTGCTTCAGTCTTCTCACAAAAAGTAACATGTGACCTTATGACTAGCGAAGTTACTACAGACAATAAAGGGAAAAGTATGGAGATTGGGATAAGTAAAGAACACGTCAGATCTTCTGACCAATTTGAATTAATTCAAATCAGTGGGGCCGGATGCTGTTCACCCGAGGGTACTTAATGAATTAGCTGAAGAAATCTTGGTGCCACTGGCAATAATATTTACAAACTAATGGGTGAGAGGAGAGGTCCCGGAAGACTGGAGAAGGGCTAACGTCGTGCCCATCTTTAAAAAGGAGGAGCCAGGAAACTATAGACCAGTCAGCCTGACTTTGATACCTGGGAAGCTACTAGAGCAGTGTATAAAACATTCAATTTGCAAATACCTGGAGGATGAAGGGGTAATCACTAGCAGCCACCATGGATTTACTAAGAACAAATCATGCCAAACTAGCTTGATTTCCTTCTTTGACAGGGTAACTGATTTGGTGGATTGGGGGAATGCGGTGGACATAATATACCTGGACATCAGCAAGGCTTTTGATACAGTCCCACATGACATTCTGATAAATAAGCTGGAGAAATGCGGGCTCGACAGAACTACCATTTAAGTAGGTACATAGTTGGTTAAAAAACTGCAAACAAAGACAGGTTTCAGAGTAGCAGCCGTGTTAGTCTGTATCCGCAAAAAGAACAGGAGTACTTGTGGCACCTTAGAGACTAACAAATCTATTAGAGCATAAGCTTTCGTGGACTACAGCCCACTTCTTCGGATGCATAAGTGGGCTGTAGTCCACGAAAGCTTATGCTCTAATAAATTTGTTAGTCTCTAAGGTGCCACAAGTACTCCTGTTCTTTTTGCAAACAAAGAGTAACTATTAATGGAATGATGTTGGATTGGAGGGAGGTCTCAAGTGGGGTTCCACAGGGATCTATTTGTCTGGTGTTGTTTAACATCTTTATTAATGACCTGGATGTAGGTATAGAGCATACTAATCAAGTTTGCCAATGACACAAAGCTGGGTTGGGGGTGGAGGGGGGGGTTGCCAATACTTTGGAGGATAGAGCTAAAATTCAGAGGGACCTTGATAAATTGGAGAACTGAGGTATAGACAACAAAATGGAATTCAGCAAAGACAAATGTAAGATGCTACCCTTAGGGAAGAAAAAACCAAATGCACAAATACAGACTGGGGGATAACTGGCTTGGCAGCAGCACTGTTGAGAAGGATCTGGGAGTTGTGGTGGATCACAACCTCAACATGAGTCAGCAATGTGATGCTGTTGCAAAAAAAAGCAAATGCAATTTTGGGTTGCATTAACAGAGGCATAGCATGCAAGTCACGGGAGGTGATCGTACCGCTCTACTCAGCACTGGTTAGGACTCAGCTGGAGTATTGTGTCCAATTTTGATCACCAATGTATAGAAAGGATGTAGAGAAACTGGAAAGGATCCAGGGGTGAGGGACAAAGATGATCAAAGGGATGGAATGCAGCCATACGAGCAAAGGCTGAAGGAACTGAGTATATTTAGTTTGGAAAAGAGGAGATTAGGAGGGCCATGATAGTGGTCTTCAGATACTTGAAAGGCTGCCCTAAAAAAGATGGAGAAAACTTGTTCTCTTTTGCCACAGCAGGCAGGACAAGAGGCAAAGGGTTCAAACTACAGCATAGCCAATTTAGATTAAATCTCAGGAAAAACTTCCTCACTGTAAGAACAGTAGGACAGTGGAACAGACACCTGAGGAGGTTGTGGAAGCTTCTTCACTGGAGGTTTTCAAAAGGAGGCTGGAGGCATCTGCCTTGGATAGTTTAGACCCGACATCTTCGCAGAGGGTTAGACTAGATGGCCCTTGCGGTCCCTTCAAACCCTACGATTCTGTGATTCTAGGATAGTCTGGCATGATCTATGTTTGATAAACCCATGTCGTATTACATCCTGTTCACACTTTACATCGATTCATTTAATTAGTCTTTCCCTCACAATTTGTTCTAAAGCCTGGCATACTATTGAGGTCAGACTAATAGGTCTGTTATTACCCATATCACTTTTTTCCCCTTTCTTAAATATAGGTATGATGTTGGGTATTCTTTAGTCATATGGTACTAACCCTGCTTAGATAGAATTATTACTAGCAATCTCATGCTACAGGGTTTTCAGTATTCTGCGATGAAAATTATCTAATCTCTCCAATTGGAGCTCATTCAGGTCTTTAAGTTTTTCTTTCACCTCAGATGCACAGTTGCCAACCTTCACGCAGTAAATAAGCACCCCAACTTTCACAATAAGCCAAAACATCAAGCTAATCCCCTTTCAAAACAAGGCCAAAACAAGCCAGTCCCTAAGAACCCCAACCCTCTAGGTGACTATATCCCCCCGGCATGCAATCTGGGACTGTGATGGGCCCGATGTGCACCCCGACACTCTTCTCCCCCCCCCTTTGCCCTTGCTTGCCCCGTGCCCCTACTTGCGCCCCCTTGCTCCTGCTTGCTGGGAGCTGATCAAAAAAAGAAGCAACAAGCTACAAGCCAAAAACTAGCCAACAAGCAACTCACAAGCCAATTTGCGAAAAACAAGCCCAATTTCTGTGTTGTTTTTTCTTGGGTTTGGCATGTCTGCTCAGATGTGGTAATTTCCATTTGTAAACACTCATTTCCATCAACTGCCCTACCTTCATACCCATGTTCCATAATGTCATCCATATTGAAACCTGAGGCAAAGTATTCATTTCGTTATTGGGCCATATCTAGATTATCTTTAATCTCCTTCCCATCCACATTGCATAGTGGCCCAGTCTTATATTTCCATGTTCTATTTTTAATGATATAACTAAAAGGCCTATTATTATTTATGTTACTCTCCCTGGCAAAGCTAATTCAGCTTGTCTTTTAGCAGTTCTCACTTTATTTTGACGTTTTCTGACCTCTACAATGTAGCTGTCTTTGCTGATTAACCCCATTTTCCATTCCCTGTAGGCTTTCTGCTTATTCCTAATTGCCTTTTTGAGGTAGTTATTCATCCAGCTAGGTTTGTGCCTTTCCCTACAATTTTTTTCCCCTCTTACTTGGGGTGCAAATTTCAGGTAGCTTTTGTAGAGCTGATCAGAAGAAATTCTAAGCCTTCTCCACATTTAAATCCTTGAGCTCTTCAGTCGAGTTGACTTCTTCTAACTAATTCCCTTAATTTCCTGAAGTCTGCTCTTTTGAAATAAAAAAACATAGTTGATTACCTGATTTTGATTATCCTTCCATTTAATTTAAACTGAACCAACTCATGATCACTCAAACCAAGCTTATCTCCTACTGCCAGTTCTTCTGTGATGTCCTCACTACTTACCAAAATCAAGTCTCAATTACATCACCTCTTGTTGGTGCAGTAACAATTTGATGAAGAAAACTCCATAGAATCATAGAATATCAGGGTTGGAAGGGACCTCAGGAGGTATCTAGTCCAACCCCCTGCTCAAAGCAGGACCAATTCCCAACTAAACCATCCCAGCCAGGGCTTTGTCAAGCCGGGCCTTAAAAACCTCCAAGGAAGGAGATTCCACCACCTGTCATATCCAGGAAGAACTGGGCCCTACCAGTATCAGTAGCATTTATCTTCCAATCTATATCCAGGGAAGATAGTCTCCCATTATGACACAATTTCAGAAGCATTTCTCTCTCTCATAATAATTAATGAAATCTCTGTCCATAGCTGAGTATGATTCTGTATCAGACCCCTAATACTATCCTAATGCAACCTCTTACAATCCTTCCCCAAAGTGATTTTCACCCAGACAGATTCCTGTTTTGTGCACACTATCACTTCTTATTTCTTTACAGTTGACTGATTTGTTGATGTTCAGTGCTACCCCACCACCTTTACCTTTATTCCTATCGCTCCTAAACAGCACATGCCCTCCTGAGTGGTATACCACCATGTTTCTGTAATCACTATAATGACCAGTTTGACTTCCTGCACCAGTAGTTCCAGACTTCTTGTATTCATATACAAGCATTTCAGTTGTTTCCCTCGGACCTGATCCAGTTTTCTAGCCAGATTGCATCCAGGCCTCTTACTAACTATAATATCTGACGACTACTCTAATCAATGTTTATACTTTTTCTCTTTGCTGTCTATACTCTTACCTTGTGGTGTTCCATTAGTCCTTACTATGTCTTCCTTTCGCTGATTTTCGTCCTCCCCTCTGTTGAAGCCAGGAGTGGAGGTTTCATGAGTCTCTCCCTAGTTTAAAGCCACCTTTCTCTGTCATGCCAGCCTTGGTACCAGAAGGTTAATACCACAGGTGCTTAAGTGGAGTCCATCAGTCGAGAAGGGTCTTCTTTCTGTGAATGTGTCCTATGGTCAGTCATCTCAAAACCTTTGTCATAGCACCAAACCTTGAGCCATCAGTTGACCTTAATCTTTTAATGCTTTTGCCCTTCTTGTTTAGGGACTGTAAGTAGTCCCTGAACATCATCTGATCTTCCACTTCTTTCAGCATCTTACTCAGTTGAGCGCAGTTGTCCTTGATCCATTCCATTGAGAATCTAGCAGCGTCATTCATCCTAACAGGCAGCACAATCAGTGGATTTTTTCCTGATCCCATCAGGATCCTTTTCAGCCTAATGTTCACTTGTCCTATACTTGCTCCTGGCAAACTGTGCACTCTTCTGTTCTCTGGGTCTGGTCTGGTGACAAGTCTGTTGATTCTTCTGACTATGGAGTTCCCAGTCACATAGACCTGTCAATTCCTAGTGTTGGTCTGAATCTGTCTCTCTTGCAGACCCTTGTACATCATACTCACTTTTGCTTAGGCTCCATGCCCTGGCTATCTCCAGCATCTCTTTCTCTCTTCTACAGGGACTGGTTTCCCTTCTTTTCTTCCTCGCCATCCCATCTTCTGCCTGTTTCTCCTCATTCCGCAGTGCAACAAACCTGTTACTCAACTCAATTTCACCACCACTATCTAATCTCTTCCTCTGCCTTGTCCTCATGGTCACGTTCTTCCATGGATCACTCTCCCCTTCTGGCAGTCCATCCTCCAGGTCTTTTTGTTCAGTAGGTGTGTACAAATCTTGAGTTGTGTGTTCTACCTCCTGTCTCCTCTTCTCCATTATATCTTCATATCCTCATCTGAATTTCATCCTCGTCTTCAGCTGCATCTTTAATCCTTGGATTGTCTCTGCCATGAGCTCTGTCAGGTAACATTTCCTGCATAAAGAGCTTCCATCAGATGCATACTCACAGATTATGTATATCTAACTTCTGCATCTGACCATCTTCTTTGTCTCCTCCTCCAGTTATGGCTCGTGCTGCTTCAGTAGCCCCTTGTGAAGCCTCATTGATGCTGCTTGTGCCTCGCATTCTTTTTGTCAAAGGAATCATAGTCTACTGTACCTTAATTTTGGTGCCTTTTAGGGTTCCCTGGCTTTATGCCATACTTTTGTGGCTTTGATTGCACATTATTCAGTAGGGGCCAAATCCTGCTTGTCTCATTCATGCGAAGACGCCTATCAATGGTGGTAGGGCTACACGCACACGCTGCAGCCTGTATTTCCCCCCAGATTTGCTTTCCTGAAATCTAACACCCTGGTGGTGCTGCATTTGTAGAGCTCTCTCCAGCCCTCGCTCTGCTGTTACCCAAGTAGCTCGTGCTACACAGAAAAGTTCCTTTACCTCCTGGTTAGTTTTTAGTGATCTCCTGTGGCTATATTCTGACTGCTTTGCAGATATTAATGAAGGAGGAAATAAAATATCGGTGATAATGGGTGCGTGGGAATTTCTGTCTCAATAAAAGCATCGCCCTGCACCCATTCTCTTAAGAAACCCTGGGATATTGTAAATTGCTGTTAATTGTGTTTGAGGGTATGTCCTGGTGTCAGTGAACTGATGGAAAGATCTCCCTCCCTCAGTTGCCTTTGTTGTCCTTTGGTTTCCATGAATACAAGGCGTTCTGCTATGAATTCTCTTCGTGATTTCACGGATGCCTCTGCAAATCTGCAGAAGGGAAGGCAGGCTGCAAAAATATCTCAGAAACGTCAGTTACAGAAACCACCTTCTGGAAGAATGGGCTTCCTCGATGGATAAATGAAGGGTTAGAATCCAAAGCCCCCCTGAGATTCTAACCTTAACTTGTCTATATGGTAACATGAATTTTTGAATTGCCCAGAACATTGTTCCCCGTAAGTAAATAAACAAAGAGAGACTCTTTATCATGGTCATGGTGATTTGCTCTTCAGAAACAGGTGTAGGCTAGCATGCCACATCAATATTGGCTTTTAAAATGGTTAAAAGGAAAATGTGCAAATAATGTACATACATAGATTTAGTTTAGGAAAGAACAAATGCTGCTTTGAAAATGTAACTAGTTTTCACGTTTTCCAACCTTGTCAGAGGGTGTTGAATATTTATATACAGTAGGAAAAAGGTAATGAATTAGTTTGTTTCATACTAGCTTTTAGTGCAGGAGCAAACAGGCGGAGAATTCTCATATTAGGATTCTGGTTTGTTGCACTTAGTGCTTGAAAACCAGAGATCACATGGAGAAATGTGTAGATTGGTGCACGAGCTCCCCTCCACGCTCTGGCTAGGATCTGGGGTGCGGTCTGAAGTGTCACATGGGTTTATTCAAAGTGTAAAACAAAAAAGAGGGACTCAGTAATGAGAATTTTGCTCTGTTTCCAGAAGGAAACCCATGGAAATGCTTTATATTACCAACTTTATGGTCTAGAATGATTGGCAATTTCTGATTTTAACCTCTGTACAAAACTGTAAATGCCACAATGTATACAGAAGATGTGGTGGTCAGCAGGTCACTGATTGCCTGTGGAGATGTGCCTGTTCCAGCCCTCTCACTGCTGCCCTGGAAATCAAAACAGGGATGCTTCACACTTCCATCGGTGTTGATTTTTTTCCTGATGCTGATAAATGTAGAGATATTAAAGTGAAAACATCCGTGACTTCTCTCTCTAATGGGCGAGAGACTGAGCAGATGGAATATTTTACTAGGGCCAGGTCAGAACATTATTTTCACTGCTTATGTGGATTTGAAAGAGTCTCTGACTTTTTCTCTTGGAGGCTCTTGGTTTTTTTCTCTATGGTGGTCAGAGAAGGTTGAGACAAGGTGTTCGTTATAGACCCCGGGGAAAGGGAAGAGTGCCAGGGCTCATGTGTGTTCTGTACTCAAACCAACACATCTTAATTTCCCTCTTTGGTGCAGTCTGCCTCTACTGACCACTCTTGCTCTTCCCTTCATTATTTCCTCCTATCTCATGAAGATCTGTAAGTGGACAGCTTGCCTGCTTCCCAGTGAGTCTGTGTGGTGCTGGGGGGAAGGGAAGAAGCTGGAAGACATGCAACAGAGTTTTAGAGAAAGTAAACTCTTCTAATAGTGCGAAAGGGAGGCAGCCCATAAGGAGACCTGCACTACTGTAGAAGTCAAGTATCAGAGGGGTAGCCATGTTAGTCTGGATCTGTAAACAGCTACAAAGAGTCCTGTGGCACCTTATAGACCAACAGATATATTGGAGCATGAGCTTTCGTGGGTGAATGCCCACTTTGTCAGACACAAGCCTGATGAAGTGGGTATTCACCCACAAAAGCTTATGCTCCAATACTTCTGTTAGTCTTAAAGGTGCCACAGGACTCCTTGTAGCTGTTTACTGTAGAAGTCGTCATGGCCCTTCCCTGGCCCATCTACCATGGAGCATAAGTCCAGAAGCTGGAGCTGCAAGTGCTAGACATTTTGAAATACATTAAAAAGCTTTCATGTGTAAAATTTGGCATTAATTAGATCTGAGAAAATGAGTGGGTCTTTAATATCAAAGGAAAGGGAATTAAACCCTTGCTAGGAAGGGAGAGAATAAAGACTTCACCTATTTTGATGTTGACAGGCCTCCCCTTTACCTGTGCAGCCCCCGTAGCATAGAAACCCCACTGTGACCCTGCCATTGTGCAGCACAGAATGGAAATTAATTTGGAGGTTAGTAGGTAATGAAATAAGTAACTTCAACTTTGTGCATCTTGTAAGTATTGAGGATTTTAAGTGGGAAAATAAGCTTACTAATGGTTTTGACAGTGTTTATCTGAAGGAGGGTATTTAAAACATCATTTCAGTGGTGCAGAGGTTAACAATCTCTTTTATTTGTATTTATTTTGGTCAAGGACCAAACTGTGGGAAATAACATTTGTTGGAAGGGTCACAGATTTTATAAACTGCATCTCAGTTCCTTCTCACTGACGCATAGTCTTGGTCAGAACTATTGTGTCCTCTTGTGTGTGTCGCACTTGAAAAAATTTACGATTATACATGGTTAGTTTTTAGTCTTTAGATGGTAGTTTTTAGTAGTTTCTAGTTTTAGAAAGAAGTTAGGGAGTCCTTTTGGGGGGGGATTTTGGTTCCTCATGAACCCCCAAACCCACATGTAGGTACTGAACTATGCTGAAACCCCTGACGTTAAAATCTGCACCTCCTGCCTGCGTTCCTTCTCAGTCAGCAAAGAACATCAACTCTGCTTCTACTGCTTGGAAGAAGCCCACATTTCACCCAGATGCGGTATCTACTGTCCTTCTCAAGCCGTACCTGAGAAGGCCGGGCTCTCTGCGTTTGGAAGGACCATGAGATCTCATTTGGATCCTGGCCGGCAACCCCTCAGTACATCGGCTGCCAGGAGAGTGCCTCCAGCTACAGAGTCAGAGGACAGTTCCGGTGGTACCGCCACAATAGACCCCACACCAGGGCCTAGTCAGGAGGTAAGGAAACATGCACATAGACATAGCATGCATCTGAAGAAGTGAGGTTCTTACCCACGAAAGCTTATGCTCCCAATACTTCTGTTAGTCTCAAAGGTGCCACAGGACCCTCTGTTGCTTTCTATAGACATAGCAGTAAATCTTCCCCTAAACCTAAGAAGGGAGAGACTCTTTCCAGGAGTTCCAGTCCTGGGACCGGAACATGCTGTAAAGCACACAAAGGCACAAGAAGAAGCCACATAAAGCGACGGATCCATCAGTACTGAATGCAGCCCACACAGAGAGTTAACATCAGTGTCCCTCAGAGCTAAAGAGCCATCCGCTTTGGGGAAGACTATTGTTCCTATACCAGTTACAGGACTGAAAAAGTGCCCTTGACTCCGTGGATGTTGGGGAAAGCATCAGAACCCCAGGAAGTGCTTGCCTAGGGAGAACCAAGATTCCCAGGCCTTCTGGGGCCCTCAACTTCAAGGGAGACATTATCTGCAGCACCAGATGTGCATGTGAGGCACTCCTCACCCCCCACTCTGATGGTGTTCACATTTCCACTGGCTCCGACTGTACTGCCGATGGAACCAGTCTCCCAAGTTTTCATTGTCAGAGGAATCTGTTGGTGGGTCAGGGACTGTCCATCCCCTTCCCGCCACTACGAGTACCAACAGGCCTTCTTCATCGTGGCAGTAATCTTCACTCCAGCTAACGCAGAATCACTGGTTCCCTTTGCCCTGGGGCCCTCCACAACAGCCTCTGGATCTATCATGCTGACTCTATTGAGGATCCCGGCCCCAATGCCCGCCTTCAGAACCTGTCTGTTCCGTCAGGGAGGAGTCGCCTGTTTCACTGTCTTGGGTGCCTTTGAGTTGACGCCCGGAACCAGTAATGGAAGATGAGCTGCTGAATATATTTCACGCATCAGTGCTAAGCAGTGTCACTCTACCAATCAATGATGTTATCCTTGAGCCAGCTAAGACAGTTTGGCATACGCCGGCCACATGTGTGCGTATGCTTACCACAAAAGGGGCAGAAAAAAGATGCTGTGTACCAGACAAGGGATTTGAGTTTTTATTCTTACACCCACCTCCCAACTCACTTGCAGTACAGGCAGTGACAGAATGGACTAGACAACAGCATCCACACTTAACCCCATCCAAGGGGGAGGGCAAGTGACAGGGCCTTTGAGGCTGCAATATCTTCTCTTCCGCAGCCTTCAATTTAGGATTTTGAATTACCAGGCATTGCTTGCCATATATGATTTCCTGAATTACAGCAAATTGGAGGACTTTGCCAACAATCTACCACCGCAAGACCAGGACTGATTCCAGGTAATTGATATGGGGGAAGTGGTAGCGAGGACCTCGCTCCAATCAGTGGTAGATGCAGCAGATACCGCATCATGTTCAATGGCCACGGGAATCGTAATGAGGAGAGAGTCGTGGCTCCACTCTTCCAGTTTTTCCAGGGAGGCACAAAATACCAGAGAAGACTTCCCTTTCGAGAAGATGAATCATATCTTTTTAAACAGAAAACTGACGATTCCCTCCAGACCTGCAAGGATTTGAGAGCTACATTCCATTCTTTGGGTATTTACACACCTGCGCCCAAACTTAAGTTCTATCGTCCGCAGTCCGCATGTTACAGAACCTCCCAGTTTTTCCACCAGAGACCTTACAAACCACGAAGGAAGCATCAAAAGACTCAAAGATCTCGTTCTCAAGGACCATCCTTGCAGTTTTCCTCCTCCCAGATGCAACCCCACAGAAGAGGTATTTCTGAGAAACTTTAGAGAGCTGCCAACCTTCTTGCCAGCTGCCAACCCAACCCCCTTTCAGGGTTGGTTAGCACTCTAACAATGGACAAGTGGGTGTTAAATGTCATCCACCATGGCTATACGATCAAGTGCATCACACTACCTCATTCACATTTCCCTTCCTGATCCTCCTCAGAGACCACTCTTATGACAGCATCCTCTCTCTAGAGGTGAACTCCTTACTACTAAGAGGGGCCATAGAGCACGTCCCTCTGGACTGTCAAGGGGGATGGGGTTCTATTCAGCCTACTTCCAGATACTCAAAAAGAAGGGTGGATGGAGACCATTCCTGGATCTCTGCTGTCTCAATTGTTACATCCGCAAACCCAAGTTTCATATGGTCACCTTAGCAGCCATCATTAGAAGAAGGTGGATGGTTTACGGTTCTCAATATGCAGGATGTTTATTTTCACATAGACATACATCTGGCCCATAGACAGCTCCCTAGATTCATGGTTGGCCCTCAGCATTTTCAATACAGCATCCTGCCATTCAGATTCATCCCAGGGTCTTCACCAAAATTTTCTCGGTCATGGTGGCCTATCTCCGGCATTATTGGATCCTTGTATTCCCCTATCTCGATGACTGGCTCATAGCAGCGCAGTCCAGAGACAAAGTCTGGATCTCAACCTCCATGTTGCTCTGACTCCTTTCCTCCCTCAAAGTCAGCATCAACGTTGAAACATCAACTTTCTATCCCACACAGTCCCTAGGCTTCATAGGAGCCACCAACAATTCTAGTCACAGCATGAGCTTCCCTACCAAGGCACAGATTCCAGACTCTGCAGGAACTCATAGCCAGAGTAGTCAACAGTCCCTCTGTCCCAGCCAGGACTTGCCTGTCCCTCCTTGGCCACATGACCTCGTGCTCATACGTCACCACCTTTGCTTCTCTCCACCTTCACTGCCTCCAGATGTGGCTCCAGAGAGTTTCCTCACCTATGTGCCATGCCAGGGACCTTATGCTGAGAATCCCCCGTGGTACTCTCCTCCCTCCAGTGGATGGACCCGCGACAAGTATGCACGGGGGTCCCCTTTCTCCCATCCTTCTCGGCAAGGACGATCATCACTGATCGTGGGAGAATGGGGAGCACACATGGGACCCAACATGACACAGGAAACATGGACCCCTCGGGAATCCAGGAGGCACATCAACTTGCTGGAATTCAGGGCTGTATGGAAGGCGGCATGCCAAGCATTTCTCTCATCCATCTGCTGCCATCATGTTCTCATCATGTTGGACAACACCACCACTGTTTGTTACATCAATGAACAAGGGGGGATGAAGTCAACTTGCTCTATGTGCAGAGGCAGTCAATCTATGGAATTGGTGTATCAACCACAAGATCCTGTGTCTGCAGCCTATCTTCTGAAGACTCGGAACACGATTGCGGACTCCCTCAGCAGCAGAATCATCACTGATCATGAATGGGGGACTCTGACCAGAGACTTCTTCACCTCTCCCGCCAACAACAAATGCAGCACATACTGCTTCAGGGGGCGTATTGGTCTCTACTCTCAGGGCGATGCTCTCATACTCTGCCAGTCTGATCAGATCAACTTCCCCCTTCTGCCACTCCTGCCACTTTCCGTAAGGATAAAGTCTCCCTGCACCTACATCCCAAGTTGCTGTCAAAGGTCATATCCCAGTTTCACCTCAACCAACCCATCCACTTACCTGCTTTCTTCCTGCATCCTCATGTCTTGGAAGTGGAACGATGACTTCACTCCCTCGACATCCACTGGGCCTTGGGCTTCTACCTACGGAGGACAAGCCCAATCAGGAAATCCCCTAGATTGTTTATTGCAATAGCTGAGAGAGTCATGGAACAGGTGATCTCTACACAGAGAATCCCCAAGTGGTTTTCAGGGTGCATTACACTATGCTATCAGTTGGCAGAACTGCCTCCACCCCCTGGCATGAGAGCCCAGGCTTCGACCCCATTCACCCTCCAGGATGTACCACTTCGGGATATATGCCTAGCGGCCATGTGGAGTTTAATACATACTTTTGCTATGCATTATGCCATGGTGCAGAACTCTGTGATGGATGCCTCATTCGGTGCTGCTGTCCTGTGCTCAACTGTTCCATCCTCTCCTCGCACAATCCTCCGACTTAGGGACAGCTTGTTAATCACCCTCAGTGGAATACAGTAGGAACCATCTCTCGAAGAAGAGGAGGTTACTTTCCTATAACTGGAGGGTCTTGGAAATGTGTGGTCCCTATCTGTGTTGCCCTGCCCGCCCTCCTCTCCCTCTGCTGCAGATCTCTTGGAATTGCTGTGGAGGAGGCACTGGAGATGCAGTCAGTCTGTCCTGCCCTTTATCTCCTCAGATGAAACCATGAGGCGAATTGAGCGCATGGATGAACCAATGGACACTACTGTTTTCAAAATCTCCGCCCCCGGGCACATGATGCGCCTGGGTAAACCCTCAGTGTAATATAGATAGGGGCCACACATCTCGAAGAACCTCCAGTTACAGATACGTAACCTCCTCCTACTCACGCCTCTACTTCTACTTCTACTTCTTCTAGTGATGGTCCCTATTGTATTCCACTGAGAGTGATTAAAAATCAATACCTAAGTGGGAGGAGGGTGCGAAGATGAGGATGGAATGGTTGACACATTAACTTGCATTAACACATGAAATTACATTGGGCCCGAGGAGCTGCCCAGAGGGACAGTTTGTGTGTACACAGGGACGGGTGAAGCAAGAAATAGAGCTATGACAATCAGGGCCGCCCAGGTAGGAGAGGGGACAAGTGGGGCAATTTGCCCCAGGCCTCGGCCGAGAATCCCTTCCGTGGCTACTCACCTGGCGGCGGTCCAGGTCTTCGGCGGCATTTCGGCGGCGGGGTCTTCAGTGCTGCCGAAGACGTGGAGTGACTGAAGGACCCACCGCAGACTCGAAGCGCCGCCCGGTGAGTACAAGCGCCGCAGCGGATGGCGCCTTTTTTTATGTCCGCTCCCCCGCTTTGCCCCAGGCCCCCTGAATCCTCTGGGCGGCCATGATGACAGTTTAAATCAGTGGAGCCTCGTAATAGAGAAGAATAATGACTTTCCCTATTCTGTAGGGACTGCTTGTGTGTGTGTGTCGAGGGCCTTGGCTAGAAGGAGTTTGTCACAGTCCACAGTGGCCCTGGTTGTAACGAACAGTGCAGTCCATTGACTAGCTGGACCTGTGGTTAGACACCTGCCACAGCCTGCGGTTGGAGCATGGAGCCTAAGGTTTGCTCCACAAGAAGAAATTACCATCATTTACAAGCTCTACTGCGCTTACAGCGTCTCTGCCCTGAGGTGACCTGCCAGCCGTAAAATCATGCATCTGGGACTGTGAGCGCACATGTGGCAGGAGGCGGGATATTGAAATCATCCCATTGTCACAGATTGGTGTTTCTTCCAATGGAAATACATTTCAAGAGCCGCTGCTCTCAGAGAGTCCACGAATGCAGAATGTGAACTCTCCAGGCTGTCTCTGCTGCAGCCATTGCCTAACGCTGTTTTCAAAGCTGAATATACTGTAGGGGCACAAACAAGGAAATAAACAAAACACCATCTTCATGTCAGCTGTGTTTGAAAACAAAGGAGGTGGGGAAAGCGGAGGGTTTCCACTGCTTTCCAAGTGGAGACCATCAGTAGGGGAGGAAGAGAGTACTTGTCAAACAGCGGTGTGTACCTGAAGACAGGGTACACTCATAGCAGCAGAGGCAGATTAAGCTTTTGTGGGGCCCTGGACCAGAGCAAGTGGGGGCCCCTCCCCACCCCTTTCGCCTGCAGTATCCCCCCCTCCTGCCGCGAGTGGGGTCAGGGCGCAGGGGCTTGCCCTGTTCCGCCAGCCCGATGCTTCTGCTGGGGGTGGGGTCAAGGCATGGGGACTTCCCCTGCTCCCCAGCAGGAGCACCAGGTGGGCGCAGTGGGTCAGGGCACGGGGGTGCCCATTTTTCTGGGGTCCCCCAATTGCCTGGGGCCCCTGGGCACGGGCCCCATTGGCCAACTGGCTTATCTGCCACTGCATAGCAGCTGCTGAGTTCAGCTTCCTCATGTGGGTTGTGTCTGAACCGGAAGTACTGACAATTGGCTGGCTGGGTTCCTCGCTGGATATTGCAATGACTTAACGGGCAAAGCATCCTGAGTCATTACCACGAGCAGAAGGTGGCTCCGTTGGCACTTGCTGTCTGGAATGGACATTGTGGTGCAGAGCTCACATTGGGATGTCTCCGGCTTGCTGCCCCAATGAGGGGGGTACTTTGAGACTGGTGTTTTCTGGCGTTGGCGAGGAGCATGTTGTTGTTTGAGTGCCTGTGGGGTGCTTGACCACAGACGGAACATGGAAGAGACAGACAAAGGCCTGGCCCAAGCAGCTTACAATCTACACAGACAAATGGTGGGCATCCGCTCAGACTCTCAAAGCCCTGGGTGACCTGAAGGTGGGTTCATCAGACAGCAGGGCAGCAGCTTGTAGCAGACAAAATCCCAAACTGCTGTAAATAAGAGAGCTCGATTCTTAGCCTGCAGAGAGCTTTGGAAAAAAGGAATTAAAACCTTTACAGCCTTCTTGATCCATCCTTTCTGAAAGCAAATTTTGTAAGAGCTGAGGCATTTTCCTTCTGATTCTGGTACCCCTCAGAATGGCTTGCAGGGTGTATCAGCCAAGAATGGTTTCACGCTGGTCCGTTTTTTCATTTTGTGTCTATTCTATCCACAGATATGATTCAGCCCAGCCCTGCCTTACTGTGTTCTATTCTGTGAATCGCTTTTGGGACCTGCGCCCTCCCCTCCCCCCCGATTCTCGGAGCTCAGTAAATTTATACACAGGGGAAAGCATCTCCAGAAATGAACTTTTCTTTGGTAGGATGCTGCAGGCCAAAGAGGAATAGGGAGGACAAAGGGGGACGTTGTGGAGCTGTGTCTAGTATCATCAGTGCCTCTCTCACCTGCTAAAGAAGATGATTTCCTCTCTGATTAGACACACCGCAGCGCTTCTGCAGCTCAGCTCGCTGGGATCATTACACAAGGCAGGCACTTGGCACGACTGCATCTCTTCTTTTTGGTCATTCAGTCACCCTTTTTTCTGAGAGCCCATTGTGCTCCACAGGAGACATAGTGACAGGGAAGCTGTTCCCACTAGATATCGCTTTGTCTCATTGTCCTCTAGACTGTGGCCAAGCCACACCATAGTGTGTATTGTGATGTAAAATCACATCTATCGTCTCTCAGGAGCAAATGTTTGGGGCCAGCACCTGCTGGGAGTGGCATATGCAGACCTACAGGAAATCATTCCTGCATGGGAAAGAGAAGCGCAAATAAGCATCCTTGACCCAGTCAGGTAGGCAAAGAGATGATTCAACATGGAAGCCCCCAACGTTCCAAGCCAAACACTGGAGATGATGTTACAGAACATTGTTTGCCGGCTAGCCCAGTACCTAGCTTTGTATCGAGGGGTTTCATGACTGCTGCAGCTTTTCCCCTGCTGGCTTTAAGTGTCAGTTTCTATTGAGGAGAGCTGGAATTAAGAGCCACGGGCTAGTGGATAGTAAGGATTTTGGAGGGAAGTGAGGGGGAGTGGGATAAGAATGTAGTATCTGAGAACCCGAAGAGTCATCATCCTTTCCAGAGAGCACTGTGCCTTTCTCTTCCATTTGGGATACTCAGGGAGCAGGTGTCTGTTGAGAAGACAGGGCTTTCAGGAAGGAACTTGGATTAATTTCAAGCATTTTTTTTATCAGTTGCAAGCTTTATGCTAAAAGAATGTAACATTGGCTCTCTGTAAAGGAAGAAGAGGGGGAGGAGCAGGGTTTTGAGACTCATTTGCCTTACCTTAAAAATCATCATAGGTTACTTTGTATTCACCCTGCCCTGCTAGTGCTATGAAATCCATTTCTCAGACAGGGCCTGTAAACAAAATGAAATTAAAAAATTATTCTGCTGTATGTCTGTGCCCTGACAAGCCGAGGGTACTAGCATCTATCTATAGCTGTATGGGCACCCATCACTTGTCCTGTCCACTCAGTTCTAACGGGGCAGGATATTTAAATATACAAGAACGGTGCCGAGACCCAGCTGCTCACAAGAATGCAGGCTGGAGAGGAAGAGGCGACAGATGATGCATGCACATTGTGCACCTGCCCTCCAGCTGGGAAGCTTAGTTTTAGTTCTCATCAGCTTGATTCCTCTTTAAATCACCTACACTCTGTACAAATGTCATTGGTGGAATAGAACTTGTGTAAATAAAATTGAGCTCATATAAAATCATACACGTATGGGGAAGTGTCAGTATGGAAGTGGTACCTGCTAACCCCCTCTGAAAGATGAACTGCGTGGCCTGTTATTCAAGGATTGTAAAACCATTAAAATCAAAAGTATTTGACCTTTATGTAGAACCAGTAGCTCTTTAACCTTTTCCATCTGCCTCTGAGTGGACTATACAGTGGAAGGACCAATGGAAATTGACATTTGGGAATCAAATTAAGGTTTTGGAATAGATAATTGGTTGAACTTGTGAGTCCTTTTCTTCAATTTGATGGCATTTCTCTGTTTTGCGGTAATGTGATCACTTTTGAACACGACCTCAGATCAATTCCAAAATTCCAGGGAATATTCTAGGAATCAGTAGGCAGGATCCTATTGATTTTGGTGAAATTCGGAAAACTGGAAGGAGGAAATGGGGATACATGGAGCCACTGGCATCTGGCTAGCACACCCAGCAGCTTCAGCCCGCGTTGGATCACCTAGCTCTGTGAAGGGTTCATAGCTATGGTAGGGGGAGTTCAGTTAGGGCACCAGAAATAACTGGGAGGAAGCAGTGCTGAGAAAAGCTTTCAGATTGGGACTCGCTTCTGAAATTAGGCAGGAGAAAATAAAATTGACCCTGAAGCTGGAAACTAGATGTAATGAAAGTTGGAGGAAACGGGGTCCAACGCTGACGATCCCCACCCACCTCCAAAGAGAGGAAAAAGCAGGCACTTTCCTTAGTGCTACCGACTCCCATTATTTTATCTCAAGTCTTGCAAAATTTGTTGTTTTCTTAACAGCCCCATTTCCTCAAACCATGGGAGTACCTGAGAATCTCACCTTCTGGCCTCATGGTGGTGGAGAAAAGTTTGAAGTCAAAAACCAGATGGCAAAGAAAAAGACTCAGAATTTATAATTTTAAAAGTTGAATGATTTTTAAGCCAGTCTTGTGGGTTTTGCAGGGCCTGACTTGTGACTTTTGAATGCTTGGGATTGGTGATGCTGTTTCCTCTCCCCTGAAGCTATGAATTTTGTGCCCATGTGAAGCTCAACAGAGGTGAGAGTCCCAAGCCATGCTGTAGTGCCTGGAGTAAAGGAGGGTTTGCCTTGCTTTACCACCCCAGGGTGATGATTGCAGTGTCTCTGGCGACAGAAGCAAGCAGGAGGACTGTGTAAGGTATTATGAGAATGTGTCTAAATGTGAGGGGCAGGAACAAAAGGAGAATAATTCTAAGACAAATATGCAGTCTAGGGAAGACTGTATATTGTAATAAAGTAGCACTCCTCCGGATTGTTTCATGGGGATTATTTTTTTCATAATATAAGGCCGGGTCAACACTACAGAGTTAGCTCGACATAAGGCAGCTTACGTTAACCCAGTTATGTCAGTGTCTACACTACAGCTTTGCTCCCGCTGATGTAGGTGCCCTACTATACTGACATAACTCCACCTCCACAAGAGGCGTAGGGCATATGTTGGTGTAGTTATGGCGACACAATGTCTGTGTAGACGCTGTTATTTACACCTGCTGTTGGCTGTCTTGTCAGTTTTGCAGTAGGGACAATGAAATTGACAAGAAAGCTGGCCAGCTAGAGCCCAGCTCCCCCCTCCTCTCCCTCTCCCCTGGAGAGCTGGGCGGCTGGACCCTGCTCCTGGCTGGGAGTGCTGTCTGTCTTTTCAATTCCATGGCCCCAGCGTTGACAAGGCTGCCCAGCTCCCTGCAGGGAGCAGGTGGGGGGAGGGTCTGAGAAGCTGGAGCATCTGGATCCCGCTTCCTGGGGGCAAGACACCACAGGTGGCTTCCCCCTGCTCCCAGCAGGGAACAGGGAGACGGGAAACCCCGGGCGGCTTCCCCCTGCTCCCAGCGTGGACCGGGGAGACGTGAAACCCCAGGCAGGGGAGCGGGGAGCCGAGAGGGAGGGGCAGCCCACCGGGACCTCGGGAGCCTGTGATACAGCTGGACTTCTGGCAGGGAGCTGCCAGCGGAGCGGAGAGACCAGCTTTCAGTCTCCACACTGCCCCTCACAGGTCGATGGAAGTGCTCCTGTTGAGGACGCACACCACCGTCCCAAGGAGGGTAGTGTGGACAGGCACCACCACAGTCAACCTTAAGGTTCTAGTGTGGACGTGCCCCAAGAAAGTTAAACCATGATAATGGGGTGAGGGTAGAGAGTGGGAGAGAGATTAATTTTTCCATTTACTCTTGGAAAACTCAGGATGTTTGCTAATTTTGTAATGAATAAGTAGTTGTTAGATGATAGGGCTCTAACCATTCATTTATCTTCTCTCTGCGTTCGGGGGGGACGTACACAAACAGAGAAAGGGCTTTTACGGGATTGATTTCCATTTAAAATGTAGCTTTAACCCATTTCTTGCTCTGCTGCACCCGTAGTGTCTTGAAACCTTTTAGCTCTGGCAAATCAATCAGCATATCTCTACTGTCTGTTCAATAAATAAAATATGCACAGTGTTAATCCTGCAATATGACGGAGTATCTGCTCGGCAGTGTTTATGAAACTGTTCTGTTGTTTTGTGGTGGCCTTGTCTCAGCTGCTATAAGTGTTTGTGTATAACGTACTCTCGCACTCCCATTGTCTCTGCAGGTGCTCAGTGAGAGGTGTGTGTGTGTGTGTGTGTGTGTGTGAGAGAGAGAGAGAGAGAGAGAGAGCGCGCGCTAATACTCACTGTGCTGACGAGATAAATGGAATTGCCAGAGGGTTACTAATATCCTTTAAAAGGAGAAATATTCTTTCTCCCTAAGGGATGTGTAGAAAATTAGAGCAATTACGTTCGTATCATGAACCTCTGTATCTAAGGGAGCAGGAAAGAGGGCCAGGGAGTAACGTGACAGGAACAGGACAGAGAGTTCCTGCTCATGGCTCCAAGCTGCATAGGAGTAGAGGGAGTTGGCAGTATTTGTCTTATGCATGTTTGCTAACAAAATGAGAAACAAGCAGGATTTGTTTGCCTAGGTCACATAACTGCAGAGGATATTAAAAGGCGTTCTAGTTCTACATGGAGTGGCTTGGAGCAGAACTCATTTGCGTATGCAAGAAATACAGCTTCTGTCCAGTACCGTGTCTTGGTGTAGCATGTCTAACAGCATTTCTGTAACTGAGAATGAAAGTAAAGGTGGCTTTTTCTGTTAATGCCAATTGATTTTTCCTTATTAAACAGAGCTCTCTGCTGCAGTCCCTGCCACTCTGTAACTGGAGATGCCCTGCTTGCCGGTGTCTATGAAGTTAGTCTATTTTCCACCTGTAGATAATGTTTTAGTGTTTAATGCAGTTTATCTTCACTGAAATTTCAGAAGATGTCAACACTAAAACATTTGCTATCAACGTAATAAACTGGAGACATTGGCGGGCACTGCTGAGCAGCGGTTGTCGTCAGGGAACAT
This sequence comes from Chrysemys picta bellii, assembly GCF_011386835.1. Classification (NCBI taxonomy): domain Eukaryota; kingdom Metazoa; phylum Chordata; order Testudines; family Emydidae; genus Chrysemys; species Chrysemys picta. Next base: position 1,064,221 of record NC_088798.1, read on the forward strand.
AAATATTTTTAAATAATCTAATACAGCAGCTTCTGCTGGGGAAAAGGTTGACTAAATGCAGTATGAAAGAGCTCACCACTGTTTGTCAGATGACCTTTTAGTAATCAGGAGAGAAATCGGTGCTGCACATTAAATGCTCTTGAAATGGAGTATGCTCTCTAGGTTCCTACTCCTGGGTCTCGTTCCCTGACGTAACTTCAGAAGCTAATAGTCTTATCAGGTAAGGTTTAGAACCAGCTGTGATAAACTGGTGCACTGAGGGCTTTACTTGCCTCGAATAGTCAGTTCCTTTTCTCTTGAGCATGCTGGGAGGTGTCCTCTACAAATGCTTGTGCCTAGGAAAAGATTTCTCTGCTTCCAGGGCCTTGATTGTTCCCTACCATCTTTTCTTCTTGCCTCTCTTTTTTACCTTTCACACAGTTTTTCATTTATTTCAAGGCTGGACTGTGTTACGTACACAAACATGCAGTATGCTTTGCAATTGTTATACATCATCCTGCATTACCTGAGGTGGTCCTGCTCCAGCTGCTTTCCTTCAACCTCTTCCCCCGGGGAAGCAAATACCCAGCCTTGGAGTGCCGGGAGATTCGTACTGAAGCAAATGAGAGACTCTTCTTTCATTTTCTTCTAGCCCCCCCCCCTCCCCCCAATGCTAGTCTGTCTTTTCTTCCACATGCGTGGTGAAGGTGCCAGGAGAGTCAGTGCAGGTAGGTCCAGATTTGTAAAGGCAGGTCAGTGCTGTCGCACTCAGGGTTGCATTGCTGAACTGATTGAGGAGCTGAGATCTCATTTTCAAAAGTGATTTAGGCCCTTAGGAATCTAAACCTCATCACCAGTCAATGGGAGTTTGGCTCCTAGGTGTCTGTGAGATGTAGGGTCCTAAAACAGTTAGGCATTGTAAGGCTGAGCACAGCAACACCTCAAGACTTGTATAAATATGGGCTTTGGAAGAGAGTGACAACAGGCAAGAATGCAAGTAACGTGGCCATTTGAGAGCTGCCTCTGACTACTCCTCCCAGAGTTAAAAAGCCAGCATCCAGCGGGGAGCATGCCAGGAGAGGCTGTGCATAGAGCTGCAGCACTTCCCTCTCCTTGTGGCTAGAATACAAACATCCAGTTTAATTCAATTCAAATGACTTCGACTCTAGAGAGAAAAGCCCAGTTACAATATTTCTACAACATTGACAAATTCTCCTTCAGTGCATTGTTGTCTCAATAGCTGTTCAGAAATACTGTGTCCGCAAAAAGGGTTTGAGAGGAACTCCTCATTACTGCAAGTCGGTGAGGAGAAATCTGCAGAGCCCGCAAGTTCCCTTCCGATTCTGTGAACTGACACTTCCTTTGCCTTTTTTGAAAAGTGAGGTATCCGATTAATTTCTGGATTAAAGCAATCTCTTTGTGAACAGATTTAACTAGGCTGCCCTAAATCTTTGTCTTGCGTGAGGGAAATAACACATAGGTGATAGGCAATAAATGACTAATATTGCTAAGAAATGGTGGTTATTATGTTTTCATAAGACCAAAAATGAAGAGGCCCAGGAAGGATTGGCAGCCAGAGTCCTGCAATCTCCATTATTTCGGTTGACATGCACTTGAGAAGGATAGACGAGCCCGCTGGAAGGCCAGGTGCACTGAACGAACATCCTGTTGTCATTTAGAAAGCTCTCGTGCAGACTGATATTCCTTGCTGAGAAGGAATATTAGTCAACCAGAGTCTGTCCTCCAGTAGAAGGAACATGGTGCCCAGGAGTCCTTGAGATTATGAATGGAGCATGTTTAAATGAGACTTCTTCCTACAATGCCCTTTACCTTCAGAGGACAGAAAAATGAGTGAATAGACAAGGGAGTTTTTCCCTACCGCCCTCTCCCCCTGCACACGCACATACCCCATCAGAATGATTCCTGAATGTTTTGAAGTCACCATGCCATATCATCTTGGCTGGAATGTGCACACGCTATAAATCGTACCTCTTGTAAACTCCACGGAATAAGTGCTGGAGTTGCTGCAACATGTCCTGGAAAAGAATGCATCAAACCACTTTCTCTGTTCCCACACAAAAACTGTTGATAGCTTAGGACATGTCTGTACTTGGGAAATTTTCTAACACCGTTAAAAACTGACCCAGTTAAATCAACTTTAAATGAGTTAAAGACAAAGCATATACCTTGTAGTAGGTGGTTTAAGGTTTCCTGGCCTGTGTTTACCAAACAGGTTTAAAGACCAGCTGAAAATGATGTATGCTCTAGCTGTAACCAGTTTTAAAATTGGTTGATAGGTTGGAAGATTTCCCCAGTGTAACCATGCCCTTAGAATTTAGGTTGATCAAGTATATTTCCTCTCAGCACAACACTGGAAAAGCAAGGCAAGCATGAATTAAGGCTACATTCACAGTATCAGTCTCCAAAAATTAGCACTGCTGGCATGACACACACCATCCCCTTAATACCATCTCTAGTTTCAATACAGGCACACATCCAAAAATGACAATCACATGGCAATGCACAACTTTAACTCCAGGCTTCCAACACAGTATTATTTGATGATTTAAAGACAGTTGCAATCTTTGCATTCTCATGTGGCATATACCACCATGCACAGGGAGTGCACACGGTTTATTACATACTCAAAATGTCTGACCTTATCAAGACATACACTTGTACATACATGCATACATTAGATCTTTCAAAAAATTAGGTCAGCTATACAGTACACATTACTAAACCAACCCATACACAGATATTAATGAGATATAGAATCATAGAATATCAGGGCTGGAAGGGACCTCAGGAGGTATCTAGTCCAACCCCCTGCTCAAAGCAGGAGCAATCCCCAGACAGATTTTTACCCCAGTTCCCTAAATGGCCCCCTCAAGGATTGAACTCACAACCCTGGGTTTAGCAGGCCAATGCTAAAACCACTGAGTTATCCCTCCCCCAAAATAATATATGGATATATACCTATTTCATAGAACTGGAAGGGACCCTGAAAGATCATCAAGTCAAGTCCAGCCCCCTGCCTTCACTAGCAGGACCAATTTTTTTGCCCCGGTTCCCTGAATGGCTCCCTCAAGGATTGAACTCTCAACCCTGGGTTCAGCAGGCCAATGCTCAAACCACTGAGCTATCCCTCCCCCCACATGGGTTGTATTATGTGTAGCCAAAATATGTTCTGTGATGAAATAACAGATTTAATAAGTCAGTGTTGAGGTTATGAGTGACTGTTTTGTACATAGTCAAAGAGATCCTACCGCTCCTTTCTAAAACTAGTTCTGCAGATACAGTGCAGGAAGACTGTTTTCTGACATAACTCCTTGGAAGCAAATTATGAAAGTTGTACCTAAATAATGAAATCCATCCCTTCCTGCTGGAGGGGATGAACTTACTGGACCATCTTGTTTTAGAATATATATTTTTTTAAATTCATGAGGTTATTTTTCTGATTAGGATAATATGGAAACTGACACTGGACTATGAGATCACAGAATCTGCGCTTTAGCAAGATGCAGTGGTTTCTGAGAGCAAGAGACATAGAATTTGAATGATAAACTTTATCTCAGATTAATGTTTTATCTTAAACTTCTTGAGATTTTTCTAGTGTACTGTGCTGAGAAACATGTCTGTATCTTTCTTTTAAGTTTCCAAACCTTACCTGGGTCATATTGCTGAGTATATCAGAGTAAGGATATCATTTCAGGGATTAATAAAATCTGTTGAGAGAACTGATTTCTTCAGGAGATTATGATATTTCTATAAGTATGGCGGGAAATAGTGTGTTAGGGCAAAGGACAGAAAAACACCCATGTTTTATTTGTCTCTTCTCAGAGCCTCCATGGCTTTAGCTTGGTGATATCCTTTCAGTTAGCAGTCCTCCTGCAATCTCTCTGTTGGAGCTACCCATGTGGATTCAGTTATCATAACAAAGGAAGTTTTACTCAAAGGATTCCTGGGCTTCTAGCTTTGGGGATTAGTATTAGATCCTTCACACCCACCTGTTGGAGAGAATGATTATGCACTTGGCTTACTGCACTACCAGGCTGTGTTGGCCTTTTTCTTAGATTCCCAGGCCAGTAGAGACTGTTATGATCATCTAGTCTGACCTCCTGCGTACCACAGACTAGAGAACTGCCCTCAAATAATTCCTAGAGCAGAGCTTCGAGAAGAACATCCCATCTTGATTGAAGAATTGCCAGTGATGGAAACCGCACCAGAACCCTTGGTAAATTGTTCTAAAGGTTAACTACTCTCACCACGAAAACCTATTTCCAGTCTGTATCGGCCTAGCTTCAGCTTCCAGCCATTGGATCGTGGTAGGCTTTTCTCTGCTAGATTTAAGAACCCACTGTTAAATATTTGTTCCCCATGTGGGTATTTACAGGCTGTAATCAAGTCACACCGTACCCTTCTCTTTGTTGGCCTCAAAGAGCTTAATCTATTTCATTTATCACTAAGCGCCATGTTTTCTAATCCTTTAATCACGCTCGTGGCTCTTCTCTGAACCCTCTCCAATTTATCAACATCCTTCTTGAATTGTTGGGCACCAAAACTAGACACAGTATTAAAACAGCGGTCACACCTGTGCCAAATACACAGGTAAAATAAACTCTCTACTCTTACTTGAGAGTCCCCTGTTTATACATCGCAGGATCACATTAGCTCTTTTGGCCACAGCATCACACTGGGAGCTCAGGATCAGCTCATTATCCGCCAGGACCCCCAAATCTTTTTCACAGGCCACGTCTACACTACAAAATTGTGTTTACCTACATCAGCATACAGCCACTGCAGTTATTAAATCGCTTGTGTGTGCACACATGGCTCCTTGTGTTGGCAGTGTGCGACCTCACCAGGAGCGCTTGTATCGATGTCATTGTGAAGCATTGTAGGATGGAGCAGTGCAATGTCTATATTGACACTGCGTTGACCAAATTACATCAACGCTACACCACTCACGGAGGTAGTGGTACTAAATCGGTGTTGAGAGGCACTCACATCGGCGGGAGCCAAATTTTAATGAAGATGCTTCAACGGGTAGGTCGATGCAAGGTAGTTTACTGTGAGTGTAGACCAGGCCAGAGTCACTGAACGTCACTTTTGTAGTGGTGATAATTATAGGTGGTAATGCAGCCTCAGGCTGCCTCCTTTGCAATTCAATTGCTGCGGCTTTGAATTGTTGTGCTGTTCCTGTTGTGTGCTGCTTCAGGGAGTAGCATCCTTCAGTTCAGACATGACACAGTTGGCCATAAGACAGTATAGCTGAAGTAAATCAGCAAAGTCCTTATTCAGTGGCTCACCACAGTACCCAGAAGCCATGTAACTTCCTTCCCCCTAGGCAAATTCACTACTGGCACTGTGATGTCAGGTGACAGCTCAGCTGAATGACAGAGCACGTTTCTCTATGATGCGGCAGTGACGTTCCTTGCCGACTTTGACATGTGATGGGATTAATTAGGTACATGTTGTGAATACTTTTGGGGAACTTCCTGTTTAATTGCCAGTTACAGGATTTTGCTTATGGATCGAGTGACTTCATGAGGTGATGATGATGAAATATTATCAGCTACTATCTTGGCAAGGACACGATGAATTTGGTATGCAACACAAATGCTTTCACTGGGCATTACATGCAAATCCAGTAGACCAGAAAAGCAAGTTTTCTTTTTAGGCCCCAAATCTGCCTCATCTATTTTAAAGTGATTCTGAAGGGACTTGACAGTGTCTCGTTTGTTATGTGAAAAGGAGCTGCTGGTTGAAGTCAAATGCACTCTATGTATTTTTTCCCTTGAGGCACGTACAATGATTGCCTTTTTGGAGGGCTCTAAACTCTACTATATGAGCCTGCTAATCAGTTCCCAAAGCCTCGTGGGTGAATGAAGACAGATGAAGAATGGGAATCTATAACAGAATTTTTACCTTCAGGGAACTCCAATTAAAGGGATGTAATGTCCCTTGTTAATGGCAATGAAAGCATAGTTTAGCCATCCAGTTCAAATCTTCCTGAGGTATTTCTAGGGCACCTATTGCTTAACAATGTAAGTGCCTTACGCACAGTAATTAAGATTTGCACAGCATTGTCCGCGGTGGAAATGGTCACACGTTTTTCCATTAATTCATAATAAGTTGACAGTCACACACAGAGTAACAGTTTTTAATTACCGTTCTTCCTAGCCCCCTCTGCGTTTTCTGTTTTGGCTTCTGGTTAGGTTGGCGAATGTCAAGTTTATGTTGTTGTTAGTGCAGCAAACTTTGTAATAATGGAGCTATGATACAATGGGCTCTTTGTTTTGGAACTTATTAATAAATGGAGAGAAAAAACTCCTTAAGAAGAAAGACGAGAGGGGGCAGCAACTTAAATGCAGCTATTAAACCATATTACTGGGACCCGGGGTTTGTTCTAAATGGAGGAAAATTAGCAATGCAAATATTTCTAGTCACCAATTATCCTTGATATAAATAGAAGGAGGTTGGAAATTTGCACTGTTAATACCAGCCGTGTTGAAACCTTTTCTCAGCAGTTCATCAGCAGAGGTTTTGTGTTTTCCAATCTGTATTCATGTGGTGTGTTAGGGGCCTGGAGGGGGGGATGGGAGTGTGGCAACAGGCTTAATGGGCTGTAAGAAGTAAAACTCCTGTGCTACTGTAAACAAACTAAGCAGTTGAAGCTCTACTTACCTTTTTTTTTTAAAGGTAAATAGCTATTATTTTCCTGCATTGTAGCGCCTCTTTTGTTCATCTTATTTCTCTTCCTTTTAGGAGTTAAGCTTAACAACATCTAAGGCCATGTCTATAGGCACAGCGGCAGCTGTACCAATCCAGCTGCTCCACTGCAGCGTGTCTGGTGAAGACGCTCTATGCTAACAGGAGGCATAAAAAGCCCACCTCCACGAGCGGCAGAAGCTATGTCCGCGGGAGAAGCTCCCCCAATGACATAGCGCTGTGCACATGAGCGCTCATGTTGGTGTAACTTATGTTGCTGGGGGGAGAGGGGGCACAAGTGTGAGCGACTTAAGTTCTGCCAACACAGTCCGCAGTGTAGATGTAGCTTTAGACCAGCGGTCGGCAACCTTTCAGAAGTGTTGTGCCGAGTCTTCATTTATTCACTCTAATTTAAGATTTCACGGGCCAGTCATACATTTTAACGTTTTTTAGAAGGTCTCTTTCTCTAAGTCTATAATAAATAATTAAACTATTGTTGTATGTAAAGTAAATAAGGTTTTTAAAATGTTTAAGAAGCTTCATTTAAAATTAAATTAAAATGCAGAGCCCCCTGGACCGGTGGCCAGGACCCGGGCGGTGTGAGTGCCACTGAAAATCAGCTCGCGTGCCGCCTTTGGCACACGTGCCATAGGTTGCCTACCCTGGCTTTAGACACACACACTAAGGTAAAACTGGATAGACAATGCTTTTATGTGAACAGAAACCTGAATGGTCAAGTAGCTGCTTATAGCAGGTGCTTTCCAGTTCCGTTGTTTTCCATCTGCTGGTGTTCATATCTTAGTTGCATACGACTAGCATTTCTTCTTGGTTTGGACCCAGGAATCTTTTCTACTGAAGACCTGCCCTCCAAAACAGGCAATTCACCGCTTCTTTTTTTGCTTGTTGAGTTTTAAATGTTCTGACTGAATTGAGCCATAACAATCCCCATCCTTGCTCTAGTCTGTTCTTTCATCTTTCTTTTCTGTTCTTTTCATTTCATTGCTAGAGCTAGGATTGGAAAGCAGGAGTCCCTCGGTGACGACGATCTGCTCAGTGCACCAAACCATACTTGCTCTTCTGCTGTGGAGCTCAGTGTTGCTATCTCTCATGATTGTATCTCGCAATATCTAGGATCTCATTTAAAGCCCCAGCACCTAGAATCTAGCGATTACGTGAGCATCTCAGCTCTCCTTTAAAATAAAAGGAAATTTCTAACCATACTGGTTACAGAGAAAAGCTTGAAAATGTGACCCCAGTGTCCCTAGAGATTCAAAATTCAGAAGTCAAATACTGATACCCCCACATTTATATTTTTAAAAAATCTCATGATTTTGCAGGGTTTGGGGTTTGGTGATAGTGTGAGCTGCCCTTTCTTCTGGCCACAGGTCCTGCTGACTATTCAACAGAGGATCCACTCAGCAGGCTGGGAGTGGGAAGGGAGCTTCCGAGGGCACTGTCTTCATAGCCAAATTGGTCAGAGATCCTTTCACAACACAGGAGGCCAGTGGGCTTGTTTCATAAACCCCAAAGGTCAGAGCCAAGCAGCTGCAGTGAAGCTGTGAATTACGTATTCTCTTAACCACAAATCAGGGCCAAACTTTTGACTCCCCGTGACTAGCTTATATCAGTTACAGTCTCACAAAGCAAAGGGGGAGGAACTTAAAAAATGAAAGTTGAGTTGATCTCTGACATCTCCAGGCCACAATGTGGAGAAGTTGGCAATGAGCTACAAAGGCCCCAAAGATCAGGTCTGATTCCTTGCTGGTGCTGTTGTGTTATATTTGGAGATTAAATTGATTTTTACTGGAAAATGTGTCTGAATGTAGTGTCTCTCTTTAGAACAACATTTGTGTTCCTCTGTATAGTCCTGACACTGTCCTAATGCTGCAGTGGATGTGCACGCAGCGCTATTATAATAATTCTTAGCCCTTTGGCATCTATGGGAATTAAATTTGGTAAAATTCATGGATGTGTGACAGTGCAACTAGTATCAGCATAATCAATGAGTATGTGCAACTTTGAGTCCCTCCTTCAGATTATATACAGAATCAGAGTGTTTGTAATAGCTTTTTCAGTAATGTTTGGATATGCTGAAGGTGAAATAGGGTATTCTCTTCATCTGATATAAGAGAGAACCTCAGTGAAAGGGGACCTGTAGACTGGGCAACAAAATGGCAGATGAAATTCAGTGTTGATAAATGCAAAGTAATGCACACTGGAAAACATAATCCCAAGTATGCATACAAACTGATGGGTCTAAATTAGTTGTTACCACTCAAGAAAGATCTTGGAGTCGTCATGGATAGTTCTCTGAAAACATAGGCTCAATGTGCAGCGGCAGTCAAAATAAAGCTAACAGCATGTTGGAAACTATTAGGAAAGGAATAGATAATAAGATTGAAAATATCATAACGCCACACCTGGAATATTTACCCCCTGTACATACTGTGTGAACCCAATGAAATTACTAGGCAGCAGGTTTAAAACAAACATAAGGAAGTACTACGTCCCACAATGCCCAGTCAATCTGTGGAACTCGTTGCCAGGGGATGTTGTGGAGGCCAAAAGTATAACAGGGTTTGAAGAAGAATTATATAAATTCATGGAGAACAGGTCCATCAATGGCTATTAGCCAGGATGGTCAGAGACGCAACCCCGTGCTCTGAGTGTCCCTAAGCCTCTGACTGCCAGAACTTGGGACTGGATGACTGGGGATGGATTACTTGATAAATTGCCCTGTTCTGTTCACTCCCTCTGAAGCATGTGGCACCAGCCACTTTCAGAAGATCGAATACTGGGCTAGGTGGACCATTGTTCTGACCCAATGTGGATATTCTTGTGTTCTTATGGTTACTTTGTGAATACATGTGCACTCACAGTGTGATTCCTTCATGCTGACTGTATAACAATTACTAAAAAAAACATTCTTCAGCAATGCTGAAGCAAACATATACTGAGAGAGGGATAAGCTGATGGTTAGGCTTATGCTCTTTCTGTGCTTGGTAACTAAGGAATCTGTATGTTAAAATTTTGCATGGGATCATTTTAGCCCTGTCTTCATATCACAATTCAGCAAAACATGTTGTTTGAAAACCATGATTACGAGATTTGTGTGGACTTCTTCCCAAACAAAGATTCACAGCAAGTGCTTTTCTCCAGTGGGATCATACTGTTTTCATTACTCTTTATTCCCAGCTGCCATATCAGATCAGGCCGTAGGTCCATCTAGTCCAGTATTCTGCTTCCACCCACTTCAGAGCCCACCTCTGGGCTAAGGGTGTACGTGTGGGGAAATGAAGATTTTTCCCTTCTCACCTGCGGGGTGATCAGCTTAGGGTTGCCTCTCACCAGAAACAGCACATCAGCGGCTGTGTTATTTCTGCTGTTGTACTATTGTCCTCCTTGGTGAGTTCTTGATCTAATCCGTTTGCACCCTTGCCCTGGAGACATAGCGCCACCCGCAAGCATGTGCAGTTTGGACTGTAAATAGCAGGGTACCCATGGCAGACTGGGTAGCAACAGCGGAGGTGTGGCTTAGCCGTACCAAATACACACCTACCTGTTTCAGGCAGGTGTGTATTCAGCATGGCTCAGTCGTGTGTTTGCTGCTGCTGCCTGTGCTACCCCGGCAATGCTACTATTTATCTTTGTGCTAGCGCAAGTATGTTTCTGTGGGCAGGAGACCCACACCCTTAACTTGCAGTGTAGACTGCAACAGGGTCCACTTACTGCTAAGCTGCATCCTTCTGGCTGCTCTGGGGATTAGCTCCTTCCAGGTGCAGCGCCCTCTTCTGCCACTCATTTGCATGCCTCACCGCCTCTCTCTCTGCAACTTGGGGTGCTTCTCTTCATGGCTTGGCCCTCCGGCCAGGTCTCTGTAATCCTCCCCAGTCTCACCGTACATGCTGTCCCCAGCAGTCTTTCCGTTCACTGCCCAGACCGAGCCACTTTCCTCCGCGGCTGGGAGGGGAACCCAGACCTGCGCTCTACTCAGGGATCCTGTAATAAGCAGCCAAGGTTTGCACCATCCTAAACCTTGCTGCCATTTCTCTGAGCTTTTTCCTACACCCTCTCCCCTCATGTTTCGTTTCCTTCCTTCTCTAATGTCCAGAAAGTGGCTACAGGCTCCCGCACTGCAGCCCCTGTCTGCTGCCAGCTTCCTGGCTTTATCCTAGTTCTGCCTGTTCCTTCTCTGCTGGGCTCCATCATCATTCATGGGTTGCGGGCCACCTAATTCCCCTCAGCTGTGGCCTATTTGGTTAATTGGCTAATTAGTTAGCCTCATTAACCCCTTCTAGGCTAGTGTCGGGTGAACACCTCATCACATAGAAGTAGCTTCAGAAGTGACAGAAACCTAATAGACCTTCTGCTACATCGAGGGAATTGGCCCAGTTCACTGACCCCTTCCTGTCAAACACAGAACTCAGACATTCCCCTCCCCCATACACTGAGGCGAGCGTCAAGAATAAAATCATCCTGCAAAAGCAAAGCGATCACAATCTAGTGGCCTTGCCCGTAAGAGCAGCTTGTCCATTGCTGTCTGCTGTGACTCGGCATATTCCCAAAGCCCGGAGGGAAAGGTAGGAATTGCCTGTTTAAACCGGAATAGCGGCAGATTTGCTTGTAATTTCGGGGGGCGGGGCGGGGGAAAGAGTTTTAAGAGTCCATTAAGGTGTGTGGTGACTGAGAGAGTCAGTGTGTTACTGAGCCGGTGTGGGGTAGGGAGAGGTGTGGTCCGGCACCCTGCCATTGCTGCATTGAGGAGTCTTTCTGCTTTTAAAGCCTTATCTCCTGAATGGCAATTGAGCGACCCAACGCAGTCTGATGTGAACACGGAGGATAGGGAGCTAAAGAGCAACTTCTTCCATAACGAGGGAGGGAGAGAAACGCATCCGACCCTTTGGAGCCTGGCTGCATTTGGCCTCCTAGTCCCCATTTGGTTTCTTATGTAGGTGGACTGCCCCGTGAAGAGATGACCTCTGGATTGCTGGGGTCACGTTTTGTCCGGCTTTGTTAGATTTGCAGCTGTTGCCAATCAGATTAATGTGGACGCTGGTCCAAATGTTTATTACTGGAGAGAAAACCGCCTGGAATGTGGTGATTCAGATCAATCTCTAGTATAGGCGTCGACTCCGTGGGTGCTCCAAATTAGTGGTTGCTTGGCATCCACTTGCAGCCAGCTTCTCTCCCCCCCCCCACCCCCCAGCGGCCCTGCCGATCAACTCCTCCCTCTCCCTCCCCGCGCCTCCTGCACGCCTTGGAACAGCTGTTCTGGGGTGTGCAGGAGGCACTGGGAAGGAGTGGGGATACGGCGTGCTCGGGGGAGGGATGGGAAGAGGTGGGGCGGGGTGGGAGCTTGGGGGAAGGGGTGGAGTGGGGCAGGGCCTGGGGTTGAGCCCCCCTGGGGGCGGTGCCTGTGGTCTCCAGAGGTGTGTGACAGATCTAAGAGAGTGGGAGAAGGCAGATATATCAGCCCCAGAATGAGGAAGACTCTTTTCCCTATAAACTGAAAATAGGTTACCTCAAATTAATTAGACACACCTGAGTCTAGTTAAGGGCTGCCGGTGATCTTTAAAAACCCCTCTTCTGGTGAGAGGAAGAGAAGGGAGGAGAAGCAAGCTGCAGTAGGGAGAGAAGGTCTCTCCTGGATGGAAGGCTGTCTGTTCTCCTTGTAGGAAGCTGACTGTTCTTTGGTAAAGAACTGGTCACCAGAAGCCAGCGTAATAAGACAACACCCCGGAAGGGGGCAGGGAAAGGTATTCCTTTTTGTGCTGAGTTTGGGGTTTTGTTGCTTTGCATCGGAGAACAACTCGGGCCTACCCTGAGGCCACCTTGTAAATATATTGAACAATCAACCAGAGTGAAGAATAAAACCTGACAGAGTAGAATTGATTTACTCCAGGCCCCGTCCCCCGCCTGAGGGAGAAACTCTGAGGCCAACGAGTCAAGTGAGGTGGCTTGACACAGTAGCTTTTTGATGACATCACCAAAAATAGCCAATAAAGTGAGGCACTTTTGTTGCGCAAATAGGCATAAAAATGAGGCTTGCGGATGGCCGTGCTTTGGAGAAAGTGCTGTGGAAGGCTGGAGCAGCCTCTGAGCCAAACGGGCTTAACATGCAAATCACAGACCCAGGTGTGGCCTGTGCACAGTTCATTGGCTTGGCATCACGGTTTACTTCTGGGAAGAGCAGAAATAAATGAAGGGGAGGGAAGTCCAAAGCACAGGGAGCAGCAACACAGGACAAATAGATTGAGACAGAATGTTTGTTAAATCGTGCGCAATATATTAATAACCACATCCTTTCCCATCTCACTGACCAGTTGTCACCCCACCACCCACTTGGATCTCTTCACTACCTTCAGATCCCTTCCCAGCAAGTTCTCTTTCCCTAAAGCTGCCTTTGTTGTCCTTTTCTACCCCTGACTATACCTTTTCCGTATCACTCACTACACTGCCAGGAGTAATCTGCCTTATGGTATCAGTGAAACCCGAGGAATGGTATATTACTAGATGAAGACGGTAAAATTGTTAATGATGCAGAAAAGGCAGAAATGTTCAGTAGCTATTTCTGTTCTGCATTTGGAAAGAAGTAGGATGATGTACTCATTTCACATGAGGATGATTAAGTTTTCCAGTCCATTAATGACTAAAGAGGATGTTAAACAGTATCCACAAGGGAGAAACATTTTTATATCAGCAGGCTGGATAACGGGTCCAGATGTCCTAAAAGAGCTGGCTGAGAAGGTCTCTGGTCTGCTGTTAACTTTTAATGAATCTTGGAATCCTGGGAAAATTGCGTGAGCCTGGAAGAGTGGTAATAGTCTAAAAGGAGAAGCCGTGTACCTAGCTATTGCAGACCAGTTAGGTTGATGGAAAATAGGTATGTCAAACAAACCTGATACCTTTTTTTGATGTAAGAATACAAGTTTGTTTGATTAAGGTAACTGTGTAGATGTAATGTACTTAGAAGGTATTATGCTTAGAAATTAATAGGCAGCAGGTTTAAAACAAACAAAAGGAAATACCTCTGCACACAGCACACAGTCAACCCATGGTGGAACTGCTTGCCATGGGATGTTGTGAAGGCCAAAACTATAACTGGGTTCAAAAAAGAATTAGATAAGTTTATGGAAAATAGGTCCATCAATACAGTAACTCCTCGCTTAATGTTCATAGATTCATAGATTCTAGGACTGGAAGGGACCTCGAGAGGTCATAGAGTCCAGTCCCCTGCCCGCATGGCAGGACCGATGTTGTAGTTATGTTCCTGAAATATACTACTTTAAGCAAAACGATGTTAAGCTAATCCAATTTCCCCATAAGAATTAATGTAAGTGGGACAATTATTTTGCCAGACAAAAGACATTATATATGTATACAGCATAAGTTTTAAATAGATTAAAACAAACAATTTAATACTGTTCTCCCCAGTGATGATTGTGAAGCTTGGTTGAGGCGGGGCGTAGCAGGGTCGGGGTTGGGGGCTTGCCCCACTCCACCCGCCCGGCGTTCATAGAATCATAGAATATCAGGGTTGGAAGGGACCTCAGGAGGTCATCTAGTCCAACCCGCTGCTCAAAGCAGGACCAATTCCCAACTAAATCATCCCGGCCAGGGCTTTGTCAAGCCTGACCTTAAAAACCTTTAAGGATGGAGATTCCACCACCTCCCTAGGTAACCCATTCCAGTGCTTCACCACCCTCCTAGTGAAAAAGTTTTTCCTAATATCCAACCTAAACCTCCCCCACTGCAACTTGAGACCATTACTCCTTGTTCTGTCATCTGGTACCACTGAGAACAGTCTAGATCCATTCTCTTTGGATCCCCCTGTCAGGTTGTTGAAAGCAGCTATCAAATCCCCCCTCATTCTTCTCTTCCGCCTACTAAACAATCCCAGTTCCCTCAGCCTCTCCTCATAAGTCATGTGCTCCAGCCCCCTAATCATTTTTGTTGCCCTCCGCTGGACTCTTTCCAATTTTTCCACATCCTTCTTGTAGTGTGGGGCCCAAAACTGGGCACAGTACTCCAGATGAGGCCTCACCAATGTCAAATAGAGGGGAACGATCACGTCCCTCGATCTGCTGGCAATGCTCCTACTTACACATCCCAAAATGCCGTTAGCCTTCTTGGCAACAAGGGGACACTGTCGACTCATATCCAGCTTCTCGTCCACTGTAACCCCCTAGGTCCTTTTCTGCAGAACTGCTGCCTAGCCGCTCGGTTCCTAGTTTGTAGCAGTGCATGGGATTCTTCCGTCCTAAATGCAGGACTCTGCACTTGTCCTTGTTGAACCTTATCAGATTTCTTTTGGCCCAATCCTCTAATTTGTTCCAGCCGGGGAGCGGGGTCGGGCATGGTGGCTTGCCCTGTTCTGCCCACCCAGCGCTCCTGCTGGGGAGCAGGGTCGGGGGCTTGCCCGCTCCCCAGCTGAAACACCAGGCGGGTGGAATGGGGCAAGCCCTCGCGCCCCGCTCCTGCTCCCCGCAGGAGCACCAGGCGGGCGGGGCAGGGCGAGTCAAACAACCTTATAATGGAATCTTGCGCAACTTTAAACAAGTATGTTCTCTAATAGATCAGCATCCTAATAACGAAACAGTGTTAACCGGGATGGCTTTAAGTGAGGAGTTACTGTAACTATTAGCCAGGATGGTCATGGAAGCAACCCCATGCTCTGGGTGTCCCTAAACCTCTGACTGCCAGAAGCTGGGACTGGACGACAGGGGATCGAGCTCTCAAAATTGCCCTGTTCAGTATCTTCCCTCTGAAGCACCTGGCACCAGCCACTGTCCGAAGGCAGGATACTGGGCTAAGTGGACCATTGGTCTGACCCAATGTGGATATTCTTGTGTAAGGTCGTGGTATAATTCAAATGCCTTACAAACGTTTGATTTTAAACAGCAGCACTATAAAATATCAGAAAAACATGTTAAATACATTCAGAACCGGGTAACTGGCAGATCTCGAAAAGTAGTAGTCAGTGGGGATTCATCACAAAATGGAAGTGTTTCCATAGGGATCAGTTATGGGCTTGATCCTATTCAACAATAACTTTATCAGTGACCTGGAAGTAAATACAGAATCACTGCTGATCAGATTTACAGATGATGCAAGTATCAGTGGAGTGGTAAATAGCAGTGAGGACAGGGCAGTGATACAGGGCATTCTAGATCGCACAGTAAGTGGCGCATTTCCTAACAAAGTATAGTTTAATACAGCCAAATGCAGAGTAAGACAGCTAGAGCAGGGGTTCTCAAGCTCCATTGCTTGCATCCCCCTTTTGACAACATTACTACATGATCCCAGGAGGGGGGACCAAAGCCTGAGACCACCTGAGCCCCTCCGCCCTGGGGCGGGGCGGCCAAAGCCTGAGCCCCATCGCCTGGGGGTTAGGGGGGCGGGCAGCCAAAGCCCAAGGGTTTCAGCCCTAGGAGGGGGGCCTATAACTTGAGCCCCACCACCCAGAACTGAAGCCGTTGGTCTAACGCCAGCCCAGGTGACCCCATTAAAATGGGGTCGCGACCCACTTTGGAGTCCCAACCCACAGTTTGAGAACCCCTGAGCTAGAAACAAGGAGTGGGGGGGTCACATCTACACAATGGGGAACTGTATCGTGGAAAGCAGTGACTCTGGAAAGGATTTTGTGGTCATGGTGGACAAACACCTTGACATGAGCGCCCAGTGTGATGCTGTGGCACAAAGATCTAATACTATCCATGGATGTATAAACAGGGAGTGTTGAGTACGAGTAGGGAGATGATTTTACCTCTGCAGGCAGCATTGGTGAGACTGATAGTGGAATACTATGTCCAGTTCTGGTTCACAGCTTAAAAAGAATGTTTAAGAATTTGAGAGGGTGCAAAAAAGAGCCACAAAAATGATTTGAGGGCTGGAAAAAATGCCTCGCAGTGAGAGATTTAAGGAGCTCAAGCTGTTTAACTATGGAAAAGAAGATGGAGAGGTGACTTGATTACACTGTACAAGTACCTTCAAGGGGGGAAATGACTGGATATTAAAGGGCTCTTTAATCTGGCCGTGAGAGACTGAACAGAAACCAATGGCTGGCAGCTGAAGCCAGACACATTCAAATTAGAAACGAGGCACAAATTGTGTGTGAGGGGGTGATTAATCAGTGGAACAAACTGCTGGAAGAAGTGGTAGAGTCCTTGTCTCTGATGTCTTCAAATCCAGACGGGATGCATTTCTGGAAGATATACTTTAGCCAAACATAAGGTAGTGGGCTCAGTAGAGGAGTAAGTGGGGAAATTTAATGTACTACGAGGGCAGACTAGGAACTAATGGTCCTTTCTGTCCTTAAAATCTGTGGATGTCTGAAAATGTTTTTCTCTGATTTTGGAGCACTTTTCTTTCCTTTGTATCCTCAAGACTACTTCATCTCATGCCTGGTCATTTTAAAAGAATACCTTGAGAGGGGAATGTTGAATCTGGTGTCGTCACAGTGAAATGGGACACACTAAGGTCAGAGCAAAGAGGTAGGCAGTGGCCGTCTTGTGTAGAGCAATGAAGGGCTGTACAAGACTGAAACTTACTGAGGGCAGGAAAGAGGGAGTCAGAGGAGCGACACTCTTCCTCCAGACGCCCCTGTGAAATGTGATGAGAACTGAGTGGCAGGTAGAGAAGGTAATGAGCTACTGCCTTCTGGGATGGACTCCAGGGTCACAAAGAAGGAATGATTATTGCCTGTTAGCAGAGGGTTGTGGACCAGCATCATGCCACTAGGGGTTGAGAAGAAGGGAGCAGTTTTAGAAAATAGTGTAGGGAAGGAAATAGAACTTGGGCACAGCCTGGAGGTGCAGGAGAGAGGGCAAAGGGACTGCTAGCCAGAGCGATGGACACTAGTGGAGAGTGAAGGTAAGAAAGGCAGGAGCTGGGAGGGAAGATACACAGCTCAGTCTTTTCCATGTTGAGGTCAAGTGACAGCAGGACATCCAGGTGAAATGTCAGCAAGGCAGGCCTTGAAGTGAGCGGAACGTGAGGCATGTGTGGTGGTGGAGAGGGGTGTTTCCAAGGGCTCGCTCTAGAACTACCCAAAGTCACAGCGCAGGAGCGAACAGGCTTCACTTACACCTGCTGTGGAGTTGGGCTTAGGTTTAGAGCCATCCTGCTCTTAGGGGCTCATTAGGCGATTTGCATACCAGAGTATCTTACTAAGATTGTCAAGTAGAATTTTTTTTAAATTAACGGCATTAAGTGAGCCCCAGGTGTTGGAGCAGTAAACAGCACAGGTCTCAGCCGGAAGTTGACACATAAGTGGTGCCGATTAACCATGACCCGGAATTTCTCTCAGCAAGTGAGGTTGCTTGATTTCCCTCGCCCCTTCTAGACACGTGCCTACTGTGTTTCCCTCTTTGAGCAGAAGAGCAGTGTCTACTCTGAGCTTAGCATTGGAATAGGCTGTTTTGTCAAAGGCTGTGCTGAGAAGACAAATTGTTTAATGTGTCAGATTCCTTCTTGCTCCCCCTGCAAAAGTTTTCTAAAGACCACACTTTCTGTGAAGCATGACTTCTATTCGAACCAGAACCTAGTCTATGTTTAGACTGTACTGCATTGTACCTGCTTATATCACTAGGCCATTTGGTCAGAGACCAGGTAAACGTTTGGTCCTGACTCACCTCCTGTACGGGCTAGGTACATTTCTCATGAGTTCAGATTGTAAGCTCTTCAGCTCTTATTCTGTGTACGTAGAGCACCTAACCCAGTAAGCCCAGATCCTGACGGTGGGCCTGCAGGTGCTATTACAACAGAGATGTTAAAATGATGCAAAATTTTACACCAATAAGAGGTGGTCAGTCAGTAAGGGTCTTAAGCTATAGTAATCTGTTTACACTACAGTTATGGGAAACCAAATGGCTAGTGATGCAAAGAATGCTATGCCTGTAACCTTGGCTACCACTCCAGTCAAGTGACGGACTGAATCCAAAAGGGAAAGGTGAGCCGGGCGAAGAGCAATAATCTGTCTGTCGGATTCATTTCACATCTAATTGAAGTCGGGATATAACCAGTTCAGTCCACGAATGACATGGTGAAACCTGGAACACTTCACAATAAAGCTGCCATGACTTACGCAGCACTTCTTATGTGAGTGCTGTGGAAAAGGGGGTGGGGGGATACATACAGATACAGTAATGTAAGCTCTTTAGGGCTGGGACTGTCCTTTACTGTGTTTGTACAGTGCTCGGCATAGTGGACTCTGATCCTGAATGGAGCCCCTGGGCTCTCCCATAACACACAGTAAAAGAAACCCAGACATTAATCTAAAGTTAATATGAACAAAGGCGTTCAGCCTGTGTCTGCCTCCAGGATTCCCAGTGAGGCCGAAGCACCACCTTTAGAACATTTTAGAACAATTAATTGGCCTCTCAGAGTTGGTGAGACGGCTCCCACCTGTTTATGCTCTCTGTGTGTGTGTATGTATATCTCCTCGATGTGTGTTCCATTCTGTGTGCATCCGAGGAGGTGGGCTGTAGTCCACGAAAGCTTATGCTCTAATAAATTTGTTAGTCTCTAAGGTGCCACAAGTACTCCTGTTCTTCTTTTTGCGGATACAGACTAACACGGCTGCTACTCTGAAACCTTTAGAACAGATAACTCAGCACCAGGCGGAATTAACAGAGCTTGCTGGCACGGAAAGCCAAATTTTGCCTCGTTGAGAGCCACAAAAACCCTTGATCAAAAGAGATAATTTCTTTCTTTAAAAAAAGTTAGTGTCTTTGGTCCCTGACAATGAGGGGGGCTGATTGCAAGAGCTGGAGCTAAACTGCCATATGTTCTCATTTCCTTGTCTGTTCGGAGAAGACTTTGCTGCCCGCGTTGCACCTGATCTGCATGCAGCACCAGGCATTGTTTTTATACAAAGCGCAAAGTGAATCCCACAGCTGCTGGTCAGTGCTTCATTTGAAACATGAACAGCATTTCCGTGGTAAAGGTTTTGCTTTGAAAAATAGTTTGAGGCTACACATTACAGTAGAATTCTCTTAATTGGCACAAACCAACCAATCATCACGATTATCAGAACACTTTGGGCTTGTTCATATCCATTTGTATTTAATCCTCCTTTCTCTGTTTATCCCTGTCTCTCTCTCTAAAGGATACAAACTACATTCCTTTCAGAATTTTTTGCTGTAACTGCTCTTCCCCACCATTTTTATTCCTCAGCTGTCATGAAATAAAGTTCTTTCTAAAATTCTAATGTCAATTTAACTTGACTCTTCTTCTCAACTGATGCTATGTCCGTATGTAATCATCCGTTATTATTGCTCATTAAGCACCAACAATATGCTTGGCCTTGTATATGGCACAACAGGAGAGCATTTCTT
The DNA here is from genome assembly GCF_011386835.1 of Chrysemys picta bellii. Taxonomy (NCBI): domain Eukaryota; kingdom Metazoa; phylum Chordata; order Testudines; family Emydidae; genus Chrysemys; species Chrysemys picta. The sequence continues at coordinate 1,084,251 of NC_088798.1, forward strand.
CTGGGAAAATTTACAACTTACTGGATTAGAGATGCCCAGGGAAACCCCAGAGGAGGGAATAACATGGAAGCCTTTTATTTTTATTTATATTACTGTTGACTCCCTTCTCATGGGTGTTATGGAAGAAGAGTGAGCACTAACGACACACATTCTTGTTTGTCTGCCCAATTACTTTGTTTGTTTTACATCCTGTGCTGTACATAGACCACAGTGGGATAGTGATCTTGCTGTGGTTCTGCAGCAGGGGTGTGACCTCTTTTGGAGAGGCACCGTTCTGTGCCCTCGGTGAGTGTGCCACTCTCCCCTCTCGCCCCCCCCCCCCCCCCCCCCCCCCCGCCGGTCACAGCCCTGGGGCTGGAGGAGTTCTGATGGTTATTGGGGGGATCCGAGCCCCTATTTAACCCCCCCCCTTGTGCATGCCCCTGTTCTGTAGCCTCCACTGGCATTTAGCCCAGCCATTGGTTTATTCATGTAGCAATAACTCTCTTAGGCCTTGGCTACACTTGCGAGTTGCAGCGCTGTAAAGCCTCCCCCAGCGCTGTAACTCACTCTCCGTCCACACTGGCAGGGCACTTGCAGCGCTGTATCTCCCTGGGTACACCGCTGCAGGTACTCCACATCTCCGAGAGGAATAACAGCTGCAGCGGAGTGGCTATGACTCATGGGTGTGAGTGTAAACGCTTGCAGTGCTGTACTAATCACCTTGTCAAGTGGCCAATCCTCTCCATTGTTGTGACCGGCTGCAGGAATGCGGAAGTGCCGGTTTCAAAGCTTGTACCACAGAGAGAAAGCAAAAGGTTGCTGTTTGCTTTGAGTGAGTGAATGAACGAGCAGTGGGACGGGAGTTCAGAACTTGCAAAATAGAGAGCTGACACGCTCCAAAAAGCACTCTCTCTCCCCCCACACTCCCTATCACACTCCACCTCCCCCCGCCGTTTTGAAAAGCACGTTGCAGCCACATGAATGCTGGGATGGCTGCCCATAATGCACAGCTCCCAACACAGCTGCAAATGTTGCAAGTGTGGCCACGCCAGAGTGGACAGACTGCAGCGCTTTTCCCTACTCAGCTGTACGAAGACCGGTTTACCTCACAGCGCTGTACAGCTGCAAGTGTAGCCAAGGCGTTAGGCTGCCCAATTAGAGATTTCTTATCTCTTTCAGTCCCGCTGTGGAGCATAATGTGACCCTTTGAGTGGAGCAGAACCCTTTGCTCCTTAAAACTTATGTGAGATAATGAGTTGGGTTTTACGTGTTTGTTCAGAGTGTCTTACAGCAAACCTTACTCTGTCAATAGCTAATAAAGTAGGAATCCCAGTCCACAGCTCTCCGGGAGACAGAGGGTTAACAACTATATTTTTTTAAGCTCCACTTCATGCAATTGTTGTCTAATGGAGCTTCATCCTTTGATCTGAAATAGTGAGTCTATTCATTACCTACTGTATAATACAGTTGACTGCAGGCTCTTACAGTGGGTGACAGAGTTATAAATCAACAAAAGCTGATCAAAATTGAGGCTGAAATAGCACTGTAAATACAGGCTGTGTAATCAGTTATTGGAAATAGTTTTAACAGTAATCTTTCATCAGTTTCCCTTAAATCAAGGCACATAATAATCTGGTAATAATAATGACAGGCAGTCTCAGGACGTTGTGGATCAGACCCAGTGCTAGCTATCACAAAATATTTATTATACGCCTTACAATCTATGCCTTATCCCCTGTTACCTTGTGCTGCACCGTATATCAGTGTTGTGCTTTGGAACTTTACACGGCGTTGCCTTTGTGTATGTTTGACTTCTCCCAATCCTCTTCCTTTAGAGACCTGCAAGCCAATCTTGTGTCTGTGAATCCAGCTCTCAAGACCAGTTACATTTTTATCTTGATATTTTTATATGGGTTTTATTCAAACACATATTAAGTAAGACATTAAAACAGAAGCAAACATCTAAGAAGGTTCAAGAGTTGTCCTTGTTGGAGAGTTGACAAAGAACCCTTGAATTCCCTTCACTCCTGTTTCATGGTGACCCTTCATGGCCCTTGGTGTAGTTTCCACCTTCATCTCTGGCAAGAAAGCTAGCTCATTTTGCTGTCAGGGTTGTGCTATAGTACATGAGACTGTTGAGCTGTGGACTTCAGCAGTCTCTACTCACACAATAATACATTGCAATGATCAACGCTTGATGAGTGCAAGGTGGTATAATCCCAGCTAACAGTGGTTTTCCAGTAGAGTGGTTGATTCTGATACTGCTGAGAAGATGCCCTTTTTCTGGCCTCTTTTAAAAGTGGAGGATGGAATGGACGTCGTCGTCTTTGGTTGGAGCATGGAGATTTACTCCTCCTTCCATTTCAGCTAACTTTAAACTTTCTTCCAGCTGGAACAAAGCACTCTTTCAGTCTAGGCAATGATAACTGGAGCTGTTGGAAAGGAGTCAGTCAAGGGCACGAGATTTCAAGGAGATTTAATATAAAGTTGCTCCCCAGTAGAATGTGAACTTTCTGCCAGAGGCCACGATTAGGACTGTGTTTGAGTCTGCTGGACGTTGTCAGATGCCTTTCCTTATGATTTAATTAGCTTTGTCGGGAGGCTTAGTGTTGGCTCAGAAAATAAATGGAGTGGAGGAATTTCTGGCCTCGTCAACCACACTTTGAAGTGTTATGTGAGAATTCAGCTTTTAAAAATTCTCAAATGTTAACCCAAGTTCTCATCAATCGTGGAATAACCGTTTAAAATGATTCCCTGCCCAGAGCCTACTGGAGAAGTCCCTGTTGTCTAAAAGTTTACAAGCAATGCGATATTGAGGTTTGTTCTGACTAGGGTTGCATGGAGTGATGGTAGATAGGTCTGGGAGCAGGACTGAGCAGGAGTATGGCTTCCCATACAGGTAAAAACAAGACAATAAGAAAGGCAGTTTCTCCCAGAGCAATCTGTCTATGCTCTGAAATGCAGGTTGCATTATCTACTTCATTGTTCTTGTGCTCTGTGCCCTCGTATCTATTTTGTAACCAATAACTCCTGATTAGGACTCTACAGGGATGTGACACTTCCTCCCGCTGCCTGGTGGAGATTCTGAGCTGCCCTCTTGGGATCTGGTGGGTTGGAGAATGAACAAAGTCCCAGTTAAAAATGTAAACTAAAGAGCTAAAGACCCACAATCTTACCAGCTACTTGAAAAATCCTGCAATTCTCCCACCTGCTCATCTTTGGTGGTGATTTTCTCACTGTGCAAACCTTCCATTAAACTCTCCCATACTGCAGGATCAGACCTAATAGGGCACTTCCATCCACAGTCTAGGTCAGGGGTGCTCAAACTGGGGGTCGGGACCCCTCAGGGGGTCGTGAGGTGACTACATGGGGGTGGGGGGTCGCGAGCTGTCAACCTTCACCCCAAACACTGCTTTGCCTCTGGCATTTATAATGGTGTTAAATATATTAATAAGGGGGGTCGCACTCAGGGGCTTGCTATGTGAAAGGGGTCACCAGTAAAAAAAAAAAAGTTTGAGAGCTACTGGTCTAGGTGAAGAGGTGACCTGGGTAGTGATGCTTACAAGCTCATTGGTGGAGTGGAGGACAAGAGATGACTGCAGCCTCTCTTGCTGGTGCTGGACATGTCATGGTGGTTCTGAGAATTTTTGAGTTTGTGTCTGGTGCCATTTCTTAAAGGGGAAGCGTAGGGGTTTACCTGGAGAGAGATGAGTGCTGAAGAAGAACTTGGAGGGCGCTGCTGGACCATCCCAATGTTTTCCAAGACGGTGGCACTTTGACTCCTTTCTAACTGCTCCAGTCATTGCTGCCAGGATTTAAGGAGTGCTTTGTTCCAGCTGGAGATAAATATAAAATTAGCTAGAATGGGGGGAAGAGTGAGTATTGTCCACTGTGCTTACACCCCTCTCCCTCCCCTCCTGGGGGCTGCCAACTTTAGAGCAGCCTCTGTTTAAATTTGCTGCCATACTGGCTTCCTCCAACTCATGTCCCCCTCTCTTGCTTCAATACTGTGGCTGGTGCAAGTTCCATTCTACTCTGCTGGCAGCTTGCTAATAGCTATCCTCTATTTTTTGCTTGTAAGCCCTTTGGGGTAGGGATCCCGTTGTTATCTTTTGTTGCCCAGTGCTTAGCACAGTGTGGCCTGAATCCTGTTGTGCGACCACAATACAGATGATGATGATGATGATGATAAGAAAAGGTAAGTTGCTCGTGGAGGTGGGGTTAGGGAGAACCTGGAATCGCAGCCTGTCTCCTGGCTTGTTCCAGTGCTGCTCCCACAGGAATCTTCCAGACAACCCTCTCCCTGTCAGTCATGCGGGGGCAGGCTCGCGTAGGATTGTATCAAAGGGGCAAAATGATTCCGTAATGATTCCATTCAAATCTGAAAAGCCATTTTGCTTCTGAGAAGGGCCAGAATTTCCTAGATGAAAATGGTTGAAATCTATAGGACTCTCTTGCAAGTGTGATTGGATGTTGTTTTTGCTTCATCTAAAATATGGTGATTTCAAGTGTAGCAGCCTGTCTTTGAGATGATGGTATCGAGAGAGAGAGATAGAGAGTGTGTGTGTGTGTGTGTGTGTGTGTGTGTGTGTGTGTGTGTGTGTGTGTGTACACATTATCGGCTGTTCATGAGCTCATCTGTTGTGACACGGTGTGTATAATCCTGCAAGTATATTAGACTTTGCAGTTGCATTAGTATAGAGCAGTGAATAGTATTGAATCAAATGCCAGCGCTTATGTCAGGTTTAATCCTGCTGCAAATTAAACTGTGTAAAACCTCTGCAAAATTGGGTTTTTTAATAGAAACAGCAGTTCAGTTGTACTAGAGCTACTAAATTAAATGTTTAATGATTTTCAACACTTATTTGATACATTAGTGTTTGACAGTGTTTCAGTTATTGTTGTATCTGGATTGATTCAGCTCCACCCCTTGTTTAACTGAGTCTCATTTTAGCCATGTTGAAGAAATTTATCTGGGCAATTTTGCTTGTGCTGTAAACACGTAATTAGGCTTGTGCCAAATCAGTCTGCAGTTCTGGGTCATTACGGGATTTGGGCCAGCAAGAACTGAACCCGAGTTCAAGTCCACGTCTCAGCATTGGAGTAACCTCAGGTGATATTTATGCAAATCTGTACAGTGGTGCTTAAACTTTGATTTCAGCTTACTGTCTCTTTCCTTTTAAAACTGGCTGTGTAACCAACAGCTAATAAAAACTTCATCCATTTCCCCCAAAATTCTAGAGAAGTATCTATCCTTTTTTCAGTAATTGACTGCTAGGTTCCCTGTATTTCTCCATACAGCACACTGAAATGTTTTCTGACATTAAAAGTTATAAATCTGAGGTTCTGTCTGAAAACAAAAATAAAACTTACATGTAATTCAGAGCTATTTTCATAACTGTGACGAATAAGCGATGGCTTTGAGATAGTTATGATTCACTCAATGAGAACACTTGTAGTTCTGCAATTAACAGGTCATTAACAAAGCAAAAATCTCAATCATGACTAAGTTTTTGACTTCGTCTGTGAGCTCTACTTCAGGAAAACATTTCAGTGAAGCCCAATGATGTATCTGCTGTAAGACAGCACAGCCATTTTCGGGGCTGTCAAAATTAGCTCTGTGCTGAAACCATCTCCCAAAGGCCGGAGCCTGGAATTGTATTATTTCTTTGCAAAATAAATCAGGAAGTACAAACATAGGCAGGGGTTTTCCAATGCTATTTTTATATAGCCGTATCTCAAAAACAATTTTATGTTTTAAAATAAAATTGTATACGGTCTGTGGAATTACTACTTCTGGTGTTCTGTAAATAAAATATTTTGACATGGCTGTGATATGGAATGCTGAAAGCTGTCTGTTTCATATGTGCACTGTGTAATTACCCATCCTAATGGCAATTATGTAATTTAGTATGTTGTTACAAGATTAGGGTAGCTATTTATGTAGTTAAATTCCTGAAATGTTCAAAGCACTGAAAATTACTGTGGGGGGCGAAGGGGGGTGGGGTGGAGAAGGAAATATAAAAATTTGAAAACTACATTTAGGAAAGGCCTTTAGAGTTAGAAGACACACTGCCAAAATCAAGGAAATTCACAATCAAAGAAAAACATTGCGAGTCTAGTCACAACTCTACTAATAGTGGTATTGGAAAGCATATGTGGGGGCAGACTAGCATCTGCCCAAACCCCTCTGACAGTGCTCACTGATTACACGAATCCCGTTTGGTAAGAATAGAATCACAGATGTTCCTGGCAGAGGGGACATTCAGACTGTGTATACTCTTGCTAATTGCATACCCATATGGCACCACCAGTGGAGCTCGGTGAACGATGTAGTGTAGACAGGGCTACTGTGTCCTCTAACCCTGCTTTAGAGTTAGATGCACCTGAGCCTTGCTTGTACTCCAGCCTCTAGCATTAGTGCCAGCAGTGCAGTGGCACCAGTGGTGATCCCCAGGCGCAGCTTCTGCTAGTTCTTCTGTGATTGTTTCTCTTCTAGGGGAGCTGTTCACATTAGGTCAAAAATTTGATGCCATTTTCAAATGTAAGTTAACTGTAAACGTGTCAAATCCTGTGAGTTCTTTTACATCTTGGGCCCTTTTCAGTTAAAAGTGCTGGGAGTTATTCCTTTGCTTCTTCCATAGCATGATGGAAAGTGAATCGATTCCTGGGGTTTAGCCCTTCTGGTCAGGCCATAAACATTAACTCAGAAGAAGAATCAGTGTGCAACTTCAACTAACTCATCATTTGTCTGCCTGTTTCACTGTGAGCTGAAGAAAAGTATTGAGAGAATTCAGAATTGTGCTGTAGGGAGGAGGCATTGTAACAAGCAATGGGGAAAAAAGCTACGGAATAATTCACAATACTTTCTACAGGAAAAGCCTCAGAAGGCTAGAACTCTTAGACATCAGGCTTTCACTATCCGCTCAGGCTTGAAATCAAGACAAAGTTTTTGACCTAACTTAAAGAGCTTCTCTAGGAAAGAGACCCCTGCAGCAGTGGTTAATGTGAAGGAAGAAAACTGATTAAACAGAGAGAGTCCTAGTAAAACGACGTGTTTGCCAAGCCTGTGCTCAGAGGGGGTGGCATGGCTCAAGATTGGCAGTGGGATTTGCAGAGCCTGTCTATCTAGCTCATGGGTTCCAATTTGTCTTAAGTTGCTAGTGATTGAAAGTTACCATCTAATAGTTACTCAGTGAACTACTTGAAATGAATATTACCTCAGTATTATTTCTGTCAGACAGCTGTTTGCAACACAAGAGCCGCTGTCACAATGGTCCTATTCGTTGCAGCCTCAGCAGAGAGGCAAGGACTGCTGAGGGAGTTGGCTGATGTGATTGCTGAGCCATTGAGTGGCGATCGGGGAGGTCCCGGACAATTGGAAAAAGGCTAATGTAGCGCCCATCTTTACAAAAGGGAAGAAAGAGAACCCGGGGAACTACAGACCCATCAGCCTCACTTCAGTCCCCAGCAAAATCATGGAGCAGGTCCTCAAGGAATCCATTTTGAAGCACTTGGAGGAGAGGAAGCTGATCAGGAACAGTCAATATGGATTCACCAAGGTCAAGTCATGCCTGAGCAATCTGATTGCCCTCTGCTGGACTCTCTCCAATTTGTCCACATCCCTTCTGTAGTGGGGGGACCAAAACTGGACGCAGTACTCCAGGTGTGGCCTCACCAGTGCCGAATAGAGGGGAATAATCACTTCCCTCGATCTGCTGGCAATGCTCCTACTAATACTGCCCAATATGCTGTTGGCCTTCTTGGAAACGAGAGCACACTGCTGACTCATATCCAGCTTCTTGTCCACTGTAATCCCCAGGTCCTTTTCTGCAGAACTGCTGCTTAGCCAGTCGGTCTCCAGCCGGTAGCAGTGCATGGGATTCTTCTTTCCTAAGTGTAGGACTCTGCACTTGTCCTTGTTGAACCTCATCAGATTTCTTTTGGCCCAATCCTCCAATTTGTCTAGGTCATTCAGGACCCTATTCCTATCCTCCAGCATATCTACCTCTCCCCCAGCTTAGTGTCATCTGCGAACTTGCTGAGGGCGTAATTCATCCCATCATCCAGATCATTAATAAAGATGTTGAATAAAACCGGCCCCTGGGTCGGATGGCACAGGGAGAAGAGGAACATTGGCCGAAACACAGATCATCTTGTCTAATATATCTCGTTGGTTTTTCCACCCTTCAGTACTGCTGTGTAAACTTTTGAAACTGTATTCACATCCTCAATAGCATCAGTCAAGACTTGCTTTGGATTTTTTCTAGATGAGATTATTTTACTGAGTCCAGCACACAGACAGACACATTCATCTTCTCACATGGCATGAACTAAAATAAAGGGTTCTTAAAACCTGAAGCAGTGTATCTCACCTCTCATTTCCTTCTGCATAGGTACACACTGATGCCATAATGCTGTGTCGTATGCCACAGTCACTCTCATCTCAGAGACCAGTGGGACATTCCAAGATGATATGATTTATGTAGTTGGAATATTTTGAAATTAAATGTTGATATATCTATAGAAGGTAGGGGCGTATGTGTGTGTGTGTTAAAATCAGGGAGGAATTAAGTAGAGTCTATTTTGCTCATGTCCTCAACAGCTGCTTCATTTCAACCCAGATGTGGCTGTGTGTTAGTGGTGAGCGAAGTGATTTCTGTGTAGAGCTGCTGAAGACTGGGATCTATTTAGATGAAAGGCCCTTAGTAAATGTAAGATATTATACCTCATTGTGGCATTGCTGTGCCAAACATAATCGTTTTTGATTCTGTTAATCTTTTCTTATTTGTCAGTCCCTATAATCCATAGGGAAAATTTTCAAAGGCACAAGGTGACTAATTCCCATTGAAAGTCAACAGGAATTATGTACCTAGATGCCATTTGTGTCTTTGAAAAATTCTTCCCCTTAATCACTCTTGCTGTCTCCTCTCTGAATTCCTGTGATAAGTCACTGATATCTTTTGGGTGCTGAGAGCAGAATGCTTGGTCCTAGGTGAGTCTTGTTGGTATCTGTAGAAAGGGGCTACAGTTTACCTTCAGGATCTTTGGTGGGAGGCCTCCACATCCCCACATCACATACTTTGGTGTCTTGGTCCCATTTCACCAATACCCAGCTGGGACTGTCAGGTCTTCCTTAGTGTAACTGCTCCCTGTGACATTATTGACATGAACTGGGACCGTATAGATCATTGTTGCAACCAAGGTCCTGTAGTGGCACCAAATCTTGTATAAAGGGGGTCAAATAAGGTGTCTGAGACAAGGTTATGGTTTGCTGGTTATGATTATGCTATCTGTATGCATGCATCATTTTTGTAGTTAAAGTTATAAGTATTGGCTCTATACTGTCTGTATTTCAAACTTGTGCTAGGCTTCTGGGTGACACCCCAGACAAGTTGGTGTCAGCACTGCCTAGCCTGTTTGATGTTCCATTAAGGCCCATCAGCTATACAGTTAACCCATTTGAAAGAAGGCAGGCACACCTTGTGACTCAGCAAGGTAAACAGGGACATGCCTATCCGCAGAACTCTAAGGTTTTTCTATGCCATGTGATGGACGGCTTGTCTTTGGGATCAAGAAAGCAGAGATCACATGGCAAGAGACTATAAAAAGCTGCTGCAGCTCCTCCATCTTGTCTTCAATCCTGCTTCTGACTCTGGAGGGACTGTGCTACAAATGGAAGCTGTACACAAAGGACTGAATGACCCATCCCAGCTGGGGATGTTCCAGAGACTTGATTTGAACCTGCAGTTTATTCTATCGCTGCTACAAGCCTGAACCAAGAACTTTGCCATTACTGTATGGAATTGATTCCATTTAACCAATTCTAGCTCTCATCTAGATCTTTTTCCTTTTATGAATAAACCTTTAGATTTTAGATTCTAAAGGATTGGCAACAGCGTGATGTATGGGTAAGATCGGATTTGTATATTGACCTGAGACTGGGGCTTGGTCCTTTGGGATCGAGAGAACCACTTTTGTTTTACTGGAGTATTGGTTTTCATAACCATTTGTCCCCATAATGAGTGGCACTGGTGGTGATACTGGGAAACTGGAGTGTCTAAGGGAATTGCTTGTATGACTTATGGTTAGCCAATGGGATAAAACCAAATTCTTCTCTGATTGGCTGGTTTGATTTGCCTTGGTGTGCAAAGGAACCCCAGCCTTGGGATGTAACTGCCCCGCTCTAAGCAATTTGTCCTGGATTGGCACTCTCAGTTGGGTCCCGCCAGAACCAGCATCGTTCCACTCCCTAATTGATTTTTACTGAGCTTGAGTCTCCTAGGGGACAGTACTTCTAGTGTGTCTCAGTCCCTTCATGTTATGTCTGTCCTTGCTGATATTAGTAGCCCAGTTTGGTATCACCTGCAGATTGCATTAATATGCATGTTTACCCCCTTCTTCTAGATTAATTAAACTGTTAAAAAAAACCCATCCTAACGCCAATCCCCAGTGGTGACGCTGTCATTTATCCTTCCCTTTAGCTACAGACATTCAGTCCCCCGACAGTGTTCTAACCTCAGCCCATTCCAGTTCTGCGAAATGCTGTAGTACATGCTTTCCTCCAGACCAAATAGATCACATTCACTCTTCCATTTGCCTATTCACTTTCTAATTCTATCAGAAACACTCAGGTTAGTTTGACATCTTTTGTTTTTTGTACATCCCAGTGAAGCTGTTTATTTTAGGGTTTCTGCTAGCATTAAAGTATGTATGGATTTTCGTGTTCACATTTGTTCTGTGATGGCATTAGGTTTAGCATGCAGTAATTGCCAGGATCACTCCTTTTGTCTTTTCTGCATAAAGGTTTGCCTGCCTTTTCCAATCTTCTGATGCCTCAGGCCTCTCTAGGGCCTTTCAAAAATAATTGCTGTTGGCTTAGTAAATTTGTTAGCTAATTCTTTAACAGCCTGGGATTAAACTATTCAGCGCCACTTTTTTCCTTATTTTTCTTTTTTAAATTGTTCATTGCCTCAGACTCTTCAGAATCCTCAATCTCATCCCCCCTCTGCCTTATTCCCCCTGCTTTAGCTCTAAAATCTCCTCTTCTTCCCTGTTAACCCCTTTGGCAGCATTGACTCATTCTGCTTTTCCGCTGTCTTTCTCTCTCCTATGCGCCTTGACTGGCTCCGGATCTTTCTTTTCTTGTTTTGTTTCATTCCCTGTCTACATTTCCAGGCTGGATTTTTTATTTTAACCCTCAACTTCTTAAGAAGCTGTGCTGGCCTCCCCTTATATTCTTCCTTTCCAGCATAACTGATTTGTTTCATCTTCATCTTTAGGGCCATGTATTCATCCTTCGAACTCTTAGGTCAAAGCGCAAAGGCAGGAAACTCAACTGCCATCTCTCCTCTCCTCTCCACTTCGCCTGCAGACCTGTCCTCCTTCACTCCCTGGAACAAGGGCTTTCCTACAACTCATGTGGCAGAGGGTCTGGCAAGAAGTGCAAGCCTCATTCTCCTGTCGGAGGAAAAAAGAGTTCTCACTCTCAGGTTGAGTGCAGCAAGTCATATACTTTATTTTCTCTAGCAATTGCGTGGAGGGAGAGAGCAAAACAGGTCTCACAGGTAAACAATTACAGCAAGCATTTATACCTTTTGTTACATACAATAATGGGCGACAGCTGCATTTTGTTTATACATAAGTCCTCCTGATATCTTATTTTCCTCAACAATTTAGACTATAGTCTACATTCCATATTTATTTCACACAAGGTCACAACAACTTCTCATACAGTTCTTTCCCACTCACCTCACACAATCCTCACTTCTACAACTCTTGCGTTATTAGGGTTACAGCTAGCCTGACTCTTGCTCACCCAAGGGGACTGTTTGAATATGAAATCCCCTTCAAATCCCTGTCAGTTCTTTCTCTTCTTCCACACTCCCCATCCATTGTAAGGGAGCGGCTACTGAGCTGCCTTCCTCCTGTTGCTTTCATGTGTGGGGAGGATGGGACAGAAGGCGCCGAGTGCATGAGGACTCGTTCTGCCGAAGTGTCCTTACCCACTCCTCGCTTCCAGCAGCCACAGACTCCCAGTGTTATACCTCAGGACAGGAGAGTGGTGTGAGAGCTAATCATTGTGTCTTGAGATTCCTCAGCCTTTTTTCATAGTGCCATATTCCTAGGGGTCCTAATTCCTAAACAGGCCTTCTGGGAAATCTAACCGCCTTTTCCTTCTGACCCCACGTTCAATCTGTGTTCTCTTAAATTATGTCCTGGGTCGCAGCACTGCACTTGACATTGAGCTTTGAACTCCGTATAAAAGGCCTGGAGCTTTAGAAAATGCATTAGAGTCGGGGGCAGGGGGAGATTCTCTTAGAGGAATACTGAGAGCTAAAGGGGAAGGGGCTGGGGTAAAGAGAGCAAAGAAAGGAGAAGCTTAGCTGTCAGCAGAACCATGGGGGAGAGAAATAACTGTCCCCATTCACACAAGCCTGGCTGGCTAGGGGAGCGGCGGCAGGCCTCCTGCCACATAGAGCAGGGACATATCACAAACTTAACAATGATAAATGGCAGCAAAGCAAGCAGGATTCTGAGACGGAGGCAGCCTGACTCCGAATCCCATTCTTGAGCTATCTGTGTCAGAATCTGCACAGTAATGGAACGGTCTTTAATTTCCCTTTTCTTCTCCGTAATGTCAATGGCATTTGCTCTTTTATTTGGGTGTCATAATGGATAATAATAGATTTCTTTGGGAATAATTTCCCCTCATCACTTCACGTTACAGCAGCATATCTGGATGTCTAAGGGCCTCTTCAGGTGCTTCTGTGGAAATAGTTTCTTCCACAATAATGCTAGTGTAATGGAGTTAGGGTTGTATTGAAATAGTAGGGTGATTTTTTTTTTTAAGGAGTGAATTTAATTTCAAAGAATTAAAGGAAAATTTGGGCATTCTGTCTATTAAATCCCTGTTCCACACACATTGCCATGATCAAACATGCATATATATTGTGGAGGTTCTGAAATGTTTTGTGTTGAAATACAGGAGGGATGTGCACATGCTTGGAAGTCACTTTCCCCTGAGAACTCTAATAATCCTTCACTGGTCATTTTAAAAACGAGGGATTGCAGCAAAGTTAGCTCGCCCTATGATGCAGCACACGTACATTTGGATTCAGCTTGTGTAACACATGCCACCCTGATGAGATTTGAAACAGCCAAGACATGAACACCTGGGAATGAGAACAAAAGAAGTTCTGACATCATCTTCATAATGGTGATCAAAAATATATCTTGTTATTGATACGTAAAGTGACAGAACCGCTGACACACAAATCGGTTTGAAAGCACAAGAATTAGCTGGTGACATTCTGATCTGTGCAAATAGGTGATGCTATTTACATTTAACGCGTTTAAAAATCAGCTACTGCAAATACAGAGCAGTGTACTTGAACTACAGAAATGCCATCACTCTCCCTGACTCAGTGATAATGGTCTAATAGGTGCTATACATAGTGAAAGTGCAGCAGAAGCTCTACAGTGCAGGCTAGAAACCAGTGATGGGAGCGAAAGCAACATACATCTTAAAACAAATTCAAAACAGCACCTGAATTAAAAAAACAAAACAAGCTTTTAAAATGCCAAGTTTGATGTAACCAAAGTAGAGAATAAGTGGTCGTGGCGGTTTTCAGCTTAAGAAATCAAAGATAAAAGCTTCAGTGTGAGACTAACTTTCTCCCTCCCTCTCTCTTTGCCACATACGTGCATAGAAGTTCATACCCCCACAGTCTGTCTCAACCAGCATGTTTTCCAGGGAAAGTTTTTCTCCCAGTATTCTCAAGTAAAACCAGTACAGAGGTCTGAGCTCACATGGTCGAAAGCAGAATATTGCTAGTAGGTAAACTGTGGTTCTGTGTTGGGATGGATTCCCTCTAGTCATTGCAATGTCTCCTGACAACTTGTTGCTTCTTCCAGGCATGTCACTGTGTATCTCCTCAAGCAGGACATGCTGTCACACCTCCGTCATTAGAAACCTTTCAGGGTGCTAGGAGCAATCCTGAGCCACTCTGTGCGTCTGATCTGGTCTGTCTATAGAGTTAGCTTAAGCTACTATGGCAGAGGTCCTCAAACTGGGCCACACCTCCCTAGGGGAGGCGGAGGAACATTCGGGGAGGCCCAGCTGGGGCCCCGGCCAGCGCCGCCCAGCTCCGCTCCTGGCCCCAGGACCCCAGCTGCTGGCCTCCGCTCCACTCTTGCCCCCAGCTGTGGCCCCAGCCTCAGCCCCCTTACTCCTGTCCACGTCCCCCCGCTCCCGGCCCTGGCTCGGTTGGGCGGAGAAGGATAAGGTGGGGTGCAAGGTAAAAAGTTTGGGGACTACTGTAATACGGGGTGAGACCAATCTCTACCACTGTTTGTAGGTGACACCCTGGTCAATGCTGCATCCTGCCAACACTGAAATACTAATAGGCCTGTGGTAGGCAGGCTCCCACGGCTGCTTAAGAGAGCATTAAACAGCACAGAATGGAACGTGCCTAGAGGGTTGGATGTATCTTAGAGCGCGAGAGAGGTTGTGGGGTAATAAACTGAAGTGTCAGGAGGCAAATCTGACAGGGGGCTAGTGTTCAGACAGCAGAAGCATGGGCCCTGCCTCACACCAAATACATTGTACAATCTAAATGGACAGGTACGCAACTACCGAGAGACACCAACTGATTTGGATGACCAAGGGTGAAACGGTTATAGGAGAAGCACTTCTTTCTTGGGTGGTTAAAAAGGGAGACAGATACACAAAATCTTAGTTGTGTGAGGCTGGTTAAAAGATAGGAAACAAAGTGTAGGAATAAATGATGAGTTTTCACAGCGGAGAGCAATAAATAGGAGGGTCCACCAAAGATTTATACTAGGATCAGTGAAGTTCAATGTATTCATAAATGGTCTGGCAAAGGGGTGAGCTGAGACATAGTAAAGTTTGCAGACTGCGAAGAGCTACAAAGGGGATCTCACAAAACTGGATGACTGGGCTCAAAATGGCAGATGAAATTCAATGTAGTTAAATGCAAAGTAATGCACAATGGAAAGCATAATCCCAGCTGTACATACAAAATGATGGGGTCTAAATTAGCTGTTAGCACTCAAGAAAAGATCACGAAGTCATCATAGATGGTTCTCTGAAAACATTTACTCAATATGCAGTGGCAGTCAAAAAAACTAACAATGTTAAGAACCATTAGGAAAGGAATAGTTAATAAGACAGAAAATACCACAGTGCTGCTATATAAATCCATGGTATCCTCACACCTAGAATACTGCATGCAGTTCTGGTCTCCCCGTTTCACAAAATATATATATGTTAGAATTGGAAAAATTACAGAGAAGGGCAACAAAAATGAATGGAGGTATGGAACAGCTTCCGTAGGAGGAAAGAATAAAAAGACTGGGACTGTTAAGCTTGGAAAAGAGTGGACGTGATAGGGGTTTATAAAATCTCGACCATGGTGTCGAGAAAGTAAATAAGGACGTATTATTTACCCCTTCACATAACACACAAACCAGGGGTCACCCAATGAAGTTATTCGGCAGCAGGTTTAAAACAAACGTAAGGAAATATTTCTTCACACAACCAATCAACACTGTGGAAGTTCTTTCCAGAGAATGTTGTGGAGGCCAAAAGTATAACTGGGTTCAAAAAAGAACGAGATAAGTTCATGGAGGATGGGTCCATCAATGGCTATTAGCCAGGATGGTCTGGGACGCAACCCCATGCTCTGAGTGTCCCCAAGCCTCTGACTGCCAGAAGCTGGGGCTGGATGACGGGGGATGGATCACTCAATAATTGCCTTGTTCTGTTCCATCTCGCTGAAGGATCTGGCACTAGCCATTGTAGGAAGACATGATTCTGGGCTAGATAAATCATTGGTCTAACCCAGTATAGCCGGTTAGCTCTCTTTGAGAGCTAGGAGTCTCTATACATTTAATTTCAATACTTGGTACATTCCTAGTACACCTAAACAAGCAACACCTAGAAGAACCCCTGGTGCCTTCTACAGTAAATCATGTCTGGGCTCTGTGTTTACCCCTTATAGAACCCTCAAAACCTGCATGTTTAGTAGGCGGTTGCTCGTGTCAGCCATGCTCAGAGAAGAGTGCACTGGATCCAGGATTTGATCTCCTAAATCCACTAACAGGCTCTTGATGGACGTTAGGTAAAGCCTTTAACTTGTTCAGACGTGGTATTTCATCAGAGTTGGAAATGTATGCTTTTTTTATACCTTGTTTTTTATAATGCTCACCTTATTTGGAAGTTGTTGTATGTTCCTTGTTGGTCCTGGCCTCATTGCCTCCAGATGGTAAAGAAGAATGTCATTCAATACCAAAAGGAGAGTTTTTGTTTACAAGGGTGTGTCTGCCATCATTTCTCCCATAGATTTGAATCCTATACTCTATGGAGGAGTGAGCAGAGACCTATGAGGATGTTAAGTCAGCAGAACAGTAATTAACATAATTATATGCAAAATTCTGAATGATGCATGACCCAGAATATGCTCTAGCTCTCTCTCCCAGAACTACATTGATTTGCAAAGTAACAGAAGAAAGACTTGTTTAGCTGTATTTTCGTTAATAAAGTGGGCAGATGTGGCTGACTACACACAGGGAGCAGATCTGCTAAGTAAAAATACACCATTTTTTTACAGTCCTTTTTCTGTCCATAGTCACTTTTTAAAAACACAAAGGATTATTTGTAGATCACTGAGAAATGTTAAATGACTTCATTGAATATTCTGTTACTATGCAGAGATGTGAGAACAAAAAGATGCAGACAAAAGAATTCCTTTGCATCTGCTCGTTCTCCTCTGGGTATCAAAGACAAATAACAAATGGGGGGAGCACTTGCTGGGACCTTTGGATAAAAGGAGAGCTAGGCCTTTCAGTAGGGAGAAAAGATGAGTTGGGGGAGGCAGGTGAACCGCCTGCTATTTCAGAAATGGGGACAGGGAACAACTATTCTCTGCAGGCTGTGAGACAGAAGGGCAAGAATGGGCATAAACAGCAATGGGGAAAATGCAGGTTAAGTATTACATTAGCAGAAGCCCTGTGCGAACAGGTTGGGTGATGAGACCTGTTGCAAAGGGACGTTGCAGATCCATACACACTAGAGGTGTTAAAGCCAAAGACCATGAAGTCTCTCGTATTGTACTGCTGGGGGATGAGGAAAACACCCCTTCTACAGTCCGACCCCTCCTAGACAGAACAGCCCTGTGATTCCGGCTTGCCATTTACAACCCAACAGTGATGGAAAAGTGAATCATACAAGTGGCTTCACCAAGACATTTTCTAGTTATTAACATCTGAGCAGCTCTTCTGAGGTGTCTGAGATTTGTTATAGAATCTTTCCTATTCAACTCCTGACATACACATCTGAATTTATTTTCTTACTGATCAACTTTAAAGGTATGTAATCATGCGAAACATACACTGTTGACAGCACAATTTTAATTCTTGCCAGCCACTCGACAGGCAGTCGGTATAACAGGAGCAGAGTGCAGATTCTCACTGTCCCCTTGGTTTAATAGATTCACTGCTATCACAGTTTCATTAATTGCCTCACCTCTAAACACAGTATTAAAATGTTATCAGCCTCTTACGGGCTGTTTCCTATTCTTACCATGCTCAGGTGCCGCTGCAGAGGAGGGCTGGTTCAGGTTCTATTATAGGACAACTAACTGTGAGCTCTTTAGACCAGGGACTTTCTCTTATTCTGTTGTGTACGATGGGCCCTGATTTTGATTGAAATCTGAGTGCTACTGCAATATAAATAATAAATTTAAAATGTTTATTAAAGCTAATGTTAAAAAAATTATATAATACACAGGTTAAGAAAATAGTGTCTGTACATCTGGGTATAGTGCTTAGATTATCCACAAATACAAAGTTTATTTTAAAAGTCATAAGATACATATAGTGCATAATCAGCAGTAACCCAAATTAAGGTGAATAACAAACCAGAGCTTGTAGGCACAAACAGGACCCCACAACCAGGTCCTTCTGGGGGGCAGGGAGATTAAACCCCAAACTTGGGGCTCCCTCCTCTTCCCCAGCCCACTCCAAACTGAAACCCCCTCCAGCAGTCTCACTCAGCCTCCCCCCAGCTCCTCCCCCAGCCTTTGTCCAGTTTCCCAGGCAAAGGTGTCACCTGGCCCCATCCCAGCTCAGGTTACAGGCTCAGGTATCATCGCTCAAATAAAGTCATCCCCTGCTCTCCCTTCCCCCCTGCAGCCAGTCCCAGTAAAACTAGACGACATTCCCAGGTCAGTCCGCCCCGCTCCCTACTGCGTCACATCGGGAATCACGGACAGATCTAGAAAAGGGGATTTTCAGGCACTTACTATGCCACATGACTGGATTTTTGGGACTTCCCAACCCTAGTGAACAGCACGGTGCTGTGTGTGTAAACCTTGAGGCAGGTCCCCTTGTTTCAATGCATCATGTTTAAAATATGTTGGTCATCAATATTTAAATGGGTTCAATTAGACATTCAAACATATTACAGAATGCCGCTACTAAGAGCCGCAGTATGAAATACAATAGCACTCCGGTGATACAGTTATGGCATCATGGTTAATGACCAAAATATTAAAGAACTTATTGAAGTTCAATCATCAATCAAGGTAAATTGAGTCTTGTGGCAAAGAATACAAATGCGTTCTTTTTATACTGCATGAATACAAACCACCCAAGCTCTGCTCACACTTGTTTCTATGGTTATCTGCATGTGAACAGCTGGGTGAGACATTGGGGGGGGAGGGGAGAGGAAGGAGTGATAATTAACTTTTCATTTACTAATTACTAGCTGGAATTATCATGATAATCCTGATTACTGGATTAGTTCTCACATTCTTCCTTCCTTCTTTCCCAATGTCACAAGCACAAGCAGTGTCTCAAGCACTGTACTTGGCACGGTGATTGCTGGGGAGTTCTTTGATGTCCCTGGGTTTGTTGCAGTAGAACTTTTTTTCTTTTTTTAAATCAGTCTTTCTGCAATCAGTGTTTCCCTGAAATATTTAAACGTGAGTGAGAGGGTCTCCGTGAGTCACAGCAAGATTATCATAATAATCACGGTATCCTTGTAGTAGTATCTTCCTCGCCTGCTGTTTGGACCACCTCTGCTGGTTCCCTCTCATCTTCCACCTCCATGCCAAGGTTCTTCTCCTTGCCTTCAAGGCTCTTGCACAACTTTTCCTCACCAAGATCTTCGCTCTTGCTTTTTATGTCGTCCTTTAGCTTGGCCAGTAATGCCAGCCTCACCAGTCCCTGTATTTTCCTCTCCCTTTGCGTGCATGCTGTCCCTGTGCATGGAGCTCCCTGTGCTTGGAGGAGGTTGTGAAAGCTAGGACTATAACAGCGTTTAAAAGAGAACTGGATAAATTCATGGAGGTTAAGTCCATAAATGGCTATTAGCCAGGATGGGTAAGGAATGGTGTCCCTAGCCTCTGTTTGTCAGAGGATGGAGATGGATGGCAGGAGAGATCACTTGATCATTACTGTGACATTGTGCAGTCTATATGGTTTTATAAAAACACATTATATTCACTTATTATCATAACAGGGATAGTTTTATAAAGATTTGATAATAAGTGAATATAATGCAACTGGGATATACTTCGTGCAAAAGGTCTCTTGTAAGGTATCATTACAAAGCTCATAATCTACTGAGTGTGATCATCCTATTTGTAGAAATGTACCACTCTTGTATCTAAAACTAGAAATATAAAACATAACTCTGAGGGCCTATTGTAATTATGTAAAGTGTGGGCCATTAATGATGGTTTGGAATCTTGATGACTCCCATTAACCAGGACCATTGTCTGCAGATGGCTGTGTTTACCTGTGAGTCTTCCTGTATATTTGTGTGCTGGCAAGTGGGCAATGAAGTCTTGCAGTGACATGTGATCATGTCACCTGAACTGGAATCCATCTTTAACCTGGTGCTTTTCCAGTGAGGGGGGGTGGAAACCCAGAGGGACAAAGGGTTCCCGCCTTATGCAAAAGATATATAAAGGGGTGGAAGAGAACAAAGGGAGGGAGGAGCCATCATGAAGAATCCCCTAGCTATCACCTGAGCTGCAACAAGAGCTGTACCAGGGGAAAGAATTGTGCCCAGGCCTGGAAGGTGTCCAGTCTGAGAAAAAGCTTACTGAAGCATCTCTGAGGGTGAGATTATCTGTATTCAGTTTGATTAGACATAGATTTGCGCATTTTATTTTATTTTGCTTGGTGACTTAATTTGTTCTGTCTGTTACTACTTGGAACCACTTAAATCCTATTTTCTGTATTTAATAAAATCACTTTTTTCCTTATTAATACATACTCTGAGTTAATTAATACCTGGAGGAGCAAACAACTGTGCATATCTCTCTATCAGTGTTATAGAGGGCGAACAATTTGAGTTTAGACCCCATTGGGAGTTGGGCATCTGAGTGCTAAAGACAAGCACACTTCTGTGAGCTGTTTTCAGGTAAACTTGCAGCTTTGGGGCAAGTGATTCAGACCCTGGGAGCAGACGGGAGTGTCTGGCTCAGCAAGACAGGGTGCTGGAGTCCTGAGCTGGCAGGGAAAACAGAAGCAGGGGTAGTCTTTGCGCATCAGGTGGCAGCTCCCAAGGGGGTTTCTGTGATCCAACCCGTCACAATTACCTGTTAGGTTCACTCCCTCTGGGGCACCTGGCATTGGCCACTGTCGGTAGACAGGATACTGGGCTAGATGGACCTTTGGTCTGACCCAGTACGGCCGTTCTTATGTTCTCCCTATCTCAGTGCCCCAGGCATCCAGCCATTCTTCATTAAAAGTTCTCTCTGGGGCCCACAAGTGCCAACATGTGTCAGTTAAAGCCCCTCTAAGTTCGCACCATTCTCCGGATCTGCCAACATGCTGTGTCCTCAGCATGTTTTACTTGGGATGCTCCTCAGGGCTGGGAGCCGGTCTCTCTGTTTTTGTACAGCACTCAGAACAATGTTAATAATAATCTAATATCCTCTCCAGACACTGCAGTTGGTTTCTGGTCATATAAACTGGTGAGAACAAAGAGACATTTCAAATAAACAGTGTGTGCATGAAACTCCCCTCTGAACAGCAAAACCCATGTTCTCAATAGCAGTGTGACCCTCCATTCCTCCTGTTACTGTCAGGACTGCCTTTCATTTCTCTGGGTCCATCTCCTCCCCCTCTCAGTGAGGGTGACCTTTGAAGAACTTTACTGCTTATCTCTATCCTCCATTCGGGATTCTACTCTGTTGCACTTTGTTACTTTCCCGAGGCACACAGCATTACCTACATGGAGACAGGCAGGCTTTTCTCTCACCTGATTCACCGCAGCTCTGCCCCAAGACTGAGTCTGTCTGTGTGCAGGAGCATTAGCGATCTAACGGGCACTAATGATAAACACTGATCTCCTCTCAGGCTGCCTATGCAAATTTTATTTTACGCTCTTAAAATGCAAAGCGAGAACGAGCCATTTCTTACCTCAAGGACAAAAAGCTGGCACCTCAGGCTATGGTTACCTCCTCTGAAACTTTGCCAATACTGAGAATATACATCTGAAAATGGCTGTAGTAAGACTTACATTGTTACATTTAATAAAAATAGCCTCATTAAACATTTTCTTGAAAAGACTAAAATAGACTCTCAGATTAATAATTAATTTTTCCTACACACACTGCTCTCCATCCTGTTCTTCAAACTAGCTTCGCATATATGTGACGTAAGTGTCTGAGCACTATATATGGACGATAGGAGAGGACACTCCAAAAAACTCCTCTGGTGCTAGAGAACTGGGGTGGGTGTTAAAGAGAAGATGGGTCAGCCACTCTCCATGTGGATGCGGATTATTGGAGAGATAACAGCTGCTTGGACCCCCAGCCAGGTGCCACCAAAGCTACTATCACAATATGGCAATCTACTGTTCATAGCTTAATTAACCCCTTAGTCCCCCCTTATGGCTGCGTCGTTTGCAGCTTGTTTATTCTGAAATGTGGACAAGTGAAACTCCTGCACACTATTGAACGTCAGTCTGCATCCTGTAGGCGAGTAATGCCGGATCGGTGAATGCGGCGCAAACCGGAGTCATTTACATACTTTAGTAGCAAATCATCATCTCAACCTTTGTAGACAGTTTCCAAAAATTAATTAACTGGCTCGTAAATTCCTGTTTTGCTTCTGTGAACAGGATGGCAGACTGAGCCTCTGCACAGGGAAAAACAGCACTGTTCTGATGGGTGATGTGAAGGCTCCAGATGCTTTGAGGTTCAGGGTAATTACTGATGTATCAAGGTGGCCGGCGCTCGTTAGCACCAGGACATAAAAGTGGTGGTAGTCTCTCTTTGGCCAAAGGAAACTACAGAGCTAGTGCAGTGAGGTCCTGTGAGGAAGCTGTAGGAACAGCCCAACTCAGAAGATGCTCACGCTAAGGTTTATGTTGTGTTATTGTTTCTGACTTAACAAGTCAGACAAGAATGGAAGGGGTGAGTTTGGACATTGACTCTGGGACCATGTCATCTGTTGGTGGTAGAGCATTAACGATAACCACCAATGCTCAGCCCGTTTATACACGGTGTGGAACTGAAAATGGAAGTCTCACAAGAAACCAGAATAAGGATGGGCATTGTACGTAGTTGTTGGCTCTCATGTCATCAGACTTCCAAAATAGAAATGTTTCTAAGGTTGTCAGAGAGAAATTGGCAAACCCAAAAGCAGGAAAGATATGGCTGAACACACCAGCTGACAGAAACTGCTGTCACATTTCTACAGTTGTCAGTTAGGACGAGAAGAAAATCTAGTACAGAACTGCCAGCACATCTGGCATAAATTAAATATGAGCAGCTGTCCTCCAAACTGGCCAGTTACCTATTAGCCAAGAACAAACTTCATAGAAGAGGCGACAGGTAACAGATGGTGTGAGCATGTAACTTACTTATATTGGTTGCCACTGCCAGTCAAATGCCCTTCATGAAAGGGCCTCCTTTTCATCTGCACTGTCAAGCCTTTAGGAGTCTTGTTCCGGGCTAGCTATGTGTACCTCACCACAGCCATTCTCATGGCACCTGATGCTGATGTGCTAGGCTTTATAGAGGACTCTGAGATGCCTTGGCACAGTAAGGGGGGAGGGATAGCTCAGTGGTTTGAGCATTGGTCTGCTAACCCCAGGGTTGTGAGTTCAATCCTTGAGGGGGCCACTTAGGGATCTAGGGCAAAATCAGTACTTGGTCCTGCTAATGAAGGCAGGGGGCTGGACTCCATGACCTTTCAAGATCCCTTCCAGCTCTAGGAGATAGGCTATCTCCAATAATTTAATTTAAAAAAAAAAAAGGTATCTAAGTATCTGTGCTAGTTTCAGCTGGAAAATTATTCTTGCAGAAAGAAGAGATGGCCAAAAGTTCATGTGAGCAGCACTTCACACTCACTGGCACCAAGACTCAGAACAAACTACTGTTTGGTGCAAGCTCTGTTCTAGGCAGGAGCCATATTGGCCACAATGAAGCAGAGGATGATTAGTTCAGAATAAATGGAGCCCTCAGAGATGGGAAGCACAAATATTCATCCTCCTGTCATCACCGTCGGCGTTTCTTCTGGTGAGGCACGGGGCACATCCATAGATTCCTAGATTCCAAGGCCAGAAGGGACCATTGTGATCATCTAGTCTGACCCCCTGTATAACAGAGGCCAGAGAACTGCCCCATAATAATTCCTAGAGCAGATCCGTTAGAGAAACGTCCAATCTTGAGTGGAAAAATTGCCAGTGATGGAGAATCCACCAAGGCCCCTGGTAAATTGTCCCAGTGGTTAATTACTCTCACCGTTGTAAATGTACACCTTATTCCCAGTCTGAATTTGTCTAACTTCATCTTCCAACCTATTCTTCACTTCCATCTCTTGCCAGCTGTTCCCAGAGGGCCCGTTTGATGAAGCAGACCAAATTCCCTCTAGCTATTTTGCCTTGTTGTGAGCTGCCGCCTTTCCATACTGATGAAATGACTGTGTCTGCTGATGGAGATTCCTGTTACTTAATGCTTGTGTCTCCTTGTTTCCCTTTCCTGTCTTCCCGCTTAATAGCCATGATTGTTTTTATCAAGCTTTTGTATTGAAACCTCTTCCCAAATTCCTTACCTCACTGCTTGCCAGTAACTCATGTGCATATAATCATTCAGTTCATATAGCTTGTGTATCACTTCATTTTGGTTCCTAGTCGGACTCTTCCACTCCAGAGATCTGTTTTTAAGTCGTGCCCCGCTGGTGCAGTCATCTCTTTCCCATCAGCCCCAGAACCGATGTAAAAGATACGCATACACCCTAATCAAGGCATCTCTCAATCTTCTTTTTGATAAACTGGATAGACAAGGGGGGGGTGAGGTCATATCTTTTATTGGATCAACTTCTGCTGGTGAAAGAGAGAAGCTTTCAAGCTCCACAGAGATCTTCTTCGGGTCTGGGAAGGTGTCATGGCTAAATACAGGGTGGAAGAGAAAAGGAATCCACACATGTTGCAAGAGACCATTCAAGGGAAAGTGGCCTTGTCTACACTGCCACTTTACAATGCTGCAACTTTCTGGCTCAGGGGTGTGAAAAAACACCCCCCGAGCACTGCAAGTGGCAGTAACGAACCGCACTCCCGGTGCTGGGAGCTACTCCCCTTGTGGGGGTGGGTTTTTTATAGCGCTGGGAGAACTCTCTCCCAGTGCTGGTGCCGCAACTACAAAAGCACATTAAAGTGCTGCCGTGAAAGTTGCTAGTGAAGACATGCCCTAAGTCTCTCACTCTGCGGCATTTTCCTCCAGCTCTCAAATAATTTTTGTGTTAGCCTTCCCAGCTTTGCAACATCCAGTAGAACCTCAGAGTTACAAACATCTCGGGAATGGAGGTTGTTCGTAACTCTGAACAACACTTATGATTATTCTTTCAATAGTTTACAACTAAACGTTGGCTTACTACAGCATTGAAACTTTACTTTGCCGAAGAGAAATGCCACTTTTAACCATCTTAATTTAAATGAAACAAGCACAGGAACTGTTTCCTTACCTTGTCAAATCATTTTTTTAAACTTTCCCTTTATTTTATAGTGGTTTACATTTAACACGGTACTGTACTGTATTTGCTTTGTGTCTGCTGCTGCCTGACTGCGTACTTCCAGTTCCAAATGAGGTGTCTCGTTGACTGGTCAGTTCCTAACTCTGGAGTTTGTAATTTTGACGTTCTACTGGGCTTTTTAAAAATGAGGACACCAGAACTGGACACATTATTCCAATATAGGTCTTACCAATGGCTTACACAGAGGTAGAATCACCTTTCTTTTCCAACTCGCATCCCACTGGGAGCTCACATGGAGTTGCTTGTCTGCTAGGGGTATGCCTACATAGCAAAAAAAATCCTCACAGCAGCGAGTCTCAGATCCTGGGTCAACAGACTTGGGCTCACGCGATGGTGCTAAAAAGAGCTGTATAGACATTTGGGCTCAGGCTAGAGCTTGGGAAGGAGGTGGGTTTCAGAGCCCTAGCCCAAATGTCCACACCCTATTTTTAGCCCCTGTGGTGCAAGTGTCACAAGCCCCAGTCTGTAGACCCAAGCGCACTGCAGCGGGGTTTTGGTTTTGCTGTGTAGATGTACCCAGGACACTAACTCCTTTCCAGAGTCACCGCTCAGGAGAGAGTCCCCCATTCTGTAGGTGTGGCCTACACTCCTTGTTTCGAGCTGTATGACATTACATTTGGCTGTATTAAAATGCATTGTTTGAATGGGCCGAGCTTATCAAGTGATCCAGATAGCTGCCTGACTTCCCAGCCCGTCCTCAGTGTTATTTCTCACTCCACCAGTCTGTGCGCCATCCACAGATCTGATCAGCAGTCAGTTTATATTTACTTCCAGATCATGGATAAAAATACTAAACAGCATCAGCCCTACTACTGATCCCTGCGGGACCCCGCCGCATTCTTGCAGCTTCAAAAACGTGTGATGAGTATCTCCAGACATAACCAGCCAACCTTCCAGAGGTATTCCAAGGCAGGTTAATAAACCAAATGAAGGAGTGTCTGCTTCGGGCACTTTGAGATATGACATTCCAAAAACATTTGAAGAGTTTTCACAAAGGGGGAGGAGGGGATTTGTTTTTCAAGACCTCCCATACTGTCTCTTAAACACCTTGTTCAATTAACTGAAGACTTCCCTCAAAATTCCTCCATTGGCAGCAGTCTGTACATGAGACTTCTGCAGTTGAAAACTGGGGATCTAATTACAATCGTAACTGTACAGTCACTGCAAGATGTCTTTGTCTCGCTATACACATAACTGGACTTTGAAATATTTCCTGTTGTCTTTTGTACCACTGGAAGCATCAAGATAAACATTCCCCCAAAAGGATTATCTTATCATTAGTTGTAGTGAAGTTTGTCCTTTTGACATTTAGGACTGACAGCGACCTTATAGCTATGTGAGTGAAATTAAACACACATTAGCAGGAAATTGCTGTTCTAAAGTATAAAAGATTGATGGCCCAAAGAGCTCCTTACAGTTGCACTATTTTGTTTTTCAGTACATAAATCTGCAGAAAGAATTACCATGTGTAGTGTGTACAATAGAAAATCTAGTGCAACTGTTAAAAACTTTGAGACTTTTGATAATTGCAAAGCACATCGCACTGTGTTTCTGCTAGTACATGAACTTCCTGAATAGTGCAATAAATGGAGCTATGAAGTCTTAAGATTATAGCTTTATAGAAAGAAGCATAGCATGCCTTCCTCTGCATTATGTATTCCCCTTCTTCTGTTCACCCCTCATGCAGGGTTTTAGAGACCGAAAAGATGTGCAGTTATGTTAGCAAAGATCATAGCCTGCAATCAGACAAGATTCCATAGAGCTAAGTCTTCATAATTAGAAAAGGGAGCAGAGTGCCTGTTGGGTTTCTATAGTATGAAGCTGGTATTAGAAGCCTCCAAACTTAAGCAGTGCAGCATACTTCAGAATGAGTCCATCTGGGAGGGCTGCTACCTGTATTTCAATCAAGTGTGGCCATTATTCTTGGTTTCCCTTTTGCTTCACTTCACCATTGTCCTGTCTTTTCTGTTTTTGGGGAGTCAGTTTTTCAGGCGGGAAGATTGGTATGTTTCTGCTAGCTGCAGCCACCAGCCATGGCCTGAGATCAGCTTGTGTGGATGTGCTTCAGTTCCTTTACACCAGTGCATATCCATAGTGTAGAAGAGACCCTAATGTCTGCCAGCTTGGGCTAAACTGGGCTCTGTCTTCTTTATCTCTGGCCAGCTGTGCGGCAGCATCATTTCCTGCTGGGTCCGTTGTAGAAGATACTAACTTTTAATCAAAGGCCATTGGCAGACGCCAGTGGAGTTGTGCAGTTGAGCTTGGTTAAACAGAATATCTGTCAAAGGGCTATTCGAGTTAAAGACACTCCCCCTCCCTGAGAGGAGTGATTCAGAGAGTGCCTCCCAGAGTGAAATCAGCGACAACTGACAGGCTCCCTATCTTCGTAAATCCCCAATCATTGTAACACACACTCAGTGCCGCGGGCCAGTGCTGTGCCGGCTGCCACACCAGCCTGGCGGCTACCACAGCTGCAATACCAGCACTTCGTGCACGTGTCCATTTCCAAAGGGATGATTTCCTGTGCGTTAGGCTGAGGGATGCTGCTTTCAAAAAGGTGGAGTGATGCATGCAAGTTCGGACTTTAACTCCTCCCAGCTGGAATCTGGGCTCAGATCTGGCTGAAGCAGCTGACGTGAGTTTGGTGGTCATGTCCTACTCCCTGATTTGTTCATATTATTAAACAGCTGCAGCAATGGCAACTTCTGTACAGGAGAAATCCACAGTGGAAATAACCTGACCTGCAGTAAACCCTATTTCCAGCAGCATCGGCAGAGCTCTGTGAGGGAAGGCTAGAATAGCAGGGGAGCTGCAGGTTGAAATTGAGGGCCGTTGGCAGAGATGTGTGAGGAACCACTTGTAGGAATAAGAGCGGTGAGCTCTAGGTAATGGTAGAAGAACAAAGAGGAGCCAGGGAATTCTAGACCAGTTACAGTTTAACTTAGGCACCTGGAAAGATACTGGAACAAATCATTAAACAGTCAGTTTGTGAACGCCATCCTAGAAGATTATAGGGTTATAAATAATAGCCAACATGGATTTGTCAAGAACAAATCATGCCAAACTAACCTAATTTTCTTCTTTGACAGGGTTACTGCCCTAGCATGTAAGGGGGAAGCTGTAGATGTGATGCATCTTAATTTTAGTAAGGCTTTTGACACAGTCCCACATGAGGTTCTCATAAGCAAGCTAGGGAAATTGATCTAAATTAAATTACTATAAGGTGGATGCAAAAGTGGTGGAAAGACTGAACTCAAAGTAGTTATCAATTGTTTGCTGTCAAACTGGGGGGACGTCTCTAATGGAGTCCCACAGGAGTGGGTCTGATACTATCCAATATTTTCATTGATGACTTGGATAATGGAGTGGAGAGTGTGCTAATAAAATGGATGGATGGACCAAGCTGGGAGGGTTTGCTAGCACTTTGGAGGACAGGATTAGAATTCAAAACAACCACGACAAACAAATTGGAGAACTGGTCTGAAATCAATTAGGTGAAATTCAATAAAGACAAGTGCAGGTCTGGAATAGGCTTCTAAGGGAAGTTGAGGAATCCCTGTCATTAAAGATTAAGAACAAGTTGGACAAACGCCTGTCAGGGAGGGTCTAGGTTTATTTGGTCCTGCCTCAGCACAGAGTGCAGGACTTGTTGATCTCTGGGGGTCCCTTCCAGCATGACATTTCCATGATTCTGAGACCATTGGCTGGATACAGGAGTTTTTGTGTCTAGCAGTGTGTAATGTAATGGGATATAGCCAATGTGATCAATCTCTCACTTTCCTGGGCATGTCATTAACTCAGATTTTAATGGCTGGTGAAATGTAAGCTTGAAAAACCATCTTTTCTAGCAAATCTAGTACTGCTGACCCTCCTGTTTCTATGTTGTGTTGCACTTGCGTACCCTGCAGCTTCTGTTTTATTTCTGGATTAAGGATGTGAAATTTTCTTCGTTTTAGGATCTTAAAAAACCAGAGTAGCTAAAGAGCTGCAGCACAGAGGTTGATTCCTCTGGAAAGTGTCATGTTTAAAGCTAATGTTGACTGAATTTGTGTGGTGCTCAGGACGTGGATTGCTTCTAATGGCCAGGGTGCTCCACACTCTAGGGGAGGAAGAGAAGCATGAAAGGTGCAGGTGAGCTGAAATAAAATGTTCAGGTTTTTTTTAAGTGTGTCTTTGTAGCAAAGGGAATTTCTCTCCCTAAAACTAGTGACAGGGATTCCTCATGGCATGGTGAGCTGGTTGAAGATGGGTCTTCAAGTAGGAAAAGGGCTATCTGCAGTTTCACTCTTTCTGTTTCTTGCAAGTCCTCTTGTATGGAATTTAGATGGGTTTTAATGAGGTATGGAGTCACTCTGAGGAAACTGATGACTCTGCTCACTTTTCTGTGAAAGGAGGGTCTGGAGCCTTTTCTTTGTTCCTTATGTACACTATCAGATCTGATTGCAGAAACCTGATGAGGCTCTTAACCTGGGCCCCACAGAAACGACCACTCTGGCCTTCTCTTTATCCATCTTGTGTCTGGGCCAAGTTTTTACTGCAGCCCATCACACTCGGTGTTTTCTGACAAAAGGCAGCCGAGGCCCCCTTTGTTCTATTAGCTCCTTAATTGGTGCCATGTTTTCTAGGTGGAATTGAAGACTTTCCCATGCAGATATAAAAGGATTGGAGGTGGCCACTCTCACCAACTCAGCCTTAAAGTGTGTCATTGCAGGGCCAACTGTGGTCTAGTGGAGTAAGCAGGCTGCTGGAAGTCAGGAGACCTGAGTTCTACACCACACCTGGACCTTGGGTTTCACCTCTTCTTCCCTCCTTTTCCACATCAGCGAAAGGGGGCTAACAATACAGTGGCAAGTGCTTTGAGACTGGCTGCTGGAAAGCGCTCTGACTGCTTCCAGTGTACCATTTACTGTTGGTTTGTGTTTGCTCAAAGTCTGGAACCAGACAATCCAAGGAGGAGGTGGGGAACCAGAATAGCTTCAGACAAGGGGTCGGGACTCCTTGGGGGTCGTGCGCTTATTACGTGGGGGTCGCGAGCGGTCAGCTTCCACCCCAAACCCCGCTTTGCCTCCAGCATTTATAATAGTGTTAAATATAAAAAATGTGTCTTTAATTTGGGGGGGGGGGGCACACTCAGAGGCTTGCTGTGTGAAAGGGGTCGCCCATACAGACGTTTGAGAACCACTGAGCTAGAGCTCTTAGGAAGGGCTGTATATGTGCTCTGTATTCCCCGAGCACTGATCCCATCTGTTCAAGCCACTAGAGAAGCCAGCAGGTGTGAATTTTTCATTGCCGTTTCTTCATCATTCCTCATGGCATGGTGAGCTGCAGCTTTGCTGACTTTCACCGCTTCATAGCAGGAAAGGTCAGGAACCTCATAAGCGAGGGGAGCCGAGGAGTGGGGAAATGCAGAGCGGCAGTTCGGGCAGCTGATCCTTTTTGGCTTTAGAGCACGAATGAATGTTCTGTCATGGTCCTGTGAATATTTCAGGAAGCATTCTTCTCCTGCCTTCCTGGGCCTCCGAGTTACCAAGGTTACCTGACATGACTTTCCTGAGAGAGGTAGCTGCAGGTTGGTTGGTCTAGCGCGCCTGCCTCCCCCTGATTGCGCCAGCAAAGGCCACTCAGCGAGGGGCATCACCTTCCATTCTCTCCATCCAGCTGCCGCTGCCTCCCTTGCTCCCTCTCCACTGCTGCCTGAGGTGTCAGTTATTCCCTTTCATTTTATTTTTTGGAGTAAGGATCATTTTAATTTTGTTTTGCTTGCATAACCTGGGCTGTTATCATCTGACTAATTACTCACACATTTTCCTTCAGACAGCAAATGGGAGAGATAAAGCTGCAGCGGGTTTATGTGATTTCTGCTTATCAAGTTACTGTAATTATTTGAAGAATGGCTTAAAATTGTATGGAGCAATGAATTTAATTATGAGTTTGCAGTGATGCCTTCTGCTGCATGGGGCTCGCAAGTGGGCAAGTTTATTAGAGGCTCTTCGCAAACTGACAGCAGGCGAGGATGACAGCTAGTTCCTTGCAAAGAGAGGTTCTGACATGTTCACATGATGCCAGGAGCGGGGAACAGGGGC
Source organism: Chrysemys picta bellii (assembly GCF_011386835.1). Classification (NCBI taxonomy): domain Eukaryota; kingdom Metazoa; phylum Chordata; order Testudines; family Emydidae; genus Chrysemys; species Chrysemys picta. Next base: position 1,115,393 of record NC_088798.1, read on the forward strand.
ATGCTTAGCAGGGCAGCTTGGCAGATTATGAGAACTATCTGTCAGCTTGCCTAGTCCATTTTTAATACCAACCTGAGTAAGACAAAGTATCAGAGCTCTCGCAGGACTCTGTGTGCTGAGGCTTCTTGGCTTCGCTCGGATATTTTCTGCCTCTCCTGCACTGGCACTGCCATGTGCATGGGGGGAAACTGCCCTTTTGCCCAGGCATTAGCGGCTTCCTCTGTGAATGGATTTTATTTCGGAATGAAACCCTTTGGGAGATCAGCATGGGGGTAGCCAGCTACCCAGGCCAGTTCTGAGAATGCTGCCAAACCTGTGGCCACAGGGGCCCCACCTTATCATGACCTGCTCACAATACCAGGGTGTTTGCCATGCCTGCACCATGTGCCGTAGAGTACAAGTAGCTTCATGCTGACAGAGAGCTCCCCTGGCAGGGCCGCCCAGAGGATTCAGGGGGCCTGGGGCAAAGCAATTTCGGGGCCCCTTCCCTAAAAAAAAAGTTGCAATATTATAGAATACTATATTCTCATGGGGGCCCTCGCGGGGCCCGGGGCCTGGGGCAAATTGTCCCACTCACCCCCCTCATTCTTCCCCCCGGGCGGCTCTGTCCCCTGGAGAATCAAGATGTGACCCTTTTGGTTTTGTAGCCTGGTCAAACAAGACTATACATTTCCACACTTCTGATGTTTATTAATAATCAAACACTCAGACACTTGTGTTATTGTTTTGTTCAGCAAAGGCTCTTTCCCAAAGTAGGCTACACAGAAGTTTCTTTTACAAATTTTCCTTTCTTTAAGGGATTGAGGCAGTTTGCGATAATGAGTTGCACCTTGAATACTTGCTTTATTTAAATACTAAACAAGGATATTTATCCATATAATTGAACTCTACCAGATGATATAGCGAATAAATACCTCCAAGCCAAAAGGCATCAGAGCATACTTACGCACACGAGGAAGAAATAGAGGAATACAAAGTTAGTGCCGTCCCCCAGAAGGCCATGGATCTAGTTAAGGCAGGTTCAAGACCCCGAAAGAACCCAGAAAATGAGGAAGTAGGTTGGGTCCATTATACCCCAGGTTTATGTAACTTCATGACTAATGTCTGTGACCATAATGAGATTAATACCTACCTACTATCCATATGTGGCCTTCCAGTCTCCACAACTACACCTTTAATTATGAATATTAATAAAGTACATCACATTTCTGAATAATTTCTATATGTAAATGCGGTCCAACTGCCTAATTACTACCTAGTAGCCAGATTGCTAAGCCCCACCCCCACCCTTCCTTTCTTGCTAAACTCTGCTGTACTGTACCCTTCGTGGTTATTCGTTGATCTCTCAGACTTGTGTGTGCAGAATTTATGACCTGAGGTTATTTTCTTAGGCCTGTAACATTTCAGCTAAAACCCAGCCTTTAGCATAACTACTCCCACAAGGCCTCACACTAATACAACAGGCCTTAATCCTAACAAGCCTCATAACCCACTTATGTTTACCTACTTGCCCCCGGGCGTGTTCAGAACTAATAAGCAATGCACCCCTGTCAATATTATACCCCTGTAGTGTCACTCCACTTACAACAAGGTTAAGATTAGTCATGAGACATAAGCCAATCCTTCTCTTGCTTGACAGAAAATCTCTATCTGCTGCATCCCTAGCTCCCTCCACTTACACTCTCACACCAGTTCTGCTGATTCTCCCCCTGCCCTTCATAAAACTGGCTTCCATCTCCATCCCTACCCAAAGTTGGCATGGCCTGAGATTGACGCAGGTTGGGAAAGAAGATTGCACAGGGACTCTTAGGGTATATCTACACTGCAATTAAAAACCCGTGCAGGCTTGGGCTGTGAAGCGGTTTGGTGGTGGTGTAGATGTTTGGACTCGGGTTGCAGCACGAGCTCTGGGACCCTCCCCGCTTGCAGGATCCTAGAGCCCAGGCTACAGCCCGAGCCCAAATGTCTGTACCACAGTTAAACAGCCCCTTAGCTCCAGCCCCCTGAGCCTGAATCAGCTGGCACAGGCCAGACACAGGCTTTTAATTCCAGTGTAGACATACCCCAGCCCTTGCCGCCAGTGGGCCCAATTGAATGGCTCTGTAGGAAGCCCCAGATCTCCTTGAAGTGGCCCTGCCTGCTGCCTCTTCCGCTGTGCACAGCCTGGGTTAGCTTTGCCTTTCTTGCCAGGGGAGTGAGTGACAATGTATAAATGCAGTTCCAATCGGTTGGCTCGGATCTGTATTTTAATGGGATTCAAATAGGCAGCTAATTGTAGGGTTATTGATTTACAGAAACAGATTGTTGATGCAGGATATCATTTTACATCCTATGCTGCTGCTGCTATTTATATAGTCAAGGGACAAAGATGCATAGAGCATGGTACAAGTGGGTAGGATGTGCTTGAAGTAAAGAGGCAATGCAGGGCAAGGTGCTGGGTGTGCTTTATAGCATAGAATCATAGAATATCAGGGTTGGATGGGACCTCAAGAGGTCATCTAGTCCAACCCCCTGCTCAAAGCAGGACCAATTCCCAACTAAATCATCCCAGCCAGGGTTTTGTCAAGCCGGGCCTTAAAAACCTCCAAGGAAGGAGACTCCACCACCTCCCTAGGTAACGCATTCCAGTGCTTCACCACCCACCGAGTGAAATAGTGTTTCCTAATACCCAACTTAGACCTCACCAACTGCAACTTGAGACCATTGCTTCTTGTTCTGTCATCTGCCACCACTTGAGAACAGCCGAGCTCCATCCTCTTTGGAACCCCCCTTCAGATAGTTGAAAGCAGCTATCAAATCCCCCCTCATTCTTCTCTTCTGGAGACTAAACAATCCCAGTTCCCTCAGCCTCTCCTCATAAGTCATGTGCTCCAGACCCCTAATCATTTTTGCTGCCCTCCGCTGGACTCTTTCCAATTTTTCCACATCCTTCTTGTAGTGTGGGGCCCAAAACTGGACACAGTACTCCAGATGAGGCCTCACCAATGTCGAATAAAGGGAAACGATCACGTTCCTCGGTCTGCTGGCAATGCCCCTACTTATACAGCCCCAAATGCTGTTAACCTTCTTGGCAACAAGAGCACACTGTTGACTCATATCCAGCTTCTCGTCCACTGTGACCCCAGGTCCTTTTCTGCAGAACTGCTACCTAGCCATTCGGTACCTAGTCTGTAGCAGTGCATGGGATTCTTCCGTCCTAAGTTGCAGGACTCTGCACTTGTCCTTGTTGAACCTCAACAGGTTTTTTTTGGCCCAGTCCTCTAATTTGTCTAGGTCCCTCTGTATCCGATCCCTACCCTCCAGTGTATCTACCATTCCTCCCAGTTTAGTGTCATCTGCAAACCTGCTGAGAGTGCAGTCCATGCCATCCTCCAGATCATTAATAAAGATATTAAACAAAACCGGCCCCCGGACCGACCCTTGGGGCACTCCGCTTGAAACCGGCTGCCAACTAGACATGGAGCCATTGATCACTACCCGTTGAGCCCGACGATCTAGCCAGCTTTCTATCCACCTTACAGTCCATTCATCCAACCCATACTTCTTTAACTTGGCGGCAAGCTTCACAGAACAAGTGGGTCTGGGGAGAGGCAGCTGATGGTGAGTGGTAATGGGAAAGCTGTTCCAAGCATGGGAAGAGAGTTCAAAATAGGGAGTGGATGGAGGAGTGAAAGCAGCAGTGAGGAGAGGAACTGGAGTGCAGTGAGTGGGTGAAAGAGTGGCAGAAAGAAATGCGGGTGGGGTTAAGTTTTGCAGAGCAGTAAGTGCTGGTGAGGAGTTGGAAAATATTGAATAGTAACAAACCCAGGACAGACCTCTGCAGGACACGATTAGAGATGTCCCCCCAGTTGGACCGCGAACCACTGATAACTACTCTGAGTATGGTCTTTCAACCAATTTTGCACTCACCTTATAGTGATTTCATGTAGACCACATTTCCCTAGTTTGCTTATGAGAATGTCATGTGGGTGTGTGTCAAAAGCCTTAATAAAACCAAGGTGTGTCACATCTACGGCTTCCTCCCATCTGCTAAGCTATTAACACTGTCAGAGAAGGATAAATTAGGTTTTTTTGGCAGGATTTGTTCATGACAAATCTATGCTGGCTGTTCCTTAGAACCCTATTCTCTTCTAGGTGCTGACAAATTGATTGTTTAATAATTTGTTCCAGTATCTTTGCAGGTATTGAAGTTAGGCTGACTGGTCTATAATTCCCGTCTTGTCTTCTACAAGCACAGGAGAAGACAATGCATCTTGAAACCATAACATTAGTTCGATGGTCTCAAACTTTTGTACTGGTGACCCCTTTCACATAGCAAGCCTCCGAGTGCGACCCCCTCCCCCCCTTATAAATTAAAAACACTTTTTAATATATTTAACACCATTATAAATGCTGGAGGGGAAGCAGGGTTTGGGGGGGAGGCTGGCAGCTCACAGCCCCCCATGCAATAACTTGCGACCCCCTGAGGGGTCCCAACCCCCAGTTTGAAAACCCCTGCATTAGTCAAAACAATTGACATCTTCCATGAGACTGGCCACACTGGGGAGAAAGCAAAGGCCTGTTTTAGTGGGAAGGTTTGTGCACCAAACTCTGTTGTTGCTAATGAGCTGACGGAGGTCAGAAATGGAGCAGCATAGGGAGGGATATGGGGGCTTTCATTTGTTGAGATCTGTCCAATCATTGGTCTTTCTAGCTAGGTTCCTGGCCTCCAGACGTGGCCAACACATGATGATGCCCCTTAGTCCTATATCATTGGCCAGTTGCATAAGTTCTGTATTTGGGACAGGAGAAAGAGAATTCCTTGTGCCCTGCAGCATGAGATGTCATTACCCTTATTGTTCTCAGCTGTTATCGCTACAAATGTTATTAAATGTCATAAAATTGTCCAGTCCTTTTAAGTCCAGCCACAGTATTTGTCCCAATTTGCCAGCACATAAAGAGAGAAGCAAAGGCTGTCTCTGAAGAAATGAGGAAATAACAAAGTCATCTTAAATTCTTAAATTCACCCTGAAAACAGGGAATAAATTTAGCAATAATATTTTGAACATCGAGCCGCCTTCGGGAGTGATCTGTGCAGGAGGAAATAACGGTGGCTAATGTTTTCCTCTCAGTCATTTCTAAAGGTCACATCATGATCAAAATGCACTTGCTAATTTAATTTCTCTTCTCAATGTAAATTTAAGATGTTGCTTTTCTCCATTTGCTAGTGAATCAATCTTTTGCTCTGTTCCCAGAGTAAGTGCGACAGGGTCGGACCCCAAAGCTGCAGTCCAGCCTCAGAGCCACCCATCACTGTGGCATCTGAGTGCCTCCCAACACCCCTGCCAGGTGGAGAAGAATTGTCCCCATTGTACAGGTGGGGAGCTGAGGCACAAGATGGAGTAAACAACTAGACCAAGGTCACCTAGAAAGTGAGTGGCAGAGCCAGGCATTGAACCCAGGAATCCAGAGCCCCACTCCTGTGACTTAGCCACTAGACTGTCCTTCATCCTTTAAAAGTAGGAGGCGAAATAGACCTAGAAGATGAAGTGACACACTCAGCGTCACACAGCACGTCAGTGGCAGAGTTGAGTTAAGAACCCTGGCTCCTGAGTCTCAGGCCAGTGTCCTCCCCACAAGACCACCCTGCCTCCTTCTCAAGTCTCTCCCAGAAGCATTCCCGTGCATTTATCTTTTCCCAGTGCTCTCCATCCTGGGGGTGCACCAAGCTCCAGGCAGTTGCTCCTGGGTTTGGAAGATAGGACAGTAGGAGGAGAAGGCAGCACAGCTGAAAATGGCAAGAGTGTGGGAGAAAGAGGAGGAGAATGGAAGAAGGCAAAGGGAAAACACAGAGCCTGATTCCCCAGCCCTGTGTCAGAGACCCATGATTTCATTTAAAATAGTGTCAAATTAAGGAATTTCCGACTCTCCACCTTTCCCCTCTTGTGGGGAAACTTTCCGGGCATGATGTAGCTAGTCCCCCACCCTTCCCTTCAATCCAGGGGGATGTACTGAAAACATCCGCGAGTGCCCTGGATCTGAAGGTGATGAGGTGATGTGGGGTATGGCTGTGCCAGCCGGTGGGTGTGGTGGGATGACAGAGCGCTTAACCTTTTGTCAGCTCAAGGGCCTTTGCACGTTGCTGGTAATCCTTAGAAATAGGATGTAACGGATCAGATGGGTTTATTAGTAACAAAGATCTTTCCAGAGTCAGCTCCCTGTCTAAAGAAATTCACAAGAGCGCCCTCTCACTTCTTAGGTGAGAGACAACAGGTCACAGTGGGGTCTGGCCATTGCCTGGAGACCATCAGGGCTGTGTCTGTGTTGAGATCCATTGATTACAGAGCTCGTCTGGACCTGCACTTGGTCCCCTCTAGCAGATCGCTGATTCAGCTGCTGTTAGGCCTTCTCTTTAGTTGGTGGGGGGGACACCTTTTTGATTAGTATAATGTACGTTGTCCTAGGCGCTGCACTTCTGTTCAAGGCTGCTGTGGTCACTCTAAATAGCTAAGACTCGTTAGGCAGGTGTTTTTCTCTCTGGCATTTGTATCAATCCCTGGTTCAGTGAAGTGAATGGCTGAGATTCTCCAAGCTGGCTGGGAGAGTTAGCTACACATCTCCTGTTGATTTCAATGGGAGTGCACTGAATCCCCCAGTCAGCTTTGAAACTCACCACCAGCGTGTTCAGCACTGCAGCCGAGGAGAGTGTTGGTTAGTAAGGCGTGATCCTGCAGTGTTTGCTGAGAGAGCTCAGGAGGGGGACTGCTGTCACACTCAGACACCTGGGAAGCTGGGGTTAGCGGTGTTTTCTTATGTCAGGGCCAGAGTGTGTGTCTCTCATTTGGTTGTGTTGGACCCCGAACAGCAACATGCATTTACTGGGATGAGAATATAAAAATTTAACCACCATGGTCTAATCTTGCAGAGCTAGACAGTTACAGGCTGCCCCCTCCATAGCGCCGCCTACAGAAACAGACAGACTTTAATCAGTATCTGCTTAGTAGAGAGTTAGAGAGACAAGGTGAGTGATGTCACATCTTTGATTGGCTCAACTTCTTTTCTCTCTAATATCCAGGGTCCAACACAGCTCCAGCAGCAGCAGCGCTGCGCAGTAGAAAGTTCTCTCCCACGCTGATAGTTACAGCTCTGGAGAGCCTCCCCAGCCCCTGGCTCCTAATTACTTCGGTGAAGTAGCTTGGGAGCAGGTTAAATAGTCTTTTGTAATATCAAATAAAGCCAATGTGCTTCACTCGATGAAAACCACTCTGATGATCTGTATGTATTGTCACGCTGTATATTAAAAGAGCATCTTAAAGGGAAACATGGAATTGTTTAATGCCTCTAAAGACCAGAGAGCAGAGGCTTTGTGGCAAATGCCTCTAATCTAGGATCTGAGATAGACTTGGAATCCAATTGCTTTTGCAGTGTTGTAAAACATGAGAAATTTTGATGTGGTAACTCAGGTTTGTTTCAGAACTTTCTTATTAGCTGTCCTTCAGGCACATCAAATGTTAGACACTGAGCTAAATAGCTGTGCTCATGAAGGGTGACGCTGACTCAAGGACAGAGCTGTTAAGGTATGTAATACTCAAGCTAGGAAAATTCATTGTCTTTAATTTGGCATAAATCCCAAAAATTCTAACTTTGGTTATTAGGAATTCAGGGCCATTTTCTAATTAGCTGTATCCAGGAATGTGCTCACATCCAGCTTCAGGAGTTTAATCTGGGGGCAGGGTTTGTGCCGCTGATCGTTGGTGTGTTAATAAAGGATGGTGCTGTCTGACTCTTGTATGGTCACTATCAGGTGGCAGCTTAGCCGATGGTAAATCACATCACGTCATCGCTTGGTTACAGTTCATTGAGCAGCTCCACACACCTGACCTTGTGAGACAGTCCATGAAAACAAAATGGCTGGCCAGGTCGGCTGCTGGTAGCTGCTGTTGCATTCACATGCAGTTCATCTGCTCCAGAAGAGGAAGAGTCCCTTTCTGGGCAGGTTTTCTTCAGCCATTTGAAATGTAACCTTGCAGTTACGGCAGCTCTTTCCCAGAAAGTCTCGTCTAAGCTGGACCTGGTACAATAAAGAAGACGTGCCTTTTGTATTCGGACAATGGTTGTGACGTCCTTGTGGCTCACAAAGTAGAACAACCCAGTGATTACAATGTGGGAAAGAATGTGGAATGCATTACAATGCCCGTTCGACATTTCTTGCACATACAGACAGAGTGATGGGCAGTGGTTTCTGGTCTAGCAGCTCTGCTGGCTAGTTAATAAGCACCGGGAAATGGAAAACAGAGATAGGAGTAACATCGTCCCTTGCTGGAAGCTGGCAGCATAAACACTTAAATCTTCCAGAAGAAGAGAGGGCCATGTGGGCATCTCCCATTTTGTTTCCCATTTTGGGAAACTCGCCTTTTTTCTTCTCCTGTTCGATCCAAATACACGAAGTAAAAAACCTCACAAAACACTGGTTGGGCCACTTTGAGCTTACAGCACCAGTGCAATAACCTCACACCTGTCCCCACGGCCTGTACCTGTGGATCCCATCAAGTGGGCCTGGCTTTAGCTTAGCTCCATCTGACCTGGGACCCACTACGCGGGTTTCTCCTCAGTGTACATTGGAGGTCGCATTCACTGCAGATGACCTGGCTCACCCAGTCCTCCTGACTCCACTCCCCCAGTGCAGCATGTCTTGATGCGGCATGAGGAAGATCAAAAGCCCTGGCCCCCAGCGTCTGCACGGGACACTCTGGGATAGGTTGATTCAGAAGTCCCAGAGTGTATCGATACAACCATTGTAAGATGTGCTGTGTGTAGAGGTGCCAGACTGGTGGTGTAAGAAAGTCTCGGTCTGTCTCTCTGTCAGGCTCCCCTGCTGCCATTCAGGAACAAGTAACAAACCATTTCATGCAATCTATGTCCTTGCAAATAGTTTCCTCAGAGAGACACCATAATTGCTGTGTTTTAATCCTGGTCTGGTGCATGCTGATTGCAGTTCAGTAAGAGATGGAAATGAACTTATCTGCAGTAGTAGAATGAAGAAGTTAAACAGATCTAAGGACAGTTACTCGTGTATCTCTCACTTTGATGTTAGGATGTGTTGCATAACTGAGATAGGGGAACTGTACACGGCCTGCCATGTTTTCCCTTTTCTCTGATTTAAAAAAATGGAAAAGAAATCCTTCAAGAAATGAAGGAAGCTCTGGGGTTTCTCCTCTCGTGTAGACATGTCTGGGTGCGGTCCATACAGAGACAGAGCCCTTCTTCATGAACACAGCAGCTGTAGTGGGGTGGCAAAGCAGCAACTGTCTTTAAAAGTTTGGGGTAAAGTATTGTCTCTTTTCAAAGGAAAAGGATCATCTTAAATGTCTAGTTTGAGTTAAACTCTAAGTCTAGGAACTCTGAAGCCTGCATGCTGCATTAAAACACTTAGTGACTTAAGTCAGGGGGCTGTTTCTCATTCTGACTCTTCAACCATCATATATAACGTCCTTGGAGAGTGGAGAGGACAGGATTCAAGGGCAGTGTACTCTTCCTGCATGCAAAGGTGGGCAATGCCCCTCTGCCACAAGCTTACTGCTGAGCTGAACGCTTTCCCAGGGGGGAAACAATAGTGCTCCTTGTCCGCCTGTGAAAATGAGGGAGAACCCCAGCCATTTTTCTTATCAGTCATTTGATAAATTGAGACACTGGAGCATGTGCAAATGAGTACAATGTTCGGAAATACATTTTACTGCGTAATCCAGAGGAATTTTAGTTGATCTGCTGAACTGGTTTGTATTAAAATGAAAATGTGAAAGGTACCGTTGTTATCCATGTGGCCCTGATCTGGTTCCACAGCCAATCTGACATTTGTTTGTAATGTGCTCTTTAATTCATGAGGGCCTACACAGGGGATTTGTTTAAAGCCCTGGTTGAAATCAGGAGCCACCGCTTTTGCTGTACATGTTCCTGAAAAGATGGGCATTGTTTCAGAGCAGTAAAGAGAGGGTTGAGCTTCTGTAACACTTGCTGCCTATGTAAAAAATGTTATGTCCTCCCATTAAACTCCGATCAATTACATCAGCCCAACATTAAAAAGCATCACTTGTCAAAAGCCAATGTTTTATTTGTTTGTATCCAGATCATTGACTTGCTGCTGGCCTGATACTCTGAGCCTCTCTGCTTCTGCTGTGTATGATCTCTGAAAGATGGTTCATGTAGCCAGAATCCTGCATCCAATTGCTGTCAGAGCCAAGGCAATTAGTGGTTCTTCTCAAAACCCTAGTCTATTAGTAAAGGCACCGGATGGATAGTAGGGAGATCTATTTCTATCCCCGGCTCTGCCACAAACTCACCATGTTCCCACCTCTTTGTACAAGTCCCTTTCCCACCAGTAAAATACAGACCCTATCTAACTGCCTCAAAGGTCTTGCAAGTCTTCATTTGCTAATGCTGGTAAAGCATTCTGCTCCTCGAAATCAGCCAACTTTGCCATCACTAAACCAATCTGCCTGAAAGTCCACATTTATTATTTCATGCCAGGATAGAATTTGTCTTCAATGAAGGTAGTGGGGAAATAGGAGAGCCAGAAAAATACCTGATCTCACTACTGGAATGTTTTCTTCAAGGTTACTTTACTTTCTTTGTTGCTTGTCATAAATCAAAAATAGCTCAGCCTGAAAATCCCAGCTTTGTTCTAACGTGGTGTTCTTGACCTGGGCTGGTGCCTTAGACTAGTTTTGAGTGATTTGTTAGCTAAATAGTTCAGTTACGAAAAGCATTTTAATGTACTGTAGGTGCTGGGGTGCCCAGAAAGCAGATGCCTACAATTGGGGAAATGGCCGACATGGAAGGTTGCGGGGAGGAGGGTGCAGGGAGCGGACTGCCACTTGATGGGATGTGGGAGGACTGGGGGATAAGGAACCAGGCAGGGAGGTGAAGAGGAAAGTGCTCTGAGGAGAAGCATGTCTGATTACTGCCATGTTTGTCTACTATATCGGAACTCTTCTAACTCAGCAATCACTGCTTTAAAAACCCCCTTCATTTAAGGGGTAAGTTTGATAAATACCAATCGCTGGATGAGAAAAAGCAAATGCTAGTCTGGGAATCTGAAAACACACAGTTCATCAGCAAAGCCACTAACTCTGCCTTTCTGGGGCTCCCTGCGAACCTTTCCAGTTCTTTTCCCTGAGATCACAAAGCAAACAGTGTTTGACTTATTTTCCTTTTTTGAAAAAAATGTCAGTTTTTAGATCTCTGAATTTCCAGAATTGCTTGAACTGTGCATGACCACTCTTGGGTTGGCTCATGTGGTTGGCTTTTTTTTTTTTTTTAGTGCAATCTTAAGTTTAAATTTCCTAGCTTTGAAATGTTTGTGTTTTGGGAGGAAAACTATAATATTCTCAAGGTTTTTTCCCTTAAGTAATTGCTGCAGTGAGAAGGGTTACCAGATAGCAACTGTGAAAAAACGAGACGGGGGGTGAGGGCGTAATAGGCGCCTGTATAAGAAAAGGTCACCAAAAATGGGACTGTCCCTTTAAAAACAGGACATCTGGTCACCCTAGCAGTGAGTGCCATTTAAAAATCAACATTTCCCAGTCATTAGTACACCATGGTATCTGGAGACGCCTCCATTATTAATCAGTTTAGACATAAGCCAGTGCTATCTAAGAGGCCATAATCTGCTGATAGGACTTTTTAAAGGTGACTACTGTTGATATTTACAAACATATTCCATTTTAACAAAGATTTTGCCTGGAAATTCTATTCTCGATGACTTGACTGTTCTCTCTGATGGGCATGACTTTCCACCAGAGGATTCTAGAGATGCCAGTGCATTGGCAATGATGCAGATGGGCTGCAGGAGCCAAACAGAAACCAGATTTTAATAAAATCTGACCTTTCAGGTGACCCATGCTGGGGTGTGAAATGGAAGTGAATGAACTTTGTAGTTCAGCTGAGTGACAGCCGGAATCCTTCACATTAAGCTGAGGCTGAACGTTAGAAAGCACGGGAGAGTTACTCTGTCCCATTAACTCCGTTCCTGTGCATTTTCTTCTGCATTGAGCTGCAGCCCTACTCAAATGGATCACAAGTCAAATGGCCCATTAATTTTAACAGCAGGTTACACTTAATGATATATGGAAATGCTTTATTGATTATGTAGCTAAAAATGAAAATCTCTGCGCTAATAGCATATTGCATCAATGCAAGTGAAGAAGTATGGAAAATATAATGGATTAATAGATTACTTAAAATAGGAGTAAGAGCCAGTTATATTATTTTCTTTGAAAAGCGTGGAGGTTTTTTCCCCTACATGGGCGTGTGGTTTATGTACGTTGTCGCATTATTGCAATAATACAGTAAAATGAAGTACATGACAATATTTGTGTTGAGGTTCTCAATACAAAACATTTTTAAAAAACCAATGGATTGAGAATAATTCTAGGGAAAATTCTGTTGAAACCAACAAATTTACTAGAACCCGGTGGGTCTGCCTGAAAGAGCAACTTTGGGTTCCTTTATTGTTCCCTTACCAGCTGAAACCCCCTGCCAAGGGAGGTTGAATTTTGTTTAAAAATGCAAGTAACTCCCAGTTGTTACAATCCTTTTCTAAGTAATATTTTTAATCAGCTGCTGGATGTGGCCAGGAAAACTGTATCTTTACCTGGAACCTGGTTATGAGTTGTATAATTCTTGGAGGATTTCAGCAGGAAAAAAAATCTCCATTCCCTGGCTGCTTCCCCCTGAATGAGGAGGGAAGCATGTTTCTCAGTCATGTTCCATAGCCATTTCAGGGAATTTTAAAGCATTTGTTTTACTTTGTTTGAGCCCCTCCTCATCCACTCTTACCATTTTTCACTGTTTTATACTTTATCCTGTGCTTACAGTAATTCTTATACTACCCTCATCACCAACCATATCCGAGTACTTTCCAGTACTGCATTAAATGGCACACCTAGCATCTAATATGTGCGGTGCGTTCTTTCTCTTATCCATTTCCAGGGGAAGCGGTGTGTGTGCAGTGCAGTGGTTTGTTTTTGTAGGTCCTTGCTTTTGAGTTGCTTTTTTTTCTTTTAAATGTAAACACTGCTCCTTGCTTGTTTTAGAGAAGGGAGGTCAGAGAGGTGCACCTGGCGTTTGGGCAGATGGTGGGGAGGTTTGTGGTCATCCTTAGTTCCTGGAAGAATTTGCTCCACACTCTCAAATTGGCCCCCAAGAAAGCTCTGTTTCCTGCACAAACAAGCTTTACCCCTGTGACAGAAAGTCCTATTCTGCCCGAGGAGCAGAGCTGCCGACCACTCTCTTCATCCTGGAATTTAAGTCTCTTTTAATATCCTGGGCCCAGGCCGCTGAGTACCTTGAAGATAAGGCCTGAGACCTTGAACTTGATTTGATAATCTATGAGAAGCCAGTGCAGGGAGTGGAAAATAGATTTGGTGTGATTGTAGGAGCCCATGTTGCTGAGGAAATGTGCAGCAGTATTCTGTACTAGTTGGAGTTTTCTAAGTGCTGAAGACTTCATGCCAAAGTATATTGTGTTGCTGTAGTCCAACTGAGAGGTGACAGAAGCATGAATAAATGAGTCCAGGTCATTATCCACCAGGACGGGATGGAGTCTCCTGGCCAACCGGAGATGATAGAAGCATTACTCACAGATATTGCTATGTGTGAGCTCAGTGTCAGTGAGGAATCCAAGAGTGCACCTAGACTGTGGTCTGAATTGAACAACTGGGGATGTGAACTTTCAACCAAAGGAAACTGCACCAGGGTTGCAAATTCTTCCCAATACTTTCCTCTGCCCACAAGCACCATCTCTTGTTTTGCTCAAGGTCAGTGTCAGCTGTTCTTCATCCATGAGCAGACCTCGTCCAAGTACCGGTCCATCTTGGAGGTAGTCCAGGAGGTTGAGAATGGATGTCTGTCCTCCTTGACACAAGGAGATCCTCCGTCAGTAGCACTAAAGCTAATTCTACCTTGTGTCCTGGCCTGAATCCAGCTTGTGCTGAGTCTAGTTCTCTGTGAACTTGCTCAGGAATGGGGGTTTGATGCTGGGCAATAAATGGCTAGAACAGATGTATCCACGGTGGGTTTTCTTTAGTGTCAGTTGCACTATTGTATGTTTGACTGGGGAAGGGAAGACTCCTGCCCTGGCTGTTTCAGTCAGGAATGGCACCAGTTGCTCATGATTCTTTCACAAGTCAGGAAGGGCCTGGGTTGGATTCACAAGTCTTGCATCAAGACTCCTTTTGACAAGAGAGTGCGGTGAGCTCTGGGAATGCCGGTGTGTATAGGCAGAGCGGATCCAGGCTGTTTGAGAGGCTTCCTGAATGCATGTGATCTTTCCAGCATTGACTAAGTAGTTGACTACCTTGGATGGCTCTTTGGGATGAGATTTGAGCATAGTCTTGGAGAAATTCCTTATACTTCAACCTGTCTGTTTCAGCCTTTCTTTTCTGCCATCAGCGTGTGAGTTTCTGGCCCTCTCACTTCATCTGGTGCGGGGTGTTAGAAACTCAAGGAGATTTCCATGGGCAATGGGGAAAGAGGTACTGCCTGGGGGCTATGTTGTCGGTTGTCAAGGCTAGCGTACTCTGGCTATCCCCGTTTGTTTGGATTGGGGAACTTCCTCTTTGGCTTAGTAACATTTCATAGCATTTATGTAGCGTGTTGCCTTTGGAGACATTAACCCTTACAGCACCCCTGTTTGCTAGGCTACCGTTATGCAGTTGGGGAAACGGAGGCACAAAATGATGAGTTGACTTGCTGAAGGTCACACATTGAAACTGTGACAGAGCTGGGGTTAGAATGGAGGTGTTCCTACCTACTATGTTCATCCATTACAGCTCCTGCTTTGCTGTAGGGCAGGCATTGCTTCATTTTATGATAAACCAGGAGTGGGCAAACTACGACCCACGGGCCGAATACGGCCCGCAAGCTCTATTAATCTGCCCCTCAAGCTCGAGCGGGGTCTGAGGCTTGCCCCACTCCGGCGCTCCAGCCAGGGAGCAGGGTCGGGGGGGCGCTCCACCAAGCTCCCGGAAGCAGCGGCATGTCTCCCCTACAGCTCCTATACTTAGTATCATAGAATATCAGGGTTGGAAGGGACCTCAGGAGGTCATCTAGTCCAACCCCCTGCTCAAAGCGGGACCAATCCCCAACTAAATCATCCCAGCCAGGGCTTTGTCAAGCCTGACCTTAAAAACCTCTAAGGAAAAGCCTGACCTTAAAAACCTCTTAGGGGCAGCCAGGGGGCTCTGCTCTGCACGCTGCCCCCGCCCAAGTGCCACCCTGGCAGCTCCCATTGTCTGGGAACTGCAGCCAATGGGAGCTGCAGGGGTGGCGCCTGCGAACAGGGCAGTGCACAGAGCCTCCTGGTCATGCCTCCGCATAGGAGCCGGAGAGGGGGACATGCCGCTACTTCTGGGAGCCACTTGAGGTAAGCGCTGCCTGGAGCCTGCACCCCTGAGCTACCCCCCCCCCCCCGCACTCCAACCCGCTGCCCCAGCCCTGATCCCCCTCCCATCCTGCGAACCCCTCAGTCCCAGCCTGGAGCACCCTCCTGCACCCCAAACCCCTCATACTCAGCCCCACCCCAGAGCCTGCACCCCCAGCCAGAGCCCTCACCCCTGCCCCAGCCTGGAGCCCCCTCCTGCACTCTGAACGCCTCATTTCTGGCCCCACCCCGGAGCCCTTACCCCCTCCTGCACCCCAACCCCAATTTCATGAGCATTCATGGCCCGCCATACAATTTCTATACCCAGATGTGGCCCACCCCTGTGATAAACCGTCTCTGGCAGGAATGTCAAGCTGTGTTGGTGAGAAAGTATCGGTGGCTTGTAAATTGAGATAATTGACACCCAGTAATTAAAGGGCAAGGTTAATAGCAGCTTCCTTTCCTGGCACTTTAAGCACTGCTCTCTTTTTATTTGCTGTTTCATAGACTCATCATCTCTAGCCGAGTGAGAGAACCAGGTGAGATCCCACCCACCGCACATCTAAGGCTGGGCTCTTCCTAAGAGATTATTTTCTTCCACCATGTGGCCAGTCTAGTATTCTTGGATTTTCCTTACATTTCCTCCTCCCTTGCTTCCCATGACTCAGACTCTTTCTTTTAGGAACGTTTCGCTGCTGCTGTGTGGTATTTTGAAGAGGTACCAACTGCTTTGTTTACTTTTAGCTGTTGCATGGTATTTCATGTGCTTCGCCTGGAGGAGATCTCTCCAGGGCTTGGTTTGGGTTTTTTCGGTTAAAATTAAGTTTTTAAACAGCAGTCTTAGTATGACATTTTCGGAGTGACGCCACAGGACATCGGTGGGTTTGTCATTGAAACCTGTTGATGCTGAGGTTTTTTGTGACTGCGTAACCCGTGTGAAGCTGTTTATACTTGCCATCCCAGTCATTAATACTTTGTTGTCTTTAAGGTACGTTAGTTTCGCTGCACCGCCTTTTCCTCAGGCGGGTAGCAAGATGGTGCCAGTGCTTTGGGCGTTCATTGAGCTGCGTGAGACTTGGCATTGGTCACTCTGCTTCCTCCCAGCCACTCCCCACGCGGGCACTGGGAGCTTTCAGAGAGCTTGGCTTTAAATTGCACTTCTCTGCTGGGCGGTGACATGGACGGCTGTGAAAATACAAACCCAGGAAGGCAGAGACTCTTCTCAGAGCTATTAATAACAAGCTTTTGGGGTAGATTTGTTCAACCTGAACAAACCCACCTCAGTGCTGCTGCTTGTCACAGAAAATGCTGCCCCTCTGCTGGGCCCCGAAATTGCTCGGTTGCTTTTGATTGTCTTGCGTTAATTGAGCAGCAGCTCTGTGTAGCCTGTGCCGGAGGAGTGTGGGTTGTTTGTTCAGCAAGCAGAGGCACCGGAATGGATTGTGCCTTGTTAGCCTGCCTCTTCCATTAGTTAATATTGCCTGCCACTCACGGCTTTATAAATGACCATCTTACTGTCACTGATATTTTTCATTTGCTACTACATTTCAATGCCTCTGAGGGCGTTTAGGAGGCTTGTGGAATGTATAAAGTAATCCCGATCACCTATCAAGTATAGAACTGTTGTAAAGGTTCATCAGTGGAGCGTGCTCTCTCCTATCCACGAGAGAACAGAGTGACGTACCCAGCATAGCGCAGGCCTCATCTCAGGATCCCTTTAAGAACAAATGATTTCAGCTTGGAGAGAGCTCCGGCCCATTGGGGGGAGGGATAGCTCAGTGGTTTGAGCATTGGTCTGCTAAACCCAGGGTTGTGAGTTCAATCCTTGAGGGAGCCACTTGGGGATCTGGGGCAAAAATCAGTACTTGGTCCTGCTTGTGAAGGCAGGGGGCTGGACTTGATGACCTTTCAAGGTCCCTTCCAGTTCTAGGAGATAGGATATCTCCATTAATTTATAATTTATTCACTGAATGGACACGTTCTACGTATGCACCGCCCTCTCTGTGCAGTGCTGATACCCAGGTGGTCAAAAATGCACCACCGCCCTCACTCCACCTGCATTCGGCCCGTAATTCCATTTCCACCCAGCCTGTGTCTAGCGCTCCAGGCCTCTGAGCAACTTCAAACAGCTGCCAGGTGTGAAAGCACAAACAGCTTTGGATGTTACTCGTTCTTACTGAGCCCCCAAGAGTTACATTGGACTGAGCCTGAGATGAGGGGCGCTGTAGGATACTGTATTTCTAGCACCGTGACAGGTTTATGGTCCAGTATCTCACTCGCAATGAGCTGAGAACGTGCCTTTCCAGGGGTATAAAGCTTTTGATGGATTGTGCGGGATTTAACCTTACAGTTATAATGGAACATATAGAAAAGGTACTTTAGACGATTTTTTGTTATTTTCAAAATATATTGGGCATCCCTCTGCAGGCCGAGCAATTGGACTTATGGCACTAAGGGGGCCTGACTTTACAGGCTGAGGGATATGAAGAATAGTGCCCATAAAAATGTTTACAGTTTTCGCTATCGTTTCGTCTAAACTAGTCTTTCTGAGAAATACATTGACACAAACAAACTCCCAGCTGTTGTGGAGTAAACGTTTTATTGGTGCCTGTTTGTGATGGCCTGCAAAGCAGACTCGTGGCTTTACAACCTGCATGTACCGTGACCAGGCTCGTGGCAATCAAAGGCTCTCACCACACCATAGTGTATTTCTTCTCCCTAACAGATATGCGCGCAGCTAAGGACGGCTAGTAATATTGTTGGGTCTTAGGCACATAAATCTCACCCGATGAGAGAGCAGGCCCCGAAGTGTCGGTTCTCTGTGATCGATAGCGTTGACCCTGGAGAGCTCACCGGGCTGCCGCCTCAGGATTCTGCTGCCAACTGCTGTATTCACCATGGACTCCTGCTGTCCTCCTGTGTCGGTGGCTGTTAGCCACGTGTTTACAGCTGCACTTTGGAGCTGATCCCTGTGGTCCTGTAAGACTGAAGCTTGGGATTGACTACATGTCCCATGTCTTCACTCCAGCTGGTGCTTGGAGCAGTGCAGCAGATGGGAGAAGGGGGCATGTGTCCGGTGCCGGTCTCCACGAGAAAAGTCATTGCCGCCCAAGCTGGTGAACGA
The DNA here is from genome assembly GCF_011386835.1 of Chrysemys picta bellii. NCBI lineage: Eukaryota > Metazoa > Chordata > Testudines > Emydidae > Chrysemys > Chrysemys picta. Next base: position 1,133,914 of record NC_088798.1, read on the forward strand.
GCACAGTGATGGGAGGTGCTGAGAGAAAGGGCAGAACAGCTGCTCTGGACAAAGGGTAGGAGCAAGGGGCAAGATCCCTCTTCGTTGCTCCTGCTTGGGGGAAAGGGGAAGCTGCCCCTGCCCCAAGCACCAGCTTCACAGCTCCCATTGGCCAGAAACTGCTGCTAATGGAAGCTGCGGAGGCGGTGCCTGCAGATGGAGGCAGCACGCAGAGCTGCCTGGCCACGCCTCCACCTAGGAGCTGAAAGAGGGGAATGTCCCTGCTTCCAGGGAGCCCCCCAGGTAAGCGCCGCCCAGAGTCGTCCTCACCCCGTCTCGTGCCCCAACCTCCTGCCCCCTCCCACACCCAAACTCTGCTGCTGCAGAGGTGGCCCAAGACTGCCCCAGCAGCAGCCGGTGCAACTGGCACAGGGACTGCCTGAGCTGTCCCCAGGCCAGGCGCACCGGCTGCTGCAGAAGTCACAGCGGTCACGGAATCCGTGACTTTCCGTGACAAACTCGCAGCCTTAGTGATAGTTTAATGCTAAATCTCCATGCATGCTTTGGATCAAGTTAATTACGTGATATTTTGCTTAGCGTGTTCTGTGTAAACGCTTAAGCAAGCCAGCAAAGACTGTAAATATTCAGCGTGGTATCAAATTAAAGCCCTTTGGGGTTTCAGCCTCCCCAGACTGAACATCTGCTTTCACATCGCAGATAACAAGGGGCTGGGCTTTAAGGACACCTGGCTGTGCGCCGGGGGAATGTAATTGTTTACCACTGTTTGTGTATCTCCCTTCGCAGTTTAGTCTATGCCACACTATAGTGTGTTGTGTCGCCTGTGAACTAAGGTGCAATGTGTGCTGTGGTTGTGTCAGTGCTGTTGTTGCTTGTTGTTGAATGCTGGCTCTGGTGTCTTTCTATTTAAGCTCTGTATGTATGCCTTTTGTCTTTGAAAATCAATGGAGTGCAAATAAAAAAAAGGAACTAGTTTTCAGTGATACCTTTCAAAAAACCTCTTATGTTTGCTGGTACGGGGGAGGTTTCTAGGGAGGCCAGACTGAGAGACAAAATATGGCTTATGCTCTTAATAAGCCTCAGTAGCTTTTTCCCTTTAGAAAACCCTGGCTGCCCCTCGCATCCAAACACAGAAGCAACATTCTAGTGGGTTGTTTTGTTTACAGCAGATGTTGCCTTGTGCTGTAGAATCTTGATGTACAAACAGGCGGGAAGTGTCTTGGGGATTCTCCCGAGATCTTAGGAAAGGATGTTTAAGATTAGTCACCAAATGGTCCTAGTTTGTGCTGCAAATGTGGAACTTTAAAATAACAAGATATTTTGATTGTCTCTTTTATTAGTGCTTCTCTGACAGTAGGTAAAATATGGGGAGGGTAGGATCCCCGTGAAAGGAATGTAGAAATCGGAGTATGGTGGGGTCACAATCTTGTGGGACTTTGGGAGAACTATGGGGCCTGGTAGGTTTGAAACGTTTCAATGAGTGGACGGGTCGGATTAGCAGGCGAGGAGAGGGTTTGCTTAAATTCTGCTCTCAAACTAGAGAAAATAGGGGCCTGCTGAAAAGAATTGAATTTTTAGTGCTTTTAAGGATCCTTAATGTTTTCCTGGCTCTCTCTTCCCGTGGAAGCGTGTCCTTTTTTAGTGCCGTTCAGGCTTAGTAGCGTACAGTACATCTTGCCACGGGAGTGAATAAATGAGCTCTGTCCTGCACTTGTTTGCTGAATGGCTGGTCTGGAGCTTCCGCCGTTTTTTGGCACAGGCTACCTAACCTATTCAGCCAAGCCTACCTGGGACCGTACGGCAGCAGCCCACGGAACTGGCCTTTCCTTTCCAATCTATGATATCTGTGCTTTTAACAGCTCAGCATTGTGATGCTTCCATTTGTAATATAGCAGTAAGCCACGCCAGCCCGTGCATTAGTCCTCTCCCACACACCGCCGATGCCTTCAGCGGCCTATGAGTCCATCGGGAGCTTCCTAATGCACAGCCTGGCATTGCTCTTCGTGGTCAGATGTAAAGTTTACATTCGTTGGTTTCTAATAACCTCTTTAACACCAGGTTTTGGGGCAGGGAGCGATTTGTAGTGGATTTTTCCGTTGGGAAGATTCATGCCTAGTAGAAAGGAGAAATGTGTTTCTCTATGCTCTCTTGACAACTTGTATTGTTTAGTATGTATGTTTGTTTTGAAGGTGCCTTGGCCTATTTGGCCCTGGTGTTGGCTGCATGTCTGTGTAGCATCCAGAACACATCTCTCTTCTTGCATAAAGACAAACACCTGCCGTTAGACTTTATTAACGACAATAGATGGAGCTTACATATCAGTGAAAATCATGGGCATGTCCCAAGGCAGTTGATTCAAACCGAGTTACATTTAGCGGCTGCCCCTGTTGCTGCAATGAGTGCTCGTTATAGAGTCTAGAGTGCTTTGGGGCTTTTGCAAGTTTCTCAGGCCATGTCTATACGTACAGCCGCTGCAGCACGTCTGGTGAAGATGCTCTATGCCGACAGGAAAGAGCTCTCCCATTGACATAAAAACCCCACCTCCACGAGCGGCATAAGCTCTGTCGGCGGGAGAAACTCCCCTGCCAACATAGCGCTGTGCACACGAGTGCTTATGTCGGTGTAACATGGTGCTCGGGGTGGAATACTCACACCTGAGCGATGTACATTTTGCTGACGTGGGCCGTAGTGTGGACATAGCTGAAGTGGGGGAGTCTGGTGATGCTCTCCAGCAGAGGCACTGCTGTCACCAGGACTATGATCCCATTACTGTGTGAACTGTAACTCATCAGTCTGGTGTGTGTTGTTTCCTATTGCAGAAGATCACCTCCCATCCGGCTTTCCAACCATTGACATGGGCCCGCAGCTGAAGGTGGTAGAAAAGGCCCGCACAGCCACTATGCTCTGCGCTGCCAGTGGCAACCCCGATCCTGAAATCTCTTGGTTCAAGGACTTCCTTCCTGTGGATACAGCAGCTAGCAATGGGCGAATCAAGCAGCTCCGTTCAGGTAAGGCCGCAAAGCAAGTAAGGCTTTCCTTCTCCTTCGCTCCCGGCCTGTTGCCATTGTAGCTTTTTGCATATTATTCTGAAGTGCAGCTATGCACCTAAACCCAGACGTTAACTTTATCCCCATTATGATATGAAAACCAGCCTTTGGGGGGCCAGTTTTCTCTGGCAGGATATCATGGCCTGCTGGAGAGAGAGATTAGCACGGACATGCCTTTGGGCACATCACACAGATTCCTCTGTCAGTCGGGGTGTTGGCTGAGGAGGATAGCTCACAGTGAGACTGCCTCAGATCCAGGGCAACGTCAGACACTTCACCCCAGCTCAGCAGGCACTCAGATCCTACAGTGATGAGCGCATGTAAGAACCTCTCTAGAACAGAATGGAGAACACAGCACACGGGATGCTAGAGTCAAGGACAGAGGCTGCTACGTCATGGCCCAGAGCCTTCAAGACAACACTCTTTTTTCTCTGGAAGTCTTCGCCAGTCTCCAAATTCGCCAGAACAAGGATAAAGAAAAACCAAGAAGCCGAGTAGCAGATAAATGGCTGGTCTGTAGATTTCAAGACTAGAAACATGGTTACCAGGATGCACTTTCTCATTTCTTATTTAACGAGTTAAATACAAGAATGTGCAATGCATGCTGCAGGCTTCTCTCCAACACTCTGGCACAAACTAGTCTGCTCCAATGCATGGAAATGCACTTGGGCCTCTTAATAATGATCTCTTGCATTTCTGTCATATCTTTCCATCCTCCAGGATCTCAAAGCCCTTTACAAAACTAAACTACATAAAAGGATTGCTTAATCTATTGCTCAAGTGCAGCCACATCTGGGGTGAAACACAGCAGCTGTTTAACAATGCATAGCAGCACTATACCACGGGGCTGGAAGTAAGGAAGCCTATGGTATTCCGTTGAAAGCGCAGAAGGGAGTGGAGTTGATATGGGTGCCTCCTGACTAGAAAGATCCTTGGTTGCAATAAGTTAATGCAGCCTGTGTTGCCTGCCTGTGGTATCTACTGGCACCCAAAGGCATTGGCTTGTCCAGTGCTACCAGGGCATTCCTATGTTCTCTCCTTATAACACGGACATTTGATGTGTGCCCTCGCTGTGCAAGCCCTCTGTGGTGCTCTGTCTCTTGTGCTAGCATGAAACAGCCTTTAAGTGGGAGAGTGGGTAATTAGCAACCTCTGTCGCCTACGTCAGAACTTAGCCTGGCATTCTGGTTTCACCCAGATATGCTAGTGAGCACTAATTACACTAATACATTTCCAGCTTAGGAAATTTCACAGTGACCTTTAGCTTTTCTCCCCCACAAACCTGGTTTAATCTTGATATGTTTGTGCTGACAGAAAATATCACACTCGTTAATTATTCTTGGAGGCATTTGGAAAGCAGCAGTGGGAAAGCGCCTATGGATATTTTGCTTTTCATAACTGACTAAATCAGCGTCTGCAGGTAAAACTGTAAATGAACAAGGCAGCTCTGATGCACTTGCTGTCTGCACCCTCTTTATGGGCACGTGTCCATCTCCTGTCTGCTGGGCGAGCTTGGAGAGACAGCTAGAGTGTAAAACTATAAGCCCTGCCATAGTGTCCAAGTTTGGTTTCCTTTTTCCTGTTCTCAAGCGACGTCTCAATTGAATTTCACTGGGGATTCAAACTCTAGAATTTGACTGCTTGTTGAAGACACTATAATTACTAAGGGAGGTATCAAGGGAACCTTTTAGAAATCAATGAGCAACACACATCCTCAGCCCTGTGAGAGAAATTGATTAGACTTTGGTGTAGTTTCAGCACAGCAAACTTCCACGTGCGGGTGAGGGGTTTGTTTTCAGGGGTGGGAAAGGAGGATTCAAAGCCACGGTTCGGATGAAGATTCTCCCCTCTCCCTCCTTCCCCCCCCCCCCCCCCCAACAAAAGTGGGAATCAAGTAATTTGCACCATGAGGCTCTGGCTTTGCCAGCTTCTGTGGTCATTCCTGTAAGTACAATCTGAGCTAGATAATGAAGGAAAGTTGTTTTTCAGAGGAAAATAAATGTAAACAAGCATTGCGTTATACAGTATTAATCTTCCTACATAAAGGAGTCTCTGCTCCATTTAGAGCAAAATCATCTGATTCAACAGTATCTCCCAGGCAGCCTGGTGTCAGCACAGACTGTCTCAGTCTGAGCACAAACTCATTTCATTTCATTTAATTAAAACTAATAAGACCCAGACCGATGGAATGTAGTTAAAATGGTTGCATAGAAAGAGTAAAGTCTAGCCATTTCATATACGTGATTTCCTAACCAAAGTCTTCACCCAACACAGTCGTTTGTTATATATTATTTTCCAAAAGGGCCAGAGTTCTACCTCAGACATATTGAATGTCAGTCTGAAAATGCCAAAGCTGCTTTGGAAATCTAAATTCTCTCTTGTGAGAGAGCGAGTTTTTTCCCCTTTATTTCTTCAGGCTCCTAGTACAGTATGAACAGCTAGATAGATAATAAGTCAGAGAGTTAGAAAAGGTGCTCTCCTCTGACACTCCTATTTATCTGGGCTGGCAGCGCTCTAGGGGGCTTCGGGCAGAAGCTTTGCCATAATGTGCAGTCAGACCACGTATACTCAAGATGGGCTCTGTCCAGCAGTTTCTAGAGGTCTAGTCTTCCTCTGACAGGGTCCTGGAGAGCATGTGCATTGCGAGGAAGACCAGACGTAGCCTTAGGCAGTTTTAGTTCCATAACACGACCAGCTGGAGTCTTTGTCAGAAAGAAAACTCCTATTCATGTATGTCCTGGACGTTGTTCCTGCCACTTGTCGGTTGTTTATATACGTACGTATATGCATTTTATAGTTAGCCTGGCTCTTTAGTTTCTTTTTATAAAAGGAATGTATCCTCACCCAGGAACAAAATCTTTCTGTTCCTTAATGTCAAGTCTTGTGTATTATCGCAAATTGGGGTGGGGCTATTTCAGTTGTTCTACAGAGTTCAACACAGCAGTAGGTACAAGATTTTCTCTAGCTTGTCAGATAGACAATCCACGATCAAGACAAGGGACTCTGATCCTACCTTGCTGTATTAAACATTTCCGGTACTAAACTTACCAGTATCTCCTTCCTCTTGTGCTAAGTAGGCTTTGCAACAAACCAATCACTCAGAAAGACCCAAGTGTTTCTGTCCTGGAAGTACAACTTCATGTCAGTGCCTCATAATCATGGACAAAGATTGCAGGATGTAAGGCCTGGTCTGCACTGGAGAAATTTACGCTGAATGCTAACCATTTTAAAACTACAAGGAGTCTGGTGCATCTGAAGAAGTGAGTTTTTTTACCTACGAAAGTTTATGCCCAAATAAATCTGTTAGTCTTTAAGGTAACAGCGGACTCCCTGTTGTTTTTGTGGATACAGACTAACATGGCTACCCCCTGATACTTGACATTTTAAAACTGGCTCTGCTAAACTGATTTTAAATCTATGTAGAGATATAGTAAACTAGGTGGTTTTAAAACAGGTTCAGGCAACCAGGAGCCTAGTCTACATTATGGCTCCAACTGGTTTTAAAATAGATTTAGGGGAATTTGTTTTCAAACTAGTTAGTGATTTGGAGACAATTTTCCCAATGTAGACCAGGCCTAAGCATTTCTATGGATGCTCAGGAGCTCACTTTGAATTTTAGGGTCTTGAGCAGAGAACCTTTAATTCAGTACAGCTCTCTGAAGGACCCTCTTGCAAAGTTTATGGTATTCAGACCTTTCAAACTCTTGGTCGCTTCCAACACATGGGTTCAAGATTCATATTCAGGGAAGCGTTTCTGCCTTGCTCATGAGAAAATTGTCTGATAAAATGTAAAAAAAAAAAAGTAAAAAAAGTAAGAAAGCAATGTTGGAACCAGCTGTTTCATTTGTCCTGAATGCTAACAAAGAATCATAGGTGTAGGACTGGAAGGAAACTCAGTATGTCATCTAGTCCAGTCCCCAGCACTGAGACATGACTAATTATTATCTAGAACATCCCTGACAGGTGTTTGTCTAACCTGCTCTTTAAAACAGGTTAGACAAACAAAGTCTTTCTCCCCCCCACCTCCACTGAGGCTAGAGGAGGAAATGTTTCACTAGCACTGTTTTGTGATGCCAAAAATTCTGCATGTGTTAAACAGCTTTGTTTAACAAGAGTCATCCTGTGATGATGTATTTTAATTCATAGTGACTAGAACTGTGTCCTGGACCTGGCGATTGCTAACAGGCAGCTAATTTGATATTCGAGTTATGAAACATGGCTCTGCAGAAGGACCCCAATCGCTCTCAGTGCAAGTTTGATGCCTCATTCCATGGTGGCCGTGTATACGGCTGCTTGACCAGATTATCCCAGGGTAGTTACGCACTCTGAGTTGTTAGCAAACACGTTCTCTCCAGCTATGCTGCTTCACATAGATGCCCACTCTTCAGATGTTACTTGTGATTGACAGTCTAGAGCAGTGTTTCTCAAAGCTGGTGTGCCCCTTGTTCAGGGAAAGCCCCTGGCGGGCCGGGCCGGTTTGTTTACTTGCTGCATCCGCAAGTTTGGCCGATCGCGGCTCCCACTGGCCGCGATTCGCCGCTCCAGGCCAATGGGGGCTGCAGGAAGCGGTGCGGAATGAGGGATGTGCTGGCCAGCCTTCCCGCAGCCCCCATTGGCCTGGAGCAGCAAACCGCTGCCAGTGGGAGCCGCGATCGGCCGAACCTGCAGACGCGGCAGGTAAACAAACCGTCCCGGCTCACCAGGGGCTTTCCCTGAACAAGCGGTGACCGGCTTTGAGAACCACTGGTCTAGAGGCTATTGCTATTGTCGGATCACTGGAGCACTCAGCCGTCTGAGAAAGTGATCCTGCAAGAAGCTGAGCACCTGCTTCTCCCGCTTCCATTACAGTAATGCCCAAAAGCCCCAGTCAGGCTTGGGGCCCTGCACGGACGCACCGGAGGAGATAGTCCCTGTCCCAAACAGCTTACCGAATCCAAGAACATTAAAACTGTTTATTTCATCAAGTGTGGAAGGTGCTCAGAGTCTGGCAGGAGACTCTCGCCTCCTGTCAAGATCAGGTTGTAAATCCAGAAAGCAGTTGTGCATCTGGCTGAAAAGAAGAACTGCAGAATAGCACTCCCAAGAGGCGAGGGGGCCCGGTCCAAAAGGACACAGTTCCCCATGTGAAGGGTGTGACATGGCCCAGACAACACCGCTGCCAGCAGACAGCCAAAATGTTTAGAGGGATGAACTACAGAGTAAGAATTTGTCGTTCTTTGAATGTTTGTCCATGTGGCTGTCAGTGCATGAGGTGTATGCACACACCAGTAATGGGGCCCACTCCGGTAAAGCTCTGAAGGACCACAGTTACTGTGCAAGGTAAGTAACCCTCTCTCTTGTTGTCACATTCCCGAACAATAGCTTGCCTTAAATAGGGCTTCATTCGAAACTAGCCAATATCAGCTGAACTGAGCTCTCTGGGATGGGGGTATTGCTAAACCCAGCCCCCTGCTACATTCAGTGTGAGATATCGGAAACTGGAGTCGGGGGGAGGGAGGGTTACTTCCGGGGGGGATTTAAGGGTGAACTATGTGTTAGTGAAGAGGTACTGGATTGACAGCCTTAAGGCGAGTCTGTGTCAACAGAAATCAGCCCCTCATTCTCCACCAGTGGGAAGTGCTGGAGCCACCCAGCCGCTGGTGTTTCTGCTCTGGGTGGAGCCATCGGACCCACCAGTAAAAACACTAACGTCCTGTCCGCACTAATGCTTCCATCATCGCTGTGGTGGCTGCAGCTGCACCAGTGGGGAATTATGGGTCAGGCAAGGCCACAGAGACTGATGTCTACACTTATCTAGAGAACGGGTACATCACAGACAGTGGCAGTGCCCACTTCCCCTACATACTCTCCTATCAACCTGCACCTCCAGCAAGGGAGAGGGCCCAGGCTCCATGTCCACTGAGTCCCAGGCTCATTTAGTGCCAGTTATTGAGGTGGTGAACTGATAAGTTCTCCTCACTTACAATGAGCACTTCAGCGCAGACAAAGGACTAGGCTGAAAGCTTGTAACTGGGATGCCCTTTGTCATAAGCCTGTCTGGCCATCACAGGACACAAGCTGGGCTCAGTTATTATGGTGTTCAGGTGTTTGTCATGCTGCCAGCTTCATGGTCTGTGCTGTAATTAAGCCCTTTTGGGGTACGAGGGGGAATCGGCCTTATCCTATGATTTTGAGGCCTTCTTGCCTGTGTTCTTTCTGCCACGTTGAGCATCCCACAGGGAAGTGTTATAGGAGCGCCTTGAAGGCCGTTTTCCACAAACATCCCCACATCAGTGTTCCTCTGAGTGGAGAAAGAAATGTCCCAAGCCTGGCAGGGTAACTAGGCCCCTGAATGAATATTGTTCTTCAGCACCGTGAGCCTCCTGCAAGAGCTGGCTTACGCTGCTAGGCCAGGGGGATTGAGCTGTAATGCAGGAGACGATGAGCCCATTGCACTTAGCTTGAGGGAATCTGTTTCAAGTGCGCACTTGCTCCTGGAGCTCTGCGTAGACAGTCGCGTATCAGAGAAAAGGGCCTAGCTACTGTGGTGGGTAGATTTAACAACTGGCTTCAAATCTCCACGGTGTCAGCGTAAAACTATAAACCCCACTTCAGCCGGCCCAGAGCAGGGAAGGGTTCCTGGGTTCTGCTCCAGGGATGTGTTGTCTGTGTCGTTTCCGTGCCTGTGTGGGGAGTGACCATCTGTGCTGAGGCTTTTTATGTGGGGGTGGAATAGGCAGAGAAAACCAACGGCTTCAGAGAAAGCTGAGCACTTACCAAACTCTCCACCTGGGCAATGAGAAATAACCCTCTGCTCCCTGTCTGTGCAGCATCAGTGCTGTGCAAGCATCTCTGGCTATCACTGCTCTGTCAAGGGTAGCGGCAGTTACCAAGATAGATAAATAGGCAGCAGATTTACTATGGCAAAGGAGAGATTACCCACAACTTCAGCGACAGCAAGATCTTCCCTGATGCTTCACTCATCTGTGGACAAAAACATCAAAAAATATAACCAGCCATAAAGTTAAAGTGGAGTAATGTCATCTTGGCTGAGGAGAATGCTACGATGAGCAGCCAGAATTGCTATTCCTGATTTGAACAAGGCCTCTGCCTAAAGGAACAGTAGTTAAGCGAGAGAGATAATAAGTGTAAATATTTTAATTACTTTTTAAGAGGCAAGTTAAACATGCTTAAAATCTGCCTTCTTTGTATTTACAGAAACTCTTTGAGTGTCTTTCTTTGTTTCCCATTGGGTGAGCATTGTTGTGGATAATGGAATGGGGAGCTGTAAATCTGAGATACACAGCACTCGTGTATGCATACTGGTATTTATTAATTAATACACTGAACATGATTTGACACTCTGTGTCCTGTTTAACCCTGTTTTTCTGTCTGTTTAAATTCCTCAGTTTTCTTTGGTAAGTGCTTGGTATTCAGATCTTACAAATCTGCATAAAACCAACACCTACCATGAACTGCCTACAGATTAGATATGCATGAATCTCTCCCTTGTACTAACAGCCTTCATATGTGCAAATTAAGACCAAGGGGACAAAATTGGGGATTAGAGGGGTTCACTGCCAATTTGCCTACCTGGATTTCCACACACTTGAATCTATATATTGTTCATTAACCACATAGTAAACTCAGGGTAATAACTGGTTGATGCCCCACATGCTAATCTTAAACCCAATGATAAAACAAACTTTTGCTGTCTGTTGCGTCAAGTCAACTGGACCTCAGTACCAAAAAGCCCTCCTTATAAGATGCACTGCATTACAGCATGTAGAAATGATCTTCAGCTCCCTTATAAAGAGGGTAAGGATTCTTTCCTCTAGCTACTGTCCAAATGAGGGAGGCCTGGCTGGTGTGCCATTGTTTCATCACTGGGATTAGTAGAAATTCTTTGTAGTTTTGTTTGAAAGTATTTTCTATATAAAGTTAGTTCTACATGACACTAATCTCCATGCCAGAGGGAAGTAATACTGGGGTTGTACAAATGTGTTCTCCTGGAGGCTGGCTTTGCTCTTCTGGCCCCTTAATTTCATTTCTTTAAATCAGCAGATTTTGTCCCACTGGTCATTCTAACCTGAAAGCCAGAATGTGCCCCACGCCAGCGACCATGTGCTTAGCACCGCGACCCTCCCAGCACACTCACGCTCACACCCCACCCAGTCTCCACTACCCAACAAAGGGCACCGCACCATCTTTCCAGTGTCTCTTCCATCTCAACTGCTTGAATAATAATGAATGCGAGTGGGTAGGCCAGTCGCCAGCACCTCCTCTGCAGCGCAGTGGGCGGCTAGGAGCGGAATGGCAAACCCCGGGCTGGAGGCTACACTCCTGGAGCAATGAGCTTTACTAACCTAAGAGTGTCACTTTGACTTTACTGCACATCAGTTTCTTTTTATTTATTCCTATCGCGCTAATACAAATTCTAGCTTTAAAAAACTTTCTGCTTTTTAGTTATAATTTTCTTCCTTTCCTCTTTGTACTAACGCTTCTCTCTAATCTTATTTGCATTCAAATTACCTCACCAGGTGGTACACCAATCAGAGGTAAGAATGCTGAAATGTGTCACATCACTTCATTTCCTGTCTGCCCTGCTCCTTCTCCACCAGTGTTTCTCATCTCCAGCTTTTTCTCTCAGCCCTAACTCTGCCAGTGCTCTTACTCATCTGCACTCTCCCACTAGCGTGTTGATTTGGGTTTATTTTTAGTGCGACTCCTTGCAGAGTCATCCATTGCAATGTTGCACTGTTGAAAGGGGGTTATTCAATGGTTATTCAATGGAAAGTTTGCAAACTGGAAACACTTCTCCCGTGTGTCCCAGAGGGCTGGCTCCTCCTGCGGCTTCAAGAACTCTCTGAACTTCTGTTCAGCACGGTACAGCCGTCACCTGCTGGGTGTCGATGCGCAGGGAGTTTTGATCAGTCGCTGTGGTGTCAGTTTAAGACTGTAACATTTTCACAAGAGAACAGTCAAACCTTTTGTCACTCTGCTGCTGACAGGCATGAAAATCTAATCAGATGAAGATAAATTCTAGAGAGTCCAGGCAAATCTGGCTGTGAAATAAGCAGCCCCTTGGTTTGAGAGCTGTGTGTAGTACTGTAGTGAGAGTGAGGGGCCACAAGTACTCCTGTTCTTCTTTTAGTGAGGGAACAGCCACTCCTGAGGAGACCCAAAAGCCTGCCAATCCCAGGTTCCGGCTGCTTTAAGCCTTCATTAGTTAAACCCACCTACAGTTTGACAGCCCAGCATGCACAGACTTGGACTAGTTTTTCACAGCCTGTGTGCACCAGTAATGACTTTCCCATTGGAGTGTTGGTTTTCTAGCCTAATACTCACAGTTGTCCCTTTATATTAACTTTACTCTGTTAATCTGTGTTACACAGTAAGACCCTTTGAGTTCTCTTGTGATTTCTGTTACCACTGTTGACTGACCCCTACATTTCTTGATAGAATTATTACCCCTCCAAATTGATACAATCTCATTTGTCCAATGCTGCTGCTCCTCTCCTCCCCACCCTCCACTGAATCACTGCTGGAAGTTAATAATTTGACTCTTTGGAACGGGTTCTGTTGCTGTGGATTAATGTTTTCAGCTCCTGTAAAGTGATTTTAGAGCAAATGTGAATTGCTGTTTCATGTGTATTTGCATCAAGTTGCCTGTGTAGCAAATCTGGGTCAGGGGAAAAGATTGAAACTATTTATTTATAAAAAATGAATGGGTTTATGTACGTGTCATTCCTACCTTTGGAATGCTTCAAGATAGACAGCTGTGATGTTACAAGCTATTTAAACTATTTCTTCATCTCTATTCCTATTACAAATCCTAAAAGGAAGGGACAGATTGAATTCTAACTAGCTGAGTGCACCCAGCTTCCAGCGCCGCATACACAACACATTGCATTTCTTGGGCCTTTCCTTGCACAGCTGTCTGATGACATTAGTGACTCAGCATCAGAACCGGGTGGATGTTCCATACCTCCTGCTTGGGAACTGAGCATCTCTCTGTAATAAGAATCATCCATCTCATAAAACATAAATTCCTCCCATTCAAATCCTGACAAGGTATTTTAAGAATGTGCTTGACATTATTTAAAATGTATGTGTCCTGTTTGAATGTCAAAGACGACATTTCTATGAGTGCAAACAGAAGCCATGTGCCCCTTTCTGCCTTTCCCTGAAGGATTTCTGCTAGCCTAACACCTTTTGTTTAAAGCAGAGGTCGTTGAATTTCTAAAGATAACAACTGATTAGATGAAACCACTTTTCTAAAGGAGAGGTTATGTCCACTTAGATGTGACTGTTCTGCCACGTTCTATACCCAGCTGCACTCTTGTTCCGCCTTACGGTAAGTTCACTGCTTGAGCTTCTCTAGAATCCATGAACCTGGTCCGAAAGGAAAACTGACTCTGTTTGAACAATCAGTTTGGGTGACCGTTGATCTAACTATCTGTGTAATTCTCTGTTGAGAGGTGTTTGATGTGTGAAGTAGCTTGGGAGTTTCAAGCATTAGCCCAATACTTTAAGGACAGGCCTAGACCACTGAAAGACCCATTTGCAGGAACCAGTGCATGATCAACAGGAGATTGATAAGAAATTCCTTCCGAACAGTCCTCATTGAGCCACGATGAGATTTATTTCTGTGACTAACCTTTTCTTTCGGTCCTGCTACTACAAAACCCGTCTTTTCTGTCCAAGCCTGCTGTCATTACTCAGCCACAGAGGGACTCTTCTATTAGTTATCCGGTATTCTTAGCTCCAGACGTTCTCTCTCCGCCTTTCAGGTGAAGCCCTGGCTGATGGCCAGTCCCAGAGTTCTGTTACACTGTTCAGAGACGTGGAACCAGCGAGTGATTGGCATGTTAAACAACAGGTGGACGAGGAATGACAACCGCTCTAAGTCTGAGGAAATGATGCCTTGCCCTCTGTTTTCAAAGTATAAAACACAATGTTAGTTTTCTGTATTGCTCTGGAATCGAGCTTAATCAACCTTTCAGGGAGTCTTTTGGCTGTTCTCTCCTGCCATGGTAGGTGTGTGGAGCAGGACACAGAGTTCCATGGGAATATTAGCACTTCATAGGTTACGTACCAGGTACATGGGCAGCGCCAGAAACAGTAAAGGGACACCATCCGCTTTAGTATTCCCCTTCCTTAACCTGTCTTTACCACGCTACTGTCACAGGTAACACCTAAGATTCCTATATGTGAGGGAGACTACAGGGAAGGGAAGTATTTTCCTTCGTTCTTTTGGTGTGTGTTTGTGCTTTCGATGGTGCTTTGTGTATGGTCGTTTTTGCTGTTTCCCTTCTTGTTTTCTGGGGTTTTCACTCTCAAAAAGGGGGAAAACAAATATTTTTTAAAATGTAGAATGTGATTGTAAAACCCCAGACGTTGGCAGGGAGACACAGGCGGGTAACTACTGGAATTGTTGGTCACTCATTGCTTGTAGACTGACTGGACTTCAAGTAGACTCTGTCCCTCTAGAACCACATAAATCCGTATTCCTTCTGGTTAGTATTGTAGTTCACAGCTGATACTGAACCGCGAAGATTTATGGGATCCTTTCCAATACCTGGCACTGAGAGCTCAGAGCCATCCAAGACCCAGTAATGTACCAGGAGACCAAAAGAGCCACTGCTTGTGTTCTATACCTCCCTTTTCTCCTATTTGCCCACGTTCGGTTTCAGAGGTCCAGTCACATCACCAGCTGCCTCATTGGCGTATATCAGAGTTGATTCCTCAGCAGCAGCACAGGCATCCAAAACAAGTGCCTAACATGCCAATCATCAGGGTCTGGGATGTAATGAACGTAATGAGCACTAACAAGGAAATTATTTTTGTAGTTATCTTGTTTGCATAATTGGTGACACTGATGGGCTGGGTGTATTTGTCTATAATATCTGGAAGTTGACTGCATTATAAAGTACAAAGTTCATACTACTGCATGAGCCAAAGAATCCTAGAAATGCTTCTTTTAATTATTAGCTTGTAAGAGACTTTTTAAAAAGTGTTTGACGTCTGAGTCTGTCCCAATGTCCCTTTAGTGAGCACAGATTCCTTAGGACAATTTACCACAGCATCAAACTCTTGCCATCTCCTCCGATCAGATTCACAATCTACATCCTACAGTCCCCACTCCCCATGCCAGCCCTTAAAAATCCATCTCTAGTGCTTCTGGAGGGAGGTGGGTGGCGTGCTCTCCCCAGCCGCAGAGACAGCTCTCCACATGGTGCTGGGATATCTGCAATGCCGTCTGTCCTTCGGAAAAGGGCACTCTGGTGGATCAGGCAGGATTCTCACAAGCCCAGTCGGATCCCCTGATAGCTGGGCTGTAAAACTCCCCTGTGCAGCTCTCACTTGATCAGAATTGTTTTCCCACATCCAAAAAGTGACCGAAGCGAACTGGAGACCACAGTCCAGACACTCATCAGATTTTTTCCCATACCTGTTTTATACATGGTTTTTTCCCGTTACTTCATTCCGTTGTCATTAGCATTATTAACATGATGAGACTACCAGGTCTGTCAAGGCCAAAACATAGTGTCAGTGTCTAAGGCAGGTTTTAGAGCCGTAATGGAGTGGGTGGGTTTATGTCACGTGTCTCTTCCACGTCGTGGAGCCGTTTCTGCAGCTCACCTTTAGGCCGGAGTTAGAATTGGTTCGCTCCTCTCTTTGTGTTGCTGTGTATAAAGCACAGGGGGCAGCGACTTTTTCTTTGCTGCTAGTGAGAGCGTTTCTGTTTGAATGGAGCAGAAGCCAGCATGGCTCCATTTTACTGATTTCCATTGGAGATGCTCCAGCCAAAGCAGCGTATGTCAGCAAGAAGTGACCTACAGAAACAGGGTCTTTAAATTACTTTAGACAAAGTCCTGGATTTAAAAAGGAGCTGAGAGGGGATCCCCCTCTCAATGTGGTGCCTTTTAGTGAGGGGAAATGGAGGGCACCGGGCCTCAGCACCATGGATTGTTTCTGCTCCCCAAATGGCTGACATGGAAAGCAACTGCGGAGGAAGCCACACATTGGATTTCTCTCTCGTGGAGAACGTGGGCAGGTTGTTCAGGGCAGGGATGGGGAGGAGTGAGATAAATAGGCGCCCAGGGATGCAGGTGGGTGAAATTCTGTCTCCTGTAGAGCCGCTGGCTGAGCAAGGAGAGTGTCTGCGTCGGTAGCTGGGATCCATTCGCACCAGCATTGTGACCCTCCTTCTTACCGAAATGCAGCGGCGATTCCTCTGACTCCTGGGCATTTCACTTGTGTTCATTCTCGTAGTCCAGGGAAAAGATCAAACTCTTCCTGTCTTTGTGCCCTCGTGGCTGAGTCCAGGAGTCAAACGGGGGTGCACATGTGCCTGGGAGAGCTCCATGCAGAAAAGTAGCCCCGAGAGAAGCCGCGCAGAGCTCCCGGTGGGTCTGCGGGATTCCGCTGAGCAGCGCAGCTTCTCCTCTGGCTGTTTCAGGGTTCGGGTTTCAGAGAGTTAAACTTGTGTTGGAGCTAGAGAGCTTTTTACACTGAGTTACAGACAGGGGAGAGAGAGTGGAGCCCAGCCCGCCCTAGCGTATCTGCCAGGCTGGTGGCCTTATCAGGATCTGCCTTCCCCATGTTCCGCACAATGCGCTTTTTAAATGTCACTTTTAAGCACTATCATTGCCGCTAATGATTTTTCCTAAGCAGCACGACTGTATTTGCATAGATAGGGATCTCGGAGAGCTGCTGCGGGGCTGTCGTCTGCGCCCATGTTGAAGGAGAAAAAAAGAAAACTCCAGAATGAAGCAGTGATTGGCACGGAGGCCCAAGTGCAGAAGAAAAAGCTGCTTGTCAATCAGCAGCAGCCATTTCTTCCCTCAGCTCCAGAAAGTCCAGCCTCATCCCTGTTCTCCCTGGCCCCGGAGGGCAGCCAGGGGCTCTTCTCAGAGCTGGCAGTGCTGTGCTGTGAGCAAGGTCAGCTTAGCACCGCCAGTGCCTCTCCTAGCAACCTGTGCTCCCCCTGCCCCTGGTGGGGAGTGGCTGAGCCCTGCTTGGGAGGCCGGCTGAGGGGTTTTGCTCCCATGTCAGCGGAGGGCAGTGTAGCCTGACACCTGAGGCCCCCTTGCCAGTGGAAGAGCTGGCAGGCGTAGCAGTGTGCTCCCTCGTTCCTTCAGCGATGCCGTGTTTGTTGTTAGTGTTTTAGGGCTTACCTCCAGGTGTGGTGCTTGCTAGGGCAGGCAGCCCCACGTAAGTCGGTGACCTCAGCCAGAGCCCTCCGTGTAGCACGTGCTGCCCAGAAGGGAGCGTTTGCATGATCGGGCCCTTAGACATGTTTTAACAACATTTACGGTCACAGTTTCTTTGTCTAATCAGCAGTGTGGCTGTCATGTCACTAGGAGGTGGGGCTGGGCGTCTGCCCTCTGAATCCTGCCTAGCCGGAGCCCCGCTGGGTGACGATGATGGTAATGATTAACGCTTATTGAGCAGCTGTTAGCCCCTAGATTTCAAAACACTCTCCAAAGGCAGGTCAAGGTCGGTGTCATTTTTCCAGGTGTACAGAGAGAGATATTGGGGTGGAGAAAGGGGAAGAGACTTGCCCAAGGTCACCCAGAAAGTCAGTGGCAAAGGTCTCCAGATTCCCAGCCCGTGCCCTTGCTATAGGGTAGCAGAGCATAGAGGAAATGACAGACGCAGTTTTCCTAGCACTAGGAAGTGAGTAAATGGTTAATCGTTAATTTGACAACTATCAATCAGAGCAGTTGCAAAGAACTGATAGAATTTACCAGTGCTTGGAAACTCCCTCGTCTCTGTGACTTCCATCAGCTCTGCAGATGGGGGCTGGTCAGGACCCATTCAGTCCTTCGGATCGTTCCCTATGGTAGGTTTTCTAGTGCCTTGTCCAAACAAGATGTGAATTTCTCAAGCGATGAGGCTCCCAGGAGCCAGTTTCACGGCCTATAATATATGAACATACATAAGAACAGCCGTACCGGGTCAGACCAAAGGTCCATCTAGCCCAATATCCTGTCTACCGACAGTGGCCAATGCCAGGTGCCCCAGAGGGAGTGAACCTAACAAGCAATGATCAAGTGATCTCTCTCCTGCCATCCATCTCCACCCTCTGACAAACAGAGGCTAGGGACACCATTCCTTACCCATCCTGGCTAATAGCCATTAATGGACTTACCACCATGAATTTATCCAGTTCTCTTTTAAACGCTGTTATAGTCCTAGCCTTCACAACCTCCTCAGGCAAGGAGTTCCACAGGTTGACTGTGCGCTGTGTGAAGAAGACCTTCCTTGTATTTGTTTTAAACCTGCTGCCTATTAATTTCATTTGGTGACCCCTAGTTCTTATATTATGGGAATAAGTAAATAACTTTTCCTTATTCACTTTCTCCACATCACTCATGATTTTATAGACCTCTATCATATCCCCCCTTAGTCTCCTCTTTTCCAAGCTGAAGAGTCCTAGCCTCTTTAATCTCTCCTCATATGGGACCCGTTCCAAACCCCTAATCATTTTAGTTGCCCTTCTCTGAACCTTTTCTAGTGCCAGTATATCTTTTTTGAGATGAGGAGACCACATCTGTACGCAGTATTCGAGATGTGGGCGTACCATCGATTTATATAAGGGCAATAATATATTCTCAGTCTTATTCTCTATCCCCTTTTTAATGATTCCTAACATCCTGTTTGCTTTTTTGACCGCCTCTTTTGTGAGATCTTTTTGAAGTTCGTCACAGTCTGCTTTGGTCTTAACTATCTTGAGCAGTTTAGTATCATCTGCAAACTTTGCCAGCTCATTGTTAACCCCTTTCTCCAGATCATTTATGAATAAGTTGAATAGGATTGGTCCAAGGACTGACCCTTGGGGAACACCACTAGTTACCCCTCTCCATTCTGAGAATTTACCATTAATTCCTACCCTTTGTTCCCGGTCTTTTAACCAGTTCTCAATCCATGAAAGGACCTTCCCTTTTATCTCATGACAACTTAATTTACATAAGAGCCTTTGGTGAGGGACCTTGTCAAAGGCTTTCTGGAAATCTAAGTACACTATGTCCACTGGATCCCCCTTGTCCACATGTTTGTTGACCCCTTCAAAGAACTCTAATAGATTAATAAGACACGATTTCCCTTTACAGAAACCATGTTGACTATTGCTCAACAGTTTGTTTTTCTATGTGTCTGACAATTTTATTCTTAACTATTGTTTCGACTAATTTGCCCGGTACAGACGTTAGACTTACCGGTCTGTAATTGCCGGGATCACCTCTAGAGCCCTTTTAAAATATTGGCGTTACATTAGCTATCTTCCAGTCATTGGGTACAGAAGCCGATTTAAAGGACAGGTTACAAACCTTAGTTAATAGTTCAGCAACTTCACATTTGAGTTCTTTCAGAACTCTTGGGTGAATGCCATCTGGTCCCGGTGACTTGTTACTGTTAAGTTTATCAATTAATTCCAAAACCTCCTCTCGTGACACTTCAATCCGTGACAGTTCCTCAGATTTGTCACCTACAAAAGCCGGCTCAGGTTTGGGAATCTCCCTCACATCCTCAGCCGTGAAGACTGAAGCAAAGAATCCATTTAGTTTCTCCGAAATGACTTTATCGTCTTTAAGCGCTCCTTTTGTATCTCGATCGTCCAGGGGCCCCACTGGTTGTTTAGCAGGCTTCCTGCTTCTGATGTACTTAAAAAACATGTTGTTATTACCTTTGGAGTTTTTGGCTAGCCGTTCTTCAAACTCCTCTTTGGCTTTTTTTATTACATTTTTGCACTTAATTTGGCAGTGTTTATGCTCCTTTCTATCTGCCTCACTAGGATTTGACTTCCACTTTTTAAAGGAAGACTTATTATCTCTCACTGCTTCTTTTACATGGTTGTTAAGCCACGGTGGCTCTTTTTTAGTTCTTTTACTGTGTTTCTTAATTTGGGGTATACATTGAAGTTGGGCCTCTATTATGGTGTCTTTAAAAAGTGCCCATGCAGCTTGCAGGAATTTCACTTTAGTCACTGTACCTTTTAACTTCTGTTTAACTAACCCCCTCATTTTTTCATAGTTCCCCCTTTTGAAATTAAATGCCACAGTGTTGGGCTCTTGAGATGTTCTTCCCACCACAGGGATGTTGAATGCTATTGTATTATGGTCACTATTTCCAAGCAGTCCTGTTATGGTTACCTCTTGGACCAGCTCCTGCGCTCCGCTCAGGACTAAATCTAGCGTTGCCTCTCCCCTTGTGGGTTCCCCTACCAGCCGCTCCATGAAGCAGACATTTAAAGTATCGAGAAATTTTATCTCTGCATTTCATCCTGAAGTGACCTGTACCCAGTCAATATGGGGATAATTGAAATCCCCCACTAGTATTGAGTTCTTAATTTTGATAGCCTCTCTAATTTCCCTTAGCATTTCATCATCACTATCACTGTCCTGGTCAGGTGGTCGATAATAGATCCCTACTGTTATATTCTTATTAGAGCATGAAATTTCTATCCATAGAGATTCTATGGAACATGTGGATTCACTTAAGATTTTTACTTCATTTGATTCTACATTTTCTTTCATATATAGTGCCACTCCTCCCCTCCCCCTCACCCCCACCCCACCCCACCCCACCCCACCCCACCCCACCCCACCCCATAACCTGTTCCGATATATTTTGTACCCCGGAATGATTGTGTCCCATTGGTTGCTCTCAGTCCACCAGGTTTCTGTGATGCCTATTATATCAATATCCTCCTTTATCACGAGGCACTCTAGTTCACCCATCTTATTCTTTAGACTTCTAGCATTTGTGTACAAGCACTTTAAAAACTTGTCACTGTTTATTTGTCTGCCCTTTTCTGATGTGTCAGATTCTTTTTTATGTGAATGTTTATCATCTGATCTGGCCCTTACATTATCCTCCTCCATCCTCTGCTCCTGACTATAACCTGGAGATTCTCTATCATTAGACTCTCCCCTCAGAGGGGTCTCTGTCCGATCCACATGTTCCTCTGCAGCAGTCGGCTTTCCCCCATAAAGATATACCTATCTCCTAGAACTGGAAGGGACCTTGAAAGGTCATCGAGTCCAGCCCCCTGCCTTCACTAGCAAGACCAAGTACTGATTTTGCCCCAGATCCCCAAGTGGCCCCCTCAAGGATTGAACTCACAACCCTGGGTTTAGCAGGCCAATGCTCAAACCACTGAGCTATCCCTCCCCTGCAAACAAATGCATCACTGCCTGGGGGATTTTCCTCCTCCTCAGCCTATACTGTGCCCCTTTCCCCAGCTATGGCCTGGCCCCTTGTTTCTCTTCCGATAATTCCTCTGTGGCATGCACACCCTGCAGATATTTGGGAACATGTAGATCTCCCTGTGTCTATCACTTCACCATTCATTTTCCCACTAGAAAAACAACGCTCGCAGCCCTGCTGGTTGCCATCACAGTATCATGGTGGGGCAGCTTCCTGTTATTGTTAAGTATTTTGCAGGCTCTTCACATTTGTTTAGTGGCGGTTTTGTTTTTGTAGCGGTCAGAATCTCTTTTCTGGTACAGACTGGAGGTTTCCTTTTACCTCCTTCGTCTCCTGGGACCTCTCAAGCGTTCTCCAGGCCGTGCTCTGTGGCCCTGGTCACTGTTGTCTCCGCGTGCCCATAGTTATACTGGACACATCTCAAGTTGCTTGCGCAGGGGCCTGACTTGTTGCTGAAGCACAGTAGTATTCCCTGAAAGTGGTGTTCTCAGAACCACGCCCCTGTCCACACCGGCCATGGCATGCAGCGATCGTGTTTCATCTGCAACAGTCCTCTTTGCAAGTCTCTTCCTTCATCCCTCCCTTGCTTTTTCTCTCCTCCCCCACCATAGCTCTGACATTTGGGTGCCTTGAGGTTAAGCACCTATAGATTGGCTAAGTAATGGTTAAGGAAAGTGGGGAGGTCATAAGTCTGCATTTGCATGTAAGCCCCAGTGAAGTTTACTTACCAGGCTAAATAACAAAGAGGATGTCGTCTTGTGTTGCCCCAAACTCCCCCTCTCCTTCCCCCCCCCCCTCCTCAAACAAACCCTCTCACCTGTATTTACTGGTGCTTTCAACCCAAGCCAGCTGGCTTCTCTGGCTGTAGCCTAAAACCAGAGTGTGAGACTTTCACTTGGACTTGGTAACCTTAGTCCTGGAACCCCAAGGGGAGAGGCAATTCTTGATTTCGTTATACGTGGAGCACAGGATCTGGTCCAAGAGGTGAATATAATGGCATTGCTCAGTAATAGTGATCATAATATAATTAAATTTAACATCCTTGTAGGGGGCAAAATACCAAAGAAACCCACCACAGTATTGTTTAACTTCAGAAAGAGGAACTACACAACAATAAGGAAGCTAGTTAAATGGAAATAAAAAGGAACAGTCACAAGAATGAAGGGCCTTCAAGCTGCATGGAAACTTTTTAAAAACACCATAAAGAGGCTCAAATTAAATGCATACCGCAATTAAAAAAAAAAAAAAAAGGTAAGAGGACCACACACAAAAAATGACACCTTGAAAAAATAACTCATTTGATATTGCCCAGTTCTGTTCATTGTCTCTGAAGCTTCTGAAGGCCCCTGACAGAAGACAGGATATTGGGCTAGATGGACCGTTGGTCTGACCTAGTATGGCTGTTCTTATGTTCTTTTAACCTGCCCACGTTGTGGTAAGGATGCAGGATAAATCGCTGCTGATAGTCCTCTAGTGCCTTCCCACAATCCCTCCACCCCCCTATGTGCCCAGAAGGACAGAAAAATTCTCCCATAATTCACCAGGAAGGAATCCTAGAGCAGCTCCGCTTCCGGCAGCACAGAGAACCATGGGATATGCTCCTAGACGTCCTAGTGACACATGCAGGGGAATGCATTTCCAGTTACGACACAGTATTTTAGCTATGGCTTTGCAGTGTGGTGGTCACGCCTGGGCTAAGTTAACCTGGGTGCTCAGCACCTGAGTTAACTCTGCAGAGAAGACACACCCTAGAGAGTAATAGGAGGAAATTAAGAGGGGGTAAAATAGGCTAAATATCAGAGAGATCGTCCCGCCAGTGAGTGCTGCTAGGTTGTGGTACAGGGTCCCTATCATTTGGCACGTTTAAAACTGAATTGGACAGAACACTACTACGCTACAATCGGGAGCCGTCCTGCACGGGCCCCGGGTATGCACTAGATAACCTAATAGGTGTTTTCCATCTCTAGATTCTGGTCTTCTCTCCAGCTTGTCAGGGCCAGGAAGCTCCCTCCCACTCTGCTGCCTCTCTGAGCATGTGGAAATCCAACATTTCCCCTGAATTCAGCAATCACGCACGAGAGATGCTGGGCTGGCCCCGCATTCCGAAGGGGTCCCGAGATCTCTGTGCTTTGGGGAAGCTAGCAGATTGAGTGATTGCAGTAGCATGTTTTCTCTGTCTTGCTGAAGCCTCATTCTCAGCCCTAATGCAACAGCAGCGAGGGCTTTGTGCATCATTTGTATTATGTGGCAGAACTCCGGGAAGTTCATTTTTTTTTCTCCGTGACACACAGACTTCTGCTACAGTCTCAATTTATCCTTCTAAATAATGTAGGTGGCGGTGGTTGATTCACATCACTTTCTCTTCTCTTCTAATGATATGAAAACCTGAGTTTGACCTCCTCCGCTTGAACTGAGAAGAAGGAAGATGGCAATTTCTGCAGCTATTCACAGTGCTGCTCTCCACAGTTATTCTGAACCGTGGCGGATGGAAGTGGGTTCAAATTCTTACAAGCAAAGGGGTTAATGTTTTCTTCTAGTTCAAGTATGTGGTTTGTGAGCAGAGTTCCCCTCCGACAAGCTGCTGGAGCCAGAAAAATCTGAGCACTTGAGGGTGCGTTAAAAATGAATTCCTTGTTGCCGTGGGAAAGCAGGCAGAGTAGCAGAGAGAGCCGTGTCTGGGCATTTGACCTTAACAGTGGCGGGTCACTTTTTATTCTGGTCACCAGGTGTATTCTGGGTCTGTATCATTTTCTCACCTCTTTTCATCTAGGCCCCACCTGCAGCCCAGTTAGCAGAGTTTAGTTCAGCCAGTTTTAGGTCCCATCCATACAAGGTGGAGAGCAGACTTGGAAATGTTAAATGTAATTCCAGCCAAACTGGTGTGAACATGGGTGGGACAGCCAGTGTGGATGGGGGTTGACCACAGTTCACCTGAGAGGGTTGGAAATTACGTGTAAAATCTTCAGGCGCAGGGTAGACATAGCCTTGGTCTCGTGTGGTTAGCGCGACTCTTGCTATGATCTGGGGGCTGTTGTTATCATTTGTACCCTCGGTGCGCCTGGCACGCTAGACATGCAACGAGATTCTTCTGTGCCCAGAGACGCTTCCAGCCTGAGTGAAATATTCCCAGGGCGGAAAGAGTGGGAACAAAGGCAAAGGGAACTCTGTGATGTCCTTTGTTCTGCAGATTGTTTGCTTTTGCTGTTTGATTCTGTCTGTAATCAGGTGAGAGTGAGGAAAGGACTGGCGTGGAGCGAGCTGATTAAAGGCAAGTCTAAAGATTTGGTGGAGAAGAGGGAGGATGAGCCGGCAGAGCAGGCGGCAAAGCCGCGGTTCTGTTCAGCAGAGGCCATGACTGTGGAGGCGTAAGAAGCAAACAGCAGTGGTTAGGCTACGTTTTGTTCAGCTGCTTTGATTAGAAAAATCTAATTTTAAAGTCTGTTAAAGGTCCTTTCATTAGACAGGAATCCTTTCCAGCCAACGCGGTAATTAACGTGGAGCTGTATGTGTTTTCTTTATTTAAGCAGTGCATTTAAGTACCTGTGTCCATTGGAAAGGCATCAATAACTGGTTTTCCCATGCAATTAAAAAAAACTTACCCTCGCCAGCCTCTGACAAGAGCATGGACACCCTGGGGCTGCAGCTAGGTCCCACTGAGCGTCTGAGGGCCGCAGTTGGTGGTACACTTACCCAGGAAAGCTACTTTTCAAGTAGGGCCTGTGTTTCTCGTGTGGTGAAACTGTTCAGTTGTCATGTCTGGACTTGCCATAACCTGGGTTGTCTGTGTCTTCTTGTTTGTGCACAGGGGCTCTGCAAATAGAGAACAGTGAGGAGTCAGACCAAGGCAAATATGAATGTGTTGCAACCAACAGTGCAGGAACCCGCTACTCTGCTCCGGCTAACCTTTACGTTCGAGGTAAGAGCAGCTCTCTCTCCAAGGGTCACTCTCTCCAAGGGTCACTCTCTCCAAGGGTCACTCTCTCCCTGTTCAATGAACTGTGTGGCTTTGCAATGAACGAGTATGTGGTCCTGTCTTTGTGCATCGATAACACTTTGTGGATTGTGTGACTTGAGTAGCCATTTGCTCAAGATTTGACAAACTAAATCCAAACGCATGTTTGAATAACATCAGCCTTGACTCAAATTAGCAAGACCTGGAAATCCAGCTTCACCAAGCTTGCGTGATGCTTCTGTTGTCCAAAGAGCTGAGCTAAGGCCAGAATTTGAATTCCTTTGAATTTCCTCACCTTGTGGCACAATTACTTAAGGGGAGGAGGGGTGTTTCAATCTCTCTTGTATAAAGACAAATCTTCAGTGGAGAAGTCTAAAATAAAGTCCCATTCACCTGCTAAGCCAAGGCTTGTCAGTTGTGGATGAGCAGGTCTTTAGCCACCTGCTTTGGAATGTTTAGCCATAAAAACTAGAGAACAGAACAGCTTTTTGACGGTTTCTCAGTCAATCTTGTATCTGCATTGACGATGGATCCTATGGGTATTAAAGATACACACTAAGAACCCTTCTGAAACTTAGCTGCTGTTCATGCGAAGAAACCACTTTCTAATGGTTATTGTCTTGCCTTTTTAAAACTCTTGTTTTCAGAATACAAAAATGACCAGACTTTACGGCTGATTGACCTCTGGCCTAACCTATTTTGCTAAATTAAATAAATCTGAATTACAAGTTTGGAAGGGGGGGGCGGTCTTTAAATAGTTGATTAACTCTGTTCTGTTCATCACGAAAAAAAAGTGCTTCCCTGGTTGGGATCTGGTATAGCCAGAGCAACCAGGTTAGAAACCCTTGAAAACTGGTTTGGGATTTGCCCAAGGGGTGTGATGCTCCCTAAAGCTTTTTAGGAAGGTGTTTAGAACCCAACTTTATTTCCACATAGTAACTCAAGACACTGACAACTGTTGGTAAATAAAATCTCATCTTCATTTCTTCCTCTCTCTCTCCCCTTTGAGAACAACCCCCAAAGCCACCCTTGGAAGCTACAAATGCTTTGGTCAGTGTGAAGAGAGGAGAAGATGACGATAAAACGTCACATGTTGTGCGTTTGCTTCTAGGTGCCACTTCGTGCCTTGTGCTCTTTTTTGTTTGCTTCTAGGTGCTGCTTCTTGCACTGGGTTCTTTGCTTATTTGCCGGGGGGAGGGGGGGCGCTCATTTTGCAACATCAAGAATCTTTGGCAAACTAAAGTATCAGATTAAACATGCTCAGAAGATTAAGCTTTCTCTGTGCAGTGGGACCACTCCTTTGACTCTCTCTGTATAATTATGGATGATTTTAAACTCCCTGTATTCTTGTAAATTCATTTTTCAGGCCAGCTATAGTAAAATTCATCCCCAGGTTGTCACTTCACACCCTGAGGGAGAGAGTGTTCATTTGAATGGATCACACTGGATGTTGTTGCACTGACTTTGGGGGTATTCAGCCTCCGTGCCACAATAGCTGAGTGTTTTCCTTCCAGTACATAGGATCAGTCTATGAAACATACCCCGTCTGTCATAGAAATGCTATGGAAAATACTGCTAGGAGGCCAATATTTCAGCTGAATGCAGCAGCTTCTAGGGATGGAGAAACCTCATCTTCAATCTTGCTGGTTTCCCATTCATGGATGTTCATTCTTTATTTACCAAGAGAATCCCTTAAGACTGTAAGAAATACAGTAAGCAATAGCGCTTGGCTTGCCGCACACAAGGGGTTGCCTGGTCTGCATGGGCTTGGGGATGAGAATGGGTTTACACCTGGATGAGAGGATCCAGATGCTCCATGAAGAGAATGTTCCAGACCTGTGCTCAGTTCATTTTCTGTTTACCAGTGCTTTCCTT
This sequence comes from Chrysemys picta bellii, assembly GCF_011386835.1. Taxonomy (NCBI): domain Eukaryota; kingdom Metazoa; phylum Chordata; order Testudines; family Emydidae; genus Chrysemys; species Chrysemys picta. The sequence goes on from NC_088798.1 coordinate 1,160,980, forward strand.
TTGTGTACATCTTGGACCAAGCCTCCTTTTATTGCACATCATCTTTACAATGCAAGTCTCTAGCCTGCATGATCCTGATAAAGCCCTGCAGTTTATAGAAGACAGGTTACTCCATAAATCGTCTCCAGATGAAATTCCCCATATGTCCTGGTTCCCAGATAATATTTATTGCTGAGGTATCTGATATCTAGTGTTTTACAAAACAAAGTGTTCATCATGAATTCGCCAGTTAATGGCTTCAACAAGTCAGCCAAACCAAGAACCATAGCTTATACCTTTATCAAACTGAAAAAAAATGGTTCCCTTGTCTCCCAGGTCTGCATTGCAGAATAAAAAGAATCCCTTGTTTCTGCCCATGTGGTTATTATGCTGTACTGTGGTTAGTTAGAAGAATTGGTAACTTTCAATGGGGTCCTTGGAAAGTGCCTACATATTTGCTAGAGAAGACATTAATTAATGCTAAATTACAGTGGAATTAAGTGTTCTAGCTACACCACCACCACATCATGGTTTCATAATGATTGACCTTATTACAATGAATACCCAAGGAATTAGCTACTTACTGGAAAGTGGCTGAGTATTGCTTCTATTGTAGCTTGGTGAGCAGAGGTATTAATTTCCATCCAGTGGTAATTCTCAGGGGTGCTTGTGCCTGCTTTCATTTATAGCCTATTGTTTTTTTTAATAGTTCAAATGTTTGTTTGTCACTTGGCTCCTGGGGTTTCTAGTTTTTGATCATTTCCTCCCCTTTCCCAGCCCCCAGGAAATGCTTTGTGGGAACCCTGGGTTACAAAGCACAGGCTCATTAGCATCTTTATTAATCGCGACCCTCACACTAACAGAGGAAGTTCCTGGGTGCTGAGAGTGAGTGTCCAGGCGCTGCTCAGGGCTTCCCATATCACTAAAAGGAGGAGGAGGATGGAGCTGGCTACTCCGCAGGGTCTTGCCTCTGTGAATCCGTCAGAGCCAGCACTTCAGCACAGATGGACTTCATTAAAAGTTATAACATTTCCACACAAGGGATTTGTAAAGGAAAGTGGATGCGTTTTCCTTCAAGCTGTTATTTTCATTGTAATAAATGTGCTGAAAAGCAGCCCTCAGAAATGTTCTGCTTCTAAGCTGACAGGTCTGTCTGTCTGTAAAGCGAGTGCTCGGCCCACGCCACACAGCACAGCCCTGCCCTGTGTGACTGACAGAGCACTTCACGCTGAATGGCTGGCTTCAGCCCAGAATGGTTGGCAGGAGATGTTTTGCACTCTCTGGAGAAGCAAAAGCATTGAAGACCATGCCAAAGAGAGGGGCATTGCAGGTCAGAGAGAGAGAATCTATAGTGCTCTCAATGGGGTACAGCCTCACCTGGCCATTTTCGAACCGCAGTTCCTTCTGTCCAGCTGCACTTTGACACGCTGCTTCAACCCCTTGCCTAGTCTGTCAGAGCAGATCGGGAGTCCAATGACTGTGGTTTGTGTGCTGTTATTACAGTAACGCCCTGGAGTCCTCTTCAGGGTCAGGGCACCCCATGGTGCTGAGAGCTGGGCAAACACATACGAAGTCATGTTTCTTACAGTCTAATTTTAGACAAGACGCAATACGTGAATGTAACAGCAGGAGCGAAGACAGGCATAACAGTAGTAGGGAGACTGCATGGTATAATGTCCTCTTAGAGCGCGACAGTATTCTCTAGACTGGGCCCCATGCTGCTGCTTGCGGGAGTGTAGCTGTAGGGTACCCTCAGGTTTGATTAGGAGATTCCATATTCAGACGTGTTCGGGGTAAAACAAAAATAGCCGTTGTCCGGCAAATGGCCTTTGTTATAGATGCCACTTTTTGGACCTTCAAGGCATGGCTAGAGCAAGTCGTTGGTGTCTGGGTAGGTGAGACAGACACAGAAAATTCTCCACTCCAAAGGGCTGACACATACTGTACATTACAGAGCAGGAACCTGCAAAACTGGTTTTCAAAAAGACAGCTGTAATGAGGGCCCTGCCACAGAATTATACGTCCGTAAATTAAACAAGATCACAGTCAGTATAAATGGTATTATTATGATGCCTGTATATTTTCCTGCTTTGTCTCTTAAAAAGCCGGGCTTGTATTTAATTTGGAGGGGGTAGAATTTGCTTGATCTTATCTGCCGAGTTTCACCCTGGAACCAAATTAAACCAAAATAAAATTAGGATTGCAAGTCACTCTGGTCCTGGCAATAGCAATCCGATGAGAGCGCAGCTAGCATCTCCGGGCGCGTGGCGGCGGACTCCAGAGCTCTCCCTGGAGCCAAGTCACCTAACCAACCAAATTGGCTGCCTGACTGAGACTGTGATTTGTGTGTCTGTAAAGTGCTGAGCACATTGTGGGCGCTGTGCACATCACAATAATGATGCTGAATGACGAAGGTCGGCCTGGAGCAATGGCAGCAGGATTTGAACTATTTCAAAAGGAAATGTTTTGCTTATCTAAAATTAAAACCGGCTAAAGTAGCAACAACAATCAAAGCTGAGGGCATTGCCGATGGGACACTCAAAGCTGAGGGCATTGATCAAATGATGAGTGATCAAAGCAGAGGGTTCTTGAGAAAGGGTGATAGATAATAGGAAAACTGTTCTGCTATGAAATACTACGCCCACGCCTCCAGCACGTGCTCAGTGTCGGTGCCTCTCATTAGTGCTGATCTGGTGGAGCTGTACAAATCCAGAGAAGGGCCCAAAGAGATGTTGCAAAGGCCAGGCCTGGTGAGCGTGGCCAGGAGAGAATGTATTACTCACAGGAATCTGGGAAGTGCCATATTGGATCTGACCCGTGGTCTGTCCAGTTTGGCCTCTGGTCTGTGGCAGTGGCCAGCCCCAGATGTTCAGAGGAAGGAGCAAGCCCTGCAGTAGCAGCTCTGGAATGACCTGTCTGCAGGGAAAGTTTCTTGCTCCCCCCAGATCGTTGGGGTGTTGCCCGAACCACGAGGCAGAAGAGGTGGTTACATCCCTTTGAACAGTGATTTTAAACTTTTTTTTCTGGCGACCCACTTGCAGGCATCAATAATTTTCTTCAACCCAACGGAGCTGGGGATCAGGGGTTCAGAGTGTGGGAGGGGGCTCTGGGCTGGGGCAGGGGGTTGGGGTGTGGGAGGGGGTCAGGGCTCTGGGCTGAGGGTGCAGCGCAGTGGGGGGGCAAAGGCAGGCTTCCTGCCTGTCCTGGCACCACGGACCACGCTGCACTCCGGAAGGGCCCAGCAGCAGGTCAGGCTCCCTAGGCAGAGGTGCACAAGCACCGCCCCCTCCCCCCCCCCAGCCAATGGGAGTGCGGAGCCGGTGCTCAGGGCAGGGGCAGCGCGCGGAGCCTGTGGCCCCCCCACCTAGGAGCCAGACCTGCTGCTGGCCGCTGCCAGGGCGCAGCACGGTGTCGGAACAGATAGGCACTAGCCTGCCTTAGTCGGGCAGCACCGCCAACGGGACGTTTAATGGCCCGGTCACCAGTGCTGACCAGAGCCACCGTGACCCAGTCCCTTCCATTCTGCGACCCAGTTCCGGGTCGTGACCCACGGTTTGAAAACCATTGCCTTTTAAAACTCCTGGTGGCTTTTTGTTTTTCGAATGCACTATAACAACTCCGGATATTCTTGTTAACCATATAAACCTCCAGTCTCTCCTTCCATCCTGCTAATCACAGAATCATAGAATATCAGGGTTGGAAGGGACCTCAAGAGGTCATCTAGTCCAACCCCCTGCTCAAAGCAGGACCAGTTCCCAACTAAATCAGCTAAGCTTGTGACCTCAATGATAATGTGGCAATAAGTTCCATGGGCCAGCTGGGCTTCATGGGGAAAAGAATTTACAGCGTTCCCTTTGATCAGTTTGAAATTTGCCACCTTTCAGTTTCATTGTCCTCAAACATCCCCTGGCTCTTGAGGTGAGACAGGGAGAACAGCCGTTTCCGATGCACTTTCTCTGGCCTATTCATTATTTTGAATATTTTTATCATGTCCCCTCTTATTTATCTCCTCTAGAAGGCAAACAGTCTTCTCAGTCTCTCGTCATATGAGAGTTTTCCTGTGTCCCTAATAATAATTGTTATTAAGTAAACAGTAGTTCTCCACCCTTTTCTCAAAGCGCTGTACAGATGTTAAATAAATAAACCTCACCACTGATTATTCCTTGCAAAGCCCTTTGCAGGTGAAAAGTGCAATCTAGGAACCATGTCTGATTATTTATAAAATGTGCTTTATGAAACATGGAATCTAATTGGTTGATATCCAAGGATGTGATACAGCTACATGGGTAGGACTTGTTAGTTATATTCCCCCCCCCCACACACACACACACACAATATCTGGTATAAAATATCATATCACTGTACTAACTAAACATCGCAGATCCTCTCATTTCCCATGCACAAGGGGCCACACGCAATGGAGCTCTGAGATTGTGCCATTATAATTGTGTGCATGAGTGTGTGTGCACTACAAGTGGGAAGGAACAGATGGTGTTTGTGTCTCTCCGCTATCGCTAATGCACCCACCATTGTGGCTCCTGAACATCCTGTATTTGTATTTGTGGGGGGAGGAGGGTCTTAGTCTCAGTTCATCTGGGATAAAACAGCCAATTTCTCCTTGGGTAGTTCTCCGCTGTTGAGAAGTGTGAAAAATGAAAGTCACAGTCCCTGGGTCTCAAAATACAGGTATGTGAATGAGCAGGAACAGGTTAATTCCCTCTGGGCTTTCCTAGTCTTGGTGGTTTCTGTCTTTAGACTGTCAGGTCTTTGGGCAGGGCCTGTTGATGTAAAGCGCTTTGAGATCTGCTGATGCGACGTGCGCTGGAAGAGCTCGGAATTATGGTTCTAAGTTTTATCTCGTACAGCACTGAGTGCACTATTGGTGCTCCGCAAACGCGGAGAATTCCCTGAGCAATGGCAGTGCCAGTTGGACTTGAGCTCTCGGGGGGGTTAGAAATTGTTTTCTGCCCACTCTGCGGAGCCTTGGAAACCTACCGGTATTTTGTTAAGCTCGTGATCGTTGTGCTCAGCCCTGTGTGGACATATCCTAGGCACAGGCCCCATCCCTACTGCAAGAGCCTACGCTCTTGTGTCAAATATCCGAAAGCAAAGACTCTTACAGCCCGACAGTCCTGCTGTCTGAAGCAAGCTGCTGCGGTAAGAATATTGCTGCTGCTGCTTAAAATGATCCTGCCTTGGAAGAGTCTGAACCAGATTCAGTCAGCATGGGAATTTCAGTGTTCGGAGTGCTGGAGCCATCTGATGATCTGTGCTGGCAGGCACGTCTCTGACATGGCCTTGATCTTTAGGCTTCCTCGCTGTCTCTCCCCCGATTGCGGGGAGAGTGATTTTTTTCTGTCTGGTGTGATTGGCTGCCCCCTAGTCATTCCCATTGTGACTTGACTTACATCAGTGTTCCCAGAAAGGCAGATGAGTTTGAATCCTTTCGGGACACTCAGGGTTCATGAGACACTGTGGACACATGACATGCAATGGCTGATCAGGCACCCCTGGGTGCGGTCACACACCACATCTCTAAATCCTCTGTGCCCTCATGGCCCAAATTCCTCTGCAGTTTTCACTGTCACTATTCAAAGTCCAGTGCACTGTAGAAAGGTGACAGGTCTGTTGGTAAGACATACTTCCGCAGCGTAGGAGTGACAGGGATAGAGACCTGGAGATAAGAGAGAATTGGAATGGGAGCTGGAAGGAGAATTAACTTTCAATTCAGCGTGTATCAGCCTTTTTACAGACAAAGTAACAACAGCAGAAATTTAAATATTAGCCAAAGAAAGAAGAGAGAGAGCTTTCTGTCTAGTCTTTGTGAAACAGCCTGCTGGTTATGTCCTAGAGTCCGTTAATATAATAAGAGATTAAGAGATAATCCAGCAATTAGTGATGAGCAAGGGCCTCGAAACTTGTTCTTGTCTGGCAGGCTAGAAAGTAATCTGTTTGAACTAGCTTGTCTCACATGAGTCCCTTCACCTCTGTAACTAATCTGAAGTGTAAATACTTTTGGGAAAGCGGTTGCCAGAGCAGCCAGCCCTCCAGACATGCTGACAACCTCCCGATCCCTTCCAGCTACACAATGCAGCAAACATTGTGCCAACCTGAGATTTCAAAGGGGAAACCTGCTGATCCTCCGGTAGGACCAGCAGGCATCAGTCTGCCTGCCCATCCTGAAGGCCAGGTCATATACATCTGTGATTCCTTGGCGACTGTAGATATCTAATGCAGCCACCACTAAGGCATGCTGTGACCCACTGACGGACTACGGCTCCCGCAGCTGATGTGTTACTGGACCTAGCCGTTAAATTAGGGTTGTGGCCTTTGTACCTTCTTCTTACTGCCCTGTTCAGTCACAGGGGTCAATAAAACTGACTTGTTTCCTCACATTTACCCCAGCTCATTTGTACCCCAGTCGCATGCTGCTGCTGCTAGTATTAGTACACACTGCGCTAACATATGGGCTGTAGGACCGTTTCCGTGTATTGTCTCGCACAGTGCACTGGCCTGCGGCACCGCCTCGTCTCTCAGTGCAAGGGCTGCTAGGAAGTGTGACCTCTTTCTTGAGATGAGATGAGCTAAGCTGAATCTCAGACCCTCTCGACCTGCTGAGCCCCTAGCAAAAGGTGGGATGTGTTTCTTTAGGGGATGAGAGCGTCCCTCCTGCTACCGTATGTGGGGTTTTGCCTCTGTGTCTGTACAGGGGGAGAAGAGAGAATACCAGCTTTGAAAGGGACTGAAGGAAATGTGGGCCTGGAATCAGGGCTGTGTTGATAACGGACATTCAAGAGGTGTGATCTCTGGTCTTAGCACTTGCTCCTGAGTTCCCAGCCTGCTGGCTCTAGTCCCCCCGAATCAGGTACTCAAAGTGTTAGGTAAAAAGCAAGTCCTCACTCACCTCTCCAGCACCCGAGTTCGTGCGGAGTTGGTATGGGGCTCACAATCTGTCAGAGACCAGACACCAATTCGTTGATCAACGGGCTCACACTATCCTTAGCTTGAAAAGCTTCAGAGTAAGTGTGGCAAGTTTATTAGGGGTGAGCATCAATATTTATACACAGAAGTAAACAAAGTGATTAACAGATCATAATGGTCATGTATAATCAATCAAGATTCTACAGGATAAAACAGGTTAAAATGTAAATTCAGAAAGAGAAAAGAGGAGATGGCTACTTAAGGGGAGGGGGGTGTCATGAGTAGTTCGCAGGTCAGAGCTTTGATTAAAAGTTCAGACAGAGACATCAAGTCTGGGTTAAGTTTAAGCTCATCAAAAGTTCAGACTCAACATTCCTCCATTTGTAGCTTTGGGATAACTATTTACCAAAAGCTACACCCCATTTTAAGGAGCCAAGGGCCGCTTGGCAATTTCAGCCTGGGCCAACTCGAAGAGAGTAAGGCCCTTGGCTGAAGTAGGAAAAGAATAAACTGACCCACATGAGTCTATGAGGGAGGGGACACACTGAATACAGCAACACAGTATTATAAGGATTACTATGGCCCCAACAATACCCACCAAGAGTTTTTTTTTAACCCACCCAAATCCAGGCAGCCAATTTCATAAGGCTCCCCACCAATTATAAGGTGGCTGGCCAGAGAAGTAGTTCTTAGCCATTTCCCTTAGATGTTTGGTACATTGAAAAGTGTCAGAGTAGGTGTCATTTACAAAAACACAGCATTCTTCATTTATGAGGACACAAGTTCCTCCCTGGGCTGCTAACATTATGTCTAAAGCCATGTGGTTTTGCAAAGCTAACTGGCGCAGCTGGGACATTTCCCCGGCCTGATTCTCAAATAGGGTCGCAGTTTCATTGGTTAAAGATTCTAGTAGTCCCTGTTCTGCATTTACTGGAAATTGAGTACATACCCAGCAATTACTTCTATTTCCTAAAATACGAGTTTTAACCTCATGGGAATATCTAATAAAAGCATTATCTTCATAAGTAGAAAATAAACTAAAAAGGCATAATAAAAAACATACAGTTGTCAGAATAAAAGGTCCTCTCATTTTTGCCGAGTCAATTTAAGTCTGATGTCTGAAAGAGGTAAGCTGGTCCACTGGTCGGAGGCAGTGTCCTCAGTGGTGGCAAGAGCTGCTGGTCCGTCACTGTGGTCCACTACGGCTGGCTTGACGTGGGAGTGGTGGATCCAGGATTTGCGTCCTTCCAGGAACACTGCAGTCTGGGTTGTTAAAAGAACCTGGTGGGGTCCAGTAAACTTCGGCTGGAGGGTGTCGCCACGAACGAACTTTTTGGCCCAGACGAAGTCCCCTGGTTGGAACGGGTGGATCTGTTCTTCCAGCGGCACGGTCTGGGAAAACTGCGAGGCTTTCCAAAGGGTAAGGAGGCGAGCCTGTAGGGAGAGAAACTGGCACGCGGTCATATGATCCCCTCCCAATAGTGAAACATCAGCACGTGGTAGCGCCCCGCCTTTGAAAGAGGGGTGTCCATAGAGCAGTTCAAAGGGGGATAATCCCAATACACGGGTTGGGCGAGTACGAAGGTGAAACAGGACCAAAGGAAGTACCTGAGGCCACTTTAACCCTGTTTCCTGACAGTATTTAGCCAAAGTAAACTTAAGCTCCCTATTCATACGCTCAACTTTCCCGCCAGAGTGGGGGTGGTAGGGTGTATGAAAGGAGTGTGAAATGCCCAGTCCTTGTTCTAAACGGCCAAGGACATGACCAGTAAAGTGAGGTCCGCGATCTGAGTCAAGCACGAGAGGGATGCCAAAACGGGGTACAATGTCTCTAAGGAGAATCTTCGCCACTGTGGCAGCAGTACAATTAGCAGTAGGAAAAGCTTCGACCCAGGAAGTCAGAGGGCAAACCAAAACAAGGAGGTGCTTTTTCCCAAAAGCCTTTGGCATATCTGCAAAGTCAATTTGAAGATGTTGAAATGGAGCAGCAGGCGGAGGTCTTCCACCCTTAATTTTGTTAAGAGGCGGAGCAGGTCCATTACGCTGACATGTGCTGCATGCTTTCACTATTGACAGGCAGTAGGGTTGAATGCCTGGAGCATACCAAAAGCGAGCGATGGTGTCCACAAGGGCGTGCGTGCCGTAGTGACCCCCCTTATCATGGTGCCAGTGAACTGCCACGGGGTATGTGGAGCGAGGGAGGCAGGCTCAGCCATCCGGCATAAGCCAGGTCCCTTATTTGTAAGATGCTATAAACTACTTCCAAACAGTCATGCTGATCCTGGAGGACTGGCAGGTCAGGAAGCAAGGTAGCTGGATTAAGGGGCCCAGACCTTTCAAAAATTAGGTTAGTGTCTTTTAAGAGTTCGGCCTCTAGCTGTTGCTGACGATGGGCCGAAAAGACTTGGGTTGAGCCCCTACGCAGAAGGGCTGACAAGGCATGAGAGGTCCAAACCGTGGTAAAATGACCCAGGGTCAGGCTCTTTGCCTTTGTGATCAGCAGGGCAGCTGCTGCCAGAGTCCGGGTGCAGGATGGGGTTCCCTGAGCGACAGGGTCGATCTGCTGAGAGTAAAAAGCAAGCGGGAAATGGTGGGGCCCGCTCAGCTGGGTAAGGACGCCACTAGCAATTCCGCCCCTCTCGTGGACAAAAAGGTGAAAGGGTTGCTGTAATTGGGGGGGGCGGAGAGACATGGAGGAGGCCACACTGTCCTTGAGTAACTGAAAGGCTTGGATTGTGTCCGGGGACCACTGCAAAGGGTCAGGAGCAAGGTTAGCAGTGAGTCGGTGGAGCGGTTTGCTTAACTCCCCGCAGGACGGCAACCAGGGGTGACAGAAGCCAATTAATTCTAAGAAACCTTGAAGTTGTTTCTTGGTGTTTGGCAGAGGGCAGTTTTGGATAGTCTTTATGCGGACTGGGTCCATTTGTCTCCCCTCTGGGGTTAACAGGAAGCCCAGATATCGGACCTTCTGTGAGACCCACTGAATCTTGTTAGGGTCTATCTTGTGGCCTCTGGTGTGTAGGTATAATAAAAGTGCCTTACCATCGATGCGGAGGGCAGCTTCTTTGCGGTTACCTAATAGGATGTCATCTACGTATAGGACTAACGTGGATCCCTGCGGACTGGTGAAGCCTTCCAAGTAGTGGCGGAGGCATTGGCTGAAAATCATGGGGCTGTCTCTGTAGCCTTGAGGAAGTCATTGCCAGACATAACTTTGTCCCTCACAGGTGAAACCAAAGAGATACTGAGAGTCTGGGTGCACAGGAATGCTGAAAAAGGCTGATTTTAAGTCAATAACAGTGAACCACTTAGCATCCCAGGGGATTTGGCTGATGATAGTAGCTGGATCAGGAACTACTGCATGAAGAGGGACCACCTACTGATTAACAACCCGTAGATCCTGTACAAAGCGCCAACGAATAGGGTCTCCGTCCTTTTTAGGAGGCTTTTTGACAGGCAGTATAGGGGTGTTACAGGGAGTGCGCTGAGGGCGGACTAGCTTTTGTGCAATGAATCCCTCGATAATGGGGCGGATGCCCTCCCGGGCTTCCAGAGACAGGGGGTATTGAGGGACTGACGGGGGGGTTAAGGAGGGCTTCACTTGAATCCTTACTGGCTCTGCCGAAAGGAGCAGGCCAACATCAGTGTCAGAAATTCCCCAGAGGGTTAAAGGCAAGTCAGTGAGGTCAGGGGAGGGGGGGGGGGTTCCCAATTACCCTGAGTTGGGGCCGAATCTCCTAACACTGTCATCAATAATCCTACCCCTTCAGGAGTGCAGGTTAAAGTAGCCTCAAGCTTACAGAGTAAATCCCGGCCCATCAAAGGGATCAGACAAGCTGGGGAAAAAAGAAAATGGTGAGAAAAACATTTATCAGCATAAATAACATTTAGAGGCAAAGTGAGTCCCAGAGACTGTGGGTTGCCCTCCACCCCAGTTGCAGTTTTAACCTCAGAGGATAGCCAGGGAGAGGGGGCATGATTTAAAAGAGAGAAAGTAGCTCCAGTATCATTGAGGAAGGAGACAGGCAGTCCCTGGACTGAAAGGGTTAGACGAGGCTCTTTGCTGGGAGGGGAGAAAGTGAGGAAGGAGCCGGCTAAAGACATTAAGGAAATAAGACCATCACATTGTTTGCCTTCGCCCCCGGGGTACCGTCATTGAGGAGGCTGAGTTTGCTGCAGCTGCTGCTGTTGCCCGTAGTTGATCCAGGCCTGGGGAACGGGCTGAGCTGGTGGTGCAGGGATGTATTCGTCCCTGGTGTAAGTATCTGCGGATGCGACCGGACCCTCTGGGCGTCCCCAGGGGAGGGGTATGCAACCTGCTGCATCTGCTTGATCTTTTGCCTAGTAATTACTCCTCTCGAGGTGTGCCCTTCCATTTCCCCCTTATCCCTCTGCAGAGATTCCGATCTGGAGTCCTGCAGATTCCCCTCTGCGCCCTGGAGAGAGTCCCCCTGCGGAGGAATAGGGGCAGGTGCAGTGGGGACCAACTGACGAGTCAAAACACGCCGTGGTTTACACCCTTCATCGAAATAACATGGAGGGGGTTCACTCTCGGGAGAATACCTGACTGCCATAATTTTTAAAGATTTCCACAGCTCTGCTGCTGTGTCCCAACAAAACCAGTAACATAACTGTCCCGGATGGTCTTTTTCGATCTGGCTCCTTACTCCTCTTAAGGCAGCCTGTTCGAAAGAGCCATACGAAGGCCACCTCATCTCCGGGTTGGCCAATACCGCGGTATACCCAGTCCAATTTCTTACACATAGTGTGTACAACTTCCTCCTAGACATTCCTGTCTGTACTGGGAGTTTCCCTTCGTTCCATAACTTATTTACAATCCCCAACGGACTCTCAAGAGGCACGCTAGTCCCTTGACCCATGGTGTCTGACAGGAGCCCTCCAACTGGCGTTTACCCTGCTGTCCAGTACACAACCCCTCAATATTGAATTGGCTGGGAGAAATCTCCCGTGGCGCCTGCCAATTCGTATATGAGTGGTCTGACCACTGGACAGAGGCACCGCACCAGAAGGAAATCCCGGACGAGCCCCCAAATTGTTAGGTAAAAAGCAAGTCCTCACTCACCTCTCCAGCACCCGAGTTCGTGCGGAGTTGGTATGGGGCTCACAATCTGTCAGAGACCAGACACCAATTCGTTGATCAACGGGCTCACACTATCCTTAGCTTGAAAAGCTTCAGAGTAAGTGTGGCAAGTTTATTAGGGGTGAGCATCAATATTTATACACAGAAGTAAACAAAGTGATTAACAGATCATAATGGTCATGTATAATCAATCAAGATTCTACAGGATAAAACAGGTTAAAATGTAAATTCAGAAAGAGAAAAGAGGAGATGGCTACTTAAGGGGAGGGGGGTGTCATGAGTAGTTCGCAGGTCAGAGCTTTGATTAAAAGTTCAGACAGAGACATCAAGTCTGGGTTAAGTTTAAGCTCATCAAAAGTTCAGACTCAACAAAAGGAATAAAAGCAACGGTTGTGCTGTTCTCCTCCAAGCTCCATTACACTCCATTACATTAGGCCTCTGCTGTAGCCCATATTAGCAACTCATTGCCTGTTCTACATCATGTCAGTGTGGGTTAAAATCCTGTCCTCTTTGATCACTGGAAATGACTGACTGACTGTACTGTACACACTGGACCACATGCTGGTTTTTAATTTGCAATGTTTCTTCTGAAAAGCAGGTTTCTCCCCCCACAGCCTCCCTCACCACAAAAGAATGTGATTCGTAAGCAGTCTTTAACCGTCAGCCCTCCTCTTTGTGTTCTCTCAGCGAGGGGTGGGGTACAGCCGATATGCCACAGATCTCTAGCTGGAGTGATGGCGTTCTGGCTAAAGAAATAAGATGTTCTTTATCCCTAAGGAAAATGTAACTAACCTTTTACTGTCTCTCCTGCAGGAACAAAAACTGGGACCTCCACATTCATTCTGGGTGTTCTTGTTGCTTTGATTTCTTGTCTCTCTCTCACTCCCAGCACAATGCTCCAGTAAGGCTCTCCCGACCCTGAGCTCAGCTGAGACTGCACATGTCTGTCAATTGTCTAATATCTTTCTGCCACAGTTAGCTCTTTGGTTGGAGAGGGGGAGCAGCTCTTCCTGGTAGAAGACTTTCCATTTACCACCAGGAACATTTCCTCTAACGTTATGATCTACATGTCTATGCTCTGCCCAGTGTGTGGTCAGTGGGTTCAAAGTGCCTTTGCCATCATCTCTATGCTTGGAATGGGAGCACGGGAGTGTTTGGAGCAAATCCATGCTGTGATTAAAGGCGTGCGTGTGTGTGTGTCACATGTGTTCACGTGTCTGTGCTTCGAATACTGGCCAGGAGTGGGGCTGCCCACTGAAAAGCACCGCAGCTGTTGGGGTGTGATGTACACTCCTGTCTGCCATGTCTCCGTATGTCTTGAGTCGGTCAGTGGGTGCTTGTCCCTGAGCAGTGCATGTGGAAGCGCTTTGTCCTTTGCGAGTGTGAAGCTGTGTGCGTGCGTTGTGGGGAATCCTGACTGACTTCTGCAGTCTTGTCTTGTTGTTTCAGTGGTGTGCGGACAGATGAAGCTTGGCCTGTTTTTACTCTCTGTGTTTTTCCTTGTCTTTTTTTTATTCCCTCCTCATCTTCATCGCACTCTGCCATCAAACAAAACAAACTTTCATCTCTCAGATCAGCGAGAAGGTTGGTCCTTTTCACTTCTTATCCATCTACAGTACGCCACGTCAGATGGGACTTTTCCAGTAGGGAAAGGAGAGCCAGCCCTGAAAGGGGCGGGCCCTACAGACCCTGGCTCCCTGCCAGGCACGGCCACAGCGCACCCGATGAAATCTGCTTACTGTTTGCTATGACTTTGGTGATGGCATTGATACGCTGCTTGCATGCCTTTCTTGCTTGAGAGTTCAAATGCACAGAATATATTTGCATGCAAAACACCAGCGGCGGGTTCTGTGTTTAAGGGGAAAGAAGTGCATGCTACGTCTGCGGGGTTCTGCCTTCACCCATTACCCGTACCAGGCTCTGCGCTAATACAGCCGAACTGCTTCTGTTTCCTGGTAGGAGATCAAGAGCACTAGTTGGAAGCTTTGATGTGACTGATCTCCCCCTCTCGCTGTGTGAGCTGCTGGTGGAGAGCAGGAGCTGCACTTTCTCCTTTTGCTTCATTGTTTTGGGTTTTTAGATTGCTAAACGCCCTTTTGATCATGGCTGTAGGCAAAGGCTCGAGTGCTCCTCTCCCCTGCACCTGTATAAAAAGAGGGGGAGCTGAGGACAATGGCCCAGTGCTCTGGTGCCTTTGTGTTACACGTGGCTTCCTGCTCTTCTGTGGTTCTCACTCCCTTGGCGTGCTGGGATCTCCAGGCCTCTGAGCCCCCTTGCATGTTCGGGTGGCAGGGTTTGCCTTCGCCTTCCTCACTTGTGCTGGCTCTTTGCCTTGCTGGTAGCAGAATTTGACCTCAGCCTTGCCCGGGTGACCCCTTGACAAGTCCAGTTGCTGTCCTACCAGGAGCTCTGGGTCACTAGGGAACGTTGCTTTACCCTCTCTCTGTCCCCATGCAGCTCCGTTGCCCTGAGAGCAGAATGGGACCAAAGAACAATCACACAGGGAAAGGGCATGGGCAGGTCAAACATTTACATGGAAAGCCAGGTCTAGGCCAATGCTGAGGCCTTTGAGATTTGTGACACATTTAGCACTGATGAAATGGCTGGGTTTGACAGCCCTGGTGACTGGTTTAATTCCCAGAATAGATCCGTCCTGGGCAGGCCCATTCAGCCCGGGGGCCAGTTAGCATGCTGGTATTGTGATGTGCAGCCCTGCCCCCAGGAGCTGGTGGGACCCTAGCTTGTTTCACACAAGCCACCGAGCAGCCATCTGAGTTGACTTGATTTTAATGACGATTAGAACATGTTTAGCTGTTCCAGTGCAGGATTTACTTAGTTCCCATTTCCCTCCCTGAAACATGCTCCTGTTTCAGTTGTACTGAGGCAGAGGCTCTTGTGTTCCCTCTAAATATAGAATTCTTGGCGATTAGAATTACCCGCCCCTGAGACAACAGTGAAAAGAGAGAAAACCCCAAAGCCGAGCCCCAGAGCCTCCAGGATGTCACTGAATTGCAAGGCTGCGGAGAAGGCTCAGAGATCACAAGAAGAGTGAAGCTCGGGCTCTGTCTGGGCGCGTCTGCATTTCAGTAACACACTTTCTTAGCAGGGAGCTGAGCAAGTGAGAAAATGGCTATCAGCCAAGAGGAGCAGATCATCTCTCCTTCTCTCCTCTCTCCATTGGCCTCTCCTTCTCACCCTATCAAAAATCCACACGTCCACAAATATTTAATGTGACGGCAGAAAATAGTTTCTAAATATTCCAATGGGATTTGCAGTGCTTATAATTTGTTTGGCACTGATAATTACATCTTACATTTTTCTAGCTTTACTTAAAACTGTGTACTGCTCACCCATGCATTTAATTATTGCTCTGCGACTGCTACAAGGTTATTTATTAAAGAGTTATTTTATCTTGATACAGTGGATCTTTTTTCTTATTCCCCTCCTTAATGTTGTGTTATTTTCATCAGAGAAATTTCAGAGAGTGAATGCAAATTGCATAGCTCCCCAATCTCCGTCTCCCGTACTTTGCTATTAGTATGTCACTATGCTGAATGCTGATGTCTCCAGTGCTGCAGCACTGTAATGATATATCCTCTTTTATATGTGGTTGTCAGCGCAAATAATTAGACCTAAAAGTTATAGCTGAAATATAATCCAAAAATGGCAAGGCCCTGTTTTGGAAATTGTCTATAAAATGTCAGCATTCAAGGATGCATTGGGAACATAAATAGTACAGCATTGTTTGAGCACAAGATTAGACTGTAAATGCATTTTTCTGGTTCCAATTTTTCCTCTCCTGCTGTTGATTCTGACAATAGATTGTGAGGCTCCAGTAACTACCTTTCGATTTGGAGACCTTGCTTAAAAGAGAGAGATGAAAGGTGTCTACAGCTGCGTAAACCATGCAGCCCAATGATCCTGTTTCTAGGAGGTTGTCTCCTAAGTTCACTCCTTCCCCACCTCAAGCAAGTGGCTTGGAGAAAGAGAGGGACTTGTAGGCAGTAGGCTTGGAGTTGGGGTGCCAAGACATTCCGCTTCCCTGGGATTCGCTTGCTCTCCAGCTCAAATGTAATGAGACAGGGAGTCTGTCGCCTCAGAGATGTCTGGTCACCTCCCCAAACCCAGGACATTCCTGGGGGGGGGGGCAGGGGGGGGACGGCTGCTCTTTTCTCATGGGGGGAGGGAAGAGGAGGGGAAGCCAGGAGCAGAGGGTTTGGGTGCAAGAGGAGCAGCAGCTGGGAGACTGGGGGGTCCCTCATGCCCAGGAGAACAGCAGAGACAAGGCAGCAGCAGAGGCTCTTGTGAACATACATGGGGGGCAGCACTGATGGGCTGGGGGAGAAATCTGCCCTGCCCATCCCTCACCTGCCACTGTGTGATTGGCCAGGGGAGTGGGAGCTGGGGATCGTGCTGGTGCCACCATGGCAAGGCAGTGAGAGCAGAAGGGAATCGGTTTGGGAGCTGAGGGAGACCAGGGAACAGGTGCATGGAGTACAGGGTAGTGGGGGGGAGGAGCATTGAGTTTTGGGGTAGAGGGGCTGTGGGAGCTAGAGAGAGGGGGTCTGTATATGGGGAGGGTACGGGGGGGCGGGTAACCAGATGTCCTGATTTTATAGGGACAGTCCCGATATTTGGGTCTTTTTCTTATATAGGTGCCTATTACCCCCCACACTCTGTTCCGATTTCTCATACTTGCTGTCTGGTCACCCTGGGGGTCGGGAGAGAGGAGTCAGCTGCTGTTGCCAAGATAGCTAGTGGGAAAAGACAACTTCACTTCCCCCTTCCCAGGGCTGCCGCCCTTGTTTCACTTTGGAAGTCTGCCCCCTCCCCACACACACTCTGTAGCATTTCCACTGGGGCCGGGCTCTGCTCCAGCACATGAGAGATGTGATGGCTCTAAAGGTCTTGGTTAACCCTTGAGTGTGTGAAGCCCTTGGTGCCCGGAGTCTCCCAGGCTGAATGGGGAGCAGAGAGAGGAGGGTAGACCTGCGGGCTCTTCGGGTGGTGAGGTCACTCTCTCACAGAATCAGAGACTTGGAGGAACAGCCGCTCCAGGGGTGAAAGGAGCAGGGCAATCGATCCAGGCTCTTTGCGCCAGCTGCAGGGAATGTGCACGCTAATGCATGCTAAATTATTAACCCCTCTCAGTCTCTTCCGTCTGCGCTGTGGTGTTGCTTGTTTCTCCCACAGCTCCTCGGAGAATGTGCACGGTCCTTTCACCCTCTCCTATATGATCCAGAGCAACGGCTCCGGTTGCATTGGGTGATTTACCATTTCCCTCCCAGGCAGGGCGCTCAAAGGGGGAAGCTTGCTGAATTGCTCTGTGTTATGCAGCCTTTCAAGATGCCCAGTTCTGGGATGAATGGCAATGAATCTCATTTTTGACAGTCTGCTGGTTTAAATGAACCTCTGAATGATACTATTGTCTGCTGAAATCATTTTAATATGCACAGCAATTTTCCCCATGCTGTTCTTGCAAAACCTCCAAACCACCTTCTTTGATCTTGATCCAAAAAGAAGATTTAAAAAAAAAATTGCAAATTCTTGTCAAGAAAATTGTAGTAAAAAAGGGAGGAAGTTACCGCAAGAAATGGAGAGTAACAAAAATTTCCAAAGCGTTTAAGTGGCATCACAGGCTGCACTAGCTGTTGTGATTTGACTTGTAAATTGGTTTACATTTCTGGAGAGCTGCTCTTCGAGGGAGTTATGCTGGTTTAAATTATTAGTGGGTTCTTATGCTAGGGGAAGCAAGAGACTTACAGAACTGGCTTGAGCCAGAACAGCCTGTGTGGGTGCTATGTAAGCTTCTCGGAGAGCTCTGCCCGCTCTCTGCAATGCCAACTGACAGCAGCTCTGCTTGTCCCACTGGACCAGCCAGTAAAAGAAGCTGCCAATGATCCCCAGATGATGTGCTGGTTTGTGTGAGAGTTCCTCTCCTGTATTTCCCTTACCGACGGTCTGGCTAGATTCGAATCATGGCCAGATTCGTAACTAAAGGCATCTCCGAGCCTCCCCCTCTTTCTTTTCCCCTCAGCCCTGGTATCCATTGTTACTAGCCGAGAAGGTGTGACTGAAAGGATGCTGCCCCTCACTCCACTTAGCCGGGAGCCCAGCTGAGCCGCCATTGATTTCCCAGCCCCACTCTGGTGAGGGAGGGGGCCAGCTTTGTGGCAGTCCCTCAGTGCGTCACCAGCAAGACTGAATCAGTCTCTCAGAAGTAAACTTAGGAGGCCAGGTTAATCTCCTCACGTCCTAGGTGTGAGCGCACGATGGAGCCTCCTTGCCAGCACCGGCTGCTGGCTGCTCTCGGTACCACCGTGAGGTGTGGGCAGATCAGCTCTCCCTGGGCACTCCAGCTAGACATGCCCAGACACTGAGGTCTGGCGGGGGGTGCAGCAGGGGATTGGGAGGGAACAGAGGCCCTCGGTTGCCCACTGATCTGCAGAACCCTGGCTGGTTCACCTCCAGGGCACACTGCAGGGCCTTCACGGGCCCGGCCTTTCCCTGGTTCGATGGCCAGTCTCCCTAGTGCCCCAGGATGTTCTGTCAATTCCTGTTGCTTCTCTTTTGCGGTAGTTTTAACCTGCTGCAAATTCTGCACAGATTCTGCTGCCCAGGCCGTTTTGGCCTCTTTGTTGCGGTGAGGCCAGCACAACCCCTCTGTGGAGTGAGGCCACAGGCAGAGGGGGTCCCTAGGGCCCCTGGTCCAAGGGAAGCAGAGCGTGGGAGAAGAAGAACAAAGGTAGTGCTGTTTTTCCACCCATCTTCCCGGCTGTCAAGTAGTGGCCGGTCTGTCAGCAGCTAGACCCATGTCCAGCATTGGTGGGAACGGCCTGGCGACACTCAGTGTGACCCAGCGTAACGGGGCATCTGCAGTCAGCTGCAGCCCTCAGGAGGGGTGAGGAGCTGTTCCCACCTAGGATGGTGGAACAGTGCATTCAAGCAATGCACACATGGCGGGGGGGACAACAGTCCTTTAAGTAAAGGAGAAATTGTGCTAAGATGTAACCAAGAGGCCTCCTGGGACCATCTCCCTGCCCCACCAGCCTATGCGACTGTCACTCAAGGACAAGGGTTTGCCTAGAAGCCTTTTGCTTGTATTGATCCGCTCTGGAGAGGGGAGGAGAGAGTATTTTCTTTGCCATTCATCCTGTCCCTAGGCGCGCAGACCCCCATCTCCAGTATATTGTCTAGCAGCCTTTTCTCTTCCCCTGCCGACAGCATAGTAAACAGCAGCTTTGAAAAGGGGCCAGAGGTTCTCTCCATAGCACGCTGCGGAATGAACGGAGGGGTTTATCGGCAGATTCACAAGCTGTGTTCCTTCCGAGCAAGGGCTGACAGCGTTCCTCGCTCTGACAAAGGAGAGCCAGGGACTCAAGTCTGAGGGCTACATGTCAGTGGGGCCCAAGGCTCTCTGAGCCTGAAGTGAATGGCAGGGGATAGGTTGGGGAGCAGTTGTGTCTGTAACAGGGGCCCTGTCTATGGGGTGGCAACAGAGGCCGTTCTAGCTCTGTTCTCACAGGATTGGGTTTGAGGGCTGTTTCTGCATGCTGGGTTTTCTGAGACTCCAACCCTCCTGCATGGCCCCTCGGGGAGAAGTCGCACTCGGTGTTTTCCATTGTCCAGTGTCTGCATACCTGAGTCAGTGTGCATCCCCCTTAGCTCATTCCCTTCGCTTTGTGACCCCATCCCGGCCTCTCTTGCCTGCCTGGTGCATGTCAGATGCATGAACAAGTGCTCTGTGCAGACCTACAGCTTTTCTCTCTCATTTTTCTTCCTTTTGAAAATGTGGGAGGTGCAGGGAGATTGCTGTCCCTGCACTGGGACCCAGTCCAAACAGCGGCTGGCTGAAAGAATTCCGCACCGTGTTCATTGGAAAATGGAACCTGCCTCCTAAGGAACGGTGCTGGGGCGCTTTGAGTGAAAACACACCATCATGTTAAACCCATCGCCATGTCCATCGAGTACGCGCGGTGTTCTCATGACTGTGTAGCGCTCGAGGAGAGTTTCATTTCTGTCTGCTTGGGGGAGCGCTCCCCTGTCAGGCAGGTAGCGCCTCACTGGCGATCACACGTGTAGCTATTGATTTGGGATTTAATAATTGATTAAAAGAAACAACCAGCAAGACTTTGGATTTAGACATCTTAAAAAGCACACGTTATCCTTCCCCCTGGCTGGTGAGGAGCTAATGAGCCCTGTTTTGTCTCCACGAAGATGTGTAGTACACACACATTGTTGACAGCATTGTCTAATTTATCACCAAGTCATAGCTCTGTTGTACATCTAGCGTGGGGGCTTCTGTGTTCAGTCTATTTCTGCAAGTCTGTTGATTTGGGAATGAATCATCAAAGAGCAGCTAGTGAAATGGGATTAGGCAGTCAGCCTGTCAGCCGCTGCGCAATTTCCAAAGAGTTTTTGCAGTGCCAGAGCTGATGTGGGACGATGCCCAATGCCACCGTGCTGCCCACGGGCCCTGCATCAGGGAGTCCTTCCAACTCCCCGGGCAAAGTGCTGGGACCTGGAGCTACCGGGATTCCCTTGAAGATCCCGCTCTGTGACTGTTCGCTGCTCTGCCAGCCGTGGTTGCACTGATTGAGAGTAATTGGGAATGGATGGCTCCGTGTGAGTGAGTCAGTCGTGAACCTTCCCTGGGCTTTGACATTTCCTTTCCAGTGGAGAAGGCTGGGGAGCGCGAGGGTTCCAGGCGAGACACGTTCAGGCAGTTTCCCTTTTTAACTACACACCAAACTGCATTAGCCCAGAGCAGACAGAGATTTACAGGACAC
This sequence comes from Chrysemys picta bellii, assembly GCF_011386835.1. Classification (NCBI taxonomy): domain Eukaryota; kingdom Metazoa; phylum Chordata; order Testudines; family Emydidae; genus Chrysemys; species Chrysemys picta. Next base: position 1,181,770 of record NC_088798.1, read on the forward strand.
AGTTGTGTTTCTCCAGCCCTGCTTAAATAGGCCCATAACACCAACCCCGCAGAAGGGGCCTCGTTTCTCAGTGTCATTTCTCGGACTGGAATGCATACAGCTGGCAGCTTTAGAGCTTTATTGTAGCTGAGAGTTGCTTACAAATAAGTCTTGGATGAAATGCCCTGCAAGAGATTGCTATGGAGAGATGCTTTGCAATGAAATACGGAGAAATAGGTCTCCCAAAGTGCTGCCCCAAAGGTGGGACGGGTTCTGGCAACCCAGCGCTCGCCTGTCGAAATGGCGGTGATCTCACAGCCGTCAGGAATAGTGTTTCCTGCCCAGCAAGGTGATCGGATCAGGCTGTGACATTGTCATGCAGCTCTGGTGACTGTTTCTTTTTCTGCAGTAACCCCAGTGCTAATTCAGAAATGCCCCCCCTGCCCAAGCCCTGTGAGGTGTAGGGAGTGGGTGGCGTTGCTCGAAGCTAATAAATTGAGCAGGTAATTCCATTTTTCAGAGCTTCAGTGGGCCCTGTACAAAGAAAGCATGTGAGTGGCATTTGTGCATGCTTTCCAATTAGAGGGATGTAATGTAAATGGGGGAATGGTTCATGTTAGTAATAGCCTCAGTTTGGGGGGAGTGGATGGGCCAGCCCTTAATGAGTGGTTCTAATAAGCCAGTGGCTAAGGAAGGAGAGCAGCGTGTGTGCAATTTGACAAAGCAGCAAACAGCGTTTGTGCTTCGTTATATCTATCTCTATGGATAGATATACGCCCTGTCCGTGAAAATGTCGAATCCCCTTGCTGTAGCTGAGTGCCACGTGCCGATCCAGTGACACCACTAACTGTCTCCTCCTTGTTACAGTGCGGCGTGTCGCACCTCGATTCTCGATCCCTCCCAGCAACCACGAGGTGATGCCTGGGGGGAGTGTGAACCTCACGTGTGTGGCAGTGGGCGCACCAATGCCCTACGTGAAGTGGATGGCTGGCGTGGAGGAACTGACCAAAGAAGATGAGATGCCTGTCGGCAGGAATGTCCTGGAGCTGAACAACATTGTGCAGTCTGCCAGCTACACCTGCGTGGCCATGTCATCTCTAGGCATGATCGAAGCCACGGCCCAGATCACTGTCAAAGGTAAGACCCGGCACAGCCCCCCCAGCTCTGCTGCTTTTCAGAGGGGTGTGGAAGTGCCTAGTCCTTCCCTGGACTGCCGTTGGGTGCACTCTGTACACTGCAGGGGCACGGCAGCCTCATGGCCCTGCTGCTTGGGAAGAAAGTTCACAACCCGCAACCTGATTTTTCCATTTGTTTTCCAGCTTAGATTTGACTGTTCCCGCCAGCGGCCTGTCTCCTCTCCCTGTGCATGGAGCCCACGCCTCCCTTGGCAAGGGAGAGTGTGGGAGGCTGCTTGCCTGTGGACAGGCCCTGATGTGCCAAGAGGCATCACTGGGGCTCCAGGTCTGTTTCTCCGGGGGAATTCTGACTCAGGTCTCCAGCCAGCGAGGCCTGGCTCAGCCCCTGGCAGGTTGCAGCTGCGTCTTAGCAAGGGCACCCTGAGGCCCCGTGACCCAACCCTCCTCCTTGTCGAGGGACCCATTTTAAACAGGGATAAACCCGGTGCGATGCCCTTGGGCTGTGTGCATAGGGACTCACCGGTGAGTGAGCTCAACTGCCCGCTATGCCCTCAGCCTCCACCCTCTTTCTTGCCCTCTCTCTGCCTCCCTCCTCCCATCCTGCACTGTCTCTAAGGTGTTGTTCCTGCTGTAACACTGACAGGCGTTTCCTTCACTTGGCCCCAATGTGGGCTTCACCTCACTATCGATTCCTGTGGATGCAAAGCCCGGCGCCCAGGGCCGGCTCTAGGATTTTTGCCGCCCCAAGCAGAAACAATAAGGAAATTTTTTTTTTTACTCCTTCATATAGCACAAGAACTAGAGGTCACCCAATGAAATTAATAGGCAGCAGATTTAAAACAAGAGGAAGTATTTATTCACACAATGCACAGTCAGTCTGTGGAACTCTTTGCCAGAGGATGTTGTGAAGGCCAAGACTAGAACAGGGTTCAAAAAAGAACTAGATAAGTTCATGGAGGATCGGTCCCTCGATGGCTATTGGCCAGGGTGGTCAGGGATGGTGTCCCTAGCCTGTTTGCCAGAAGCAGGGAATGGGCGACAGGGGATGGATCACTTGATGATTCCCTGTTCTGTTCATTCCCTCCGGGGCACCTGGCATTGGCCACTGTCAGAAGACAGGAGACTGGGCTAGATGGACCTTTGGTCTAACCCAGTTTGGCCGTTCTTATGTTAACACTTCAGTGATCTCAGTGTCAGAATTCCTGTGGCCCAATATATTGTCTGGTTATGGTTTGACATGCCACCCTGTGAAATAACGGCTGTAAAAGTTGGTAATTTCTCTGGCTGCATGTACTGTAATACTTACCGGGCGTCCTTATCATCCGCCCGTCTAACTGCACTTGCCATGAGCTCCCTGCAGCCTAGCATGTTGTCTCTGTGGAGTTAGTGGCGTGGCCCCAGATTGTGTGTGGTGTTTAGGCCGTTTTACTGCGTCCCTTTGTGAAGCTTACTCCTGGGGGTGCCGCCTAGCCCAGGTGAGCACCTTTCAACTGCCAGCTCAAGACCCCGACAACAAGCATTCCTGCATCCCTCTTAAATTACCTTTATTTAGCCTGCTGCTGGCAAGTGCTTCAAGCACGTCTAATAATATGATTGCTCTGTTTATCCTCCCATTAAGAACCACTTCATGCAATATATGACGATATAAAAATGCATGTTTCAGAGTATGAAATGATTTCTGCCTTTTAAAGAAGAATGTTAATGGGAGGTGCCAGCTCCATTTTTATCCCTCTGCACATTACAGGAGTTGAGCTGACTGAATTATTTAAAATGCTTCTCTCTCCTTCCAATCCCAGCGCTGCCGAAGCCACCGACGGAGCCACTAGTGACTGAGACAACAGCCACCAGCGTGACCCTCACCTGGGACTCTGGTAACTCCGACCCCATCTCTTACTATGTCATCCAGTACAAGCCCAAGTCCTGGGAGGGCCCGTTTCAGGAGGTGGACGGCGTAGCGACAACCCGCTATAGCATTGGTGGCCTCAGCCCGTTCTCGGAGTACGAGTTCCGCATCATTGCCGTCAATAATATCGGACGGGGGCCTCCTAGCGACCTGGTGGAGGCGCGGACTGGAGAGCAGGCTCCTTCCAGCCCGCCCCTGAAGGTCCAGGCACGGATGTTGAGTGCCAGCACCATGCTTGTGCAGTGGGAGCAGCCGGAGGAGCCCAACGGACAGATCCGAGGGTACCGGGTGTACTACACTACGGACCCCCATCTGCCTCTGAGCATGTGGCAGAAACACAACACAGACGACAGTCACCTCACCACTGTGGGCAGCCTGATCACAGGGACCACCTACAGCATCCGTGTCTTGGCCTTCACCTCCGTGGGAGATGGGCCTCCCTCGGACATCATCCAGGTCAAAACTCAGCAGGGGGGTATGTATGAAACCTTCTTTCTTAATGCTGCCGTCCTGCTCCCGGTGCTGCGTGTCCCTTGCGCTCTGCCCCCTGCATGCTGCTCTGCAGGGAGCCTTCTGTTTATCGGGCTTCTGAGCCCCGCTGGGTGCTTTACCAGTCACGTGCCAGAGTGACAGCTTAGTGCCAGAGACAGCAGCTTCACACCGTTAGTGAGTGTCGGGGGGAATCTGTGTCAATTTCAGCAGAAATAACAACCGTAGCGACTTGTGTTGGACTCTGGCTGGACCCCCGTGGAGGCCGAGTAGCGCACCCCTGCTGCCGTGCGGGCTGTCTCTGGGAGGGTATGTCTGTGCAATGGAAGAGGCCTAGGGTGCAGATTGAATCAGTGACTAGAACGAGCATGGCCTGGATAGCTCTGGTGGGTCTGCGCTGGAGTTGGATGAAGTGAGTCCCAGCTCCAGCAGACAGACAGACGCACACAAGTTCTGGCTGAGCGAGTGCGTTAGAAATGGCCGTGGAGCAGTGGGAGGGGCTGGCCGCCTGAGCACCTACCTAGGTTTTTGGACGGGATCGTACTGGGGTCGTTGGCCCCTCCCACCGCCGGGCTGCACAACTGTTTTTAGTGTGCTAACTCGGGGAGAGCTCAAGCGGGTCTGTCTGCTCGAGCTGGATTTTCAGCTCCACTGCCCGCACACCCTTGGTCACCGGCCTGGCCGGAAGGACTCGTCGCCTGGCCTGGCCTGAGGGCCAAGGTTAAATACAGAAGATCCTTTCCAGGGCCAGGTTCAGCCTATGGGAGCAGAGTCTCTGCCGCCCTTTGTAGCGCCCAGGCCAGCACTAACTGTATTGTATTGGTCCCCAGTTCCAGCCCAGCCAGCTGATTTCCAGGCAGAGGCAGAGTCTGATACCCGGATCCTGCTGACGTGGCTCCCAGCCTCACAGGAACGCATTACAAAATACGAACTGCTGTACTGGGAAGGAGAGGATGGGAGTCAGGTGAGGAGTCTGCCTTGGCTGCGGCCAATGAATAGTAGGGTCAGAGCGTGATGATCCAGCGGCTGGGGAAAGGCCACCGCTACCGTAGCTGGAGTATCTTGGGGCTGCTGCATGGCAGGACGGGAACAGAAGTGTTTTCTCCCTCTTGCGTCTTTACCGTAGGGTGAAACCTAATCTCAGCCTGTCTCTCGTACACATTGCTTCTCCAACACGTGGTGGATTCCCATCGAGTTAGTCTGGGGTCTGTGATCTGAAGCTCTGGTGCCTCGAGAAAGCACAGTGCAATGATCTCTGGGTTTTAGCAAGGCATTCCTAGTGCTGGGCTGGCAAGGGACAGGTGCAGGGTAATGAAAATAAAGCGTTCAAATGGGCTATAACATTGGCTACGAAACGTGGCTGCACGGCTCCAAGACCAGAACTGCTTTGGAGGCCAGGCGGCCTTGGCAGCTGGACCTTCAGGAACGGCCATGCAGCCCAGGAGAAGGATGTGGAGGTGTCCTGGGGAGAGTCCCTCCAGAATCCATGTTGGGTCCCTGGAACAATCAAGACCACCCCAAAGCAGCCATCTCAGATTTATCCCTGGGGCAGTGCAGCAGACCCAGAGCCCTGGTGTCCCATTGCTGCGTGTGTACGTGGTCCGGTTCCCTGTATGTTTCTGCCAGAAACAATACCAGTCGCTTTGCAGGCTGAACTCCACTGAACAACAGTGAGTTCCTGTAAGCAAGCGACTCGCCCTTCCTGCAGGACAGAGGTTGATGGAGCGCTCCAGGGGACCCGCCTTCCGCCTGGGCATCTCCAGGCCTGCTACAAACACTAGCCAGTCCATGAGGTGGGGCTTTCTCCCCGTGTCACAGCCAGGCAGGGATTCTCCAGGACTCCGTGCAAGTCTGAGACAGAGCACGGAATAGAACCCAGCTGTCCTGAGTCTCACGCCTGTAGTTAATGGTGCTCCCACAACCTGGCGCAGGGAATTAGCGCTGTGCAGACCGGCGCGCGGCGTGGGCAGCACCGTAAAGCTGAGCGACTTCCCTGGGGAGTCGTGGCGGTTTAATTCAAGCAGCTCGGGGCACTGGAGGGGTGTTTGGCAGCACGGGGAGCTCAGGCGCTCGGGGCAGTTCTGTGAGCGTGGCCACTGGCTCCCCCTGGCCTCGGGAGCTGATCCCCGGGGAGAAATGTTGATCTGCTCTTCTCTAACTGTGAAAAATAACTGGAGTCTCCCATCCGTTTTCCAGCGCAAGGTGAACTTTGACCCAAGCTCATCGTACGCGGTGGAAGGTCTCAAGCCTGACACGCTGTACAAGTTCCAGCTGGGAGCCCGTTCGGAGCTGGGGCTGGGGGTGTACACCCCAGTTCTAGAAGCCAGAACTGCCCAATCCAGTAAGTGTCCACAAGGCTGTTAGTGAGGACAGAGCAAAGGCAGCCTGGTTTCCACCCGGGCATGGGGTGCATCAGGGCTCAGGGCTCCTGCCCTTGTATTGTCAGACCAGCCACTGACACATAGCGACCCGGGGCGGGTTAGGGAAAGCCAGCCAGCACTCCGGTCTTGGCCTGCTTGGCAGAAGGCGATATGGTAAGTCCTGTCTGTGTCGTTCAGCCATGCCGTCCTTCCCCGCAGGTAGACTCACAGAGACACTGAGGAGGGAGGAAGGTGGGCTGGCAAAGTGCCTGGGAGAGGCTACGGGGCAGGGTCATGCGTCTCTGTGAGTTTACTTACATGCCGTCATGCCATTCAGATGGGCAGGCCAGGCTCAGACTGTGCTAGACTCTGGCAGCTTGAGAGCGCCTGTCTCCCTGGCCATGGGACACTCTCATTCCTCCCCCTCCCCTTCCCAACCACCTCCCCGGCTGCCTGTCTGCGCAGGGTGCCAGGCGCAGGACTGCGTTAGATACGTTTGCAAGGCAGGGCTCCCCTGTGCTGACTGGCGGCTGGGAGACCAGGCGTAGGCGTGGGGCTTGTGTGTGAGTGAATGAGGCGGCTGCTCCGGGGACTGCAGGCACGAGGGAAACAACCACAAGCAGCAGGGAAGTTAATCAAGAGGCCAGATTCTGAGGTGATCCTGGCACTATCCCTTTCCTCCGCTCCCTGCCCCATGTGATCGCAGAGCAGAATTCACTTGGCTGTGATTGGCAGCTCAAAGTGCTGCCCATAAGCAGATTAGGGCTATGAAAGGGCTCTCCGATAAGCTCTCGTTTTCACTAACCAGTTCTGGGCTTGCTATCATGCAAAGAGCATTGAAAGGGGCGGAAGGAGCATCTGTCTGGGATTTGGTGACCATGTGGGGTGAGCAGTTGGTGAAGGCAGCCGGCTTTCTCTGCATGGAGAGCGTCTCCTGTTCCTGCTGAGGTGGCCATCAGAGCAGGAGGGCAGCAGTGCCACTCATGATTAGAATGACCTTCCCTTCAAGGAAAAGGCTGCAGCCCTGTTTTTCCCTTCTCCCCATTAGCATATCAATCACCAGGATCCCAGCAGCCCAGTTAAACTAGCGCTCCGGCTAATGGAATCTTAGTGCCTGAGCAATAGATTGGACATAAAATATAGAGAGAAGCTCAACTCAAGCCGTTATAAATATTTGAACGCTGGAGAACGTGCTCTGAATATGGGGATTTGTCATTTTATTTTTTTGCTGGTTTTGATGCCACTCTCATTGCTGGACAAAGGGTTGGACACCTCTTCCGCCCCTCAGCTAACAAAGGCAAACAGGCAACGGACGCAGGCCCCAAGTGCTGTGTCGATGGGATTTAGCTAATGAGGAGCAAGGCATTCTGTCCCCACACAGTCCGTTCATCAAGAGCACTCCGTGTGTAGACAGGCCCTGAGGAGCCCTGCCATTGTCAGACTAGGAGAAGCCACTCCTTGGAGACAGACTCCTCAGGGAGGAGCAGACCCCTACCTGCTCTCTGGGCTCCTAACCTACTCTGCACACACCGTCCACTCACCAGCACTTCCAAAGTCACCCTCTTAGAGATTTGGCTTTCTTAACAGAGACAGCAAAGTTACCCAGGTCGGGTGTCCACACCACAAGAAGGGTGCTGACAAATTGAAAAGGGCTCAGAGAAGAGCCCCAAGGGCAACTGAGGTCTAGACAACGTAGGGGTGTAGTGGATTCTCTGTCACGTGGAGTCTTTAAGTCAGCAGTGGACATCCGTCTAAAAGCCCTGCTCTAGCCCAGCCTGACGTTATGGGCTTGATGCTGGAATCACTGGGTGAAATTCTCTGGCCTGCTGTGCAGGTCAGATAGGTTCCCTCTCACCGTAAAATGGGTATTGTTCGTCTGCACTTCAAGTGATTGTCCCCTCTGCCGTTCCATCTGGTTGCCCTGGAAAAGGCGTTTAGATGGCAGAGAACAGCAAGCAGAAGCAGTCAGACGTGTACGGTCTGAAGAGCCTGTTTCAGGTGATATTCCTGGCACTGACAAGCAAGAGGCCAGTCCTCATAGGCTCATAGACTTTAAGGTCAGAAGGGACCATTATGATCATCTAGTCTGACCTCCCGCATGATGCAGGCCACAAAAGCTGACCCACCCACTCCTGGAATAATTCTCTCCCTTGACTCAGCGGTTGAAGTCCCCAAATCATGATTTAAAGACTTCAAGTCGCAGAGAATCCTCCAGCTAGCGACCCCTGCCCCATGCTGCGGAGGAAGGCGAAAAACCTCCAGGGCCTCTGCCTATCTGCCCTGGGGGAAAATTCCTTCCCGACCCCAAATATGGCGAGACCGTTATGGGTTGCTAGCTGGGCTTTCCCCTGCCGGGAAGGCTCTGAAAACCGGAGTGCTCTGCAGAGAGGGAACCAGCATTCATTGACAGACCAGGGGCTGGGGCCAGGGGTCACCTTCCGCAGCTATACATGTCCACACAGGAAACAGAGGAGGATGTGCAGCCTCTTAACGTAGACTCCAGCAGCACAGATAGGACCCTCAGCTCCTGAAGTGTCTGGGCAAAGAGTTTTCCATTCCGAAGTGCTTGGTTGAGTTGAGTTTTGCTCGGACACTTCACAGCAATCAATACAGTCTTGCAGGACAATACAGCCGCACCAGACATGGGGTATAATTTAGCAGAGGAACCCCTGAGCTGTGCCTGGCAGGGGACGTGGGGTGGGGAAATGTTGGATCCTGCAGGGGGACCTGTTTTGGAAGTAGTCTGTGTGCCGGTGAAGAGCAACGAGTCGCCTGCCAATCTGAGACGGCCCTGGCGGTGGGAGCACAAAGTGTCTGCAGAAGCCGGGGCGCGGCCCACCCTGTGCTTGGTGAGAGACTGGTTAGGAAACTAGTTTAAATTCACCTGCTGGGGTTCTGCAAAGGGATCTGGAATTTAAAGGGGCTGATGGTCCCCCAAGCAGGTGTGGGAGGCGGATGGAGTAAGGACCCACAGATCTCCTCACCCTCCCCAATTCAAGCTGCTCTCCCTCCAGATTTGCCAGGGTGCTTGGGGCAGATTTTCCCCTGGTAAGGAGCCTCTGAGCTGGGTAGGGGCACAGGCCCACTCGTGCCCAAAGCCGGGCAGCAGTACGCAGTCTCCTGGCCCTCCACCTGCTGTGAAGTGGAGGCAGTGGCGTGTCTGCGGGGAGTGGTGAGTGCATGGGTGTGTGTGGGTGTGTGTGTGGGTGTGTGTGAGCCGGGCCTGCGGCCTGCCCAGCACAGGGGATGGACATTTCCATGCCGGGGGTGGTTTAAGTTGACCCTGCTTATGTTACTGCTTTTTATTTTATTTCCCTTAAGCATTAAGCGACTGCTTGTGTGTTTTGCACATTGTCTGTGTGACTCTTACCCAGCCAACAGGCAGGATGGAAAGGCCGGCGAGACGCCTACCTGTGCTGCCTTGCAGCGAGGGCCCTTATTACAGCAGCTCCTCGTGTTAGGTCCCGGGAGACGCTGTGCAGAGCAAATGGCCGAGCGAATGCTGGCCTGCCTGCTTGACCTTTACAGCTGGTGGTGGAAGGGAAGGGCTTCCCGGAGCCTCATGGCTCCTCACTTCACAGGCACCGCCTCTGAGGTGTCCCCTGAGACTCCATTCTCTCCCTCTGCCTTCTCTGTCCTCCCTCTGACTGTCGTCTGGGCTGTTGATACTCAGCTGTGTGTGCGGTTCCTTCAGTTCCTGAGCACTGCAGGGGGGGGCTGTTCTCACTGCAGGCTGCGGGTAACCTGTCAGCACCTCCTGCAGGTCGTTGTCCTTTGCTAATTCCCCTCCTGCCCCATATTCTCTTCCTTCCTCGTTCCCAGCAGGGCCAGGAGTGGTGGGCTGGGTGGCACCTGTGTACTAGTCACCTTCAGAACAGGCCACCCACCATCTTCTGTCCCCAGCCCAGAGCTATCGTTCCTGCTGGCGTGGCTCAGAACTTACTGTTAGAGGCAGATGATTTTCACGTCCACTTCGAAGCGAAACCTTGCCTGCCCTTCCCTCCCCCCCACAGGCTGGGGGTGAGGCTGGGGTGGGGTGGGGTCTGAAGCCCATTGACAGGTAATGAACAGGCTGGGCCCACTTCCAGACGTCCCTTCTCACACGACAAGCACAGCCACATCCCTGCCAGCCTCAAAAGCTCCACAGGCTCCTGTCCCGGTTCAGGATACAGTGCCCAGTTCCCTCTCTGGATTTTGTTCTAGCCAGTCTTCCACGCGTCTTCTCTCTGTTCTCCTGCTGGGTCTGCCCTCAGCTAGCCCCAGGCTCCTCTCTGCCCTTCGCTCAGTGTCCCCACTTCTGCTGCAAGAGCCCCCTCTTCTGTCGCTTCAGCCTTCTGGGATTTTGGTGCCTCTTCAGCTCTGTTTGTTTCACATCTCAGTTGAAAACATCTCTCTTCTCCCTGGCCCCATGTCTCTCTCTCCCCCTCTCCATGCTGTTGAACGCTGTCACGGCATGAAGCCCCAGGCAGCGGGGGAGGCAGTACTGTGTTGCAATGCTGCCCGTCAGATATTCAGATACAGACTGCCCCAAACGACTTCTAAAGAAGGAGTGGGAGAGTCTACAAAGCTCTCGGCTGTATTTCATTGCTACTTCAGTGCTCAGTTGGCTGGGTAAGAGTTCCCTCTACATTTTGTTTTTCCTTCCGCTCATTTCCCTTCATCTCCCCACTATCCCTAGCCCCTTCTGCCCCACCCCAAGAAGTCGAGTGTGTAAGCACCAGCTCCACTACCATCCGGGTAAGTTGGGTGCCACCGCCTGCTCAGAGCCGCAATGGGGTCATCACGCAGTACTCCATTGCCTACCAGGCGGTGGACGCAGAGGACGGCGCCAAGCACGTAGTGGATGGAATTGGACGGGAGCGCTCCAGCTGGGAGATCAAGGACCTGGAGAAATGGACAGAGTACAAGGTGTGGGTACGGGCCCACACAGATGTGGGGCCTGGACCAGAGAGCTCCCCGGTGCACGTGCGCACTGATGAGGACGGTAGGTGTCACTGAGCTGCTCCTTCAGCCACTTCCCTGCAGGTATCAGGACCCTTCCTTGCTGTTCTGCCTAGCACTCCTCAGCCTGTGCCCAGTGCCCGGAACGTGCTCGCTGCTGGCCGGCCATAGCGGGACCAACGCTCCTTCTCTCACACCAGGCGCCAGCCTGGCAGCCTCTGCCACGTGCCCCATCCTGCTGCTGGCCTTTGTGCTGGCCTTTCTGTGCCTTGCGCGGGGAGCTCAGGGCAGGCGCCAGGTGACGGGATAGGCAGAGTCCTGGATGCCAGTGGTGCAGCTGGCCCATCGCATGTCTCCCGTTTGACCCCACACACACACACACAATCCTGGGCCTGCCAGGTAAGTGAGGAGGCCACTTGCCTGGCACTCAGAGCGCAGCTCCCCTGCTCAGGCTTCTCCTGTAATGGAAGCACTGTAGGGCGCCCCCCTCTTCTGGCAAAGGCTGTAGGGCGCCCCCCCAGCCCCGGCAAAGGCTGTAGGGCGCCCCCCCCCCCCCGGCAAAGGCTGTAGGGTGGGGCCCCCCTCTCCTGGCAAAGGCTGTAGGGTGGGGCCCCCCTCTCCTGGCAAAGGTTGTAGGGTGGGGCCCCCCTCTCCTGGCAAAGGCTGTAGGGTGGGCCCCCCGGCAAAGGCTGTAGGGTGGGCCCCCCGCCCCCGGCAAAGGTTGTAGGGTGGGGCCCCCCTCTCCTGGCAAAGGCTGTAGGGTGGGCCCCCTCGCCCTCCTCCCCCACCAAAGGCTGTAGGGTGGGCCCCCTCGCCCTCCTCCCCCACCAAAGGCTGTAGAGTGTGGTGGGCCCCCTGGCAGTGGCTGTTCTCTCCTGCATTGTAGGATCAGGATTTAAAGTTTGCTTGTTGGCTAGAAATGCAGAAAATCAGAGAGAGGAAACAAAGTCCATTCGAGGCTCATGGATATTGTTGGAAAGCTGCTTTCCACCCTGGCTCCCAGGCAGGCCACAGCTTACGTAAATCTGTTCTTCCTCTCCAGCACCAGACTATCCCATGTCCAGAATGCGTTCCTGGCTGGGACGGCCTTAAACAGAAATTGCATTGCATTAGCAAGTCTGTCAGTTATGTCAGCAGGGCTTAAGCCATTCCCTCGGAAAGTGCCAGTGCTCGGCGTGACAGGAGGCACTTCCGTGGTTTATGCTGACCTCAGAGGCTGTGCATGACAGTGGGAGGGAAGCGGCAGAGAGGCGAATGGAGAAGTATCTCCGCATTGCCCAGCCAGCTTCACAAATTGAGACCAGACATTTTGCAGTTTCACTAAATGTGCTGCCACTGTCCCTTGTGCCTCTTCAGCTGTGGGATGTGGTGTATGGAAATGTTCATTGACTGTTTGCCTGGCTTGATGAATACATCTGTGTGTACTGCTGCCTGTATTGTTTGCTTCAATTCTCATCCAGCCGAGTCGCAGCCCAAGGGAAGCTGCTACCCTAGAAATGTCACAACAAGCTCTCCTAGTTAGTTTTAGGGCACCGTGCTTGGACATCCCAGTTCAGCTGTCAGAAATGATTTCAGATTCCTCCAACATGCTGATGCTCAGGAGATGTCCCCAAGGAAGGAATGTGAAATGCAGAACCCTGAGTGAGATGAGAACAAACTGAACTTTCCCTCTCCGATCTCAGACCCATCCCTTGCTCACATCGCTGGCACGGGCAGCACAGCAGAGTCCCCGAATGGGGGAACCCGCCCAGTCCCCCCAGGACCGGATTCCTAGCAAACGCTGCACAAGCGTCTTCACCTTCGTGTCCCCCGGCCCAGGAGCTGCTCCTGCTGCGGCCAGGGCTGAGGTTCTGTTACCCAGCGAGCTCAGATCAGGAGCATCTTGCCTTTCGCCCCGGTTCCCAGCTGGGGTTCGGCTCACTCGCCCGGGGGAGGAAGCCGTGGGACTCGCCCGCGGTCACTGAGTGGGTTGGATGACAACGCAGGGTGCACCAGGCTTGTGGTGGTAACCACTTGGCCACAGCCCCCTGCACTCTGACACCTCCGCTGGCCTAGCAGTGTTGAAATGCCCACTCCTTCCCTTCTCCGTTTTATTTAATTATCTACAATTAAGAGAGACATCTGGGGAAAAGAATGAATTGCCCGGAGGCTTCAAAGTCGTGCTTTCCTGCTGGGTAGCTGTTTCTTCCCGTCTAGTTGGTTGGAATAGCAACATTCATTATTTCTGCATGTCAGCTATCCATCCCTAATTACCTAATTGGGATGATTTCTTGCTGTGCTGGGAGTTGGGGCATATGGGCCTTTTACAGGCCTGGATCCTTCCCGGGGAAGGAAGAGTGGGTGGGGGCCGCTCAGCAGTGGGACAAAGGACATGAGCTGTGTCCTGCAACCAGCTCCTCGGCGCTCGCATGGCGGCGATACCCTCCAAAGGGATGTGACTCTGTTCCCAGCTGCTTCAGCCCGAGGGAGCTTTCCCAGAGCAAGGGAGAGGCGGCTTTTTCAGCACTGACAGCATTCAGTCAGCGCGGGAGCAAAAAGGCAGAAGGATGTCATGTTTCCAAAGGCAGACAGGGTGTAAATATACCTTGAAACGTGCCTCACCTGGCAAGGAAATTGATATTTTCAGGGCGCCATACGTTTTCATTTTATTCTCCGAAAGCATTCATCAAGCCAGGCATGAAGTGCAGGCCCCCAGGCCCCTCTCTCTGGCCGGACTCAGTGACTGCTCTCTCTGTACTCTGGGTTGCTCTTTTCCCTTCCCATTAACCTTTTGTTATTCTGGCAGTGTCCGTGTGGGATCTGGGCGGCGGTGGGGCATGTGGGGACGTGTGTCAGTTTCAGGGCCCGTGTTACATCTGCCTAGAGCGGCGTGTCTATATTTGAGCAGGGCGCCCGCCCAGGGGAAAGTAAACAGCAGAGTGCAGGTGGCATCCTGGAGCCATAGGCAAGGTGTGCTCCTGTAGCTCCCAGCCCGACCCATTCCCATGGGGACAGTAGGGCTCTGTCTGGACACCAGGGAGATCCGGGTGCAGGGAGGTGTGTGGGGCCAGGTTTGAGAGGAGGCGGGGGAATGAAAGTCCCGTGGTGGTGGGAGTGGTGTGACCTGTGCCGTTAACACTGTCTGTCCAATGTGTGTTCTAGTGCCCAGCGCCCCACCACGAAAGGTGGAGGTGGAGTCTGTGAATTCAACAGCCATCCGGGTCAGCTGGAAACTGCCGCTCTCCAACAAGCAGCATGGACAGATCCGGGGATACCAGGTCACTTATGTGAAGCTGGAAAACAATGAACCGCGAGGGCAGCCTGTTATCAAAGATGTCATGTTAGCAGAGGCCCAGGTACAGCATGGGGACCGCGGGCTGGTGGGCATGGGACAGTCACTATTGCTCTGTCTGCGCAAACACCAGATGTACACTGTGATGTGCAGGACACAGGACACAGCCAGAGGCCACTAAGTCACTGGCTAGACCCAGGGACAGACCAAGCTGATTCCTGGAGGAGACTTGTGGCTGCCCCCTTTGGAACAGGGGTTTGCTGGGCTCGTGGGCTGGTGACGAGGTCAATGAGAGGATGATTGCACTGTCCGCCTCCCTTCCACCCCGCGGCTCCCCTGAGGTTCTGGGGGAGAGCTCAGCTGGCAGGGATTTGGTTCCTTGTAGCCCCATCCCTGCCTGTGAGAGGGACGTGGGGAGCTGGCACGTAGTGTCTGCACCTTGCCAAGCAGGGAGTGACCCTTCAGAGAGCTTTAAATAAGTCTTTCCTGTCTGCTGCCTTCTGCATTGCCAGTGTTCAGCAAGGGGCAGAGCCACCTTAAGGTACAGCTCCCTAGGCAGGACTTGCTTCATGTTTGCCCAGCATCAAACCCAGCCCCGCCTATTTGCACATTGCGCCGAGAGCCATGAAATTCCCCGTTGCCAGCCATGCCCATTTACAGCTCTGCTTTGGTCAGGTGAGACTCAACCTAGATTTACCTTTGGAAACACAAAGGTAGACAGAGCAGGCAGGTCTGAGAGGGCTGGGCAGGAGTGAAGAGGTGAGGCGGACCTTGGGAATGGATTTCCCTCGCTGCATTCACTCTCACTCCATGCTTTGGGCTGCCAGGAGGCTGCATGGTGCGCCTCGACTCCTGCAGTGTATTCCATGTGCCGGCCCTCGCTCTGGTCACTCTAGACTTCCAGCACAAGAAAAAGCAATCGCCCCTCCCTGGGAGGAACTTTCCTGGGGCCAGAGACGTCTTCCGAGCCTCGCCTGAGGAGAGCCCCGAGCCCTGCACGGGATGGACCTGGGCCATTCTCTGCCAAGAGAATTGCACAAATGAAGTACACATCCCCTGCTGCAAGTGACAAGTGGCCGATTCAGACCTCGCCGGCTTGAATCAAACCCAGTATAAACACTGGAGAGCTGCAGCCATTAATTGATCCATCTCCTGAATGCAGCTCTGAATCACTTACCCGTTTCTCAGCAGGGAGCACAGTGCTCAGAGCAGGTTTTCCCCACTCAGACTCTGAAGGATTAAACCCAGCAGCAGTGTGGAGAAGGACAAGGTAGAGGAGAGGAAATGGGCTGAGAGCTCACTGAAGGGCTGAGGAAGTCGCTGGGGTTTCACATGCTTCTTGATTTGAATAAGTAGAAAAGCCACCTAATGGCCTTTTCCTTTCCCACCAGAGCGTCATCTTCAGGCTGTAGCTTGACCAGTTTATCGCCTGCCTGTTTCGTTCGGGGCTAATGGGTTAATCCCAGTGTTAGGCCAAAACAAGCACTACTGCTCGTGTAGTTGCCTTCAGAACCTTTCCTCTTCAGCCGGTCAATCTCATTTTCATTTCTGGCTCATTTCCTGGACAATGGGCAGTTTAGAGAGAGCAGCTCTGGTCTCTGGAGCCCCCTGCGAGCTCACTTCAATGAGGGTAGATTCCACTTTCCGATGTGTATCCAACTCCTGTCAAACGTTCCCTAAGCTCCTTTTTGCAGGGATGTGTCCGTGCCCCTGTAGGAGGGTAAGCCCTGCTGTGTGTGTGTCTGAGACCATGTCGGTATTTCACAGCACCTCAGCAGCTGTTCCGTAGCCAAAGATGTACAAAGGGGGTAGGTAGTCCTCGTTAATTAACTGTCATCTTGTCTTGCTGAAAGACTTACCCATATTAGGCCTTGGGCATCCAGGGACGGTGTTGGTTTGTCCCAAGTTTTTTGGTTTGTTTGTTTTTCACACACAAGTTGTGGTCAAGCAAGCAAGTTGCAGGGTTTTTTGGCCCTGTGGAGCACTTGTCAGTCTTTGGCATTATGTGGAAAGTTCATTGCTAGCTGTGGAGTCTCCTAGGTACTTCTCCAAGCTACAGATCATGCCAGTCCCCTCCATTTCAGGGAAGTCCCATGGAGTGAAATTAGAAGGGAAGCTAAGGCAAGCTGGTAATTGTCATGAGGAGTATTGCTTTTCAGGAACCAGGTGGCTGCAGAGATGAGCTGATAACTTTGCAAGGAGACGTCTTCTGTGAGTGATTAGGAGAGAACTTTCCCAGCGCCAGCAAGGAGGAGCTACTGATCACTGCTTGTGCAGAAATGTCAGGCTTTTCCAGGTGGACAGGAACAAGAAGAGAATTAAGAAGAGAATTAAACTGATTGCATATCTGGGGTCAGAGAGGAAATTTATTTCCGGGCATGTGGACAGGGCCCCTCCTGGATGATCTGCTGATTGTGAGTGGGCACAGTCTACCCCAGGGGTGGGCAAACTACGGCCTGCGGGATTGCCCAACGTGGCGCCATGGACCCGGCGCCGCTCTCAGAAGCGGCCCCCGGGCGGGGGGGCACAGGGCTCCATGTGCGTTGCCCTTGCCTCCAGGCACCGCCCCCCGCAGCTCCCATTGGCCGGGAATGGGGAACCGCGGCCAATGGGAGCTTCGGGGGAGGTACCTGCAGGCGTGGCAAGGGCAGCGCACACTGAGCCCTCCGTCCCCCCTCCCCCAGGGGCCACAGCGCTTCCTGGAGCGGCACAGGGACAGGGCAGGCGCCCCAACTCAATGCCCTGGCCCTGGTGCGCGCCACTGCCATCCCGGAGCCGCTTGAGGTAAGCGGCGCCGGGCCGGAGCTCGAACCCCTCCTGCACCCGGCCCCCCAACTCCCTGCCCTGAGCCCCCTGCCTGCACCTCGCATCCCTCCTGCACCCCAACTCCCTGTCCTGAGCCCCCTCGTACACCCCGCCCCCCAACTCCCTGCCCTAAGCCCCCTGCCTGCACCCTGCACCCCAACCCCTGTCCTGAGCCCCCTCCTGCACCCCAACCCCTGCCCTGAGCCCCCTCGTACACCCCGCACCCCTCCTGCATCCCAACCCCTGCCCTGAGCCCCCTCCCGCAGTCTGCACCCCTGCCCTGAGCCCCCTCCTGCACTCCGCACCCCAACTCCCTGTCCTGAGCCCCCTCATAGACCCCATACCCCTCCTGCACCCCGCCCCCAACTCTCTGCCCTAAGCCCCCTGCCTGCACCCTGCACCCCAACCCCTGCCCTGAGCCCCCTCCTGCACCCCAACCCCTGCCCTGAGCCCCCTCCCGCAGTCCGCACCCCTGCCCTGAGCCCCCTCCTGCACCCCAACCCCTGCCCTGAGCCCCCTGCCTGCACCCTGCATCCCTCCTGCACCCCAACTCCCTGCCCTGAGCCCCCCTGCCTGCACCCTGCATCCCTCCTGCACCCCAACCCCTGCCCTGAGCCCCCTACCTGCACCTCGCATCCCTCCTGCACCCCAACTCCCTGTCCTGAGCCCCCTCGTACACCCCGCCCCCCAACTCCCTGCCCTAAGCCCCTGCCTGCACCCTGCACCCCAACCCCTGCCCTGAGCCCCCTCCTGCACTCCGCACCCCAACTCCCTGTCCTGAGCCCCCTCATAGACCCCATACCCCTCCTGCACCCCGCCCCCCAACTCCCTGCCCTAAGCCCCCTGCCTGCACCTCGCATCCCTCCTGCACCCCAACCCCTGCCCTGAGCCCCCCCTGCACCCCAACCCCTGCCCTGAGCCCACCCTGCACCCCAACTCCCTGCCCTGAGCCCCCTCGTACACCCCGCACCCCTCCTGCACCCTGCACCCCAATCCCTGCCCTGAGCCCCCTCCTGCACCCCAACCCCTGCCCTGAGCCCCCTCCTGCACCCCAACCCCTGCCCTGAGCCCCCTCCCGCAGTCCGCATCCCTGCCCTGAGCCCCCTCCTGCACTCCGCACCCCAACTCCCTGTCCTGAGCCCCCTCATAGACCCCATACCCCTCCTGCACCCCGCCCCCCAACTCCCTGCCCTAAGCCCCCTGCCTGCACCTCGCATCCCTCCTGCACCCCAACCCCTGCCCTGAGCCCCCCCGCACCCCAACCCCTGCCCTGAGCCCCCCTGCACCCTGCACCCCAACTCCCTGCCCTGAGCCCCCTCGTACACCCCGCACCCCTCCTGCACCCTGCCCCCCAACTCCATGCCCTGAGCCCCCTCATACACCCCACACCCCTCCTGCACCCCAACCCCTGCCCTGAGCCCCCCCGCACCCTGCACCCCAACTCCCTGCCCTGAGCCCCCTCGTACACCCCGCACCCCTCCTGCACCCTGCCCCCCAACTCCATGCCCTGAGCCCCCTCATACACCCCACACCCCTCCTGCACCCCAACCCCTGCCCTGAGCCCCCCCGCACCCTGCACCCCAACTCCCTGCCCTGAGCCCCCTCATACACCCCACACCCCTCCTGCATCCCAACCTCTGCCCTGAGCCCCTTCCTGCACACTGCACCCCCTCCTACACCCCAACCCCTTGCTCCAGCCCTGCATACAATTTCCCCACCCAGATGTGGCCCTCGGCCCAAAAAGTTGGCGGTGGTATAAGACGTTGCTGCTAAAGCGGACTCTGAATGGGTCACTGTTTGAGGCTGAGAAACCCAGAGGGAGCAGCTGGAGCCGAAAGGCAGAAGAAAGGGGAATGGAGATGTGAGTTATTCAGATAATAGGGAGCCGCAGTGATCCAGAACCATTGAAACTGTGCGGGAAGCCAGCAGCGAGCAGCAATCCTGGTGCCGGAGAGTATTTCTTTTCCTTTCCCAGCCGCCTTCCTAGGGACTGTAATTGGCTGTTGGAAAGGTCCTGTGGTGGAGTCGAGGCCTCTCTTCTGCCATGGCTGTGCTGTGACTGATTTTCTCATCAAAGTTCTTGATATTTCAGTAAAGGTTTAGTCAGTGCCCTCGCCTCCGACTGACAGACAGCAGGCAGATCAGCATCTGGCCTTGGGGAAGACCTCGCAGACAGCGACAGGTGCTGCGGTATCGCAGACTTTGGCCTGAGCACAACCGCATGGCTGGGCTGCATCTCCCTTGTGGGCTCTGCTGGTGGCGCAGGAGAGAAACCACGGCTGGATGCTGGCAGGGTTCTAGTTTGCCTGGGGCTGCTCTCATCCGCCGCTCCGGTCTTGTGAGTGGAGGCTCCCCGTCTCTGGGCTGCTTTGGGAGACCCCACGAGAGCAAGTGACTGGAAGCAGAACAGTTTTTTTCACTTGTGCTGGGTCTGTGGCTCCTGCGTCTCCACACACACGGTCTGAGAGAGTGTGATCCTTCCCCCGTGGAGTTCGGAGTCCTGTGACTGCCGGAGATCACCGACTCTAGCTTCCAAAGCAAGTGGGGAGCCCCACCCACATTCATGGGGTACCCTGCCCACAGGCAGCAGACCTTCCACTCCCTATGTGCTCCGTGAGCAGTAACCCCGTTCTTCCTTTCCTCCTGGGCTCGTGGGCCTCTCCCGGATCCGGGACCCCAGGAACCGACCCGTTACGCTGCAGATCCACATAGTGAGCCGAGGTGGGACCACGCGGATCATCCCCAGAAGGCGACAGGACATCGGCTTGCTGCTTTATCCTCGGCCGCCGTCTGTGGGCTCAGATTCAGCACGGAGAGAGGGAGCAGCTCGCCCAGCCGTGTTACTGGGGCACTTCCAACGTCTCTGGCCCTCTGCTCTCAATGAGCCCTCACCAGACATGCTCCCCGTGTGCTGACCTTCTGCTAATCGAGGAGGGCTTTCCCAGAGAGCTTCCAGCTCTGGGAACCAGCTGGCCACGCTGGGAGTGAAGAGAACTGGCTGCTGCTTCGACTGCTCCGTTCTGTGCTTCAGCCATGGAGCACATACAGTCCCAAGGGAGATCTTCATGGTGAGGCTGAGGGGGGGCGTCAGCCATGCTCTGTCCATCTGTCCGGCATTCACAGACCATCTCAGGGCATGTCCTGCCAAGCTTCTCGAAAACAGCAGAGGAATGAAAACCAGTTCTCTCTGAGTAGCGTGCCTGGGAAATTAGCGAGCCCCATTTCCCTGCGCCCGCCCCACACAAGCATCAACAAGAAGGCTTGTCCTGAGCCCCCTGCTATGCCCATAGGGTGATTTGCAGAGACCCCCCTCCTGAAGCCTCCCTTCCCCTGTGGTTAGTTGCTGGCTTGGGAGGAAGACTCAGTGCCCTGCTTTCATGAATGGGGCAAAAGCGAAAAGCATCTGCCAAGAGGAACTCTGGAGCAGGAGGTAATGCGACGGGCTAGACCACAGGGGCCTCTCTCCAGCCCGAGTTTTGAGCAAGCACTGCACGTAACGGAGATCTCACTGTCACCACTGCATTCAGTGGACAAAGAGGGTCAGAAATCTGCCTTGCACAGGCGAGCTAGTTGAGAAGGGCCAGAGCCGTGGTCAGGGGAGGCAACTGTTTCCTTGGAAAGGGACATAACTGCGACGCGCGGTGCTGAAGTGCAAAATGAAATGTCGTAAATGCATTGCAGCGGCCATAAATACAGGCTGTTAGCTTTAGCACTTCCCTGTGCCATCTTGCCTCCTGTGTGCAGCACCGTCTGAATCCCGTTTGCAAAGGTTTCTGTGTTCTCAAGTTCAATTTGTCCTACGCAGCACCCTTAAAAAACTTACGAGGTAATTGAGCTGGTTTAGGAGGGAAATGTTTTTATCTGCAGGTGATATTTTCGTAATGAAACTGAATTTATAACTGAGTGTGTGCCCAGGCGTGGCGTCTCAAACATGTTCCTACAGGATCTAGCCCCACTCTCATCTGAAAGAAAATTGCAATATGCAGAAGATGTAAATTTAAATGGCTCCATCATGGTAAAAATTCATCCTCAGATCTCCTGACTGCAGCTATTGCCTGTACATGGTTGGCTTATGACACTCCCCTCCGTGTGGTGTGAGGAGGTCAGTGGGGGCACCGGCCTTCAGAACCTGCATCTGCTCCATTGCTCAGCACATAGGCATGGGGTTGGCGGCTCGGTGGTGCTGCTGCAGGTCTTCTCGTTCGGAGCCTGGACAAACTCCCAAGTAGTATTTGGGATGGTGCTTTAATCAAGCTTCATAAGCTGCGTGTTCTCCCCTCCTGCCAGAGGCACAGGGCTTGGAGCAGGAGTGGATTCCTGAAAGGAAAAGCTGCTGGTCCTTTGATCCTTTCTCTAGAAAGATTTTAGTCAAGCTGTAGGCCAATGGAGTGACCTACAAAGGCTGTGCAGCACCCAGAGCACTTCACCCAGCTCAGGATGGTTAGTACAGGTAGAATTTGAGCCAGCAAGAATGTAATTACCCGAGTTGGACTGAAGACAGAACACTGGAGATAACACCCAGACCTTGTGAACGAGGATCTTTAATGATGGCATTTGGTCAGGACCTTGGTTTTATAGGACATCTCTGGGGATGACCTGACCTCTTCCTTGAAAGAGACTTTTAAGATGGTTTATGGGCACAATTTTAGTTGCAGTATAATGCCATTCTGTAGGTGCAATATAATAGAAATTCAGAGGAGCAGTTTAGCCAATAGCTGGTTCCCACTGAATTCAGAGATTAAAACAGTAAAACGTTGAAGATGTGCCATGCATTTTAATACTCCGACAGTCTACCAGAGCCCCCGTCGTTCAGACACGGCCCACTCTGTGAGAGCACCTCGGGTACCTTGTGGCTCTGCTAACATTAGCTCTTCCAGGGCATCTGCAGCTCTGCAGGCCCATTGCAAACATGAACGGGGCTTCGGGGTGTGAACCCTGCCTATCGCTGGGGCCAGGGGTGAGGCACAGAGCGGTGACGTGACTTTCCCAGGGCCTCACCATAAATGAGCCTCAGAGCTAAGAACAGAACTCTGATTCCTGACTCTAGTTCCTGTGCGTTAACCACTAGACAATGCTGCTTCTGCGCAGACGCCATAACTCACGTCTCTTAATGCACTGCCTTAGCCAAAGGAACCTTGCCACGATCTCTGTGGCCATTCCCTCTGCGTGCAGCCTACC
Organism: Chrysemys picta bellii; assembly: GCF_011386835.1. Taxonomy (NCBI): domain Eukaryota; kingdom Metazoa; phylum Chordata; order Testudines; family Emydidae; genus Chrysemys; species Chrysemys picta. Next base: position 1,203,832 of record NC_088798.1, read on the forward strand.
AGAACCTAGCTGCCAGCATGGACGGTGGTAGCCTAGCCCTGAATGAGATTTAATGACCAAGATGCCATTGGATGTCTAGCAAGCTCCAGTCCATTTGTAGCGGTTACCAGAAATCGGCGCTCTCTCCCGAGGATGGCAGATAAGCCTGCCGCAGTTGGCGCTGTCTACAGGAAACGTTTCATAGCCGTGCCTGTGGGGAGCTCTTCCTGCCAAATGTGCATTTACCACTTGCCGTTCTTTTGTTACACAGTAGGGGGCGATGTTCACATCAGGATTTCTCATCTCAATGTTCAGCGGGTTGGATGCTCTAGTTTCCCGGCTTGCTCAGCCTGCGAGCTGGGGGCCTCCTTTGTGCGATGTGTATGGGGGGGGGGGGGGGGGGCTTGCAGCTCCGCTTTGCATGAGCCCGCCCCAAAGTGCCTCCACAACATAACTACGGGCATTTTGGGTCAGACCAAAGGTCCATCTAGCCCAGTGTCCTGTCTGCTGACAGCAGCCAATGCCAGGGGCACCAGAGGGAATGAACAGAACAGGGAATCACAAAGTGATCCCTCCCCGTCGCCCTTCCCAGCTCCTGGCAAACAGAGGCTAGGGACACCATCCCTGCCCGTCCTAACAGCCATTGATGGACCGATCCTCCATGAATTTATCTAGTTCTTTTTAGAACCCTGTTATAGTCGTGGCCTTCACAACATCCTCTGGCAAAGAGTTCTCTGCTGCCTATTAATTTCATTGGGTGACCTCTAGTTCTTGTGCTATATGGAGGAGTAAATAACACTTCCTTATTTACTTTCTCCACACCAGTAATGATTTTATAGACCTCGATCATATCCCCCCCCCTCAGTTGTCTCTTTTCCAAGCTGAACAGCCCCAGTCTTTTTAATCTCTCCTCATAGGGAAGCTGTTCCATCCCATTAATCATTTTTGTTGTCCTTCTCTGTACCTTTTCCAATTCCAATATATCTTTTTTGAGATGGGGCGACCAGATCTGTACACAGTATTCAAGATGTGGGTGTATCATCGATTTATATAGAGGCAATATGCTATTTTCTGTCTTATTATCTATCCCTTTCCTAATGATTCCCAACATGCTGTTCATTTTTTGATTGCCGCTGCACATTGAGCGTGTGTTTACAGAGAACTATCACAATGACTCCAAGATTTCTTTCTTGAGCGGTAACAGCTAATTTATATCCCATCAGTTTGTATGCATAGTTGGGATTATGTTTTCCAGTGTGCATTACTTTGCATTTATCAACATTGAATTTCATCAGCCATTTTGTTGTCCAGTCACCCAGTTTTCTGAGATCTCTTTGTAGCTCTTCACAATCTGCTTTGGACTTAACTATCTTGAGTAATTTTGTATTGTCTGCAAGTTTTGCCACCTCCCTATTCACTCCCTTTTCCAGATCTGCCTTCTTTTCATAGATTCATAGATTCATAGATTATAGGACTGGAAGGGACCTCGAGAGGTCATCGAGTCCAGTCCCCTGCCCGCATGGCAGGACCAAATACTGTCTAGACCATCCCTGATAGACATTTATCTAACCTACTCTTAAATATCTCCAGAGACGGAGATTCCACAACCTCCCTAGGCAATTTGTTCCAGTGTTTAACCACCCTGACAGTTAGGAACTTTTTCCTAATGTCCAACCTAGACCTCCCTTGCTGCAGTTTAAACCCATTGTTTCTGGTTTTATCCTTAGAGGCTAAGGTGAACAAGTTCTCTCCCTCCTCCTTATGACACCCTTTTAGATACCTGAAAACTGCTATCATGTCCCCTCTCAGTCTTCTCTTTTCCAAACTAAACAAACCCAGTTCTTTCAGCCTTCCTTCATAGGTCATGTTCTCAAGACCTTTAATCATTCTTGTTGCTCTTCTTTGGACCCTTTCCAATTTCTCCACATCTTTTTTAAAATGCGGCGCCCAGAACTGGACACAATACTCCAGCTGAGGCCTGACCAGAGCAGAGTAGAGCGGAAGAATGACTTCTCGTGTCTTGCTCACAACACACCTGTTAATGCATCCCAGAATCATGTTTGCTTTTTTTACAACAGCATCACACTGTTGACTCATATTTAGCTTGTGGTCCACTATAACCCCTAGATCCCTTTCTGCCGTACTCCTTCCTAGACAGTCTTTTCCCATTCTGTATGTGTGAAATTGATTTTTCCTTCCTAAGTGGAGCACTTTGCATTTGTCTTTGTTCTTGCAAATGATGTAGTATCAGAAGCCTTTTGAACGTCACATCAGCACTTCCTCTGTTATTTATTGTGGTTTATTTAGCTCTGGTTTCCAGTGAGAGACAATGGCTGGAAAGTCACCATGCACAACACTCTGGAGCAGAGAGCAAATCTGTGATTGGGTTCTGGGCCAAAAATCTCTCTCAGTTGCTACTGCTCTCAGTTCCCTGGGTGGTGGCAATAGGGGAAGCCCTAGTGAAGATAGGTCTCTAGGCAGCTATCATTGTCCAGAGCAGGTCTAGTGATTATAATGTTCAGCCCTTGTCTATATCAGGACTCCCCTGATTGCTAGCACCAGTGGAGCTAGCAGAAAAGGCTAGCTGCAGGCAAGGCAGGAGAGAGGGAGGGGCCCAGAGACCCCTGTCTGCAGAGTTAGCAAGTGGTCACCTCTCCATCTTCACGAGAGGGAAGCTGCTTGGCCTTGCTTTAGAGTAACAGCCGTGTTAGTCTGTATCCGCAAAAAGAAGAACAGGAGTACTTGTGGCACCTTAGAGACTAACAAATTTATTAGAGCCTCTCAGAGTTGGTAAGACAACTCCCACCTGTTTATGCTCTCTGTATGTGTGTATATATATCTCCTCAATATATGTTCCATTCTATATGCATCCGAAGAAGTGGGCTGTAGTCCACGAAAGCTTATGCTCTAATAAATTTGTTAGTCTCTAAGGTGCCACAAGTACTCCTGTTCTTTTTTTTGGCCTTGCTTTGTATGTGTTCTCTCAGCCCTGCTGCACAGGCTGGCTGCATGTAGGGGATTGCACTGTATCCCACGTCTGTCCTTGGATACAGCCTGTGCTGAGTGATCCTCTTGTGTGTAAGTGTTGTAACCCATCCCCCATCCTGCTAACCCAGGCTATTGTCATTCTCTCCTCCCCCCTCCCCCCCCCGCCACCCCACCCCGCCTAGAAGTCCTCCCTTAAAATTCTGTCTTCATTTTTCTCTCCTCCTTCCTTTCTCCCCCATCAGTGGAGGGCTGAGGACTCCATCGACCATGTAAGTACCACTCGTGTGTGTTCTCGTTTGGATCAGAGGGGTCTGGCAAATCGATGTATGAATTTTGTAGACATAGTGCTGTCAAAACATCCCTTTCACTCCCTTAATGAGGCTGGAGAGTTGCACTGTGAAGCCTTCCACAAGCAGCAAATCCAGAGAAAATTGGCATTTAGATTGCTGCTAAATGCAGAAAAGCAATTGACATTTTCTATAATCTGTGTTTCCAGCTTGTTGCAATGCAATTTTAGGCAGACTCAAGTGATCGACTCCGGAGGTGCCTCACTCTCTGCGGCGGTTGGCTCAGCTAGGTGTATGGTAAAATCAGATAGAGAATCTTTAAACCTCATTGATCCCAGTCATGAAAAATAACCTACACGCTCAACCGTGACCTTTGGCTGAAACAGAGACTGTTTGCATGTGATTGTTTTCCTATTACAGTTGCATCCAATTTTTCCCAAGTAATTTTGAAATATAAATTTGGAGGAACAAACTAGAAAATGACCTTTTTAGAGTGAGCAATTCAATTACGCACCCCACTGTGGGCTTTCCAGGCCCAGTCCGTTTCTCCCGCTGTTTAAACGGAGGAGTTTTGCTAGGAGTGGTTTTGTGATGACAGCCCTATGTTTCCATTGTGTAATCATCTCTTCCTTGATCCATCCCCATCTTACTTCCCCTCCCCCCGCTCCCAGGGGCATGCTCTTGCACGAGAATTTCTCTTTGCATGGGTTTGGGAGGAATTCATCCT